>NC_073405.1:7671721-8284221 GCF_028641065.1 Leucoraja erinaceus | reverse complement strand
CCAGCACAAGCTGCTCGAAGAATCCAGAGGCGCTCCACAAACTCCCTTTCTTCGTGTCCAGTACCACCCTGATTTTCCCAGTTCACCTGCATGTTGAAGTGTCCCATAACCACCGTAGCATTACCTTTGTGACATGCCAATTTTAACTCTTGATTCAACGCACCCTATATCCAGGCTACTGTTTGGGGGCCTGTAGATAACAGCCATTTGGGTCTTTTAATTCCTCAATTCTATCCATACTGACTCTACATCTCCTGATTCTATGTCACCCCTCACAAGGGACTGAATTTCATTCATTACCAACAGAGCTACCCCACCCCCTCTGCCCACCTGTCTGTCTTTTAGATAGGACATACACCCCTGAATATTCTGTTCCCAGTCCTGGTCCTCTTGCAGCCATGTCTCTGTAATTCCCGCAACATCATACTTGCCAATTTCTAACTGAGCCTCAAGCTCATCCACTTTATTTCATATTCTTTGTGCATTCATATATAATACTTTTAATCCATTACTCACCTCACCTTTCACATTGATTCCTATTTCACTTGGCCACTCTCCTATCCCTTCATGAGTTTTCTGCCCCGTTAATTCTGGTGTCTTTCTTAACTTTTCCTATATTTTCTTTCCCTTTAACTCCATCCTTATATTTCCAATTTGTCTCCCCCCCCCCCCCCCCCCCCCCCCCCCCAACCACTATTTAGTTTAAACCCACCTGCGTAGCAATGGCAAACCTGCCTGCTAGAATGCTGGTCCCCCGCCTGTTAAGGTGCAACCTGTCCCTTTTGTACAATTCACCCTTATCCCAAAACAGATCCCAGTGGTCTAAGAATCTAAATCCCTGCTTCCTGCACCAGCTTCTCAGCCACACATTCAGATCCCCTATCCCCCTGTTCTTGCCCTCACCAGCATGAAGAACTGGAAGCACCCTGGAGATAACCACCCAGGACGTCCTGCTTTTCAGCCTTCTTCTGAAATGTCATCGGTTACTCGGATTGAGGTTTTGATTGTCAGGCCCCCCCCCCCTTTTGATTTGAAATGTTTGAAGAAATAAATTGCAAAAGTTGTATGCTCTTTTTACAAAAAAATTATTCCTAGCACTTGCAAATGATTCAGCACAAACTGACTTGTCAAGTGCTCTCATACGTGATACGATGAGTAGTTATTAGCCATACTACAGTGAATATTTAAGCAAGGCTTAAGCTGGATAGTTGGTAGTCCTCCCATTTATAATAATGAAAATCAGTACTTTGCCAATGATATACTGCTGCCCCCAGAATAGAGTGCTAATTTAACATTTTTAATACATTTGAAGTACAGGATCTTTGTACATTTTATTATTTAAATAAAAAAGTTTAGGAGCGCATTGTTCATTTAATCGACACAAAAATCCAGTACTACCAATAATTTCACCGTCACCGGTCAGGATCTTGTTGTGTACAATAACAGATAAAGTTCTATACAGAAGTTCACTCTGTGTGTTGTGTTTGTGTGTCAGAATTACCCCTTTGTTTCATGCATAGCTTTGAATCTTGGCCCAAAATGACAAATAAATAATCTTGCTCATTTTCCCTTCAAGTTCAACACCTTTCAAAATGTGTTAAGAACCGAGATGCAATTTAGAAGACCATGCACTCACGGCACATTATAGTAACATTCAAAGCTCAATCATGTTTTGCTGTGGTAAAAATCTATAAACTTTACCACAAACATCAGTCAGAAACAGGAAATCTGGCTAATTCTTTTATACATGTATAATATTATTATTGTCCACTCTTATTTCCCAGAGTGAAAGCAGTGAGGAGATTAGATTTCAAGTGTGTAAGTCATAAAACTTTCACCGACAGCATGGATAGAAAATTGGCTAAATGAAAAGAAAGATGTTGAATGTTTTCTTTAAAGTGGAAAAAGTACACAGTGGTGATCCCTAAAGTTAGTACTGGATCACTAATTTTATTTATATATGAATTACTTTGATGTACAAAGCACAATTTACATATGTGCAGACCTGCCTTGGTCACCAAAAGGTGACCATGGTTTAGGGATGGTTTCAATGTTTAAAGTGCATTCTATGGGCATTACAGATGATTGATGAACAGCTTGCAATAAAATGTGAACACATACAACAAGTGAAGTAGTAAAGTTGAAAGCAAAGCCACCATCCTGGATGTGGGACATCTGATATTCCCAAATGCTCTATACATTTTGCAGATTAGTTATTGGGAACCTTTCAATTTGGTTAAAGAACATTTATTTTTAACAGTGCCCTGATTTTCTACTATGACTCTGCTGGTTTTGCACTTTAATGTAATTACTTTTTAATTGAAGTCAAAATTAGTGTATTGCTCTAATAAATGAAGAACTTTGATTCCTGCATGAAAGTGCAAACCTAATAAAGGAATATGTTGCCATTCAAAAATACATAATTGCGCTTACAGGAATTAAAACATTTGTAAGAGGAAATGTTTGGCTGACTATATTCTAGTATGTATTACATCTGTATTGGAAAATGGAATGTTTCTTGCAGCAGTAAGATCCTTTGAAAGTTGAACAACCGTTCCCATAGTAATACAATTCAAAAATGCTGTGGAGAGCAAAATAGATGAGTATGAGACAGTAGGATTGTTAATATTTCCAGATCAGACCTAGGTTATAGATGTAAAGTGATGAATTGAGATCTCACAATTAAAGTAATAATGAAACCAGTGGTCATAAAACCAACAGGCTCATTAACAGGAGAGATGAGAGAATCATGGAGTTATGGAGAGAGAGGTTTGTAGAAAGTAAAAAGGGGTGAGGGAGGGGAAGATGTGTCCTGGTGGTGAGATCGCATTGAAGTTAGTGGAAATGTTGGGGAACGGTTTCAGATTCAGATTCAATTTTAATTGTCATTGTCAGTGTACAGTACAGAGACAATGAAATGCATTTGGCTGTGGGGTAAGAGTTAAAGGCCAGGGGAACTTTGCCACGATTTTCTGGAAGGGGGGAGAGCAGAACTGCAGGGAACAGAAGAGACACAGGTGAGGGCTCCATCCACAACTACTGGGGAGTGTTTGCCATGTTTCTTGCAGGTTTGAGTTATAGGGATAGGCTGGGACTTTTCTTCTAGAGAGCATAGGCTAAAGGTGAAAGGGGAGAGATTTAAGAGGGACCTTGAGGCAGGCGACTTTACTCGGGGCCGCCTACATCTTATGTCTGGAATGAGCTGCCAGAGGAAGCTATAGAAACTGGGGTGGCGCAACAGTAGAGTTGTTGCCTTACATAGCCAGAGACCCAGGTTCCATACTGACTATGGGTGCTGTCTGTATGGTGTTTGTACATTGTTCCTGTGACCATGTGGGTTTTCTCCAGGTGCTCCTGTTTGCACTCACACCAAAGACGCAGAGGTTTGAAGATTAATTTGCCTTTGGTAAAATTGTAAATTGTCCCTAGTGTATAGGACAATGCTAGTGTACAGGGTGATTGCTGGTTGCCACGGACTCTGAGTCGAAGGCCCTGTTCCATGCTGTATCTCTAAAGCAGAAACAACCACGTCTGTTAAAAGACATTTAGACAGATATATAGATAGGAAGGTTTTGGAGGGCTATGAGCCAAATGCATGCAAAATGGACTTGCTCATTATGCAAACTTGATCTGCAGGGCTGAAGGGCCTGTTTCTGTGCTGTATAGATGCATGATGATATGAAGAAAGAGTGGAAACCTTCATCGAGAACAAATGTGGCAAAGATGGGGGAACTGGGAAAGGGATGATGTTCTTTATAGACAGGTTAAAACATTTTCTTTCTTTGTCCTTCAGGTAGTTCATCCTGACACAACTTTTTGGGCAGCATGTGCAACAGTAAAATATTCCTATGAGATATAGGGAGTGTTAATGTGACTCACAGTTACCTAGGAGATATTACTGCAGTTTTGGTTAGAGGTGTGTATTTTAAAGTGTGTTATAGAGAAGGAGATTGGGCGAAAAAGACTCGGGGTTAAGAGGTTTAGGGACCTCCTAAGCTCTGGTATGAGAATTACTGGCATTGCCAGCAAAGGGAATAAAGAGCTCATACATACAGCTCTAAGGAGAAAGGCCAAAGAATGTTACAGATAGGGAGTTGTAGCACAATGAAGGATTGACATTTTTTAACCCAACTGTCATGATTTGTCCAAGTGTGAACTGACTTTTGAATTACTGGATCTAGCTTTATTTCCTTGCATCCTTCCACCAGTCTAACTTAATATTGAAAGCACATTATTTTGTAACCACAGGGTGGTGCTATTAGTTGGCTGACTTCACTTTGCAAAAACATTTTCAAATAGTTTGAGTGCATTACAAACTATATTTTTAGTTGTTTCTCAAATGGGTTGTGATTTTACAATTTTACTGATATCGTATAATTTAGGTTCCATTCGGGATTTACACACTTTAGTTTTGCCTTCTGTTCATTTCTCCCATGTGTACAAAAAACAGTTTCCCATTAACGGCATCCTCCCATGGGAGCGATTTCCACATTTTCACACTCGTAAGAAAAAGTTTCTCCTGAATTTCCGTTTAGATTTATTGATGGCTTTGAGTTATAGGCCCTAATTTTGGTTTTACGCACACGTCGAAATATTTCCACATTTACCATAATAAAGTCTTAATATTAATGGTCTGTCATTCCTCGCTCTCCTCTTTTTGGTGCAAAATTGTTTAATTTTATTTACATAGGCTGTTGACGGGGAGCTCCCAGCCCCTGCAACTGCACAACATTCAGGATTTGTTTAGAGACTGTTTATTAAAATGTGTCTCCCGCCTTAAACATTCTTGCTCTTTCTGCAAATGCTGCCTTACCCGCTGAGCATTTTCAAAATTATTGTCAATATCTTTGTAATTGTCGAATCAACAGTAGCACTTTATCCTCCTCCAAGTCAGAAATTGTAGGTTGAAATCTCACTCCAATAGGTTTGAGTACTTATAACCTAGCTTGAAATGTATATGCAGCTGTAGCACATTACAGTAAAACTCCAATAATCCAGCACTGTCAGACTTTGGTTGAGCAGACTGCTAAATTGTATTGACTATTAAATGTTGCTCCGATTAATACCCAATTCATGTTTTATTAATTCAAGCAGACCATTTTATCCTGGATGATGTTTAGCTTTGTCAATATTACTGAAGCTGCATTCATTCAGAGAAATGGGGAGCTCTCGTAGCCAGCGGCGATTGGGCCCTCGCGTCGAGGCGATCAAGTTCCTGCATCAGGGGGGAATCTCAGCTCCCCCGCACCGGGTGATCTGACCCCGGGTGAGGCTGGTCGAAACCTTCTGTGTCGTTTGGAGCATCGATCCCGGTGGTATATTTGTCACATGTACTGAGATAGTGAAAAGCTTTTGTTGCGTGTTATCCAGTCAAAGAGAAGACCATACCTGATTTTGATTAAGCTGTTCACAGTGTACAGACAAAGGATAAAAGGTAGAAACAAAGAACTGCAGATGCTGGTGTACAGCAAAGATCAACACAAAGTGCTGGTGTAACTCAGTGGGTCAAGCAGCATCTCTGGAGAAAAAGGATAGGTGACGTTTCTGGTTGGGACCCTTTAGACTGAAACTAGGAGGTTGGGGGGAGGATGGAAAGAGTTGTAGGCAAGAAAAGATCAGGTCCGGCAACAAATTACTTCAGGCAGGATGATTATAATTGATTTTATTAACAAATAAATTTGAACTTGAACTAGCCATGTATGAAAAGAAAACAAGTATGTAAATCAAACGAGGATTTTGATTTGCCGTACAGTCATACCAAAAGAGCAACAAAACACACAACCACATAAAAAATGTAAACATCCATCACAGCGACAAACATCCATCACAGCGACAAATCCACATTCCTCACTGTGATAGAAGGCAATAAAGTCACATCTTTCCTCCTTTTTCTCCTGCGGTCGGGGCAATCGAAGCTCCTGTGGTGGGGGGCGGTCGAAGCTCCTGCGGCTTGGAGCTCCCGAAACCGGTCCCTAACCAGGGACCGCGAGCTCCACGATGTTAAAGGCCGTAGGCTTCCCGCAGTTGGAACTCCCAAGGTCGATCTCCGGTAAGAGGTCGCTGTGGAACTAGTTAAACTCTAACTCAAGCCTGGCAACACCTCCACATATCTGCACTCTTTCCAGCTCAATAACATCAGTTTTACCCAAGTTCTTTGATACCACATTCTGTCGAATGCTACCTTGTCAAAGACTGTCCCAGCTGTTATCAGGCAACTGAATCATCCTACCACAACCAGAGATCAGTGCTGAACTGCTATCTACCTCTTTGATGATCCTTGTTTAAGACTATTCTAAATCACACTTGCTAGCGTTACCTTGCATTTATTCCCGTGTACAGTGTGTATACACTGTAAATGGATCGATTGTAATCGTGTATTGTCTTTCTGCTGACTGGTTAGTACGCAACAAAAAGTTTTTCACTGTACCTCGGTACATGTGACAATAAACTAACTGAACTAAAACTAACTCACATCTCTGAACTTTAGCTGTTCTGTGGATTCTCAAATCCACAGGACAAAACTGGGTGTCAGTCAGACGGTTAGTGATGGGTGGGTGCCGCTTGGTAGCACTGTTCATGACGTACTTTATCATTTTATAGTGAATGGGAGTAAACTGATTAGTTTATAATTTACCGAATGTTGTTTGTTTTTGTGAAAAGGACTATGGTAATTTTCCACATTGAGTTGAATTAATAGTGAAATCAGGGTAGGACGTTATGGAGGAGGTTAAAAGGATTTGAGATGAGCACAAAAGAGAAAGAATCATAAAATTGCATCTGTGTTAAGGGGTGAGATGAAAAAGAGTGAGAGGAATTTGTGTGATGCATAAACAGCAGCATGGGCCCATGCTAGAAATTTGCTGTTTCTGTGGTGTAGTTATTTCATAATGCTACCACACTCAAAATGCTTTATTATAAGCATTGTAAACACATACACAATCTTATTTGTTTGGGTTAAACCAAGTATTTCTATGTATTCACCTGCATAGTTGCCAGTGGATGCAAGTGGTTTGCCCTCAGTTTTGCCCTTTTTCCTGTACCATTTCTGTATTACACAATTCCAAAGGTTTGTTGTCGAAATCATACTTTAAATTTATAAATTATCAAGTCCAACTTAATGTACATTTACATGAATTTAAAGTAGTTGGATTCTCAACTTAATGAATACATTGCTTCCAATCAGAAAATGTCACATTATTAAACATCTAATGACGTGTCCAACCAGATTTGGCAACTTATCAGTTTCTCCTAAGCTACCAATACATCTTTCAGTTGAGACATTGAGTCCTGTGTGGCTTTTTGGTGTGGGATTAATAAATCAAATGATGCTATTTGGAGGAAGAGGAGAGGAGAAATTTTAACTTCTAAGTGAATATTTGTCTAATAATTATCATTTGCAGAAACACACAATGCCAAAGTAAAAGATGAGCTACATTTCAAAAAATATTTAAATAGCTACAAAACACTCTTGGATATTCTGAAAGGTGCTTATTTAGATATGTAAGCCTCTTTTAAAGGAAGATGGACTTGTATTGATTCTATTTACACTTCACGTTGCCTTAGCAAGAGGCACAGAAATGTGATTTGGGGACAGTTTCTTCTTATCAGACAACTAAATGACCCTACCAACAACTGGAGAGTGGTCTGGGGCTACTATCTAACTAATTGGATACCCTTGGACTATCTTTAATCGGACTTTACAGGGGTTTATCTTGCACTAAACATTATTCCCTTAATCATGTATGTTTGCACTGTGGATGATTAGATTGTAATCATGTATAGTCTTATAATAATGTAATGTAATCATGGATAACACGCAACAATAGCTTTTCACTGTACCTCGGTAGACATGACAATAAACCAAACTGCATAACTATGACAACAGACAAGTAACTGTCAGGTTAAATAATTCACAGTGCTCTCCATAATGTTTGGGACAAAGACCCATCATATATTATTTGCCTCTGTACTCCACAATTTGAGATTTGTAATTGAAAAAATCACGTGGTTAAAGTGCACATTGTCAGATTTTATTAAAGGCCATTTTTATACATTTTGGTTTCACCACGTAAAAATGACAGCAGTGTTTATACATAGTCCCCCCATTTCAGGGCACCCGTTTGGGACACATGGCTTCACAGGCATTTGTAATTGCTCAGTGTGTTTCATTGCCTCGTTAATGCATGTATAAGAGAGCTATCAGCACCAAGTCTTTCCTCCAGTATTTCCATCACCTTTGGAAACTTTTATTGCTGTTTATCAACATGAGGACCAAAGTTTGCCAATGAAAGTCAAAGAAGCTATTATGAGACTGAAAACAAGAATACAACTGTTGGAGACATCAGCTAAACCTTAGGCTTACCAAAATCAGTATGGAACAGCATTAAGTAGAACAAGAGCACTGGTGGGCTTGCTAATCACAAAGAGACTGACAGGCCAAGGAAGACCTCCACAGCTAATGAAAGAAAAATTCTCTGTATAATAAAGAAAAATCCCCAAACACCTGTCCAACAGATCAGAAACACTCTTCAGGAGTCAGGTGTGGATTTGTCAATGACTACTGTCCGCAGAAGACTTCATGAACAGAAATACAGAGGCTACACTACAAGGTGCAAACCACTGGTTAGTTGCAAAAATAGGATGACCAGGTTAGTTTGCCAAGAAGTTCTTAAAAGAGCAACCACAGTTCTGGAAAAAGGTCTTGTGGACAGATGAGACGAAGTATCAGTGATGGCAAGAGCAAAGTATGGAGGAGAAGGAACTGCCCAAGATCCAAAGCATGTGAAACATGGTGGTGGGGGTGTTACGACCTGGGCACGTAGGGCTGCTTAAGGTACTGGCTCACTTATCTTCATTCATGATACAACTGCTAATGGTAGTAGCATAATGAAGTTCAAACAAATACCTCAAAACTCATTAGCAGGCGGTTCATTCTATAGCAATACAATTAACCCAAACATACTGCTAAAGCAACAAAGTAGTTTTGCAAAGCTACAAAATGGTCAATTCTTGAGTGGCCAAGCAAATCACCCAATCTGAACCCAAGTGAGCATGCCTTTTATATGCCAAAGAGAAAAATGAAGGGGATTAGCCCCCAAAACAAGCATAAGCTAAAGAAGAGAAGAAACCCAGGAACTGGTGATGTCCATGAATCACAGACTTCAAGCAAAGGATATGCAACAAAATACTAAACATGACTACTTTCATTTACATGACACTGCTGTGTCCCAAACATTATGGTACCCTGAACTGGGGGGGACTATGTATAGGGGGGGTTGCACGTAAGGTCATTGGGTCAAAGGGCATGACGCACGGAGCAGCTCAATCCTTCTGGAGGACATGGCAGCCTCCCACATACACTAGTAACTCATGAAACGCGTAGTTTCTTACCTGTTAAAACCCACCGAAATTACCAATTTTTCCGCTGTAAATAATTGTGGAGGATGACTGAGCACTCTAAACCAAATGCTCTAGTATCTTTGCACTGAACCCAAGCATCAAGGTATAGGGGGGCTAAATACAACTGGAAGACATCCGTCACTTCCGGTATATGTTATTAATGCTAGAAACACGTACTTTCCTACCTGTTAAAAACCGCCAAAATGTTGAATTTTTGCACTGAAAAAAATTGTGGGAGTCGGGGTAAGTGTGAGAGACATGTATCCAACTTCAGAATTCCAAAAGTGAAGCGAAATGAAGGTATAGAGAAGCAAGAACTGAAGGGACTACAGCAGCTAAAGTGCTTGGTAAACATTGAAAATATTGGGAATTATCACGTTTGCTCACTGCATTTCATCAAGTAAGGCATTATTTGTGTTTTTTCTTGATTCCTTTGGTATCAAAAAACTCTCAGAAGTGATAAATCTGACTGTAAATTTTTCTTCAGATGCGTTTTCATTTTGTATGTAAAAACGCACGAGAACCATGGGCGATTTAAAAAAAATTACAGCCAAATTTATCACTTCTGAAACTTTTTAGATGCCAAAGGAATCAAGAAAAAACACAAATAATGCCTTACTTGATGAAATGCAGTGAGCAAACGGCCAATGTTCGCCAAGCACTCTGGCTGGTGTTGTCCCTTCAGCTCTTGTTTCTATCATTTCTCCTCACTTTTGGAATTCTGAAGTAGGATAAATGTCTCACACACTTATCCCGATTTCCATAATTATTTACAGCGCAAAAATTGACAATTTCAGTGGGTTTTAACGGGCCCGCTACGCTGGAAACAATGGCAAGTGCCTATCTGCAGTACATCGCGTGTAATCCATTTGGAGTAGCGTAAGGACAGTACGGGTCATTGGTCGTGACCCGACTGCCGTGAAACCTCCCTATTAGCGGCCAAAGGAGCACATCCCTCGGGACAGCCCCACTCTCCCCCCGGGGTCAGCGCAGTCCGACCACGGCCGCCCTCCACCCCGTCTACCCCTGTGGGCCGCACTGTCACGGGCTATGAGTCGGCAGCGCCCACACATGGGGCTGGGTGGAGCGGGGCTGCGGCTCCGGGCAGCGGACACACGGGGACGAAAACCCGGCAACGTCCCCGTCAGCTGCAGCAGAGTTGGGGACAGTCTGGTCCCTCCGCCCACCCAAAGTCACTCACCTTTACACCGGCACCCCGACCACCTGCGGAGTCCAGATGCTGGGACAGAAGATGGGCCCAAATCATGTACTCCAGAAGGCGTTGCGTGGCAACAGTACGGGTCGTGACCTCAACGTTGCTCTGCAACTTCCCTATAAACACAGCTGTCATTTCTACATGGTGAAACCAAAATGCCTAAAAATGGCCTTTATTAAAATCTGACAATGTGCATTTTAACCACGTTATTTTTTTTCTATTAAAAATCTCAAATTGTGGAGTAAAGAGGCAAATAAATAAATGATGGGTCTTTGTCCCAAACATTATGGAGGGCACTGTATGCCCCCCACCCAATATCCAAGTAGGTAGAACTCCTTCAATAATATTCCCTGTCGGCCCAAGCCTGGTTTATGTGCATGGTGGTCTGTTGCAAGATGGCCCGGAACCATTTTCTGTTCCACCGCCGGAATCTAAAGACCGCCGCCAGCTGCTTAGCAACGCAGATGAAAGTCGGGGATGAAGTCTTACTTCGGATTATTTCGTGACTCGGACCTTCCGCGCTTCGTGTTGAGGTTGGCACTCGGAGCCGTGCGGGACTGTGCGGCCGCCTGAGGTGAGGTTGCCCGTTGGCCGGGAAGGGCGGGGGGGGGCGGGAGGGGGAGGGGCGGGAGGGGGAGGGGGGGCGGGAGGGGGAGGGGGCGCGGGGGGGGAGGCGGGAGGGGGAGGGGCGCGAGCGGGAGGGGGAGGGGCGGGAGGGGGGGGGGGGGGAGGGGCGGGAGGGGGAGGGGGCGGGGGAGGGGGGGGGGAGGGGGAGGGGGGGGGGGGGGGGGGGGGAGCGGGGGGGGGGGGAGGGGAGGGAGGGAGGGGGGGAGGGGGGGGGGGAGGGGCGCGAGCGGGAGGGGCGCGAGGCGGGGGGGAGCGGGAGGGGAGCGGGCGCGAGGGGGGGGGGGGGAGGGGCGCGAGCGGGAGGGGGAGGGGCGCGAGCGGGAGGGGGCGCGCGAGCGCGCGGGGGAGGGGGAGGGGGAGGGGGAGGGGCGCGAGCGGGAGAGGGGGAGGGGGCGCGAGTGGGAGGGGGGGCGCGAGCGGGGGGAGGGGGAGGGGCGCGAGGGGGGGGGGGGGGCGTGGGAGGGGGAGGGGCGCGAGTGGGAGGGGGAGGGGGCGCGAGTGGGAGGGGGAGGGGGCGCGAGTGGGAGGGAGGGGGCGCGAGCCGCGGGGAGAGCGGGGAGAGGGGGGGGGGGGCGCGAGGGGGCGGAGCGGGGGGGGGGGCGCGGGGGGGGGGGGGGGGGGGGCCCAGGGGGGGGGGGGGGGGGGAGTGGGGGGGGGGGGGGGCGCGAGTGGGAGGGGGGGGGGGGGGGGGCGCGCGAGCCGCGGGGGAGAGAGCGGGAGGGGGAGGGACGCGAGGGTGGGGGCGGGCGGTCAGACCAATCGGCTGCTACGTCGTGAGGGGGGGGGGGGGGCGGTTACGGAGAGCGTCCAATCAGTAGCTGAGCGCTCATCCGGTCTGGCGGCGGCGGCGGCGGAGGAGAGAGGCTGAGGCAGGTCAGTATGGGGGGAGCAAAGATCATAGAGCGGAGCAACATACTCCACACTTGCGTAATCCACTGCATGGAGGTGTCGTGCGTCACTGAGCTCCATGATCTTTGGTGGGGAGACAGGGTGTCAGTAGGCGGGGGAGGAAACTGACTGGGGAGGGAACTGGGGCTAGGGGTCTGTCTAGGGAGAAGGGGAGCTGGGGGGGGGGGGGTCGTGTTCAGTGGGGAGGGAACTAAGGCTCTGTCTAGGGGGAGCTGGAGTAGGAGGGGGGGTTCGTCGTGATCAGCGGGGAGGGAACTGGAGATAGGGGGTTCAGTGGGGAGGGAGCTGGGGATAGGGGTCTGTGGGGTTGGGGGGAGGGAGGGAGAGGGGGGAGAGCGGTCTGTGTGGGGGGGGGGGGGGGGGGGGGGGGGGGGAAGCTGGGGATAGGGGTCTGTGGGGGAGAGCTGGGAAGAGGGGGCCTGCCCGTTCTAGATACCCACCTCAAAAAAACTACCCCTCAGGTTCCTATTAAATCCTTCCCTCCTCGCCTTAAATATACATCCTCTTGTTCACGATTTCACTACTCTGGGTAAAAGACTGCATTTACTCCATTTATTCCTCTCATGAGACATTATTGTTATTATCTGTTTCTTAGGCAATTGAGGATGACTTACTTTCACTCTAGTTTTCTGTGTTCTGAAAGGGCTTTCATGGCCAAAATGGGAACTGCAGACGACTCCACAGATTGGGAAGGAGGTGCCTAGTGGGGTGGCAGATGGAGGCGATGAGCTGGTGAGCTCATCCTGCTGCTAACACAGGGCTTTAGTAACCTTCAAGTGCATGGGCTCATGGTTATTAATACCATCCCAAGTCTACCCTTTGAGTGGTCATGGGGCCGAGATGTCTATGTCAACACCGATGTTGTTTTCGTATCCATGAATCTTTTATTTTGCCTACCTGGTAATATTCCTCCATGGTGGAGTTCAGAATACAATGACTCTTTCAGCAGTGTGTTGGGCATGTGAGCATTGTGATTTGTCTAATGTAGCCAACTTACTGTAACTAGGATAGACACAAAATGCTGGAGTAACTCAGCATGTCAGGCAGCTCCTCTGGAGGAAAGGAATAGGAACCAGAAACATCACTTATTCCTTTTTTTTCAGAGATGCTGTCTGACCCGCTGAGTTACTTCAGCATTTTGTGTCTATCTTTGGTGTAAACAGTGTCTGCAGTTCCTCCTTACACATTTTGACTACATCCAGACCCTGTATTGTTACAGCTTTCCCTGAGAAGCCTTCATCCAGCAAGAATGGAATGAGGCAATATCTTGTGAAGAATACCTTTCCTTGTTGGATTTTATCCCGTGTGTTGATTTGATGGGTGATAACTAAAATACAGTTTGAGCATATTACTTACTACTTCCTCATTTTTCTAACTTGTCTTTTAAAATTTTCCCTTTTGTAGCCTTGCCAATCCATATAGTAATTACATTTCATGTTTTTCCAGTCATACTGCCCTCCGCCCATTATAACCTAAACAAGGAATGTAATGCTAGCTACTGATATTTTAAACCAAAGCTTCTTGTTATTTTACCCGCACTAGTTTACGGTACCAGCATAAATTGTATAGAAGAGGAGAAAATATATATTTTGTCATAATTTTGTTTTTATCTAGTTGAGATGCAATTGGAAACGCACTCAAAGCATCGAAGAGGACCTTTAAAGGAATTGCTCTACCCTCTTGATGAAAGTAATGATGGCAGAAGACAACAGATGACAGCATAATTAAAAAAAACAACTATCTTCACTGTCGTGCCCACTCCCTGTCAGCTAAGACCTCGCTGCTGGTGCTCGAAGATGAATATTTTGATAATTAAGCTTCTCTGCATGGTTGTGGTTTTTACCCTGATGATGCTGGGTTCCCTGTTGCCTGTTCGGATCATCCAAGCCGACCAGGAGAAATTGCAGAAGTCGAAGAAGTTGCTGTCAATCTGCAGTTCATTTGGCGGTGGGATATTTCTGGCTACCTGCTTTAATGCTTTGTTGCCAGTTGTAAGGGAAAAGGTGAGACCGTTTACCTTTTTGTCAATGATAGAGCAATGCCTTAGGCAATGGGATTTAAGGAAAGGGCAAAGTTTAAAAATAAAAAGTAAAGGTTGCAACTCGGGTGAAGATCAAACTTACCAGGTTTAGAATAAAACTTGGGGTGACACCGTGCTGGAATAGCCCAGCGGGTGAGGCAGCACGGTGGCGCAGCGGTAGAGTTGCTGCCTTACAGCACCAGAGAATCGGGTTTGACCCTGACTACGGGTGCTGTCTGTACGGAGTTTATACGTTCTCCCTGTGACTGTGTGGGCTTTCTCCGGGTGTTCCGTTTTCCCCCTACACCAAATACATACAGGTTGTAGGTTAATTGGCATTGGTATGTTGTAAAATTATCCCTAGTGTGTAGGATAGCATTAGTGCATGGGGTGATTGCTGGTTGGCACGGACTCGGTAGGCCGAAGGGCCTGTTTCTGAGCTATCTTTAAAATAAAGGTAGCTCAGGAAAACATGGATAGGCAACATTTCGGATCAGGACCCTTCTTCAGTCACTGAGCTACTGCAGTACTGTGTGTCTTTTGTTGCTGGACATTTTAACTCCCATTCCCATGCTGACCTTCTGCCCTGGACCTCCTCCATTGTCTAAGTGAGGCCCAGTGCAAATTGAAGGAATAGCACCTCATATTTCGCTTGGGCAGCCTACACCCCAGCGGTATGATCATTGACTTCTCTAACTTCAAGTAACCCTTGCTTTCCCTCTCTCTCCATCCCTCCCCTTCCCGGTTCTCTGGCCAGTCTTACTGTCTCCGACTACATTTTATCTCTGTTTGCTTTATTGTTACCTTCTCCCAGCTAACAATGATCTATTCTACATTTTCCTTGATCTCCATTCACTTTGCCCTGTTTTCACACCTTCGCACTTCATTATCTATGTATCTACCTCGCCCCCCCCCCCCCCCTGACATCAGTCCAAAGAAGGGTTCTCGACCTAAAACGTCACCCATTCCTTCTCTCCAGAGATGCTGCCTGTCCCGCTGAGTTACTCCTGCATTTTGTGTCTATCTTTTGTAAACCAGTCTGCAGTTCCTTGTTTCTACGTAGAATCAAACTTACCAGACTGTCTTTGGCTTGATTGTCTTTAGCGAGGAGGCTGAGGCAAGGAGGCTACACTTGATCGAAATTTGTGATTTTTGTCCACTGAAGAAATGGCAGGCAAGTTGGTGCAGTGTTTTTCCTGCAGGATGTGGTTAGTCTGGGACACTGCTGGAGCTTTTGGAAACTACACGAGCAGAAATTGTGTCCAGGTTCAGCTACTGAATGAATGTGTTGGGGAACTGGAGAAGCAACTGGATGACCTCGGGGCCATCCGGGAAAAGGAGAGTTTCCTGGACAGGACCTACAGTAAGGTTGTCATGCCAAGGATACAGGAAGAGCAAAGGTGGGTGACCATGAGAAAGGGGAGTAAACGTGGAATGCAGGAGACCCCGGTGGCCGTCCCTAATAAAAACAGGTACACCTTCTCGGGAGCTGTCGGGGCAAACGACGCTTCCAGTCCGAGCGGTGGACAGGTCGGTGGCTCCAATCCAAGCGATGAGACTTGACCGGCGAGACCGACGTCTGGTAGAGCCATAGTGGTGGGTGACACCATTGTCCGAGGTGCAGACAGGAGATTCTGTGGCGGCAGGCGAGTAATGAGGATGGTATGTTGCCTCCTTGGTGCCAGAGTTCAAGATGTCACGGACCAACTTCAGAACATCTTCGAGGGGGAAGGTGAACAGCCGGAAGTAGTTATGCATGTGGGCACAAACGACGTCGGGAAGAAGAGGAATGAGGTTCTTCCACGTGAGTTTAGAGAGTTAGGAAGAAGACTGAAAACCAGGGCTTCTAGGGTGGTTATCTCTGGATTGCTTCCTGTACCTCGTGCTGGTGAAGGCAGGAACAGGGAGATAGGGGATCTGAATGTGTGGCTGGGGGGCTGGTGCAGAGAGCAAGGATTTAGATTTATAGATCACTGGGATCTCTTCTGGGGTAGGGGTGGCCTGTGCAAAAGTGACGGGTTACACCTTAACTGGAGGGGGCAGGTTTGAACATTCTGGCAGGCAGGTTGTGGGTGACATGGAATCAGGAGATGTAGTCAGTATGGATAAATCTGATGAATTGTAAGGAGAAAAAGACCCTAATGGCTGTTATCTACAGGCCCCCAAACAGTAGCCTGGATATAGGGTGCAAGTTGAATCAAGAGTTCAAATTGGCATGTCGCAAAGATAATGCTACGTTGGTTATGGGAGATTTCAACATGCAGGTAGACTAGGAAAATCAGGTTGGTACTGGACCCCAAGAAAGGGAGTATGTGGCGTGCCTCCGAGATGGATTCTTAGAGCAGCTTGTACTGGAACCTACCAGGAAGATACTCTGGAATTAGTGTGGTGTAATGAATTGGATTTGATAAGGGAACTCCGAGAGGGAGAAGGGAAAATCGGACGTGTCAGTGTTACAGTTGAGCAAAGGGGACTATGGAGGCATAAGGGAGGAGTTGGCCAAAGTTGACTGGAATGGGACCCTAGCAGGGATGACAGTGGAACAACAATGGCAGGCATTTCAGGGAATAATACTGAGGTGCAGGATCAGTTCATTCCAAAGAGGAAGAAAGATTTTAAGGGGAGTAAGAAGCGACTGTGGCTGACAAGGGGAGTCAAGGACTGTATAAAAATAAAATAGATGTATAACATAGCAAAGATGAGCGGGAAGCCAGAGGATCAGGAAATTTTTAAAGAGCAACAGATTATACCATGTTAAATGGAACGGCCAAAATGCAAGTTATTGTGACAGATTTTGAGATTAGTTTATTGTCACATGTACCAAAGTACAGTGAAAAGCTTTTGTTGTGTGCTAACCAGTCAGCAGAAAGACATTACAAGATTACAGTCGAGCCATCCACAGTGTACAGATACATGATAAAGGAAACAACGTGAATAACATTTTGTGCAAGGTAAAGTCCAACCAAAGGCGGTCTCCAATGAGGTAGATAGCAGCTCAGGCCTGCTCTCTAGTTGTTGGTGGGATGGATCAGTTGCCTGATAACACCTGAGAAGAAACAATTCCCGAATCTGGAGGTGTGCGTACGTCATTACTATCCTGTCACGAATCCACTGACAACGGGCAGTTATTTATTTTTTGGTGAAGTTTAAAGTTGTTTGTATTGTCACAGGAAGTTGTCAAGGCTATTGGAAGGAAAGTTAATTGAGTTTGTACTGTACTGACCTATTTGTACTGAAGTTTGTACTGACCTATCTATTGTGTGTCTGAACTCTGTAGATGGCAAGATTTGCTGAAAGGCTCTTTTCAACCTTGTTTTTTTCTATATTGCCTTTGTGAAGGGTGGCTTCAGTTTGGGATGTTCACACTTGGAGCATAAAACACTAGGAACATTTTTCCTCATTGCATACTTTGTTTGCTCCTAATTCACAGGGTAAATTGAAGATAAAATTCTATGCATTGATATTGTAAAATATTTTTCATAACAAATAATTATTTTATTCCCTTTTCCCCTTGGTGAAGGGGATCATGATTTCTTTGAGCAAACTTGACATTGGTGGCTCAGCTCATGTTGCACCTGAAGGAATATGAATGCCAGAAACCTGAATTAAAAAAGAAACCAAAGACAATGCTCAGTGGATCAGGCAATATCTCGCTGGTGGGCAGGTGGGAAGAGAGAGGCATTCATATTTTAGATCAAGGGTCACAAAGTGCGCGAGTAACTCAGCAGGTCAGGCAGCAGAACATGCACAGGTGACGTTGTGGGTCGAGACACTTCTTCAGACTGATTGTAGGGTCCTGACCCAAAGCGTCACTTATTCGTGTTCTCTAGAGATGCTGCCTGACCTTCTGAGTTACTCCAGCAATCTGTGTCTCTTTGTGTATTAACCAACACCTGCAGTTCTTTGTTTCTATCTTCCGAAGGGTGCTTGACTAGTGTATTTGCAGCAGTTTTACTCAAAGAATGTGGCACTTGAATCACTGGGATTAATTTAAGCAAAATAACAAGTGAGGCGTGGATAATGAAAAGAAGTATTTGTGAGCAGACGTAACTTGTTTATACTGAATATTCAATGTGATTCGATGGAAGAGTAGGCCATATCTATGTATGTGTAGAATTGACAAGAACATTTAAATGCAATTTGCTTGCCCGTCCCTCCTACAATTTCTTTCCAAGTAGAGATAAAACTTCCATAAGTGTTGGTTTAAAAGCTTGCATCATGATCCAAGGCATAGCATGAACTAGGTAGAGCAATCTGAAGAGGTGCAAATCTCCACCAGGTGGCGCTTTGATGGCAGTCTCACCTACAGTCTGTCCTTTTCATCTTTTTTTTGTTATTTTTAGCGTGTTGAAAACTTATTTTGATGTGTTAATGTTCTCCAGTTTGTTTTATGTGGGCGAGGGGGATCGAGGGAAACCTTTTTTCAATCTCTTACCTTGCCGGAGATTCGATTGTTTTCAGGGTCGTATCTCTGGTCACTCAGCGGCCTAACATCGTCGAGACCCTTCTTCAGACTGATGTCGGGAGTGGGGGGTACAGAGATAAAATGTAGTTGGACAACTGGAAAGGTGAGGGGATGGAGAGAGGGAAATCAAGGGCTACTTGAAGTCAATATTCATACCACTGGGGTGTAAGCTGCCCAAACGAAATATGAGGTGCTGTTTTTTCAATTTGCACTGGGCCTCACTCTGACAATGGAGGAGGCCCAGGACAGAAAGGTCAGTGTGGGAATGGGAGGGGGAGTTAAAGTGTTTAGCAACCGGGAGATCAGGTAGGTTTAGGCGGACTGTGCGGAGGATCAAGTAGGTTTAGCCATCCTCCGCTTGGTCTGCATTTTGTGTCCATCTTCGATAATAACCTTCTGGGACCTCCTTGCTATAGGTCCATACCTGGACAACTCTGGAGTACAGAGAGTACAGTAATCCACGCAGACCAGAATATTTCATTTCTGCAGATAAGCAAATTTTATTATAGTAGTTCAATTACTGGGCTCTTATCCAAAGGTATGGGTTCCAATTACCATGTTGGTGGGGAATTTAAATTCAAGTAGATTAGTACATTTAAAATTTACAAAGCTAGAATGAATAACGGAAACTAGTAGATTGGCATTGATTAACAAAATGGCACAAAATGCTGCAACTCCTCTAATGTCCATTTTGACATTAACTAATGTCCTTGCTGAGAAACGGCTCGATCTCCTGCAATGTTCATGTGACTCCAGACCCACCAATGTGATTGACTTTTAACTGCACTCTAAAATTGCCAAGCTAGCCACAGTTCAGCGGTCATTTAGAGGGCAGGCAATAAATGTTGGCCATGCTGCTAAAAGATAAATTAAAGTTAAATTGCACCAACTACTGTTTAGCACCACACCACAGCTGTTTGTAGGGCAGCAAGTGTGTAGTAATTCTTTTGCATTTGACTCATCTTTACACGTTTCCATTGGTTTTGCCTCGAGCCATCATCCATTCTCTCATTCTCCTGCCTTTGGACCCGCCCCTTTATTAAGACCCTTCATCCTTATTCCTCTCATTCCACTTTCCTCTAAGCCTGCCACATCTGCAGTTCTTATTCCAGTTCTGGTTTAAAAGCCGGTGATGTGAAACATCATCTTCCCCTATTCTTAACTGGCTGAGCATATCCTCAATTTTCTATTTTTATTATTGGAAATCATTTTGTTTGTTGCGGTGTTTAAAACGTTTGTACCAATCTCATTTTTTTTACAATGAAAGCAAAATGCTGGAAACACTCAGCAAGACAGGCAGCATTTGTAGAAAGTGAAGATTTTCTCCAGTGTTTCAGCTTTTTCTGTCTTTATTTCTGCAGTTTTTTTAAATAAAATTATTTTCATTTCCTATTGCAGGTTCAAGAGGTTCTTTTAGTCGGAAAAATATCTACTGATTACCCACTAAGTGAGACAACAATGATGGTGGGTTTCTTCTTGACTATATTTATTGAGCAATTGATTCTGACATTTCGAAAGGAAAAGCCATCATTTATTGACTTGGAGATGTTCAATGCTGGATCGGAAGGCGGCAGTGATTCAGAGTACGAGAGCCCGTTTATTTCATCAGGACGAGGTCAACCCAACTATAGTCACAGATCACATTCGCACTGTCATTCTTTGAATGTATCTGAGGTGCCCCACTCTAGCCCCTTGCGCTTGATCTGCCTGGTATTTGCCCTGTCTGCACACTCTGTGTTTGAAGGTTTGGCTCTGGGGCTGCAGGAGAAAGCAGCAAAAGTGATCAATCTGTTCATCGGAGTGGCTGTGCACGAGACGCTGGTTGCTGTGGCACTTGGAGTCAGCATGGCGAAAGGAGCCCTGCCGATGAAAGACGCACTGAAGCTAGCCCTAATGGTTAGTGCAATGATACCCACCGGGATAGGCATTGGGATGGGCATCCAGAGTGCCAACAGCCTCGGCAGCCAAATCGCGTCATTTTTGCTGCAGGGCTTTGCCGCGGGAACATTTCTGTTTGTCACTTTCTTTGAAATTCTGGTTAAAGAATTTGAAGACAAGCACGACCGCCTTCTGAAAGTCCTTTCTCTGGTCATGGGCTATGGACTGCTGGCTGGGCTTGTCTTTCTAAAGTGGTGACGATCTGTCTTGGTTCAGTTTGCACTTTCATTAAGGCATGTGCCCAGGTTAGGCAAGTGGTTAGTTATTTCCTCAACTTGCTATTGTGTTATCTTCTAACCTATAGTTCCATCTATGGGTAATGATACTGTTGCTGGTGTGAATATCTAACTGGATTGGTGTTTACTACAAGCGTACTGTGTAAGTTTGTCACTGGGCTCAATGTATTGATTGCAGATCAGCAGAAAGTATTGTAAAAGTAATATTTAAGCTATTGCACTATAATAATGTGCTAGTACTTTTCCTGTGGTGGACTTAATTAATGTCAAATTGCTTCCATCTGTAGATCAGCCTAAAGTTATACTGCTCAAAGTAGTTCCTCTGGACAGGTGCTATCACTGCTGGGAATGTTCACAGTTCAGTCAGGGATTTCACACGCACATCATCACACTACTAAAACCCAAGTGACAGCCTGCTGAATATAACGGTGCATGTTTACTGTGAGATTTAAGTTATTAATAGGTTTTTTTAAAAAGTTTGCATGTTGATTTATTTATGAAATCAATAGCATTTCTCCACAAAATCTATTTGTAAATATTTAACTACTCCAGGGTGTTTTTTAAATAATAAAATAAAATATCCAATGAGAACTGGATACTGCTGAATACTATGGCTGTGTGCCAGTATTGAAAGCAAGATAACCCACAGGAGTGATTCATTTTCCAACTTGCCCAACTAATCACACAGCAGGTTAGTTTTGTATCCTGCCTCCAGTTTGTGGTGAGCTGTGTTAGCAGATTCAACTCGGACGGGTCTGTAGCTGCAACCTTTTGCCTCCGCGTCCTTGGACGAGGGAGAAGAACGTCTGCCAGGATTCTAACTACTGACCCCTGCGTCCCTAATAGAAAATGGGATCAGACTGATTCCCCTTCTCTTCTTTGCCTTTCAACATTCCATGAGAGCTGCAAAATGGTGGCATGGCATAAAATTGGAAGGATGGCTTGTGGAAGACAGGGAGAGGATGACTTGCAGCTTTCTGCTGGCCAATTTTGAAATGTGTTATTTGTTATAAGCAGACAATTTCTTATTGGTTTTGCTGTGGGATGCTGACAAGTAGGAGCACTAACACTAGCGGTGTGAAAGGAATGAAGTAACTTGCACGCCCTAGGTCAGAGTACTTCTTGTAATTTAGCTCACCCTTTGTCATGTGATCATTAACCTTGCCAAGCATTTCTGCTTATTATTAAGCCCTCCATATTCTGCTGTATATTTACTACTAATTTTCCACAGCAATGATAAAGGCCGCAGTCAGTTCTGTTCAGTGGCCTCTTTTGTACATTCACACGGCAGGTGAGACCAGATTTAAGCTTTCCTCTCATGATGCAAACAACACCTTCGAGTGAGTACATCAATTAGCACTGTCGAGATTAATCTTCAAAATGCAGTCACTCGGGAGGGCATCGGAGTCAGTGAAAGTACACACACTAATGATTGATGCTTTAGAAGAGAAAATGTAAATAGTGTTTTCTTGTAACTTTCAAATAAGTTTTCTTGCGATGGTTGCTTTCCAAAAAGGTAGCCCTCCAGGACATAATTCCCGCAGATGCGGCAGGAGTTCCATTCATTGTTTGCAAATGTACGGGAGAGCACTGTTTCCTGTGGAAGGGATTGGCAGAAGTTCTGTGGAGTATAATTGCTCTCTGGGGTAAAACACTGTTGCCTGTGCAATGCTTCACGGATACAGCTTGCTGCTATGTGAAACTTTGAGAAATCTCAGTAAGTGATTTAGAAACAAGTCCATTTCCTCTAATATCCTCAGCTTGGAAAAACATTGATGTATTTTAATTCCTCTGGTTTCTTGAACACACTGACTGTTGCTGACATATAGACCGCTGAGTTGCACAGCTTGTACCAGATCCACGGCTTGTGGGTATAGATATAGTTAGTGCGCCAGTAGCCTATTTGATAAGGGAGGATTTGAATGCTTTTAAAGTAGCTGGGTCTCGAGAATGTAAATATGAAGCTCTTTAACAGAGGTGTCTGGAATGAAATTACTGCAAACAAACAAGTGGCCCTTACTGCTCTGTAGTTTTTTTGCACAACTTTATTTTGCACCAGAGCTAAACATTATGGAAACCAGGTTACACAAAAAAGCTGGAGAAACTCAGCGGATGCAGCAGCATCTATGGAGCGAAGGAAATTATGGAAACCAGCTCTGTTTAAATGGCAAGTGCTGACTGAAATTATATCTGGAAGGATTGTGGATCACCATTGAGTCAATGCTTTGAGTCAATTCAGTGAGAGAAACTGATTTGTTTTTTTTAATTACTACGTTGACCTATTCTACCAACAATATTAAAATATACTTGAAAGACACTGCAATTCCAGGAAACCTCTTTGTGAACCATTTCATTTGAAAGACAAAATGAAGTGTGTATCAATGCAAGACTTTCATTGGGGAACACTTACTGTAAATGGTTTGATTTTGATAGATTTGCCATCAAGTGGAGGTTTGGCAGCATCTTCATGCCCAATGAATAACTCTGCTATTTAGTTATTTATTTGTTCCATAATGGAGCAAGTGAAACTTGTGTTTATTTAATAGCATCTAATGCTGATTCTCAGACTTATGCTTTTTATACAGCACTGTGTTCTGTCTTGTAGAGAAACCCTCTAACCGTGGAGAAGCACTGACTAGGCCACAGATAGTATGCTTTTTCACAATTTAAGGATAAAAGTGCCAGACCAGTATGGTTTAGCATGGCCCAGTGTTTTTCTTTATCTATGAGTTGTGTATTTAGGGTAGAACCCTCTCTTGGTTGCTAGTGCTAGCATGTGGAAGAGAATTGATAGATGGTTCTATACCACTGCACATTTGTTTAATGAAACAGGCAACCAATATTCACTTGCACACATTCAACAGTAAAAGATTTTTCCCTGAGCAAAGTAGGAAAAAAACCCAAATGTATATCCATCTGCTGATCCAGTGATCCTTGTTGCTGACTCTACACCTTTGAGCCATTGAGCGTGGATAGCCATGGGACTGACTGCGGCAATTTCTTGCTGCTTAGAGGCTTATATAAATAGTCATAATGATAATGTACTGAAAAGCAGCTGACATCTTCAGAGCAACAACCAGCAGGAATCAGCACCTTCAGAGCAGGATCTTATGAGTTTTCTGCCAGTCTAGGAATCTCAATAATATGTCAGTACAAAGTTAAAATTGCAAACACTAATCATGGAGCGTCAGACGAGTGTAAAGGCCAACGCTAAAGTGTGGAGTCAATTCCACCTGCTTTCAGTAACAGATTGAGCAGGGACTCGGTACAGAGGCTGCAGATAACTACAGAGGAAAAAACTTTGTATCTTCAGCATATTTGTAATGTAAGATACCTCCGTTTGTTGTCTTAATGCCAAGAGGGCTGTATTGATGTGAATGTACTGTTTGCTTAACTCTTAATGGATTAAAGTGCGTTGCTCTTTCTCCCAACACTCCTAATCTGTCAATGATATGTTACAATTATGTCATTTTTCATCTGTTTATCTTTGTTTTTATACTTGGGTTATTTTTATTCTCTGTATCCTCCTTTGGAGGAAAGCAGGTATGGGAAAACCAGATGGCTCTAAACTACATTCTCCATGACTGTAAAAATATGCAGATATACTAGTTTGTGAAAGGAAGCATTTAGCCCAGACACACGAATCAAGACATCCATCAGTGTCCAGAGAAATTTGAAACCCTTGATATCTTGATTTTTAATTTTGTGAACTTCGACCTTTTTTAATATTAGTGATTTCTATAGTAATTATATTTGATATGGAGTTTTTTTTTCTTTTTCTCCTGCTTTCACAGCCGCTCCCACTTTGGGTGCTGCACTCTCATGATGTCACACACTAAGCTTGCACCTAACTATCCTCTAGTGGTGAACACTGCCTGATACTTGCACTGTCCTCTTCTCTGCCATCTCAAGCAGAAGAGAGGTACTGCACTGAGAGTGCAATTTTATCCAGTAAATATTATCACTGGTCTCACTTTGATGCCAATGAAAATCCACGTCAAATTATAATGTTGAATGTCATTGAACTCTTCATCTTATACCATTGCAGTGATCAACCCGCATCTACTGGCCTTGTGTCTCACTGGAAATCTTCCCATTATCTATTGGTCACTTTTGAAATAAATTCATATTGTACGGTAAATTTTATGCATTTACGATGCTACTGAACTTCGAGTGAAATGGAAACTGAACATTTTTACAAGTGGTATGGCCTGACAGCTCAGTTGTGGTTTTCCAAACAATTGATTGGGTTTCTTACCCACACCTTCATTGGGTGGAGGAACCTGTGGGAGAGTAGTTAATGTGAATCAATTTAGAAGAACAGAGTTGGCACACGGGCTAAATATCAACAGACAAGGCCGTACACTGAAAAGTAAAGTAGAGGCCATTGTCAATAAAAAACACACAATGCTGAAGATGCCCAGGTATGTCAGCTTGCATGAATAGAGTTTTACAGCGTTGAAGACAGACCCTCTGCCCATGCCAACCAAGATGCTGCATTTGCACTCGTCCCTCCTGCCTGCGTTTGGCTTATATCCCTCTATATCTGACCTGTCCATATATCTGTCCAAATTACCCTCAAGCCCTGACAACATACTCTTAAATCTTCTCATCACTCCTTGCAGCTTAACAACATCCTTTCTAGCAGGTTGACCAAAACTGAACACAATATTCCAAATGATTGGGGATGATCAGCCATGATCACATTGAATGGCGGTGCTGGCTCAAAGGGCCGAATGGCCTACTCCTGCACCTATTGTCTACCTTGGCGAGACCAAGCGCAGGCTCGGCGATGGTTTGGCAGAACACCACCGCTCAGTCCCCAGTTACTCCAAAGCTAGAGTAACTCAGTGGGTCAGGCAGCATCTCTGGAAAAGGAATAGGTGATTTTTCGGTCAAGAGCCTAATGCAGCTTCTTCAACTTTTTATGTTTGTCAATGGTATTTTATTTGCCACACGTACCGAGGTACAGTGAAATTCATCTATTTATACAGTTCAGTACAAGTATCACACTGCTACTGTTTGGGAACGGCAAGTTGCCTGCAGGTACTATTGCGATTGTGAGTGGGTATTTTGCTGAACCCCTTGCCCCTTCATATCGTCCTGTGAGATTGTTTACAACCAGTACAGATGTTTTTACATACTTAAAACTTCACCTAAAAGATGGCACCTTTAACAGTGCAGCACTCACTCCATGGAGAAGCAGTCACACTTCATGTTGGGGTCGCTGAAGTGAAACATGAAACCTATCACTTTCTTATTAAGAGACACAAGTGCAATGCGGGCAAAATATGAAACCATTCCGCCAATTCTTCAGAGGAACAAAGCCACCACATTGATAATTAAGCGATTAAAGATACTGTGAAAGTCAAATGAGTTGGGATATTTGGAGCTACTTACACCAGCTGATGTCATTTTCGAAACCAATGAAACCAAGAAATGCTTTAACTGCTTTAATGCCTTATTAATTGGAGAGAACTGTAAATTGATAATTACAGTTCATTTTTCTATATTAAGTGCTGAGACCCCCTCGCTCTACTCAAGCAGCACTGGTTTGAATTGCTTTGAAGTGACGCGTGGTCTCTGATTTAATGGTGAAGATCTATGAGTTGCCAGCTGTAATTAGATGCTGCAGATGTTAATTGCAGTGTCTGTGTGAGGATGAGTTAGTCATTCTGCGCCAGGTCACACGTAGGAATCTCCAGGGAAGTGATTGTCTTTCCCCCTATAGCACCATAATACTTTATGATGCACTTCATAAATATGGATTGCTTTTAATCACACATGTCGTGATGCCACAGAAATGGTGGGATATGAGCTTACCTATTGTGCTGAGTTAACAGGCTTAGTGATGCTGCAATAAGTAAATGTCAAACCAACACCTGCCTTGACCACGGGGAGGGTGGTTGAATTCAGAAGATGTAATTACTACTGAATGAACCTGCTGTGGAGGAACAATGTTCTGTACTGTAATACAGATAAATGCCCGCATCCTTGCATTAAGCGTGAAATGATTTCTACTAACAAATCCACCTACCTTTTTTCCAAAGGTCGTAAGAAGGATGACCAATTTTCCAGCATTAACCAACGACCTTTAATAGACTCCTCTTGGCGCCTGCTGTAACAAGCACAAAATGCGAGAGTAACTCGGTGGGTCAGGCAGCATCTGCGGAGAAAATGGAGAGGCAATGTTTGGAGTCAGGAAATAGACACAAAGTGCTGGAGTAACTCGGTGGCTATCAGGCAGTATCTCTGTTTAAAAAAAAGGATGGGTGACATTGCAGGTCGGGTCCCTTCTTCAGGAAATGGCATCACTGACAATGCCTGTGTTTATTGTCCATCCCTGGTTATCCTAGTTTCCTGAGCCATTTCAAAGTGGATTTAAGAATCAACTTTATTGTTGTGGGCCTGGAGTTACATAGAGGCCTAACTGGCTAAATCCACTCCGCTCAGATCTCCACCCTTGGAGAGGATTATTCAGGATAGAATTTACTCCCATTTGTATTTTAGAGGATTTTTTGGGATAGGATTTACTTCCACTTGGAAGAGGATGGATCAATTAGGGAGAGACACAGCATGGCTTTGGAGACGCAGGTTGTGTCTTACTAACTTGATCGAGTATTTTGAGGAGATGCTGAGGGTATAGTGGTGAATGTTGTCCACATGGATTTTAGTAAGGCATTTGATGAAGTCCCCCGTGGTAAACTGATCCAGAAGATTAAGATACAGGGGATGAACAGTGAATTGTCGTATGGATTCAGAACTGCCTTAATGATAGAACACAAGATTATGGTGGAAGGACAATATTCAGACTGGAGGTCTAGGACCAGTGCAGTTCCACAGAGATCTGTTCTGGGACCTCTGCTATTTGTGATATATATATATATATATATACAGTATATCACTTGGACATAAACATGTTTGCAGATGACACCAGGTTTTCTGAGCTTGTAGACTGTGAGAAAGGTTGTCAAAGTATACAATGGGATATAGATCAGGTACAGATATGGGCAGAGAAAAGTTTCATCTGTGCTGCACTTTGGGAGGTCAAATATAGGGGGAAAATATACAATTAATCGTATGACCCTTAACAGCATGGATGTAGAGAGTTGGTTTGGAGTCAAATTCCATAACTCCCTGAAAGTGGCAACACAAGTAGATAGAGTGGTAAAGAAGGCATATGATATGCTTGCTTTCATAGCAGTAAGTCATGATACAACTTTATTGGACATGGTAAGGTTAAGTCTCAATAATTACATGATGCCAAGTTAAACCCATCTCTGCTTGCATGTGGTCCATGTTTCTTCATTTCCTGCATATCCACATGCCTATATACTATCCTCTTCAATGCCACGATCATATCTACCTCCCGACGTCCCATTCCAGGCCCCCACAACTGTGTGAAAGATTTGCCCTGCATATCACCTGTAAACTTTGGCCCTCTCATCTTAAGGCTATGCCCTCTAATTTTTGACATTTCCACCCTGGGGAAAAAAATCCCCCAGACTATCTGCCGTAATCTATGCTTCCTGTAATTTTATATATCTCACTCAGGTCTACCCTCAATCTCCAACGTTCCAGAGAATACAATCCAAGTCTAATCTTTCCTATCACTAATACCTTCTAAACCAGGCAACTTTCAGGTAAACCACTTATGCACCTTTTCCAAAGCCTCCACTTCACTTCCTTGTTATAACTGTTCACAATACTCCAATCAGAGAGGCATGGGGACACTATCTACACAAACCTTGAAGGGAAGGTGGGCAAACCGATGGCTGGTTCTGGCATCACTGACATAATGGTTATATTATGGATGAGAAGGGAATGGAGGGTTATGGTATGAGTGCAGGCAGGTGGGACTAAGGGAAAATAATTGTTCGGCACGGACTTCTAGGGCCGAGATGGCCTGTTTCCGTGCTGTAATTGTTATATGGTTATATGTACAGTAGTCTGTGGTTCTGGTCACCAAGTTAGATACCAATCCAAAGTTTTTAATGGTGTGACCTTCACAATGTCAAAGTTGACCGGGCTAGATGCAGATTCTTTATTTAATTCAATGTTGGGTGATCTGCCTGATTTTGTTCTTGTTGTTTCTAGACATAGTTCCTTGCGGTAACCAAGGGGCTGACGTGGCCACCTCAGAGGGCATTTAGAAGTTAATTACACTGCTGTGAGCCACACCAGGGAAGGATGGCAGGCTGGCCTCCCTTGGCACATTAGCGAATCCGATGGGTTTATGGCCATGGCTGATATTATCCTTTTAATTAACTGCCTAAATTCCCCAGCTTCTGTGGAGAAATTTGAATGCAAATCTCCAGATGGTGAACCCGCATCTCAAGTTGTTTGTGCAGAAACTCCACCCCCAGGCTACCACTGTTGCTAGAGTACCTGGAGCAACATAGAGGTAATGACTTTCTACAGTGATCAGATTTTTAAAAATAATGTTCCCTCCTGGCTGACACTATTCCCAGGATTGAGGGACCGGTAGTTTATTCCTGATTATGTCAAATGATAAATTGCTAAATGCATTTGAACAATTATCACCATTGTGCAAAACTAGAGCATAGAACATGAAACAGTACAGCACAGGAACAGGCCCTTCACACCACAATGTTTGTGCCAAACATGATGCCTCGCTGAACTGATCTCATCTTTGGCACAGGACAACATCCCTCTATTCCCATTTAAGAAGCTTTTAGAGACGATAGTGGCACCTGAAAGTGGCATCTCATTGAAACATATAAGATTATTGAGGGTTTGGACATGCTAGAGGCAGGGAACATGTTCCCGATATTGGGGAGTCCAGAACCAGGGGCCACAGTTTAAGAATAAGGAGTAAGCCATTTAGAACGGAGATGAGGAAACATTTTTTCTCACAGAGAGTGGTGAGTTTGTGGAATTCTCTGCCTCAGAGGGCGGTGGAGGCAGGTTCTCAGGATGCTTTCAAGAGAGAGCTAGATAGGGCTCTTAAAAACAGCGGAGTCAGGGAATATGGGGAGAAGGCAGGAATGGGGTACTGTGATTGGGGATGATCAGCCATGATCACATTGAATGGCGGTGCTGGCTCGAAGGGCCGAATGGCCTACTCCTGCACCTATTGTTTATTGTCTAAAAGCCTCAAATGCCACTATCGTCTCTGCCTCCACCACCATTCCTGGCAATGCGTTCCAGGCCCTCACCACTCTCAATGTAAAAAAATTTGTCCTGCACATCTCATTAAATTTTCACCCTCTCACCTTTTAGCTATGCCCTCTAGTGTTGGACATTTCCACCCTGGGGAAAAAGGTTCTGACTCTCTCTACCCTAACTATGCCTCCCATAATTTTATATACTTCTATCAAGTCTCCCCTCAACCTCCGGTGTTCCAGAGAAAACAATCCCAAGTCTATCCAACTTCTCCTTGTAGCTGAAACCCTCTAATTCATGCAGCATTCTGGTAAACCTCTGCACCCTCTCCAAAATCTCCACATCTTTCCTGTAATGGGACGACCTGAACTTCATGCAATACTCCAAATGAGTACAACGAATAGCAAAGTTGCAACTCATAGCAAAGAAAATGCTTGTTATTTTTTTGCCATTCAGATTGTCCAAAACCTTTTTACAGTCGATTAATTATATTTGATGTGTTGTCACCATTGTGATTTGCAAAACACCACAACTAATGTGTACATAGCAATTTTCCACAAGCAGAAATGCACCTATAACTAGATGGCCTGTTTTGTGATGTTGATTGAGTTATAAATATTGGTCAGTACACGAGAAATTAATCCACTTTGAAGTAGGTCCAAGATGTTTTACAACCACGTAAAGGGCAGGTCAAATCACATTTAACATGACATCCAAGGACAATATCTCCAACCTTGCAGTGTTTCCCTCAGTACTGCACTTGAGTATTAACCTAGATCTTGGGTCCAAGTCTCTGGTGTGAGATTTCCAATCGCAACCTTTGACACTCATGATTGTAAACATGGAAATTAACCTTCTGCGTTGCAATATCTGTGTGAGACTCTATACAAAATAACGAAAGGTGACTTGTTCACAACAGATTTTACAGCTCAGACTTGAGGACTAAATCTGAAAAAGGTAGATAGATTCTTAACTGGTTCAGACGGCAGAGGTAAGGAGAGTATTAGAATGTGAGAGAAAGGTTGTATGAGTATGTCTGTGTGAGGGTGACCGTGTGTGAGTATGAGAAACAGTGAGAATGAGTGTGTGGGAGAGAGTGGGGAGAGAAACAGAGAGAGAGAGAGAGAGTGTGGGAGAGTGGGAGAAAAAGTAAGAGCTTGTCTATGTATGTGGGTGAGAGAGAAACAGAGAGAGAGAGCCTATATTTTGATGTGCAATAGAGGCTATAGGTTCAAAGCCTTTGTTGTGATGATTAAATTAGCTACATGCTTTGACCTAGATAGAGTTAATATTGATACATTAGATCACGTAGAGTGGAATAGCTGTTAATTTTGGCACCATCCTTCTTTATGCAAACGACATGGACAGCATCGTATTAGTGTCAATTTCAACTGTAGTTTGTGCTCTGTGTTTAATTAAGGACTGGGGATTAAGGCTCAATGTCATTCGAAATTAATGTCATTTTTAACGAGTTTACAAGGTGGGTAATGATATTAATTTTTCTCATGGTGAAAATGTTAAAGGCTAGAGATCAGCTTGAAGGTTGGGATGCAAAGTTTAACGGGGCATATTTTTTGACATAGTGGTGTGGTGGTTGTCTGGAACGTGCTGCTAGGGGTGGTGGTGCAGATACAATAGTGGCATTTAAAAAGCTTTTGGATAGGTACATGGATATGCAGGGAATGCGTGCAGTAAGAGACTGGCATCGTGTTCAACATGGACATTATGGGATGAAGGGCCTGTTCCTGCGCTCCACTGCTCTATGTCTAAGGCAGGTTAGCGAGCGTGAATTGGTGATGTAAATGGGAAAGCATAAAGACGTGAAAAAAAAATAATTTGGGGATTTTTCAGCTTTTACTGCATTTGTTTTAGATTTTCAGCATCTGCGACGTTTTGCTTTTGTGTCACTGGCGTTTATTGTTAGTGGATTATCCTCTTGGAATCTATCTAACAGAGGCCTTCACCGACCATGTACGGCGAGTAGGGACAGGTTAGGAATAAGGTTCCAGCAGTCTTGAGTCCATTCTAAAAGCTTAGTTAAAAGTCACTAGGCCCACTCATCAATAGAATTCTTCAGTCACATCATCTTCTCTTCCTTGAGTAAGAGAAGATATAAAAATGCAAGTTTGGTGTCACTTAACCAGAAATAGAATGTTCGGTGTAGGAAGGACCTGCTGTTGCTGGTCTAGACTGAACACAGACACAAAATGCTGGAGTAACTCAGCGGGACAGGCAGTATCTCTGGAGAGAAGGAATGGGTGACGTTTCTGGTCGAGACCCTTCTTCAATTCTAGGTGCACATGTCCAAGCCTCCCTGAAGGCAGCAGCACCAGTGGCGGACTGGGTCTAAAAAATATTGGTTGTCAGGAGACAAAGGGGGCCCACTTGATATAGGGGGCCCACTTCATCAGGGGCCCACTTGCCATCGGGCAAGCTGACACCCTGGCCAGTCCGCCACTGAGCAGCACATAAGGTGATAGCTGATAAGGGGTGTCAGATCAGGCAAATAGTGATGTTATTTTCCTCTTAACAGAGATGTTAGGGAAGGCACAGGGAGGTGGTTTAAATTGAGAACCAAATTGTCTGAGAAATGGTGGTGGCACCTTACCTACTAAGGCAGAGATAAGGCGTACAGATTACTTGCCTTAGTTGGAGCACAACATATAAGAGGGGAGAGGTTATGGAACATCTTTAAACAATATTGATTTGACTACAGCTGGAAGACAGTGAGCATTTCTGGGTCACCAGACAACAGGAACAGTGTGACTGGAGGAAGTGCAGAGGAGATTATAGATATTACCTGCAATGGTACGTTTTAGTCATGGGCAGAAACTGGAATTATTTACCTTGTTCATATTCAAGCTTGGTTCTCACTCTACCTGTACCTCACTGTACTTGTGCCCGTGACAAACTCAACTTGACTCGAGCAGAGAAGGCAGAGGGAAGACCTGAATGAGATACACAAAATGAACAGGAGCAATTGATAACACAGACAGTGATGTACGTTTTCCCTCAGCAGAGGTGCTTATAACCAGAGAGCATAAGTTTAAGGTAAACAGCAGAAGATATGATAGCAGAACAAGGGCACAACGGTAGAGCTCTCTGCCATTTCAAGAGTGAGTTAGATTTAGCTCTTAGGGCTATAGGAATCAAAGTATATGTGGAAAAAGCAGGAATGGGGTTCTGATTTTAGATGATCAGCCATGATCATATTGAATGGCGATGCTGGCTCGAAGGGCCGAATGGCCTATTCCTGCACCTATTTTTCTATGTTTCTATGTTTACAGCATCAGAGACCCGGGTTCAATCCTAACTACAGAGTTTATATGTTCTGCCTGGGACCACGTGGGTTTTCTCCGGGAGCTCCAGTTTCCTCCCACCCTCCAAAGACGTTCAGGTTTGCAGGTTAATTGGCCTCTGTAAATTGTCCCTGACATGTAGAATAGAACTAGTGTACGGGTGATTGCTGGTCGGCGCGGACTCGGTAAGCCCGAGGTTCTGTTTCCACATTCTGTTCCCAGTCTAAAACTAAAACTAAATTTGAGAAAGAATAGTTATATCTAGACGGTGGTTTGAAACGGGAAGGTGGAGATGGACTTTCACTACACTAGGTATTTAGATGAGCATTTGACATGCTATGGTATTGAATGGTTGGGTGCTGAAAAATGGGGCAAATATGTACAAATGGCCTATTTCTGTGCTGTGTGAGTCTAACATCCTCTCTCCACCATTTAGAGAGATACAGCATGGAAACAGGTCCTGGGCGAACCATTCAAACTAATTCTATGTTATCCTGCTATCACATCCACTCCCAACACACTAGGAACAATTTACACAGAGCAATTAACCTACGAGCCTGCACTCCTTTGAGATATGGGAGGAAACCAGAGCACCAGGAGGCGAACGTGCAAACTCCACACAGACAACACCCGATCTAATCCGGGTCTCTGGCACTGTGTGGCAGCAGCTCTTCCAGCTGTGCTACAGTGCCACCCTTATTTATTGTTTCTGACCCACCCCAATAAAACTAATTCTTGCAACACCAAAGGCAAACGCTAACCCTTTAAATGGATAATCTGTAATAAGAGCAGGAAATGCACGTCTGGGATCATCTGTGAAGAGGAAAATAGTGAGTGTTTCAGATTGCTGACCTTTCCCCAGGACTGAATCAATAACCTGCTATTTATCTTTGAGCACTAATAAATATTCAATTAATGAAATGACATTACAGGATAGTTGTGTAGAACAGTTTAGCATTTATTAAAAATTCTCATCATCTTTGGGTCATTGGGTCATACCTTGACTTGCAGTTAGATTGGAATTCAAGACCCACTCTGGAGATTTAAGCTAAAGATGCTGGCTAGTCACCGCCAAAATGGCATCGCACCACGCACAAGGGACTATACATGAGGATCAAATCACTGCAATTCACCTTCTTTGGGGAAAATAGACAGAGATAATCAAAAGTCAGTTCAACTGGTTCTCATTGCCTGATCCAGCCTTGCATAGAAACATAGAAACATAGAAAATAGGTGCAGGAGTAGGCCATTCGGTCCTTCGAGCCTGCACCGCCATTCAATATGATCATGGCTGATCAACCAACTCGGTATCCTGTACCTGCCTTCTCTCCATACCCCCTGATCCCTTTAGCCACAAGGGCCACATCTAACTCCCTCTTAAATATAGCCAATGAACTGGCCTCAACTACCTTCTGCGGCAGAGAATTCCAGAGATTCACCACTCTCTGTGTGAAAAAAAGCTTTCCTCATCTCGGTCCTAAAAGATTTCCCCCTTATACTTAAACTGTGACCCCTTGTTCTGGACTTCCCCAACATCGGGAACAATCTTCCAGCATCTAGCCTGTCCAACCCCTTAAGAATTTTGTAAGTTTCTATAAGACCCCCCCTCATTCTTCTAAATTCTAGCGAGTACAAACCGAGTCTATCCAGTCTTTCTTCATATGAAAGTCCTGACATCCCAGGAATCAGTCTGGTGAACCTTCTCCGTACTCCCTCTATGGCAAGAATGTCTTTCCTCAGATTAGGGGAACAAAACTGTACGCAATACACCAAGTGTGGTCTCACCAAGACCCTGTACAACTGCAGTAGAACCTCCCTGCTCCAATACTCAAATCCTTTTGCTATGAATGCTAACATACCATTCGCCTTCTTCACTGCCTGCTGCACCTGCATGCCTACTTTTAATGACTGGTGTACCATGACACCCAGGTCTCATTGCATCTCCCCCTTTCCTAATTGGCCACCATTCAGATAATAATCTACTTTCCTGTTTTTGCCATCAAAGTGGATAACCTCACATTTATCCACATTATACTGCATCTGCCATGCATTTGCCCACTCACCCAGCCTATCCAAGTCACCTTGCAGCCTCCTAGCATCCTCCTCACAGCTAACACTGCCCCCCAGCTTCGTGTCATCCGCAAACTTGGAGATGTTGCATTCAATTCCCTCGTCCAAATCATTAATATATATCGTAAATAGCTGGGGTCCCAGAACTGAGCCTTGGGTACCCCACTAGTCATTGCCTGCCATTGTGAAAAGGACCCGTTTACTCCTACTCTTTGCTTCCTGTCTGCCAGCCAGTTCTCTATCCACATCAATACTGAACCCCCAATACCGTGTGCTTTAAGTTTGTATACTAATCTCTTATGTGGGACCTTGTCAAAAGCCTTCTGAAAGTCCAGATATAACACATCCACTGGTTCTCCCTTATCCACTCTACTAGTTACATCCTCGAAAAATTCTATGAGATTCGTCAGACATGATTTACCTTTCATAAATCCATGCTGACTTTGTCCAATGATTTCACCACTTTCCAAATGTGCTGCTATCCCATCTTTAATAACCGATTCTAGCAGTTTCCCCACTACTGACATTAGACTAACTGGTCTGTAATTCCCCGTTTTCTCTCTCCCTCCCTTTTTAAAAATCCATATTTCTCTCCACCAGGTTCATGTGTTCATGGTGTATGTTCTCAAAACCACACAATTGGATTCCTGTTTGTAAACTTTGAGTATTTTTTAAGGCATTCTGTCATTTGCGAGAAATGGTGATCTCATCTCATTTATTTGGCAGAAAGAATGGAATTTCACAAATGTTATATTTTACCCTCTAATTCTTATAGTCGTATACAAAATCTACTGAAAATTTCAGCTATTTATTAATGATTTATTGATATTTCATAATTACACTATAATCAAGAAAGGTTAAATTAAACTTTTCTTATCTGACTGGTCAGGTCAGTCGGGGGGAGATCCCCTACCACCACATATACCATGTAATCCCGTGCTACCTGCTCCATGGTCGGATAGTCGGCGACTAAACCGTCTCCCCCACCTGGTTTGCCAGGTGAGGAGGGGGTCTGTGGACCCCCAGCAAGACCAAAAACAAGATCTGCCAAAGGGGCGGATGAGCTTCTAGCGAGCCAACAGCCATCCACACTTCAGTAGAAGTTGCGATCACTGTCGTACATAGCATTGTAAGGAATGATGATAACACACACACACACACCAAAATCCAAGACTTCCAGCGGGGGAAGTCCGCAGGAACTGGAGGATGGAGATGTGTGGTGCGTCCGTCACCGTTCCCGTCGGAAGCCAGCACCACTGCGTCGCTAATGTTTTCAACGATGATGAATGCATGAATTAATTACCCTGTCACTGAGTCCAGAGTTTGAAGATGTGTCTCAACCCGAAACATCATCTATCTATGTTCTCCAGAGATGCTGCCTGACCTACTCCAAAGTTACTCCATCACTTAGTGCCCTACTGGGTCCAGCAATTGATTTTAAAATTGTAAATGTTGTTTAGATAGTACTCAGAGCAAAGTGCAGATGTTCAGGCAAACAGATGGACATAGATGCTCGACATGAGCCATGCCCCACCCCTGATCCTTCTGACCTTTTTTATGTCTATTAATTTTCCACTTAGAAGCATTTCTGCTGTTTACCCCTAATTATAATCAGGGATTAATATTTATCAATTTTAATCACGCCTTGATCATTTCTCCAATGTCTTGCATACTCAAAAGGTGCTGTGACTTCATTCGCCAATGAGAAGAGAGTGGGAGTACAGCTATTTATACAAAGGTTTTGAGCATTTCTGTCACACTCCAAGTCTTGCACACACACACACACACACACACACACACACCACACACACACCAGATGTCACACTTCATATAAAGCAGCCAAATCACTATCAACCAACCAGAAGAGTGTTATTTCTTGCTGCTTCTCCTTTGCTGCTGAGGTAACTAAGGTGCAGAGATAACCAAGTGAGTAGCTGCCACCTGTCAGTCTAGACAGCCTAACAGCAACCACAAAAGTTGCCAGTCCTCTCCTTGAAGGTAATACTTGCATTGATTTCTCACTTACAAGGAATGATTGAGCAGGGGCATTATGTTGTGTATATTGGGCGGCACAGTGGCGCAGCGGGTAGAACTACTGCCTCGCCAGAGACCCAGGCTGGATCCTCACTATGGGTGCTGTCTGCGTAACGTTTGTACATCATTCTCCCTGTGACCATGTGGGTTCCCTCCAGTTTCCTTTCAGATCCCAAATGTATAGGTTTCTTCTTCTTCTTGCGTATGGTATGCACAGCCTAAAGTTGTAGGACAACTTGTTCTATTTGATCTTATTTGATTGTGCACGCCAGGTTGATTGCATTGGTTGAAACAGGGCGGACCACGTGAAGGTTGCGATGTCCCACCCCATGTACAGGTTGATTGGCTTCTGTAGGGAGTGGATGAGAAAGTGGGATGACATACAACTAGTGTGAACGGGTGATCGATGGTTGTCGTGCTGAAGGGTCTGGTTCCATGCTGTAGAGTATCTCTAAATTAAACTAAGTTGCCTTAGCAAGCCCCCTTCCTCCTGTCCCAATTCCAACCTTGACACCATGCTTAGCTATACAATTACCAAACACACTGGGCCCACAGCACAGCAATCCAATGTGTGCATCCACCGTCACATTTTCAAGACATCTAAGAATGATAAATCAATGTAAGATCACTGACCTGAGATATTTGATCTGTTTCTCCATCCTCTGCTGCTGTCAGTTGTGTCCGATTCTCTCCCACATTTTCTGCCTTTATTTCACATTTTCAGTAACTTCACGTTGTATTTTTGAGTACTGGCCAATACATTGTTCCTTGCCAACATCACCTGCTAGAGTGCAGTGGAGAACTGATGGGAAAGGAGGTGATAAAATAACCTTGAAGCAAGTAAAGAAAAGTTGGATTTAAAAAATATACTGATCGAGCAGCCAAAATTAATATTAATATATATATATGGAGTTTAGGAAGGAACTGCAGATGCTGGAAAATCGAAGGTACACAAAAATGCTGGAGAAACTCAGCGGGTGCCGCAGCATCTGTGGAGCGAAGGAAATAGGCAACGTGTGTACCCTATATATATATATATATGTATGGAAATATGCAAATGGGTATATATATATATATATATATGTACTAGACCATGTGCAGACCCGTTGGGTCTGTTCCCCCAACGTGTGGTTGTGGGGGGGAGGCGACACACACACTAACCACCCCCCCCCCTCCCGCACTCACGCTAATGGAGGGGAGGAGGGGGGAGGGAGGGGGGGGGAGGAGGAGGGGGAGAGAGGGGGGGGGGGGGGGGAGAGGGGGGGGGGGGGGGGGGGGGTGGGGGGGAGGGGTGGAGGAGGGAGAGGGGGAGGGGAGGGGGGAGGAGGATAGGGGGGGAGGAGGGGGGGAGGAGGAGGAGAGGGGGGGAGGAGGAGAGGGGGGAGGAGGAGAGGGGGGGTAGAGGAGAGGGGGGAGGAGGGAGGGGGGGGAGGAGAGGGGGGGGGAGGAGAGGGGGGGAGGGGGCGAGGGGGGGAGGGGGGGGGGGGGGAGGGGGGGGGAGAGAGAGTGCCTTTTTACTTCAACCCAAACAAACAACTATTTGCAGGCAGTGCTTTTTTACCTCTAACCATATTTTCATTTTCAAACCAAATTAAGGGTACTCACAGTGCTGTAGACATTTGTCAGTGTCATTCAAAGCTCTGATTGAGGCACACCACTTGCAGAGACTGATTGAGGCACACCACTTCCTGGATTTATAGTCGCTCCCACTCCCTCCAGCAGGGGTAGCAGAGAGAATGGGGAATGTTGTAAAAACATTAATATCTCTGTCAATTTTCATCGACGGGAAAAATCCTCGCACACATGCGGCGGAGGGGGGCTCTGAGCGAGGTGGCCAAAAATGACGGCTGTAGGTGGCGGCGTACTCTCGGAAACCGCAGCACAGAAAGCCGAAACCGGTCAAGAACAGAGTTTTAGTAATATAGATATATATATATATATATATATATATATATACATTTGTTGCAACTGGACTCTGCTGGTAATGCAGACGTGGATTACGCTTGACTGTGCAGAAACCTTCCACAGATACTGCCTGACCTACTGAGTTCTTCCAGTACTATGTGTTTTCTTGCTTATACCTTGAACCGACGGACTACTTGCCAGCCCACCTTTGCAAGCAGTTACAAATGGTCCACTTCTGTGTTTTCCGGAGTCTCACACACTGTGGCAGGAGGTCGTGTGGCTTTGAAGAACAAAACCAAACTATAGATGCTGAAAATCCATAATAAAAACAGAATGTGCTGGAAGTACTCCGTCAGGCAGCTTCTGAGGAGATGAAACGAGTAGAGGAACCTCTGAGGTGAGGAGAGGAGGTGGGGTACCGGGTGAGTTCATAGTTCAGCTCACTGATACTCTTTGTACAGCTGATGCTTGACCTGCCGAATATCTCTGGCATATTCGAGCCATTTCTGCGGGTTTCTTCGGGTGCTCCGATTTCCCACCACACTCGGAATACGTACAGGTTTTTAAGTCAATGCTTGTAAAACTGTCCATAGTGTGCGGAGGTTAGTCGGCGCTGACTCGATGGGCCGAAGGGTCTGTTTCCGCGCAGTTTCTTTAAAATACTAGCAGTAAAGTCCGATGAAGGGTCCCGACCCGAAAAGTCACCTACCCATGTTCTCCAGAGATTGGACTGGATAGCATTCAACAAATAGCTGTTCACTGTACACATAAGAATTATAAACTAAACTAAAGATGTTACCTGACCTGACCCCCGCTGAGCTACTCCTGCACTCTGTGTCTTATTCATGTAAACCAGTATCTGCAGTTCCTTGTTTCAACTTTGTAGAAATAAATTTTGAGGACATTTGTTAAAATCGGAACATTAGATGTGTAGTGTTATTGGTCACGTTATTAATTATTCCATTCAATATTTCCAGTAATGTCCAGTAATTAATCTTTGTGAACTATCTACATTTACCACGTTTCCAACTTCTAGACTTTGGGTCGCAGACATTGTCTTTGCTGCGCCCACAATTACTCAAGGCATTTTGTCGCCTTCATTTAGAGCGGCTTAAACACAATGTGTGAATCAATTGGTTTTGAAATTATAATAAAGTCCCGCCACCCCCCTGATGCATGTTTGTAGCGGTTTGTCAAATGACTTGGACCCAGCATTAGATTACACCCCATGCAGCCAGCCACCCGTTCGTTCTAAATATAATTTCGGAATCGCTTGATGAACTCTTGCAGTCCAAGTGTTTTTCAACAAAGCGTCCAAGACTCCGCACTCGTCCCTTCCACTTCTGGCGCCGCTCTTGGATCTACAAGAGGTAATTCTATTTGCAACTGACGAAAGTAATCAGAGGAGGGTCATAAAAAAAAGGCGATAGATTCATTTCCAGCGCCACTTTAAGGAGATGGATCTCGGTTGTGTTAAATTAAGCGATGCATGTTTTTTTTTTAACTAAGAAGAACCCTTGTTTTAGTAGAGATTGAAACGTGAAACAGAGTTGACGCGATGTGGAAGCATTACAAGCTATCATTTCTAAGCGCAATCTAAACCGATATTAATAATGTATTTGGGGGGGTGTAGGGTTGGTGAGGCCGGAGCTCGGCGGTTCAGGATTTTCTCCGTTGGGGAAATATACCGTCTGGGGAGTAACGCGAGTTAAATGATAATGCATTTGGAGGGATGTTGTAGGGGTGGAAAAGTCATTCATTCGGTAAGGAGAGGCTGGGGAAGTTGAAACGTTGAATGAGAAGCGTGTAATGAGTTTTTAAAACGAGGAGCCGGAGATGAATGAGATGTACCACTAACTGGTCGAAGCTGATTTTTTTTTAAAGCGCATTTCCCGAGCATTGGATGTGGAGATTGAATCAATTTTAAAAAGAAATGCGGTCTGTCCGAGCTGCCCCCCCCCCCCCCCCCCCCCCCCCCCCCCCCCCCTCGCTCTCTCTCTCTCTCTCTCTCTCTCTCTGGGCCCTGCCAGTCTTTTCTTTTATTTTCCGGAATGGGCACCTTATCTACCGCAGTCCCCCTTGTGAAGGCGGAACAGGGACCGGGGTGAGAGAGGGAGGGGATGGGAAGGGGGAAGAGAAAGAAATTCAGTCAAATATCTTATTCTCACAGGATAAAGCTCAGCAACCGATGGCAAGTCAAGGATCCGTGTCAAACGGAATGATATCCATGGTGATTTGGGGAGGTTCGAAGGGGGAATGATTCCACGAGAGAGATTTTGGTCCCTTTGCTTCAGGAGGCAACAATGAGAATTTCAGCACATTGTATGGATGCAGTGTTACTATTGCAATGTCGATTACTATTTACATACAAGGATAGAGGGCAGGTTAACTAAATGCAACGCTCCGGTTAAGTGTGCGTGTGTGGCTCTGTATGTCGTGTGTGTGTCGTGTGTGTGTGTGTGTGTGACTGACTCTGTATCTGTGTAAATAAATAAATAACGCAAATACTTCGGGGGTTGGTGGAATATGCTGAGCCCGGGAGCTGTCCGCGGTGGTGGGGTGCTGAAACTGTGAGCCAGAATGTAAAAGGAGACACATCCGGACTCGGGAAACATCGCTACGCACAGTTCCAACACGCACTGAAGGTAAATGTGCTCTCGATGACGCGCGGGGCAGACAGATAGATAGAGAGATAGATACATGCTCCTGCATCCCGCGCTGCTGGCAATTTCCGAAACGCGTATGCAATGTGTTAACGAGTCTGAATTGTTCACACTCCGAGAGAGACACAGCCTAATCGCGCCCTGCAAAGGTAGGAATAAAACAGGGGAACGTATTACTGGGACCGATGCTCTGTGCCGATCTGATCAAAGATAGATAGATAGATAGATAGAGATAGATAGATAGATAGAGAGAGAGAGAGAGAGAGAGAGAGAGAGAGAGAGAGAAGAGAGAGAGAGAGAGAGAGAAAAGCCATTACATTGGGGGTGAAGTGAAGGTTGGATATTCAGTGTGTGTGTGTATGTGCACGTGAGTGGGGATATTAAGCGCTGTCAGATCGGAGTACATGTGTGTTGCTAGTGGATCTTGTCGGTGTTTCTTTGAGCAAGTAGTTAGCTATCGACCATGTGTACCACGGCGAGGGTGCAAACAGCGGCGATCCAGCCCGAACCTGTGCAGTTTCGAGCTGTACGTGTAAGGGGTCGGGGATAAGTGCCAGGAACCACGGCGTGCACGTGTGAGGCGGTGTAAGCGTGCAAAGGGGATCCGTGTGTGAAACTGGAAGCTGCGAGTCACCAATTTATCCGCAAACGTGGAGGCTGCAAATAAATTCACATTCACCTGTCAGTTTCCTTCTAAGAAAAAAGTTTCGCTGATATGGCAATAACGGGGCGATCATTTGGTTCGACACAAACCATAACAAGACACCATCCATTTTTAAAAACCGTATTATAAAATATAATAAATGCGTATAAAAATAATTAATTGCACCGCGTTTTAGTCCCAGTGTAGGGACCCTGGACACGGGCTGTTTGTGTGTTTGTGATCCAATCCGTCCCGATGAATAATCATATCCACTCAGGGGGTTTCAACATTTTAAATGTATTTGAACCAAGGTTTTTTTTATTTAAAGGCATTTGAATCAAATGCCACCGATTTACCGAATGAATCAGAACCCCGCATCGTTCCCCTCGCCCAGAGTCTTCATACAAACGGGGATTTGAGGAGACGACTGTGGTGATTGGGATACAATTTATCAACATGCACTCACTACCAACCAGTCTAAACCAGCGACCGACGAGATATTTATTTCTTGCGCATTTGCTTTCTTGAGAAGTTCCAGCTGATGAAACAAACTGCCCTTTGTGTTCCTGGGCGATTGCGGGTTGGGTTGGGAAGATCTCAGCTTTAATAAAAACGTCCACGATGTTAGCGCCAGCGGGGATATATACACTGGGGGGGAATTCCTGGCAATGTTTGCAACTTAAAAGCGTGGGCACGTTGCCGTGGATTCCAGCATCAGTGCCGTGCATTAACGTAGGGACAGTGCTTGAGAGAGACAGTGATACTCTCTGTGTGACAATGACCTTTGAACGGTCAGAACTATTTCCTTCACGGCAGCGTTGTTCACAGCAGCCCATTGCCACCATGCGCGGTGCAAACATAGACACATAGAAAATAGGTGCAGGAGTAGGCCATTCGGCCCTTCGAGCCTGCACCGCCATTCAATATGATCATGGCTGATCATCCAACTCAGTATCCTGTACCTGCCTTCTCTCCATACCCCCTGATCTCTTTAGCCACAAGGGCCACATCTAACTCCCTCTTAAATATAGCCAATGAACTGGCCTCAACTATCTTCTGTGGCAGATAATTCCACAGATTCACCACTCTCTGTTATGAAAAATGTTTTTCTCATCTCGGTCCTAAAAGACTTCCCCCTTATCCTTAAACTGTGACCCCGTGTTCTGGACTTCCCCAACATCGGGAACAATCTTCCTGCTTCTAGCCTGTCCAACCCCTTAAGAATTTTTCTACTGCCGATGGAAGGAGTTAAACCTAAATTAAGAACATTCAAACGATGCCCACCAATTGGAAATATTGCTACCCAAACGCTAAATGCCCAAAAGTGTAGAAAAACAATTAGTTCAGAATATTTTAATTTTACCTCCATTTATTTGCCTGTATCTTCATGTTTTGTTTTGTCCATGTAAGTGGCCTGGAATGAATTTCTTTGTGAATGGGTTTTTATAAATGCAGGTTGTTATTGTTGGACAGGGGCGGTGGGTTGGATAGGTTGAGGGAGTGGGATGTTCTGAAGGCATTCAACTAATCAGTTTCGTCCCCTCTATTATCAGGATTCTGAACGACCTTCCATAAGCTAAGGTACTGTCCGATTCACGATCCCATCAGTCCCATTGGACTCTGTCAATGGAACTGATGCACTACAATGATGAGAACTATATTCTGCACTCTGTATTTTTCATTTTGCTCTGCCTATTGAACTGGAGTTTGACTTGATTGTATTTATATAGAGTATTATCTGATCTGATTGGATAGCATGCAAAAACAAAACTTCCCATGTACCTCAGTACAGGTGACAATAATAAGCCTGAACTTAAACAATGGGAATATGTTCGCAGTTTTACCAAGATTTGATGTAGTTGTGCTCAGCAAGGTAAGGAATATCAGTTGGAGTGTAAATATTAGCACGGTGCCTGCCCTGGGGAGGGGACAGTTTCTACATTAAGTTTTCAGTCAGAACATCAAGCAATCTAACATCAAATGTAACCCAATCAGACCCCTAGTAAAGTATCTTTAACAGCTTTAAAAGTATCCTCCTCTTAAGATCTTTTGGGAAACATCAGCCACCCGCCTTCCTTGGCTGAGCAGGTTTGCTCATTTACATCCATCTAGTCCAGTGGTTCTTAACCTTTTTGGCACCAGTACGAGCACACGCGAATTAAATACTGTATGTGGTACGTACCAGTTAGGTTCCTAAACATGGGCTCAACAAATTGATATGTTATTTGTGTTCCCTTCATGACCCCCGGCAAAGCCCCAAACGACCCCCATAGGGGGGTCATGACCCCCAGGTTAAGAACCACTGATCTAGTCTTTGTGCGACAAGGCCTTTCTGAATTGAAATGCAAGTGTCTAATTTTGTAATGATAGAAATATTCTAATTTTGTGAGCATGGGCTCTCTACTGTACACCATAGAAATTGAGTCTATATCGCTTGGATGGATGAACAGCAAGTTGGCCAATTAAACAATAAAATCTCTTGAAAGCATTTCACGATTTAAGATTGGGTAGTGTTGGAGCCAAGGCCTGTTATCTTGAGGTAAGTAATTTTCTATAACAATAAGCTTTGTATATATGAATGTCCACATGTGCACTAGAGGCTGAGGGCAGATCTGATACAAGTATGTAAAATTATGAAAGGCATAGATAGGATAGACAATCAGAACCCTTTTCCCAGGTTTTCGGGATGAAACGTCGCCTATTTCCTTCGCTCCATAGATGCTGCTGCTCCCGCTGAGTTTCTCCAGCCTTTTTTGTGTACCTTCGATTTTCCAGCATCTGCAGTTCCTTCTCAAACCCTTTTCCCAGGGTGGAAATGTTAAAGATGAGAGAGGGTGTGGCTTTCAGGTGAGAGGGACAAAGTTTGAATGCGATGCGTGGGGCGAGTTTTGTACCCAGAAGGTACTAGTTGCCTGTAACTTGTTGCCAGGGGTGGTGGTGGAGGCAGATATGATTGTGGTGTTTAGGAGGCTTTTATATAGGCACATGGATATGCTAGGAATGAACGGATATGGATCATGTGCAGACAATTAGTTTATTATGGCATTATGTTTGATACAGACATTGTGGATCGAGGGGCCATTTCATGTGCTGTATATTCTACGCACATGGTACTAATAGCGGGCTCTGTCAGATCATTCATGTTACCATCTCTTGACTGCATGGTTATACTTGTTTTTTTAATATACTATTAATAACACATAACCGAACTTGCAGACCCAGGTCAGCCTGGATGATTTTGAGAGTTCATGTTTCAATATAGTTTCTGGTCTGGTCCATGTCAACACAGATCACTATAGATAATGGGTAAAAACTGCAAATGCTGGAAACCTGAAATAAAACCAGAAAATGCTGGAAACTCAGCAGGTTTGAGCTCCTTATATCAACCGCTGTCACCTGTTAGCGCTGGGTGTGATGGATGTGATTTATTACATGGTTCAGCTTCTCTGCATTTGATTCAGTTACTTTTCATCGTTGAGATTTGTTAAGCACATACCATTCCTTCTGCAAATGCTGGAATCATGAAATGTTACAGTAATACCGTACAGAAATGCAATTTCTTAACAGCATGGAGGAATCTGTTGGATGTAATGGTGAAATGTCATTTAAAGAACTTCCCTCGGCAGCAGTTAGAATATGAGCCTTCGCGCTAATGATAAAATTCCTATATAATTGGGTTTCTCGAAGACCATAATTTCACATTCAAATTTCAGCTTAAAATGTACACTAACTGTATATGCACTTCAAATGAATACGCAGGGAATGGAGGTGTATGGACCATGTGAAGGCAAATTATTAGATTCATTTATCTTGACATCATGTTCGGCACAGACATTGTGGGCCAAAGGGCCCATTCCTGTGCAGTCCCCTTCAATGCACTATGAATGACTATAACTGCTAAAGCACCTTCCTAATCTCATCATCTTTATTGGCCTATTGAATGCAACCATACGAAATCCCTTGCCAGCATTTCACACAGAAAGTACTGTCTAATCATTGGCATTTGAATGATCTCGCTTTACAGTTCCTGCCAATGAATGTTGCATCAGTGACAAGCCATCAGCTAAAGATCCAGCTGTCATAGTGCAATGTCAGCTTATGTTTTGACTCGATTCAGAACTATTTTACTTTGCATTCTAAATTATATTTCTGATACAGAAGTATACAGTGTTGTATCGTTTTGACATCCATGTCACAACTGAGGTGTTGTTCAAAGAATTAGCCAAGATTTTTTTCTTGTTACAATGTGCCAAGATTTCCTTCAACCATGATTAGAATGAGATGAGGAAAGAAAAAAAAATAATCTTTAAGTAAAAGAAGATTTAGGTCCCAATGTATTTACTTTACTTAGTTTTAAAAAAAAAAACTAAAGATTTCATATGGAAGCACACTGACAATTCTGTTTATTTATATTCATGAATGGATGTGGGCTTTTCAGGCTGAGGTAGAATTTAATTGCCCATCCCTAATTGCCCTCTAGTAGGTGCTAGTGAGCTGCCTTCTTGAACTGGTGTTGGTGTTGGTTTATTATGGCCACGTGTACTGAGGTACAGCGACAATCTTTGTTACGTGCACCATCCTGTCAAATCCTTCCATACATGAGTACAATCGTGCATGGTACAAGAGAGTGCAGAATATAGTGCTACAGTGAAAGTGCACATAAAAAAATAAAAAGTGCAAGGGCCACAATATGGTAGGTTGGGCAATTGGGGACTAGACCCTTAGTTTATGGGAGGTCTGTTCAGTAGTCTGGAAGCAGCAGGGAAGAAGTTGTTCCTGAACGTGGTGGTACGTGGTTTCAAGCTTTCATATCTTCTGCCCGACAGGAGAGGAGAGAAGAGGGGATGACCAGTATGTAAATATTGCAGTCTGTGATGCATGGGTATACACACAGTGCTGTTAGGGAGAGAGTGAGGGAGACAGTCCCAAATTTTTGACCCAGCGATGGTGAAGGAACAGAGAGATATTTCCAAGGATAGGAAGGTGCATAGCTCAGAGGGAAATTTTCATGTGCTGGTTTTCTCCTGCATTCGCTGGCCTTGTCCTTCTAGCTGGCAGAGGTCATGGGTTTGAAAGATGCCGTCTAAGGAGTCTTGGTGAGATAGTGCAGTACACTCTTTAGATGGTACAAACTACTGCTAGTGTGTGTAGGTGATGGTGTGAGTGGGTGAATGGTTGTGGAAGGGGTGGCTATCAAGCAGACTGTTATGTCCTGTACGGTGCCGAGCTACTTGATTGTGTTGAAGCTGCACTCATTCAGGTAAGTGGAGAGAATTCCATCACATTCCAGACTGGAGCCTTGTAGATGGAAGCCAAGTATCCTGTCATAAAATCATTATGCCAGTGTATGTCCTGAGTGCAACCTTGGAGAGGTCAGGATGACGGCAAATGCTGAGAATGCAATTTAGGGAGTAGATTAGTTATTATGTAAAATAAGCTGAGTGGACTTCTACCCAGGAGAGTAGTCATATGTTATTACATTGGTCCCAGATAGAACAATGAAATTCTTACTTGCAACAGCACAACAGAAGATGTAAACACAGTACTCTGTAAACAATATAATGAAAGGAAATAAAGTTCTAAATGTATAGAAACATAGAAACATAGAAAATAGGTGCAGTAGGAGGCCATTCAGCCCTTTGAGCCACCATTCATTGTGATCATCTGATCGTCCAACCCGTGCCTGCCTTCTCCCCATATTCCTTGATTCCACTAGCCATTAGAGCTCTATCTAACTCTCTCTTAAATCCATCCGGTGACTTGGCCTCCACTGCCCTCTGTGGCAGGGAATTCCACAAATTCGCAACTCTCTGGGTGAAAATGTTTTTTCTCACCTCAGTCTTAAATGGCTTTCACTTTATTCTAACTATGCCCCCTGGTTCTATATATATATATATATATATATATATATATATATATATATATATAGAGAGAGAGAGAGAGAGATACACACACATATTTACACTTAAAAACAAACTCACAAACAATAATAGTGCAAAAAGACAAAACCTTTGCCCCTGTTTATGTAGTTCAGAGTTTATTTGGAGGCTGTAGTGTTTAATATAGACTGATATGGACAGTATTATAACATGGAGAGAGTTTAAATATAACATCTAATTCAATGTCCTATGGGAAATAGAATTTGGCTTTAGGTTAGAGACTAAGACAATCAGCTGTCCTTCATGGTACTATGAGTTTCCCAGAAAATAAATCATCTTGGAAGTTCAGGACAATCTGTTAATTAACACTGACTGCCCAAACTAAGACTGGTAGTTGTATTGTGGATTTTGGCCACTTTCACATAACCTGAATGTGATCCATTCTGAGACTCAGACACTGGGCTGTGAAAGGTTGGCAGAGTTCTGTCCCATTTGCTGGAAATTGTTTCGAATATCGAGAGAGGGCAAATCTGTTTCCTAAAGATTTTAATTGAGTTCAGGTCAGTTTATATGTGGTTCTCCAGCGAAGTCTATAAATGCATTTGACATTTTATTACATCTGCACATTTTCCATGAAGAATATAAAGATTTTCAAGTATGCATCCATTTCTTACTTGTGTTTAGATTTTCCTTTAGTTGCAGTTTCTGGTAAGCATTGTGTCTTGTAAAAGAAAGGCTTACCTTAATGTACAGCAAATGTGACCTCAGGACATTTCAAAGTCAACAGAGTACCTTTGATACCTACGCATTTTTCCATTGATACAATGCAGGGGTCAATATGCACATATCAAAATGATATGTACCAGCTAATCGGGTATTGGCCTGTTACTTGAGGAATACATATTGGTTGGAACACAGGGTTCAATTCCCGGAGGTGAGTACTAATGTTCCCAAGGATGTGTCCGGATTCAGGGTTTCAACTCAAAACGCCGACCATTCCTTTCCTTCTCCTTAGATGGTGCTCGATCTGCTGTGTACCTACTGCAGAGACCCAGGTTTGATCCTGACCATGGGTGCGACATGTTCTCCCTGTGACCACTTGGGTTTCTGCCGGATGCTCTGCTTTCCCCCCACATACTAAAGACGTGCAAGTTTGTAGATCAATTAGCCTCTGTAAAATTGCCCCTAGTGTGTGTGGCAAAGTGGGATTGTATAGAACTAGTATAAGTGGGTGAGTGATGATGGGTGTGGACTCGGTGAGTCGAAGGGCCCCTTTCCAAACTGTATTTTTCAATCAATCAAAATCCGTAATTGAAATTGGTCATTGATTGGATTATTGTTTTATCACTCTTTATCTGTAGGTAAGAAGATCTCGTTAGAAAATGCCCGAGCAGAGTAATGATTACAATGTCGTGGTGTTTGGGGCTGGGGGTGTTGGAAAAAGCTCCCTGGTGCTACGTTTTGTCAAAGGGACCTTTCGTGAAACCTACATTCCAACCATTGAAGACACCTACAGGCAGGTGATCAGCTGTGATAAGAGTGTCTGCACCCTCCAGATCACCGACACAACCGGCTCGCACCAGTTCCCGGCAATGCAGCGGCTCTCCATTTCCCGAGGTCACGCTTTCATCCTGGTCTACTCCATCTGCAGCCGCCAATCGCTGGAAGAGCTGAAACCCATCTATCAGCAGATCCTGCAGATCAAAGGCAACATCGAGACCATCCCCGTCATGTTGGTGGGGAACAAGTGCGACGAGACGGCCAAGGAAGTGGACAGCAAGGTTGGGGAAGCCTTGGCCACGGAGTGGAAGTGTGCTTTCATGGAGACCTCAGCCAAGATGAACCACAACGTCAAAGAGCTTTTCCAGGAACTGCTTAACTTGGAAAAGCGGAGATCCATGAGACTGAATATTGACGGGAAGAAGTCCAAACAGCAGAAGAGAACAGAGAAATTAAAGGGGAAATGCAGCATCATGTAGACTGCATTCTGTAGACAAACGGACAGCGTTGCTTATTTCAATTAGTCTATTAGGTCAGTAAATGTGGCACCATCCCCTGTTGCATATTCATTCAACATCCTGTCCTTTGTAAGCTGACTAAAGCATTATAACCTCCCTACATCACATTTACTTTCCTTCACCCATTGTACTTGCTAATTATTTAGAGAATTTAGGCAATAAAACCTCTTAAAAACATAATCAACAAAGAATATAATTTGATCCAAGGCAAAATTCATAACTAAAGCAGAAAATGTGCTTTAACCAGCTGCCACTGGAATCACCCCCTTAAAGTCCTTTGACTATCCATTCTCCCAGGTATTCTTCATGGCATTAAAGGTAAGATGGGGGTTTCCTGTATAATCCTTGTAGGTTTGATTAATTCATCTACTTTTAGTCTTATCCACCCCTGTATCATAATGTAATTTACTGAATGTATTCACTTTTTAAACTTATGTTATATCAAAAGCACATTCTCTATAATCGCTGTAGATTTTGTGGCCCGTGGCATAAATAGCCACAAAATGAGCATTCAATCAATAACTCTTGAATAGTCGGGCTGCACAGCTTTAGAAGTTTTCTAACTATATTCCGCCTCATTTAATTGTTATTGGTTACTTTTCATTTCAAATATTGTTGTGGTAACTAGGAGATACCAGGATAAACAATGATATTTTAGAAGCACAAATGGGAGCAAGTCAAGCAACATACAAAGCGTGTGTCAAATATTCACACAGATACGAAACATGGTATAAGTGCCTATAGAGAGGTGGGGGAGTTAAGAGAGTGTTAACAAGTTAAGCCACCACTATTTTGCACTGGACTCCCAGGTTGAATTTAGATTTCCTTTGTTTCAACATTAAAACTTTGTACAGTGCAGAATTACACCCCTGACATTTGAGGGTGTATTGTGAGTTTTTAAGAAGCAACTGCAGATGCTGGAAAATCCCAGGTGCACAAAAATGCTGGAGAAACTCAGCGGGTGCAGCAGCATCTATGGAGCGAAGGAAATAGGCAGCGTTTCGGGCCGAAACGTTGCCTATTTCCTTCGCTCCATAGATGCTGCTGCACTCGCTGAATTTCTCCAGCATTTTTGTGTACCTGAGGGGTATTATGAGTTGTTAGAACAGGCCTGCCCCAGCCTGCAGAGCACAATCAAGCTTTTTGAAAGATACCATTATTTGCTTGCTTATAAAATGGTTACAGTAAGCAAGAGATTAAGATTAAAAAAAGATGTATCATAATTTTATCTTGGATAAGACGCAAATTACTGTCCTGTATTTAAGATTACCCTCATCTTTTTTCTGAGCTAATTTAACAACAAGATCACAAAATTACAGATAGCTTACCTGCCCTGCATAATCTACTCCATTATAGAAAGTTTAATTTTTGCTGAATTCCCAGTACCCTAAACAGTACTGTTCTTGGAGGACTGTGACTATCACTGTATATATTTGTATTACACAAAGTACTTGACTTATACACATGCACAGTGCTGATGTAATTGAATTAATTGGTGTTTGTGCTGGATTATTATAATGTGTTTCATCTTAAATTTCCTTCCACTGGATGGAAGAGTTGATCATTTGGCTTCTTGATGGTGGTGTTTGGGTCACTGGATGTTCTCACACTGGGAATCGTACACGGGCAAGACACAAACACATAGTAACATTCTGATACCTCTCCCCACTCCATGGACTCAGCTACACGTTATGAGGGTGATTTGAAGCTATAGGACTGAAGGTAATATTGTGTTCAATGGATGAACTGTATTGAGATTCTCAAAGGTCCAGCACCCTTTATTGAACAAACAACTCATCTTTAGTTGTGCCCTAGGTTTCCAAAATTCTCACTGAGAATTCAAATTTGGGTTACTAGAACCTACCATGATTTATTCCTTAAACAAGGAACTGCGGATGCTGGTTTACAAAACAGAGTGCTGGGCTAACTCAGCAGGTCAGGCAGCATCTCTGGAGAACATGGGTTAGTGTGTTTTGGGTTGCGACCCTTCTTGAGGCTGAATTCTCAGTCTCAAGAAAGGTCCCACGGAAACGTCTGGAGACTTTGTGCCCCACCCAAGGTTTCTGTGCGGTTCCCGGGGGTTTTTGTCAGTCCCGCTACCTGCTTCCACTACCTGCAACTTCCGGCAACCACCTGCAACCTCCGGGAACCGCATGGAAACCTTGAGTGGGGCGCAAAGTCTGCAGAGGTTTCCGTTCAGGTTTCCTAAGTGGGACAGGGGCATAAGTGGGACAGGGGCATTAGGCAGCACTTTGTCTCATGATTTATTCCTTATATTGCGAACTTCCGCTTCCTAATCTCAGTACCGGATTCTATCAGGTAGGATCTCAACTCTAAGTACAGACTTCCATTATTTACTTACCACAAATAGATGAATGGATTCCTGCTATATAATGATTTGCCCCATTGGAAGCTGAGTTACGATAAAGTTTGGTCTCATAGAGTACCGAATGGGATTTCACACAGTTGAGAACACAAGCGTAAGCATGTCAAGTTGGAGTGCCAACCAGTCCAAACCTTGCAGGCTGATCAGTTTTCTGCATTACATGCAGTGCAATAGAGATTAGTCTAAGGGCAACATCAATGCTCACCCGGTTGAATAAATGTTTGCGTCATGACATCTATCTACTCCAATGCATGAATGAACATAAACTGAGTCTATACGTCCAACAGGCTAGAATACACTAGATAATATTTTTATGAAATTTAGTTTATTGTAGAAGATAGTCTTCCTTTAACAAATGACTATTGCCATATCTCAATGTAACATGTTTGCTAATTGTGTTTATTTTCTAATAAAACCATGAACAATACGGCTGTTTCTGTGTTGTGTACCATATAACCATATAACCATATAACAATTACAGCACGGAAACAGGCCATCTCGGCCCTACAAGGCCATCTCGGCCCTACAGGAAACAGGACACAATGACACATTTCTGTACTCTACCCCTGTGAAAAGTTATTAAACGTTTATAAGGGGCGACTTGGGAACGCATGAAGACTTGAATAGAAATAGTTGACCACAGACCAAGACGGTCCCAGCCTTTAGCCAGTAACAACATCCAAGTCAATCTCTGCTACTGACACAAGAAGCTGCAGATGCTGGAATCGCAAGCAAAACACCAAATGTTGGAGTAACTCAATCGGTCAGGCAACACCTGGGGAGAGAGTGGTCAGATGATGCTTTAGGTTAGAACCTTCTTCAGATTGATTCAAAATACATCCCCATTGTTCTCTCCACCCCCATCCACTTTTATATGGCTTAAAACATACTTGTTCTCTCACTTCACCAGTTCTAATGAATCTTTGTTTTGCGTGCTATCCAAGCAGATCAGATAGATTAGGCATAGGTGCAATCAAGTCAAACTCAAGTACAATAGATAAGGCAAAACTGAAATTATGCTCTACTTACAGGTAGAAAAGAGATTTCAGTGTGTCTATCGGATGCCAATGCACCGTCTTCGGGCAAAAGAACGTAAAGAGTTGCCAGACTCCGACGCCATCTTGCAATGCGTCGCCTGAGCTCCCAGCCTATTTGTACACTATAATCTTTGAATAAAAGCAAAGGCAATAATGACCAGGTGACCTGGTAATAGCATGGTGACAGGGAGATATATATTGGCCAGGACCTCAGGATAGCTCTTCTCTTCATAGAAACAGAAACATAGAAAATAGGTGCCAGTGGAGGCACCTTTGAGCCAGCCCCATCATTCAATGTGATCGTGGCTGATCATCCACAATCAGTACCCCGTTCCTGCCTTCTCCCCATAACCCTTGATTCCTCTGGTCCTCAGAGCTCAATCTAACTCTCTTTTGAAAGCATCCAGTGAATCGCCCTCCTCTGCCTTCTGAGGCAGAGAATTCCACAAATTCACAACTCTCTCGGTGAAAAAGTTTTTCCTCGTCTCAGTTCTAAATGGCCTACCCCCTTATTGTTAAACTGTGGCCCCAGGTTCTGGACTCCCCCAACATCAGGAACATGTTTCCTGCCTGTAGCATGTCCAATCCCTTAATAATTTTATATGTTTCTATAAGATCTTCACCATTCCACCTCTCCGGGTTTGTCTCTAAAATCAGATGTTAAATGGGATAACACCATGGGACGGAGACACAAGGAACTGAACATGCTGGAATCCTGAGCTAAACACAAAGGGCTGGAGTAACTCAGTGGGTCATGCAGCATCTGCGGAGATTTGCTCAGTGTCATAGGATCTTTGTGGTTACATAATAAAACAGATACGACTCAATTTCATGTCACTTAGAAGTTGGCACATTGTCTATGCCAGTTTAAACGTTTGTGTGAAGTCCTGAACTTGGAACATGGTGGTCCAGGTGAAACTAGTACAAACTGAACCGCAGGGAACATCCTATGAGAAATCAGCAACACAAAATTCCCTTGAAATGGATAAACAGGGAGAAAAGGACGAATCAAAGCCTTTTTCTTTGAGTTGGGAAGGAAAACGGAAATGTTCCATGTGGAGCAATAAGTGTCAGCATGCACATTTCAGGCTGAATGGCCTGTTTTCTATGCAGTACTGTTGACTCAAAATACCTTGTGATGGCGGGAAAGGAAGTTTAAGGCGGCTTCTGCCCATTGTATCTTGGTTCAGGAATTTGGAGATGGAATCTGCAATTACTTATATACTAACGGTGCAAAATATGAATATATTAGCTGTGGCAAAGTGGCACAGTGGGTAGAACTGACACCTCACAGCACCAGAGACATAGGAGGTTCAATCCTAACCTTAGCTGTTGACTGTGAGGAGTTTGCACATTCTTCCTGTGACCTGTCTGACGAAGGGATTCGGCCCGAAACGTTGCCTATTTCCTTCGTACCATAGATGCTGCTGCACCCACTGAGTTTCTGCAACATTTTTGTGTACCTTCCTGTGACCATGTAGGTTTCCTCCAGGTGCTCTGGTTTTCTCCATCCCAAAGAGGTGCGGGTTTGTGGGTTAATTGGTCTCTGTAAATACTGCGTAGAGAGTGGGTGCAAAAGTGGGATAACAGAATCTCAGGTGATTGATGGTCAGCATGGACTCGGTGGGCTGAAGGGCCTGTTTCCATACTCAATTTGGTTAAATCAGGGTATTTTTCATGAAGCGAAGATACTTGGTTTATTTTAGTTCCCTACTGTCATTATAAATGTTATATAAATACATAGGTTTTACAGTATATAATCTCCTTGCAATCACGCTCTGTTAGTTCAGGTTTTCATCTGTTAGAAAGTGCTCGAGTAAGCAGGGCAGCCTCTCCAGGGATTTGCAGGGCTGCAAGATAAAACACAGCACATTCTAACCTTGCGCATTTCATCTTAAAATGTAAAATATTTTCAGAAAATTTCTGCAGGAATCGTAGGGTTATTTAATCAGAGAACGGTTCCAATTAATTTTTTTAGATAAGGACAAATCGCGTAGTATTGCAAAATAACCACCCTGTCAATTCCCCACTTCCTACCCCGGCCCCAATGCTGAGGGGTGGTGATTTTTCTGTCTCAGAGCAAGAGGATGTTATCCCATTTAACATCTGATATTAGAGACATATCCGGAGAGATGGAATGGTGAATCCCTATGGTCCAATTTGCGTCCATTGGTAGAATGATGGGAGACCTTATTGAAACATAAGATCCTTTGGAAGCAAGAGAAGGTAAATGCTGAGATATTTTTTTATTAGTGGAAGACCCTTGAACGAGTGAAGGGTCTCGACCCAAAACGTCACCCATTCCTTCTCTCCAAGATGCTGCCTGTCCCGCAGAGTCACTCCAGCATTTTGAGTCTACCTTTGGTTTAAACCACCATCTGCAGTTCCTTCCGACACTTTATTTTTTGCTTCTCCTATGTTCTTATTAGCTGCTGTAAGATCGTCTCATATTTCCATAATTCCTTTTCAGTGCTGAGTTGATGATCAGCCTAGGCCGTAGTCCAACAGTGCAGCACAGTGGTGCAGCTCGTAGAACTGCAGTCTCACAATGCCGGAGACCCCAGTTTGTGTCCGACCTCGGGTGCTGTCTGTGTGGAGTTTGTACGTTCACCCTGTGACTGTGTGGTCTTCCTCCCAAAGACAAGCGAGTTTGTAGGTTAATTGGCCTCTGTAAATTGCCCCGAGTGTGTAGGAGTGGGTGCAAAAGTGGGTTAACATAGATCTAGTGTGCATGGGTGATTGATGGTCAGCGTGGAAACGATGGGTCAACGGGTCTGTTTCATGCTGTATCTCTAAACTCTTTAAACCTTCATGGGCCCAGGTCCAAGGGGTATAAAATCGGCCTAGGGATACAATGCGCAAACAGGTCTTTCGGCTCAACAAGTCCGCACCGACCAGCAATCCACGCACATTAACACTATCCTACCATTTTACACATACACCAAGACAATTGACCTACGGACCTATACATCTTTGGAGTGTGGGAGGAAACCAAAAATCTCAGAGGAAACCCACGCGGTCACGGGGAGAAAGTACAAACTCCGTACAGACAGCACCCATAGTCGGGATCGAACCCGGGTATCCGGTGCTGCAAGCGCTGTAAGGCAGCAACTCTACCGCTGAGCCACCGTGCTGTCCTGGTTTGTTCACCACCTCCAGTGAAGCATGAAATGAAAAGCTTCGGCAGGCTCCCCTCCTTGAACAAATAGCCAGTGAATCTGAAAGCACGAGCTGGCGTTTGCAACAGAATGGCATGAAGTGGAGTGGTTTATTTGAAAGGTGGTGCTGAGGAAGATTTCTCCAAATGCTGTGAGCAGCAAGTAAAGGTAACTATCTAATCCTGGGCCAAATGCAATTTGCTTTATTGCCAGATGGTCATAGCACCATAAAGTTGTGCTGCACACAATAAGGCACATCAGCCCATCCAGTCCATGTTCCCCATCTGTACTCATGCAGTCTGCCTGCATTACAGTCATATCCTCCTAGGCCTTGACTCCTTATTACTTGTCTAAATTCTCCTTAAACTTAGTGATTGTATCTGACTCCAGAACCTCCTCTTGCAGTAAGTTCCAGATATCAGCCATTCTCTCTGCAAAAAATATGCCCTCAAACCCCGTTTAAAACTCTCATCTTAAACCAATTCCCTCTTGGAACAGAGAACATGGAAAATAGAACAAAAATCAGTACAACACAGGAACAGGCTCTTCAGCCACAATGTGTGTACTTGACATGATGCCAAGATGAACTCAACTTAACTGAGTGTATGTGGTCCATATCCATCCACCCCCTGTATATCCATGTGCCTACTTAAAAGCCTCTTAAATACCACTTAAATATCATTATTGCATCTGCCTTCACCAGAATCTCTGGCAGTGCGTTCTAGGTACTGAATGTGCCTTTGTGTAAAAAAAGTACCCTGCACATCTCGTTTAAATGTCGCCCTCTCCATGAAATGGTGAATGACCTTGAGGTCACGGCCATAGCGTCAAGTTCAAGTTCAAGTTCACATTTATTGCCACATGCACCAGTTGAGGGACAGTGATATTTGAGTTACCACACAGCCATACAAGTAAAAAAGAACGCAATACACAATAAATTTAACACATAAACATCCACCACAATCAACATTCCTCATTGTGATGGAAGGTGATAACGATCAGTCTTCTTCCTCCTTTATTCACCCGTGGTGGTCGGGGCTTTTGAACCCTCAGCACTGTCTCTGCCGACGGTCCGCTGTTCAAGCCCTCTCGTCGGGATGATGGAAAGTCTGGGGTCGGGACGGATCGGAACATTCCTGAGCATGGAGCTCCCGAGTCGGCCTCGTCTTGCCGGAGACCGCGGCTTTACGGTGTTAGAGTCCACAGGCCCCACGGTCGCAGCACTTCCACAGCGATCCTCGGCAAAGGATTGCCCGCTCCGCGATGGTAAGTCCGCACCGCGCTTGCGGCTTGAAGGTCCGGGCTGGTCTCCAGGAAAGGTCGCACCAATTCAAGTCGTGAAGCCGCAGGGGAGGACGGAGAAAGATCACATCTCCGTCGAGGTAAATGACTGAAATAGGTTTCCCCCCAATTCCCCCACCCCCCACATACCGAGAAACATTAAAACATATATTTTAGACACACTAAAAATAACCACAAAAAGTCAAAATGACACACAGGCCCCTGGCGAGGCTGCCATCGCGGCGCCACCCGGTAGTCACACAGCATGGAAACAGGCCCTTCGGCCCTCACAGTCCAACATGCCCCTTCTACACTAGCCCTACCTGCCTGCTGAGGAGTGATTAACACCTACTGACCAGACAAAGCAGCAAATGGAGAAGTTGACCATTCTTAGAACCACATGAACATGCAAGCAGTGAAGATGGTGGACGGGTGGAATCAGAAAAGATTCAACTCCATTTTTGCAGTAGCTTTGGGATAATATTAATGCCATTTCCCACCAAATTAATGCCATTTCCAGCCCATTGAGGGATGGGGAGTCTACACTCCTTTGTTGACATCTGATGGACTGATTGACCCACCATCCTTCAATTTACTTGACAAAGTAGCCACTGGGGTAAATATAGCAGGAACGGAGGAACAAATAACTGAGGCATATGGAGCGCATCCAAGAACGGTTTGGGAAGTGTTAAACATTATAAATGGGAAAAGAGAGTGCTGAATATATATCAGCATGTGGAGGAGTAGCCACGGTACTTGTTGTTTTTTATTTCTGTCAATTCAGAAGTAAGTGGAGTTGAAACTCTCAGCTCTGCTGCATCTGTAATAAGCCGAGAAACACTATCAAAGGAGCTATTAATTATGCTGCTGAGTACATTTTTTGGGGAGATCTCACTGTCATGAATAAATCAATGGAGTAAAAAAAAAAAATCTTGTCCAAAAATGCAAAATTAGACAGAGAGAAAAAAAGTATTTGCTAACGCTCTGCGATGGTTTGTCAATGTTGCGTGTTTGAAATGTTGCTGAAAAAAACCTACTTGGCTTTAATCGAATGGAAATGATTAAGCAGTGCAGATGTAGGAAAAAAATGCCCCCCCTCGCTTGAATGGTTCTCTCTGTATGCTAATTCTGATGTGGCTGTGATGGAGTCCAACAAATGGAATGCGATCAAAAGATACTCAGTGGTGTACAACTATAAATTGTGAATTCTCCTTCAGGGGGTTTGGGAGCTTTGTAAGTGCGTCACTGGTGTGTTGCCGTAGCAACCATCTGCACCTTCGGTATTTTAAGCTCTCTGCTCTTGCCTCAGGAGAGCGAGTTGGGAAGGACAGGACTAGAATGCACAATGGGACTAGAGGTCTTCTCAGCTTGGCGCTGACTGAATTTATCGCATGCTTTCTCACAGTGAACGATAGCCCCCCCCCTTTAACCTTTCACTAAATCACAGTCATCCTCCCACAGTCAAAAGATACATCAAATCCCCTTCATTTTAAAGCTAAGTTCTCTTCGTATCTTTTGGTTCACAAATCAAAAAGCGAAACTTTTCACTGGCTGTTCAAGTGGATCTTGAAGGAATTTCATTAAAAGGACCGTTGTAGCAGGATGCAGACACTGCTACACCAGTACTGCTGCCCACCCCTATCAATGGTCAGAAGGCAATTAAGATTCGGTCACACCCCTGTGGTTCTGGTTCTGGCAATAGGGCAGCACAGTGGTGCAGCAGTAGAGTTGCTGCCTTACAGCACCAGAGACCTGGGTTCGATCCTGACCACAGGAGCTGCACAGAGTTTGCATGTTCTCCCTGTGACCATGTGGGTTTCCTTCAGGAGGTCTGGTTTCCTCCCACATTCCAAAGACGTGCAGGTTTGTAGGCTAATTGGCTTCTGTAAATTCTCCCCAGTGTGTAGGATAGAAATAGTGTACGGGTGATAATGGGTCGGCATGGACTTGGTGGGCAGAAGGGCCCGTTTCCACGCTGTATCTCTAAACTAAACTAAACATAGCAAGTGCAACAGTTTTTTTCTACATTGAAAGACAAAACTAAACTAGTTATGTCTAAAATAAGCAAAACACAAAATGCTTGAAGAACTCAACGGGTCTGGCAGCAATTGTTTAGGGAAATGGACACACAATATTTCAATTTATGACCCTCCTTCAGATTAACAGAGTAGGGAGGATCTATTCCATTCATCAATCTGAAGAAGGATCCTGACTTGAAACATTGTCTATCCATTCCATCCACAGATGCAGCCTGGTCAGCTGAGTTTCTCCAACACTTTGTAGTTTGTTCGATTCCAGCATCTGAAGTTTCTTGTGTCTCCAAGTATTTAATTAGTTCAATGTTATTGATATTACTGATTCCAGCTTTTTTTATTCCTAACACAATTACTTGCAATTAATCATCTGTAAATTCCACAGATTGCAACCTTGGATCTATGTTCAATCTCTTAGTTTAGTTCATTATTGTCACCTGCACCAAACTACAGTGAAAACCTTTGTGTGCTATCCAGTCAAAGAAAAGACACTGTGCACAGATAAAGGATAAAAGGTACATTTAGTGCAAGGATATAACAGTGAAATCTGATAAATGCCAATTAAAGATGGTTCAAATGTCCCCAATGAGGTGGATGGGAGGTCAGGACCATATTCTAGCTGATGAGAGAACCGTTCAGTTGTCTGATAACAGCTGGGAAGAAACTGTTCCTGAATCTAGAGGTATGCATTTTCAAAACTGTACCTCCTGCCTGATGGGAGAGGGGAGAAGAGGGAGTGACCAGGGTGAGACAGGTCTTTGATTATGCTGGTGACCTTACAGAGCCAGCAGGAAGTGTACTAGCTAGAATTTAGAAGATTGAGGGGGGATCTTATAGAAACTTACAAAATTCTTAAGGGGTTGGACAGGCTAGATGCAGGAAGATTGTTCCCGATGTTGGGGAAGTCCAGAACAAGGGGTCACAGTTTAAGGATAAGGGGGAAATCTTTTAGGACCGAGATGAGGAAAATATTTTTCACACAGAGAGAGGTGAATATCTGGAATTCTCTGCCACAGAAGGTAGTTGAGGCCAGTTCATTTGGTATATTTAAGAGGGAGTTAGATGTGGCTAAAGGGATCAGAGGGTATGGAGAGAAGGTAGGTACAGGATACTGAGTTGGATGATCAGCCATGATCATATTGAATGGCGGTGCAGGCTCGAAGGGCCGAATGGCCTACTCCTGCACCTATTTTCTATGTTTCTATGTTTCTATGTAGATGGAGTCAATGGAAGGGAGGCTGGTTCTGCTTTCAGCTCCCTGGCCAAATGAGTGACCATTCAGTTCCCTCATCGCCACTGTGCTGTGCCTTCCTTGGACATTCCAAGGTTGAGCTAAATGCAAGGAAATCCAAAGGGACACAAGAATGTGACTAAAAGAAAACGTAGCAAAAGAAAGAAAGTGTAAAACAGGATAAAAGTTAAATGATGAGTGGGGTCAGAGAGAATAGTTGAAATAAGGGAAAGGGGAATAACAGCTATTGGAGATGTGTGGTTGGGAAACAATGCAAAATCAAAAGGCAGCAGAGAGAAGTAGGAGGAGAGATTTTGTTTACATTTACTGCAGTGTGCGTTCATCACTGGATGTGATTGAGAAGCTGTTTAAAAGCATAGTTTAAAATGGGGCTGCTGAGTCAATAATCTTGTTCGTATTGAATGGAATCTAATGCGTGCATTGTACCGATGAACATATGTATGTATAGTTCCATCATTGTATGGGTTGGGAACATAGAACATAGAGGATAGGAACAGCACAGGAACAGGCCCTTCAGCCTACAATGCCTGTGCTATACAGAAAGATAAACTATTCTCACTTGCCTGTACGTGATTCATATACCTCTATTTCCTGCATGTCCATGTGTTTGTCTAATAGCCTCTTAAACACGTTCCCGGCACCAACCACCCTCTGTATAAAATAACTTACCCAGCACCTCTCCTTTAAGCTTTGCCCCTCTCGCCTTAAAGCTATATTAAAGATTCTGACATTCAACCCTATCTATGCCTCTCATAAGTTTGTATATATTTATCCGGTCTCCCCTCAACCTCTGGCATTCTATAGGAAACTATTCGATTCATTCCAACCTCTCCTTATAGTTCATACCCTCTAATCCACACAACTTGGGTCAATGTATTGTTTCATCATGTGTGTGGGTCAGATATTAAATAGACTGGACAAGTTATTATGAGTTTGACAATAGACAATAGACAATAGTTGCGGGAGTAGGCCATTTGGCCCTTCGAGCCAGCACTGCCATTCAATGTGATCATGGCAGATCATCCACAATCAGTACCCCGTTCCTGCTTTATTCCCATATCCCTTGACTCCGATATCTTTAAGAGCTCTATCTAACTCTCTGTTGAAAGCATCCAGAGAACCGGCCTCCACCGCCCCCTGAGGCAGAGAATTCCACAGACTCACAACTCTCTGTGTGAAAAAAGTATTTCCTCATCTCCGTTCTAAATGGCTTGCCCCTTATTCCTAAACTGTGGCTTATTTTTAACCCTTAAACTTTACCCCTTGTTCTTAAACTTCATCAGTCTGAAGAATGGTTTTGGCCCGAAACGTTGCCATAGATGCTGCCGCACCCACTGAGTTTCTCCAGCAATTTTGTCCACCTCTTAAACTGTGGCCCTTGGTTCTGGAAGGGTCCTGTCCTGAAACATCGCCTATCCATGTTCTCCAGAGATGTTGCCTGATCCACTGAATTATTCCAGCGTTTTGTATCTTTTTCTGTAAACCAACATCTACAGTTCCTTGTGTTCCCATTATGACAGCGTTTGGACCTCAGCATAATAGTGAACAACACTGCTAATAATATTATTGCATTAGCATCTGTACAATGCTCATTAGAAGTCTTAGCATTTATGAGGCAGAGCTATTCCTTAGACTATCATAGAAACATAGAAAATAGGTGCAGGACTAGGCCATTCGGCCCTTCGAGCCTGCACCGCCATTCGATATGATCATGGCTGATCATCCAACTCATTATCCTGTACCTGCCTTCTCTCCATACCCCCTGATCCCTTTAGCCACAAGGGCCACATCTAACTCCCTCTTAAATATAGCCAATGAACTTGCCTCAACTACCTTCTGTGGCAGGGAGTTCCAGAGATTCATCACTCTCTGTGTGAAAAATGTTTTCCTCATCTTGGTCCTAAAAGATTTCCCCCTTATCCTTAAACTGTGACCCCTTGTTCTGGGTATCTCTCTTCAATAGTTGCTCTTTTTTGATTCTGCTAAAGAATGTGACTCTCCCTGGAATATCCAACACATTGGAATTCCGAGGATCTACAATTCTCTTAAGTAATAATTGTGGAGACTGCAGATGCTGGAATCTTGAGAAAAACATTGTGCCAGAGACCTCAAAAGACCAGGTAGCATCTGTGGAGGGAAAGGTACAGAAGACGTGTCGTGTCGGGACCTTTCTTCAGACTGAGTTCCTCCAGAACTTTGTTTTTTACTTACTGCGTGATCACTCTTTGGGACATTTATCACCTAAATAATACAGGCAGCCCACATGTCACTTGGTAACACTCTCACTGAGCCAGATGTTTAAGGGTTCAAATCTCACTCCAGAGACTTGAACAGAAGAACAAAAAGCAGCACAAGGGAGTGCCGTCTTGCCAGAGAAGGTCTTATCTAAAGCCTTAATGGATACAAAGGATTCCAAAATGTCAACTGGGGGGGGGGGGAAGGCAGTGAGTTCTCAGGAGTGATCTCTTGAACAGCAGCACATTTCACTGGGGCAAATAAATGAACGTATTATCTTGTTCACAAAGCTGTCCATGGGATCTTCCTGTGCTCCAAATTGCCCATCTGCAAAACAACATTGCCAACCCTTCAAATATACCCAATTAGTTCAAAAGAGTTTTCGGGCATCCTGAACGTAATGTCTTACTTTTAATCACTTCTTGCTTTCTTGACTTCTTTTAATAGCAGCTGATTCTTAAAAACTAACCAATGAAGGAGCTCTTGCAGAGGTGGAGATGGCATCTGCTACAGTGTAAACTCATCACGGAAGTCATTAGGAGCACAGTGGTAGGGTGAGTTTCACACTCCCCCTCTGACTGTTGGAGGACTATCAGCTGTGTACCAAACAATCATTTCAATTTTCACACAAGGAAATAACAATCCTCCCGGCTCACATTATTAAAGGCCACAGCTCGCGTGCCTATATTAATAATTAATGTGAGTTCATTTTGAATTAATTTTAAAGTAGTCATATTGGTACGTTTCAAATGCCTCCTCTCCATACAGTGTACTTCCCACTGTCATGTGTTTCAGAACTCTTTTGTATCAACAATTTTGGTCACCCCGCTATGGGAGTGGTGTCATTAAGGTGGAAAGAGTGCAGAGATTTAAGGGCCTGTCCCACTGTACGAGGTAATTCAAGGGGTGGAAGATTGCAACCTTCATGTGGTCCGCCCTCTTTCGACTAATGCAATCAACTCGACGTGCACAAACGGAAGATCAAGTAGAACAAGTTGTCCAACAACTTTAGTCTGTGCACGCCACACGATAGACAAAGAAGAAGGTAATGCAAGAGTTCTCCTGAGTTTTCCCCTGATTCGAACGCGGAGAATGCCCGTAGCTGGTCTTTAGGAGTTCGTGGATATCCCGTAGCGGCTCATACGTGTAACGGTAGGTACTCGGGAAATCCGGTAAACTCGTGACGTTTTTTTCAACACTGTGAAACATGTCCACGAGTAACAAAATACTCGTGATGAAAAAAATTGTTATTTTTTTACTCGTACGAGCCGCTACGAGACATCCACGAACTCCCACGGACCCGCTACGGACATTCTCCGAGTTCGAATCAGGGGAAAACTCGGGCGAACTCTTGAATTACCTCGTACAGTGGGACAGGCCCTTTAAGCGGATGTTGCCAGGACTTGAGGGCCTGAGCTATAAAGAGATGCTGGGCAGGTTAGGGCTATATTCCTTAGAGCACAAGAGGATGAGGGGTGGTGCTCTTATAGTGGTCTACAAGATCATGAGAGGAATAGACAGGCTCAGACTCTGCACAGAATCTTTTACCTAGAGGTGGAGTGTCAGGAATCAGAGGACATGTTCTAAGGTGAGAGAGGAAAAATTTAAGAGGAATCTAAGAGACAAAATTTCCACACAGAGGCTGGTGGATATATGGAAGGAGCTGCCGGAGCAGGTAATTGAGGCAGATATTATAACAACATTTAAAAGACATTTGGACAGATACTTGGACAGGGAAGGTTTGAAGGGATTTGGACCAAACGCAGGGACTAATGTAAATGTCATGGTCGGCATGGGCAAGTTGCGCCGAAGGGCCTGTTTCCGGGCAGTATGACTATCACATGCGCCCTTGTAAACTACTGAATCCAGACTTCATTCAATTTTATGTTTCCACAAGTTGTTGGCACCAGGAGCCTCTTTAAAGTAATTTTTTTAATGTTATCCCACACAGCCAATGCAAATGACAATCCACTCACAACATATTAAAAGCTGCCATTAAATGATTTGGCATAAACACAGAACATAACACAGTACAACACAGGAATAGACCCTTTGGCCCACAATGTCTGTGCTGAACATAATGCCAAGTTAAACAGTTACGCAGAGTGCATGAACATCGATTGGGATTTTTCGGAGCCATGGATGAATGAACTGGAAACATTCACCACCAGACTGGATCTGGATAAAGAGTAAGACACCAGAAGAATGTAGCTTTCTGGCAGAAATTGGGTGACACACTGGCACGGTTGGTAGAACTGCTGCCTCATATGGAAATGCTCTTAGAATAAAGGGGAGACCATTTAAGGCCGAGGTGAGAAAAAACTTTTTCACGCAGAGAGTTGTGAATTTGTGGAATTCCCTGGCACAGAGGGCAGTGGAGGCCAAATCACTGGATGGATTTAAGAGAGAGTTAGATAGAGCTCTAGGGACCAGTGGAATCAAGGGATATGGGGAAAAGGCAGGCACGGGTTATTGATTGGGGACGATCAGCCATGATCGCAATGAATGCTGGTGCTGGCTCGAAGGGCCGAAGGGCCTCCTCCTGCACCTATTTTCTATGTTTCTATGTTTCTATAGCACCGAAGATCCAGGATCAATCCTGACCCCAGGTGCTGCCTGCGTGGAGTTTGCATGTGCTCTTGTTGACTGCATGAGATTCCACTGCATGCTCCAGTTTCCCCCCACATCCCAAAGACATGGGAGGAGACCGGAGTTAACCATAGTTAATTAGCTTTCATAAAATGCTCCTAATGTGTAGGGAGCAGATGAGAAAGTGGGATAAGATAGAACTAGTCGGCATGGACTCAGTGGGCTGAAGGGCCTGTTTTCATGATGTACCCTTCAATGAGCAATCTCATCTGAAAGACGATACTGACAATGATCCTACAATCCCACAGTACAGTGTATGGGGAGAACTTGGTGCTTAAGTCCCTGGAGAAAAAACTACTGGCTGAAGGAGCTGGGTTTGAAAGTTCCCTAGTAGTTTCCCACAGAATACTTGTAGCTGATGAAGCCTCTCTCCATGCTGCATCTTTAAATTAAAGGATGTCAGACCAGTTATCATCATCCGGCCGTAGAAACAAGGAACTGCAGATGCTGGTTAATACACAACAGTACACAAAATGCTGGAGTAACTCAGCTGGTCAGGCAGCATCTCTGGAAAACATAGATTGGTGAAGTTTTGGGTTGCGACCCTTCTTCTAGGGTGACACAGTGGCACCGCGGTGGAGTTGCTGCCTTACAACACCGGGTTCGATCCTGACTATTGGTGCTGTCTGTAGAGAGATCGTACATTTTCCCTGTGACCACAAGGAAAAAGTAGCATACAATGCATTGAGATCATCAGGGAGAGATGCATTGTTGCCAGCGATTTGCTTTGTAGCCCCCGCCACTCATCACTTGCCATATCTCAGAAGCCACTTCTCACCAAAAGCATGAATCAAGGGTAAAGTTTCCCCGTCCATTCCAGAAAACCCCTTGGCCAACTGAGAAAGGGAGTTTTAGAAGACCAAGACCTCCAACCTTGGCTATCCCTGCCCTACTGCCTATGCCTTAGAAACATGAATAACCAGCTCAAAGTATAGGGGAAGTATTGCCAACACTGCCTCTGCAAAATTCTCCAAATCCATTCGCAGGAGATAAATGGTCGTTTCGTTGCCTCTGTACCGGGCATTTCGTTGTCTCTGTACTGTACACTGACAATGACAATTAAAATTGAATCTGAATCTGAATCTGAATCTAAAAAGCAAGGAGAGTGTCCTCTCCCAGGCCACCATCCTCTGCAACGAGGCACCATACAGGCACGGGCTCAGTGAGCCCAGAACCCACACAACTGGACAGAAATTGGAAATAACATAGAACATGGAACAGTACAGCACAGGAACAGCCCATACTATCTGTGCCAAACATGATGCCAAGTTAAACTCAACTCTTTTTATCTTTTTACCTCATTTACCTTCATTTACCTCCACTCTCTGCACATCCGTGTGCCTATCCAAAAGCCTCTCAAACACAACCAATGGAGTGGATTGGATGAGAAATTAGGACAATAACTCTCCTCTTTGCCAAGTTTTGCCAATAAGAGTTTGCCAATGCCTTGACTAAGAATTTTCTCCCGATGAAAACCATTTTTTATTCTGTTTATTCACACAACAGTGACTACACTTCCTGAGTAATTAATTGTATGGGTTTGTGATTTATACAACTAAGAGCGATGCAGGCTTTTTGAATTTTACAGCCTATTACTATCAAATTGGCGTACAATTAATTCTTCAGGTCAACACTGAAAGGACACGATTGGCCATAAAATGCAGCGCGATGTTGTAACTCTTCCTTTTAATGAGATCTTAAACTGTAATTACATGTTTACAGACGTTAAATGTCCTTGCTTTTAGAATAACTGTTTAGGACTTTATGAGTTATGGCTCTTCCCTTTTCTCTGAAAGACTGCACATGGAAGATTACTTGCAGGGGGGGGATGTAATCCTTGGGCTTGCTCAACCAACCCAGCCGCTTCACGTGAGGAGGCGATCACAGCCAAATGTTGTCTTGACCTTCACTGAGCATTGACAAGCATCCCTCTCCAAATGTAATCAACCTCTGCCTGAGGTCAACTTTGAAATGGATCGAATTGTCACCTTCCTGAGGCTTAGTATCACGCGTTTAGTCCCAAGGATATAACTGCACGTAGGTATCATTGACAGCATTGTTTGTCTTTGACAATAGAATTGGTGCCATGGTGCCTGAGCTGTGTTTTTTTGTCAAAGTCATCAAAGTTAATACATAAAGTCTCACATTGCTGTCATCAGCGTTTGTACTCTGAGAAAGTGTTGGGAGCAAAACTCAGTGAGATGACAGATGAAAACAGTAATTGTTTAGGCTGAATAATTAATCTGCATCGTAATTACCCTAATTATATACATGGCTCTGTCAAGACAATGCAATTAACAAAGCAACCTAGACATTAAACAGATTTGGGGTATAGTGTGCATTTCTGGTCACCACATTACAGGGAGCAAGTGTATAGAGGCTTTGGAGAGATTGCAGAAGAGGTTTTTACCAGGATACTGTCTGGATTAGAAGGTATTAGCTGTAAAGAGAGATTGGATAAATTGGGATTGTTTTCACTGAAGCGTTGGAAACTGAGGGGAGACCTAATAGATGTATATAAAATCAAGAGGCATATATGGGATAGACTGCCAGAACCTTTTTCCCCAAGGTGGAAATGTCAAAGATGAGAGGACACAGTTTAAGATCAGAGGAGCAAAGTTTAAAGAGATGTATGGAGCAGGTTTTTTTTACACAGAGTATAGTAAATCTTCATTTACACAGGGGTGGGGGGGGGGGGGGGGGGGGGGGGGGGGGGGGGTGGTCTGTTATTGCCAATAGTCTGTTATAACCGAGTAAGGTATTATCATTGTACATGTAGTTGAAACAACCAACTGCAGTTTCTGGTTGATACAGAAAATGACACAAAGTGCTGGAGTAACTCAGCAGGTTTAGGCAGCATCTCTGGAGAACATGGATCGGAGTTATGACTCTTGGTCCAGAACTGGACCCGGAAGCCAGGTGATTTGACAGCACGACCTGCTGAGGTGAGGATCGGCTGAGTTAATGGTTGCCCCCCACGGGACGGAGTGCAGGTAAGCGGTCGGTCGACCAGGTGTGGCTTGGAAGCGTCCAAGGAAGCTGTGTGGGCTGGCAGTTGTGGCAGAAGGTACATCCTGGAAGTGGCTTGAGCTTGGGACAGTGCGGGGCTGCCAGAGATGCAAATCAGAATACATCAGCAGAGAAAATTTTCAGAATGAAATTGACAATAGACTTTCTTAAATTAACTGGACATCCAAATCCATTCAAGAACACTAGTGACATAAACTGGGCTTATTTTTTTTGGTTAAGAGCAGATTTTATCTACCTATTTTAAAGAACATAGATTACCTGGGGTCTTACCGTTAATCCAAAACTGTAACATTAAAGTTAGTTGAGGGATGTGCTTAGCAATTTAATTTTCACATATTTAGCGTTACCAAAGTTCACACTGATGGGCTTGTTTTCATTTGTCTGTGGGGAGCCTGGAACGCATTGCCAGGGTTGGTGGTTGGGGCAGATGTGATGGTGGCATTTAAAAAGCTTTTAGATAGGCTTGGAATTGCAGGAAATAGAGGGATGTAGAGGGATTATGTATAGGCAGCTGGGATCAGTTTAACTTGACGTCATGTTGCCAAATTAAGGGCTCTAGGGGCCATTTAGAGAAGCCTATTAACCAAACTTGTGTAGGAAAGAACTGCAGATGCTGGTTTCAATCGAAGGTAGACACAAAATGCTGGAGTAACTCCGCGGGATAGGCAGCTTGTCCTGGATGCTAGGTCTCGACCCGAAATGTCACCTATTCCTTCTCTCTTCTGCCCCGTTGAGTTACTCCAGCATTTCGTGTCGAGCCTCCAAACTTGACTCTTTTTGAATGTGGGAGGAAAACTGGAGCTCCTGGAGAAAACCCACGTGGTCGCAGGGAGAACATACAAACTTTGCTCAGCCACCACCCTAGGTCAGGATCACACCCGGGTGCTTGGCGCTGTGGGGAAGCAGCTCTACCGCTGCGCCACTGTCCCATCCTCATAACATAGAAACATAGAAATTAGGTGCAGGAGTAGGCCATTCGGCCCTTCGAGCCTGCACCGCCATTCAATATGATCATGGCTGATCATCCAACTCAGTATCCTGTACCTGCCTTCTCTCCATACCCCCTGATCCCCTTAGCCACAAGGGCCACATCTGACTCCCTCTTAAATATAGCCAATGAACTGGCCTCAACTACCCTCTGTGGCAGAGAGTTCCAGAGATTCACCACTCTTTGTGTGAAAAAAGTTCTTCTCATCTCGGTTTTAAAGGATTTCCCCCTTATCCTTAAGCTGTGACCCGGGTGACATCCTGTGTTGTGTTTTCCCCTTTTATTTTTTTCCTCCCCCACCCCCTCTCATTTCCCTGAAGTTTATATCTAACATTTTCGTAGTTCCCAGTTTCCACGGACTTTGATTTTTCGCTTTACCTCTTGTTACTTTCTTTATGGTTAACCTCTGTGCATTTCCATCACGTTTGGTTTATTAAGTAATAAATGCTGCAGACGAGGTATTAGGAAACTAAAAATACCAGGAAATATGTTTTCTGGAAGATTAGAACTCCCACAACACTTCCGCTCGGCTCAGTTCTCAAGGTATCACGTTTTCAAGGTCGGTTTATTGTTACATGTACCAATTAAGGTACAGGCAAATTCGAGTTATCAAATCACAAATTCTTCCTTAGGAACCAACTATCTGTAACATATTAGTGATGATGAAAGGTTTTCATCCCATTGATTTGTATCTCATAACTCCAGGAAACTTAACTATATGTTGGCGTCATTTTTAATTTAGTTTAGTTTAGAGATGCAGCACGGTAACAGGCGCTGAGTCTGCACCGACCAGCGATCCCCGCACATTGAATACTGTCCGACACGCATAGGGACAATTTACAATTTTACCAATGAAATTAACCTAAAATTGAGCTTTTCTTAATACTGCTATCTTAGTTGCTGCTATCACGAGGCAAATATCCTGTCTTTCACAATTCTAAGCTTTCCAATTTATAATCATCCCATCCTCCGCTCTAAAGTGGTGACCTGAGTCTTAAGGCAGCATTAACATAAAGGATGAGCTTAGCCAAGTGCAATGTCTATCCTGTGCGTGCCTGAGACGGATGAAAACTGTCCTGATATTACCGAGTTCTACAGGTAGAGATTAACAGTTCCAATCTGAAGCTTGCCCAGTACTTCCAACCTGGCCACCATGGTTTCAGATCTGACACCTAGTTAATCATCCTCCTACACAAGAATTGTACACTGTCCAATCTGTCAGAAAGTTATTAACCTTGTCTGGAAACAGTGTCTCATGAACGCACGATTACAATCCCCGTGGCATTCTGTTGAAGAACCACCTGTCTTCAAACCTTTCTTGGCATGGTGTCTCCATTCATTTAATCTTTGTTTTGGATTGAGGTCCCCACTCCACTGCCCATTCAGGTGAAGAGTTAAAGATCCAATGGCATTTTCCAAAGAGAAGTAAGGTGTCCTCACAATACAGGTCGGGCAAGCTAGGACTTTATTCCTTGGAGCCCAGAAGGAGTATAGCATAAATGAGGGGAATCGATAGGGTAGCTGCACAGAACCTTTTACATAGGGTAGGGGAACGAAGAACCAGAGGACATGGGTTTAAGGTGAGAGGAGAAAGATTTAATAGGAAGAAGAAGGGTTTCGGCCCAAAACGTTGCCTATTTCCTTCGCTCCATAGATGCTGCTGCACCCGCTGAGTTTCTCCAGCTTTTTTTGTGTACCTTCGATTCACCAGCATCTGCAGTTCCTTCTTAAACAAGATTTAATAGTAACCTGAGGGGCAACTGTTTCACCCTGAATGTCAAGTATATGGAATGAGCTGCCAGAGGAGGTAGCTGAGGCAAGTACAATAACAACTTTTGAAAGACACTTGGATAGGTACATGAATAAGAAACGTTTAGGGAGATCTGCGCCAAATGTGGGCGAGTGTGACTAGCGTAGATGGAGCATCTTGGTCGGCATGGACAAGTTGAGCTGAAGTGCCTGTTTCCTTACTTTATCACGCTGTGACTCTCTATGTCCCACTGAGTTCCACCAGTACTTTCCAGAGTATTTGTTTGATAAAGTGGTTTTACTTGTTGAGGGACAAATATTGGCCTGGAAAGGAAGTTGCAGCAAGGAAGTATTCTTTTAAAAATAGCATTTTGGTATTTTTTCCTCCAACAGAGAGGGCAGATGGGACTTTGATGTAACATCTTATCTCATGACAACATAGCTATGCAACATTCCGCACAGCACTGAAATTGCCAGCTGTCATGTCTGTGGGTTTCTATTGTGTTGCTACTTGTACAAGCATATGGACAGAGATAATTTTGTGAAGAAAAAATCGTTTACTGACTGCAGTAACTCTTCAACTGAACTGCAGTCAGTGTGTGTGTGTGTGTGATCGGCGAATTACCAGGAGTCATACTACATAGAGCATAGAATAGTACAAGGTACACAAAAAATCTGGAGAAACTCAGCAGGTGCAGCAGCATCTATGGAGCAAAGGAAATACTTCGCTCCATAGATGCTGCTGCACCTGCTGAGTTTCTCCAGCTTTTTTGTGTACCTTCGATTTTCCAGCATCTGCAGTTCCTTCTTAAACACATAGAATAGTACAATGCAGGTACAGGCCATTGGTCCGCAAAGACTGTGCCGAACATGATGACTACTTCAACTAATCAACTCTCCCTGCACTTATCCCTCCATTCCCTGCAAATCCATGTGCCTATCCAAAAGCTGGTTAAATACCACTATTGTATTTGCCTCCAACGCCACCCCGACAGCACGTTCTAGGCATTCACCATTCTTTGTGTAAAAACACTTGGCCTGCACATCTCCTTTAAACATTGCTCCCTCTCACCATAAAACTATGCCCTCTAGTCTTTGCCATTTCCATCCTGGTGATAAAGCTCTCTCGGTCTAGCATATTTATGCCTCTGATCACTTTATATACTTCTGTCAAGTCTCCCCTCTGCCTCTGATGCTCCAGAAGAAACAATCCATATCTGTCCAATCTCTCCTTATAGTTTACACCCTCTAATCCAGACAGCATTCTGGTAAACTTCTTCTGCACTCTTTCCAAAGACTCCACATCTTTCCAGTAGGCGTGACCAGAACTACACACAATACTCCAGATGTTGCCTACCTAAAGTCCTATGAAGCTGAAACATGACCTCTTGACTCTTATACTCATTGCCCCAACCACTGAAGGTAAGCATACCCTATGCCTTCTTTACCACCATATCAAATTGTACTGCTAATCAGTACATGACACAAACCAGTTTGTAAAGGAACACTACAACCTCACACACTTGTATGTGGGTGGGTAGATATATATATACACTATATCAGCTGTATATTCTTCTTAAATCTCTTAAATTATATGAGGAATCTACATTCTTCTAAATCAGAAACAAGAATGCCATCCAGTGACTTTCTGAATGTTATTGGTGCAGAATGATCGACTGCACTGCTGAAAGTGGTTCCCACCCTTTACCTATCAACATCATCACACAGAGGTGCCGCTTGGATCAAAGTTCTTTGGCCCACTGACCCTGCACCAACCATCTTTTTACACCAATCCTACATGAATTCCTTTTTTCAATTCTCCCCACATTCTCATCAACTTCTACCTAGAGTCCACCACTCACCTACACACTGAGGGCAAACTACAGTGGCCAGTTAATCTGCCAACCTGGTAGTACCATTTGGGATGTGGGAGAATACTGGAACACTCAAACGATACACATATGGTCACAGGGAGAGCATGCAAGCTCCACGTCGACAGCGTTGGAAGTCAGGATTGAACCCGGGTCTCTAGCATTGTAAGGTACTTACTTTTCCAACCACACCACTGTGCCATTCTGATATCCTAGGAGATATTCTACATGCAAATATTGTCCATATTATTTATTGATAAGTCGGTTGAAAAAGTTTGTTGGATTTGACATTCCAGTTTCCTTTTGAAACTTATAAGTGTAAATTGATTCAACTTGCCGAGTTACACATTACGTTTCACTCTGTACAACCAAGGACAGATGCTCTTGGTGTTTACATCTATCAACAGGAAGTAAATCAATCATATCAAGGTCAGCTCCGGCACCCAAGGCAGGGCGGTAGTAAGTTGGCTTTTTTTAAGCCTGAATAGCCAATACTGTCGGTATACAAGAGTTAGGAGAGATTTTGTGATAGACAAAAACAGATTAAAGAAAGGGAGTTCAAGGGAATATGACAGCAAGGGAAAGGGAATGCATCGAATGCCAGCTTTCGCCAATTGACTGAATGGAGCAATCGTCCCTGGCTATGCATGAAATCAGTCAGAACTGTCAGTGTCTCTCTTCGCCTCAGCTCTGCATGAAGGGCTGGCAACCAGCCAAGTTTTTTTGTATTCTAAATGGAAATCGGAAAGGACAAGAGTGCTCTGATATTTGATTTCTAACGGATTGTGATGGACAGATACTCGATTTGCATTAAAGTGCATTCCAATTGAAACGTTAATTTTATGCAGATATAAAGTGGTCACATTTGTTTCAGGATTTTGTAATGTGTGTGGAAAAGCCATTCGAGTCCAACAGCGTGACGATTTCCATTTACAGCAACAGCTCCCTGAAGTAAAGCCTTGAATTTCTAGCAGTTATTTCACATCCTCTTCCTTATGCAGCAGTGAGGCAGTGCGGGCAATGGTGTGTCAGTAGTGGAGGACACGTGGCAGCCATTTGTGCACAACAAGCTCCTGTGAGTAGCCATGTGTTAACGAGGGATACATTTTGGTCAGTACACCAGGGAATAACTCTCCTTCTTTTCTGCAAAATACTGCAATGGGATTTTCAAGGTCGATTTACGAGAGCATTCGGTTTAATATAAGGTTAGCTCAGTGGCGCAGCTAGTAGAGCTGCTGCCTCACAGCACCAGAGACCTGGGCTCGATCCTGACCTCGGGTGCAGTCTGCGTGGATTTTGCACGTGTTCTCTGTGGCCACTTGGGTTTCCTTTGCGTGCTCTGGTTTTGTCCCACATCCCAAAGACGTGGGTTTGTTGGTTACTTGGCCTCTAGAAATTGCCCCTTGTTTATCATGAGTGGGTGCGAGATTGAGATAACATAGAATTGTTTGAGGCTGGTTATGGCACACATTACATCCAGTCTAACAAGCAGCCTTGATCCACTGCAGTTCGCCTATCACCACAACAGGTCCACGGCTGATGCAATCTACTTGGCCCTACACGCATTCCTGGAACACAAGGATAAGAAGGACACCGACGTCAAACTCTATTCAGACTGTAAGTCTTCTTTCAATACCATTATCCCAACCAAGTTCATCTCCAAACATGTGGAACTTGGAGTCAGTACTCCGCTATCTGTAACTAGACATTATTGGACTTTAGCTTGCATTCAATGTTGTACCTTTTTTTTGTACACTGCGAACGGCTGGATTATAATCATGTGTGTGTGTCAATATATACATAAATAGATAACCTTATGGTTTACGGAGAGTTAGGTTTGAAAGTTTCCTGCTTTGTTTCCTGCAAAATACAGTAGTTAATAAGCAGAGGGAGTTATCAGTCTGAGCAATATTTATGATTACACTGGAGGGTCAAGTTGAAAAGACACTAAAATTGAATTTCTATGAGTTTAATGGAAAGAATTGGCTGGCATAGTGGTAGAGTTGTTGCCTTACAGCGCCAGCGACTCAGGTTCGAACCTGACTACGGCTGCTGTCTGTGTGGAGTTTGTACATTTTTCACACGGGTTTTCTCCGGATGCTCCGGTTTCCTCGCACATTCCAAAGACGTGAATTTGTAGGTTAATTGGCTTCTGTAGATTGTTCCCAGTGTGTAGGATAGAACTAGTGTATGGATGATTGTTGGTCGGTGTGAACACAGTGGGCTGAAGGGCCTGTTTCCACGCTGTATCACTAAACTAAACTAAATTAATCTAAATCTATTTGAAGAATTTAAAACCAAAAATGGATTTGGTAGCATATGTAGAGAACAAAACCTTTGATGAGGGGAGTCCAGAACATAAAATACTGAAATATAGATTACTCGAGGACTAAGAACTCAGGGAATCGATTGAAAGTTTTTGACTCTATCGATTGTCTTTCGGTGGGTAAGCATATCAATTGGAATAAATGCATGATTTGATTCAAGGGAAAAACAAATTATGGTCTAATTAATTGTCAGAATATGTTTCGGGGATTAAATGTCCTCCTACTTTTCATGTGTGCGCTGAACTTCATCAGCAAATCCCCCGACAGAGCTGAGTGATTAGAGTTAGAGAGTCATAGTGTCATACGGCAGGGAAACAGGCTCTTTGGTCCAAGCCATCCATATCAACCAAGATCTCCCATCTAAATTAGCCCACATTTGGCCCATATCCCTCTAAACCTTTCTTATCCACATACCTGTCTGAATGTCTATTAAATGCTGTTACAGTGTCTGCCCACCACCAAGTACTTCCTTTGGCAGCTCGTTCCACATACCCACCATTCTCTGAATGAAAATGTTGCCTCTTGGGTTCCCATTACATTTCACCTTAAACCTAGGCCCACTAGTTCTTGATTCCCCTACACTGGGAGAATGATATTGTGTATTCATCCTATCTATTGTATGCAATTATGAGGGAATTATAAAATCATAACATCATTCTTTATAAAATCAGAACATCTTCTTTCACTGATCTCTTCTTTGGAGAAAATCTCTAATCTGTAGACAGTGTGTCACTCGTGAATATTGAGTTGTGATTTGGAAACAGCCACTCATTGGGGAATACCAAATCTATCACCATGTGTTTACCATGTCAATCATGTCTTGTCAAAGCTGGACAGTAGGTGCTGACAAATTAATTGTCCATGTTGGGTATCAAAACTAGGCCTCATTATGTCTTCTCGTTAACCCTCCAGAAAATTAACTACCTTTTCTGTGTCGAATGCAGTCTCAATGTTGCTTTCAAATTTCAGGATCCTTGACTGAAACACATGTCATTTAGATTTAATCATGAATCAGATTTATGCCTAAGACCAAATACCACATATATAATGTGGGTGATATTTAATTGCCCACTGCAGAGGCTGGGAGGATAACTCAGTTGTATATTTTTCACACTGAAGTCTGGCTCAGCCTAGGAATAGACTGGGTGACAACCAAGAATAGTTTGGTGACTACTGGAGGGACAGTTGAGGGCCCCCGGGAAAGGCTGGGTTAGCACCCCAGTCTGTGTCTTTCGTGAGAAAGAGACCCAATAAAGCTACGGTAAGGCCTAATGAACCACCATGGTCTAAAAATCCATCAGGCGAGAATGAAATGCTTGGAGAAGGGGATAGAGGTGCAGCGCACAGGCCTTGAACCTGGTGAGATGCAGGAGGAGCCCGGCCAGGACTCAACCCAGTCCCTCCACGCACAAGAATCTCCCAACCCCTGCAGAGTAGTTATGAAGATGGCTGATCCGTGGTCGTTTGCTGCTGGGACGCAAGTCGAGGCCTGATCAACCCCGGCTGGGTCGCCTGGGCGAGGGTGTCTGATGTTGTGAGACCCGAAACACCCGATGACCCCCGATCACATCACTGAGGATGCGTCCCAGCGCATCTAGACCATGTATATTTTTCACACATAATATGGGTGATTTTTATCTGCCCACTGCAGACGCTGGGAGGACAACTCAGTTGTACAAACCCCACAAAACGTTTCTGAAGTTAAGGTGCTGAGAAGACCAGACAGCATTACTTGCCCCAGTGAGATGGGAGGTTACTCAAAATAGGCCCACCATCATCTTTATGATCACATTTTGTCATGGCTATATATTATGAGAAAATGAAGCTGCGCTCATGACAGCTAAATATAATGAGGCAGTGGATTTCCAATCATAGGAGATGCCATAACATCTTTAAAATTTAATCCTAATCACTATATGATTTTAAAAAAAAAAAAGAGTCAGTTCCAGCATTGGTTTGCAAATGTATGTAAAAAAAAAAAAAATCTAAGTCTGTGGGCGATTTGTGTAGGTCATTAATTATTCATCACTGTTACATCAAAGTGAGCAGAAATACCAACATATTTCTCATTGTCAGCAGCTGCCTCTGCCTGCTGGGAGGCAGTTCTGATGCAGTGCTGAGGTTAACAAGACATGCACAACACTTTGATGCACTCTCGGTAGATGCTAATATTACCCACAGCGGGACTCTGCAGGAGGGATCGCTGCAAATTTGAGCCGCATCTTTACAGCGCTGGGTTGAAACTCAGATGTAATATGAAGACTTAAGGTTTCTTTTAAGTTTCCCTTTTTTATTCTAATATTTTTTTAATCTTGATTCATCTTGTTCCTTTTGAATGTATTTACTTCTTCCCAGAGTATGTTTCCCAAGGCAGCAGCTAGCACTATTGGGATGTGAGACTAGGCATTAATGGAGAGGTTACTGTAGCCTGTCCCCAAACCACACACTGGTATGTGATTCTAGTAAATGTTGCTAAATCAAAGCAGGAACCCTCGACAGTTCGCCCCTCAATAACTCAGGATCACTGTGTCCTTGCAATGGGGATCGACAGAGAATAATCAAGAGGAGGAACTCGGGATAGTTTACTCATCTAGAGTCACAGAGAGTCATACAGCATGCAAACAAGGCTCAACTCGTCGATTCCAACAAAGATTCTCCATCTAAGCCAGTACCATTTGCCCGCATTTGGCCCATATCCCTCTAAATCTTTCCTATCCATGCATTTGTCCAAGTGTCGTTTAAACACTGTTATGGATCTTGCCTCAACTACTTCCTCCAGCAGCTTGTTCCATATACCCACTACGCTCTGAGTGAAAAGGAAATCTTGCCCCTGCCATTTTGCCCCAAAACATATGACCTCCTGTTTTTGATTGCCCTACCCAGGGTAAGACACTCCATGCATTAATCCTATCTATTCCACTCGTGAATTTACACACTGGTGTAAGATCACCCCTCAGCCTCCTGTACTGTAAGGAATAATGTCTTATCCTGCCCAACCTCTGCCTATACATCAACCCCTCAAATCTTGGCAACATCTTCATGAATCTTCTGTGCATTCTTTCTAACTAAATGACATCCTTCCTATAGCAGGGCGACCAAAACAGAACAGAGCATTCCAATGTTGCCTCACCAATGTCTTTCTCAACTGTAACTAAATGTCCTACCTGCTGCACTCAATACTCTGACTGATGAAGGCCAATGTTCCAAAAGCCATCTTCACCACCCTATCTACCTGTGTCGCCACCTTCAGGGAACTATGTACCTGTGGCTCTAGATCCCTCAGCTCTGAAACACTCGCCAAAGCCCTACCATTCATAGTGAAAGTCCTGTCCTGGTTTGACTTCCCAAAATAAAACATCTCACACTTATCTGACTCAGGATGCCATGTCCTTCCAATAGAAATCAAGAGGTAATAAACAGAAGATATGAGGAACAGCAAAGTGCTGGAGGAAGCCAGCGGATCAGGCAGCATCTGTGGAGGGAATGGACAGGTGACATTTTGGGTCGGGATCTTTCTTCAGACTAAGCAGAAATCCCAGGCAGTTCACCATTCATTAACCAAGAATCATTTTGTCCACCAACTGGAAGCATTGGATAGTAATTAGGAGAAGGAACTTTGCTTTGTTGACCTCTTGTAAAGTCGGAACACTGAGGCTAGTTAGCTTTATATTTCACTCCAATTTCACCCCCATCCCCATATTTGACACCCTCATCACCTTCTGGTCTTGTTTTGCCTCCTTTTGTCTTCATTGGTCACCCATCTACCAATCACCCCCACCCCTCACCTGTACCTACCTATCACTGTGGAACCACCGAATTGAGTCTGAAGAAGAGTTCCGACCCAAAATATCACCTTCCCATTTCTCCAGGGATGTTGCCTAAACTGAGTTACTGGTACTCTGAGCATTTTGCGTCTTCATTCCCTCTATCATTTGCCAGGCTTTGTCACACTCCCATCTTTTTTCCAGCTTTCTTCCTTCTACTACAATCCAAGTGAAGAAAGACCTCAACCAGAAATGCCACCAATCCATGTCCTCCAGAGATGCTGCCTGACCCACTGAGTTACGACTGCACTTTGTGTTTTACGCAAGTTTCCAGCATCTGCTGTACTGTGTGTGTGTCTAGCTTCAGCACTACCTTGCCTGAGTCAGGTAAGGACAGAGACAAGAAATTCTGTTGATCTGGCTGGTTCTTGTCTTAGTACCAATCCAGGTGTTGCCTCTTAAGGATTTGTTTCTGGAAACAAGCCCTTTGGCCCATCGAGTCCATGCCAACCCTTGATTACACTAGTTCACACCAGTTCTATGTTAGCATGTTTTCGCATGCACTCATGACACATTAGGAGCAATTTACAGTGCTCAATTAAACTCTGGCAATTTGTTTCCAATATCCACCACCCGCTCAGTGAAAACGTTATCCCCTTGGGTTTGTATTAAAACTTAGACCAATTAACCTACAAACCCGCTCATCTTTGCGATGTGGGAGGAAACCGCAGCACCAAGGGAAGCCCATGCGGTCACAGGGATAAAGTGCAAACCCCATACAGACAGCATCTGAGGTCAGGATTGAACCTGGGTCTCTGGCACTTTGAGGCAGCAGGCATACCAACTGTGTCAGTATCCTACCATGTGTCTCCATAAATTGCCTCTGCATCTCCAGCAGCACTGTGAGAAGAAATATCTTCATGTGGCCAGGGTTGATAATATTCAGGACAAACTGTTTGAAAGATTGGTGGAATCAGATTCAACCAAGGCAACTGGATATGTACCTGTACAGGAGTGATTTCAAGGTTAGGGGATAAAGCTGCAGTGCAAGGCTAGATATGACACACCAGTTTTTATTTATATAGCCCCTTTGACACAGCAGATCATCCTGAACCACTCATGGAGGATTTGAAAAGCAAAACCGGAAACCAAGACATGAGGAATTGGAGAAATTTACCGGAAACCAAGACATGAGGAATTGAAAAAGGTTTTAAGGAGTGCTTTGAAAGAGGAAAGGGAGCCGGAAAAGTGGAGAGGTTCAGAAAATGCATTCCAGAGACGAGGGAGATAGCTGTTGAAGGCACAGGTGCCAGTGCTGGAGCGATAAGGCTCAAGGAGTCCAGGATTGGGAAGAGTTCCACAGAAACTCTGGGGCTACTGCAGATGACTAAGAAAGGGAAGGGCAAAGTCTTGTAGGGAATTGAAGATGAATATTACAGCTTTGCTTAACTAGATGATTGGGACCCAGTAGAAGCGAGAGCACCAGCAGCAGGCAGACAACCCTTTGGTGACTTTGTTTACAAAGGGTGAGCTGAAGGAATTTGGGCAGGAGTCCAAAGGAATAGTCAGGTCGCTAATTAACAAAGGTGTGGATGGGAGTTTCGGCAGCAGATGAAATGCGATAATAAGGAATGCGGAAATAGAAATGGAAATTCCAATGAATCTTAATCGGGTGAGGATAATTTGGACCTGTTACCAGTACAGTTATACCGCTAATATTTCAAATTTGACCCATTGCCCAGATTTGGCCACTTATTTATTAAAATGCACTGCTGGCCTGTCACGGTTTAATTTTACCAATGGTCTGAATGTTTGTATCTGACACCACCCCGCTCAATTTACCAATTTTTTTTATCCCCATTCCCAAATTAGTAATCTCCAAATTCCACTAATTGCTCTTCAACAACTTGCCTATTCCTGGCCAGGCGTCCCTTCCCCTCCCACTCCACTGTGGCACCTGGCCTAGGTCTGAGATGCAAAGGTACCTTGCGTCAGTTCCTTGACTGAAACACTCGTCGGCACCATGTGTGCTATTGCATCCTCAATGGCACTGTGCAATTATTAGGAGCTACTGAAGGGGAAGGAAATCCCTTCACATACCCCCTCTGTAAGGTTTATACCTCCAGTCATAACCTGAAATGTGTTTCCTGAAACTGAAATTATTCCTTAGTCTATACCTTTAAGATATTTATGTGGGCAGGAGGTCCAGTATTTACTGTCTATCTTCAGTTTTATAAAAACAGCATGGAAACAGGCTCTTTGGCCCACTGAGCCCCCAGCGACCACCAATTACTCGTTCACACTAGTTCTAAGTTATCCCACTTACACACCCACTCCCCACACACTAGGGACGATTTACAGTGGCCAGTTAATTTATAAACCCTCATATCTTTGGGCTGTGGGAGGAAACCGGAATACCCGGAGGAAACCCACGCGGTCACGGAAAGAACGTGCAATCTCCACGCAAACAGCACCTGAGGTTCAGATCAAACCCGGGTCTCTACCAACTGCTCTACCAGCAGCTCTAACAACTGCACCACTGTGCCACCCTTGCCGTGTATGGCTCACTGGACCATATCGGGGAGCGGTTAGGAGTCAACTACAGGTTGAACTGGAATCATCAGGGATGGGTAATGATGGCAGATTTCCTTTCCTGAAAGACATTAGAGAAGCGGCTGGTTTTGAATTTGCAATTGGGCAGTTCATCGTTACCAATAAAGATCCTAGTATTTTGAAATATTCAAAATACATTTAATTACTTAAATATCCAACTCTGGATCAACTCTCTTGACATTACTCCTGTAACATAATCAGTAAGCTACTATATCCCTTAGTGTACAATAAAGCATGTTTTATCTGCATGGAAGGAAACTCAGCCAATTTATTTTTTGCTGTCAGTGAGTTTCATGAGTTTAGTCTTTAATTTCTGCTTATTACTTTGATGGGCTGATGTTATAATTTTTCTTCTCTGTTGTTTAAAAATTGTGATATTATAAATGCCAGCTCGTCAAAATGATAAACAGCAATTTATTTCTGGAAATTTTATTTTTGGTAACTGCTTATTATCTTCAATTATTGATTGTCAAATTAACTGTCTCTGCATTGGTCTGGGTTTTTTTTCTGTCTCTTCTTTCTGTTATTCTCTCGGTCTCTTTCCAGGTCTGTCTCTCTGCACAGTGTTCTATACTTTAAAAAACACTTCATGGCACTGAGTGCTTGCCTGCAATTTTATTACCACTCCTGTAATAGCTTTTCATTCTAAAAATGGATGATTAATATCTGCAGCACAGTAGTTTACAGTTGACTGAACGTACAGATTAAAATGGACTGATACACTCACTGAACTCCATTTTGTTGCATTTCGATCCTCAAAGGAGATTCAGTGCATGAATACAATTAAATACCTCAAGGTGAATAAAACAATCCATAAATGTTATTGTTTTACTTTTGAAGTGGCAGTCAATATTCTCAGTTTAATTGATCATCAGAATCTATTTTTATTTCAGGCAGGTCTCATTGACGTCCTTTTGTTGAACTGTCTGCAAAGGTCCTGAGTGTGGTCTGTTGTTCAAGGCTAACCAAGTTGGATTTTTAACTCCTGGGCAGGAATATGAAACAGTAGGTGACCATGCCAACCAAGAGCCTAGGCCAGTTAACAGGTTAGGCCTCATTAACTGGCTGGCTGACATTCAAACAAAAGAACAATGGAACTCCAGAGCTCACTTCCATCCCGGATGGAAAATTATCCTTGATTAGTTGTACTAAAGCCAATGCAATCAAATTTTAAAAACAGTATGCAGGGTGGAACTATTTGCATGTTTTGTGGAAGCATCCAATCCTTTGGGTACCAGGCAGTGGTGGACTGGGTCTAAAAATATTGGTTGCCAGGAGACAAAGGGGGCCCACTTCATCAGGGGCCCACTTGATATAGGGGGCCCACTCCATCAGGGACCCACTTGCTATCGGGCAAGCTGACACCCTGGCCAGTCCGCCACTGGTACCAGGTCAAATTAAAGTTATCTAGACTGAGATTAATGGAGAGTGGTGAACATGAGGGGATATAGAATAAATGGAGGTAAATTAAGTTGCAGATAAGTCATGATCAGATTGAATGGAAAGCAAACTCAAGAAGAGGCAGGGTCAGGGAAATGGGAACAAAAGTCTTATGGCTTGCTATGCTGGACCCTGGAAAATCACTTTGCATTGTTAGCTTCCCATATTCATAACTGAAGGAGTGTCCACCAGGAACACCCGAAGAGGAATTAATCTTCCATTAATTGTAATTTTTAAGCTCTTCCATATTGCATGGAATAAACTGGAGTGACCCTCATCTCACTCTCCTCCTGTCTCCCAAATCCAATCCATTCATATTCTTCCCGCAAGCCAGTTATTTTCATCGTAATTATAGCTACCTCAATTTAGCCATCTTTGTTCCCTCGGAACCCCACCTCCATTCAGATTTATTGACCCGAATCTTAAACATTCCAACAACTCAGCATTTTTGGGGTAAGTAATTACAGATTTTGATGAGGTTTGTCAGGGTAAATGTGGAGATGATGTTTCCTCTCATGCAACAGTTTGACACTTAGCTGTGATCTGAGGAGGATTTTTTATTCTCAAAGGATTGTGAACCCTTGGGATTCTCTATCCTAGGGTACCGAGGAAGATGGCTTATTAAAGGCTGCATAATGGGCGTGTCCCACTTACGCGACTTTTTCGGCGACTGCCGGCACCTGTCATAGGTCGTTGTAGGTCACCGAAAATTTTCTACGTTGAAAATCCAGAGGCGACCAGAACAAGATACGACTCTTTGGGCGACTACTCACGACCATACGTGGGGGTCACACCGCGACATGTCGTCAGGGTGTCGCCTGTATAATCGTGAGTCGTCTCCTCAGTTGCCCAAAGAGTTGCAGCATCTTTCTGGTCGCCGCTGGATTTTCAAGATGTTGAACATTTTCGGCGACCTGCAACGACCTATGACAGGTGCCGATAGTCGCTGGAAAAGTCGTGTAAGTGGGACAGACCCATAAGGCAGACAAACAAAATGTTCAGGCAGGAACATGGAGCTGAGGCTAAAACCACTCCTGATTCTATTTCTTATGTTGTATAGAGTTTAGAGATATAGTGTGGAAACAGGACCTTTGGCCCTCCATGTTCATGTCAACCATCGATCACTCGATCACTCGTAGTTCTGTTATCCCACTTTCACATCCTACACTCGTGGGGGTAATTTATAGAACACAATTAACCTACAAACTCACACGATTACAGAGAGAGTGTACAAACTCTACATAGTCAACATCTGTAGTCAGGATCGAACTCTGGTCTCAGGTGCTGTACTGCTGTGAGACTGCAATTCATTTCTATTGTTATTTCTACCACTATTTCTACTGGCTCTTGCATATGGTTTTGTTTCAGTTTTATTCCAAAATTGCTTCTCTTCTCCTGTATTCCTCCACCAGGGGAAATGTTTCTCTGTTTCTGCTTGGAGGAATCAATTTACCACTTCTATCATCCTAAGTGAATGATCCCTGGTCAAAGATGTAAATCATGTGAATGTAATCTGTACTTATAATATTATCCTTTAATTCTGGTTATTGTAGAAGGGCATCGTGGTGGCTCAGCGGTAGAGTTGCTGCCTTACAGCACCAGAGATCCGGATTTGATTCTGACCACATGGTGCTGTCTGTACAGAGTTTGTACGTTCTCTCTGTGACCTGCGTGGGTTTTCTCTGGGTGCTCCGGTTTCCTCCCACACTCCAACAATGTAGAGGTTTGTAGGTTAATTTGGCTTGGTAACATTGTAAATTGTCTCTAGGGTGTGTAAGTTAGTGTTAGTGTGCGGGGATCACTGGTCGGCCTGGACTCGGTGGGCCGAAGGGCCTGTTTCCATGCTGTATCTCTAAACGAAACTAGACTAAGTAGGTCTACATATTACTTGAAGGGTAATACTTTCTATTTTTATATTGTGGGATTTCAATCTTCCTACTCCAAGGCCAGTATTCATGCCGCAGATTATAGAAACATAGAAAATAGGTGCAGGAGAAGGCCATTCGGCCCTTCGAGCCTGCACCGCCATTCAATATGATCATGGCTGATCATCCAACTCAGTATATTGTACCTGCCATCTCTCCATACCCCATGATCCCTTTAGCCACAAGGGCCACATCTAACTCCCTCTTAAATATAGCCAATGAACTGTCCTCAACTACCTCCTGTGGCAGAGAGTTCCAGAGATTCACCACTCTCTGTGCGAAAAATGTTTTTACTGTTATAACTGTTACAATGTTATAACTGTGTTCAGTTTTCTTCTGTACTTGGAAATATATACTAATCAAGTTTAACTCATAAATACGGTATTTGTTTGTGTTACTAGCTTATGTATCCCAGCTGTGTTTGAAAATTGCTTCAACATACAATTGCAAGTTTAAAAAACACTTTGTGGTTTAAAATGAGATTGATGGTAATCTGAATGGACTGGAACATAAACGTTGGGAGTGTCAGTTGTGGGAGGAGGAAGGAAGACTCACAGCAGCGGGTTAGGAACACTAACATTTAATGAATCACATCTGAGTTTATGGATGGAAATTGTGGACTTGGCAGTGTCTTACTTTGGCTGCTGCTGTTACTGGAAAGCGGTCAGAACACTTCCTCTGAATTCCCAACTCATCGGCACCACTGGGAACATGGTAAATGAAAGTGGAAATAGGAAGGATTTTATTTTTTTTATGTTTTCTAATGTTATACTCGAGTTTTCTTGTCAAGATAACTTATGGGTAGCTGTTGGTTGCATCAATCTCAGAAGCCTGGGCTACCCAGTCATTCATTATACTGTGCAACATGTCTGATTGTTTCCAGAATCCATATTTCTCGCACTGATGAAGACAATACTGTATGAAGTACTGCTATAGAGGTAGTTTTATGCATATGTCCCTTCTGTTACATATACCCACAACCAGGTGCCCACTGATATATATATTTGCAAAAGCATATCATCACTGATATACAATCTCGCAGACACAGCTTTACAGATATACATTAACACAAATACATTCCCACTCATATACAATCTCATAAATACATTTATACTGATAATATTCCCGTGATCACATCCCAACTGATGTACATCCCCGCAATCTCAAACACACTAATGTACATGCCCTTCACATTGATATGAGTCCACATCAGATACAACCATTCAGAAATACATGCCCATGTACATATCCCTACATTTGATTATCCCATATGCCAAGGATGAATTCTTAATCTTCCAATCTACCTCATTGCAACTCTTGCACATTTTTTTAAATTCTGCGCTTTCTCTGCAAGGATGAATTCTTAATCTTAACAATAATTTCTGCACCCCGTATTTTCTTTTTAATTTTGCACCATGTAAAGTATTTAGGTGTGGTGTGATTTGTCTGGATAGTATACAAAATAAATGTTCACTGTATCTCAGTACACATAATAAAAATTGTATTATATTTGTCCACAAGCATGTCCACATTAATATATAGTCACAGGACACCCCGACCATTAGCAGTGTCCTTCAACGACATCAATCTACTATCCCTATCCACAAATAAAATTGTGCTGATATGCACACAGAACTTTATCTGCAGCCTTATCCAGTTTCACACACATATATATATATATGCCCACCCCAGATTTACATGACCTTCAGATACACCCACACTGCTTTACACACACATACATAACACTGTGCATTAACACCCATTGACTGCCTGAGCCTATTGCCTAAGGAGCCAGAAAGTGGCAGTCTGATGAAGCCAAGCTATCTTGAGTCGCTACTCTCAAGCGGGATGACTACTCATTTAGCCGTCTACACGAGCATAAGCTAAAATCGGCCCCTATGGTTAGGGTGATAACCTACACTGGAATTAGTTTTAAGTGTTCTTATTTCATTGTTGCATATAAAACCTTTTGATTGTAAAGGGAATGTGCAGTAGTCTTGTAAAACAGATTTAAAAAGTGGCTGCATTGTTCCACCTCAGGCACCACATCAAATACTTTCCACACTGCATGTTTTGCAGATGCTTCAGTTCACATCATTGAAGTGGCTGGAAATGGATAGCCCAGAGGAAGCGATTGGCTACTGATGGCCCTTAAATCTCTGCCTTGCTTCCTACTCTCTCTTTAACTCTTTCCCTTCATTTTTTATGTCCTGAATTCCATTCATCAGTTTGCAATCTTACTCCCGCTCATCGACTTAGCCTACCCTTCTCACTCACTATTTATTTTCCAATTCTCGTTACTATTTGCCTCATTAACCACCTTTTTACATTCTGTCTGTGACTTTATTTAGTTCTTCGCTCACCGCTCTATCTATTCTCGTTTTACCAATGCATCTTTGCAGACAAAATGTGTATGAAGGAACTGCAGATGCTGGTTTAAACTGAAGATAGAAACTAAAAGCTGGAGTAACTCAGCGGGACAGGCAGCATCTCTGGAGAGATGGATTGTGTGACGTTTCGGGTCGAGACCCTTCTACAGACTAAAAGTCACGGGAAAGGGAAACGAGAGACATAGGCGATGATGTAGAGAGATATAGAACAATGAATGAAAGATATGCAAAAAAGTTCCGACGATAAAGGAAACGAGCCATTGTTAGCTGTTTTTTGAATGAGAACAAGAAGCTGGTGCGACTTGGGTGGGGGAGGGATGGAAAGAGAGGGATGCAGGGGTTACTTGAAGTTAGAGAAATCAATATTCATACCACTGGTTTTTAAGCTGCCCAAGCGAAATATGAGATACACTTCCTCCAATTTGCATTTAGCCTCACTCTGACAATGGAGTGAGAGGACAGAAAGGTCAATGTGGGAAAGGGAAGGAGAATCAAAGTGTTTAGCAACTGGGTGATCAAGTAGGTCCAGGCAGACTGAGCGTTGGTGTTGCAAAGTAGTGCACAATCTCGTGGAAACCCCCCCCAAAAAAAAACCTTAAAACTCAGTGATCAGGTGAAAAGGCACAAAAGACTGCAAGTGCTAGAATCTTGAGCAAAAAAAAACCAAACTGCTGGAGGACCTCAGCGTGTCAGGCAGCTCCTGTGGAGGGAAAGGAACAGTTAATGTTTCAAGATGGTACACAAAAATGCTGGAGAAGGGTTTCAGCCCAAAACGTTGCCTATTTCCTTCGCTCCATAGGTGCTGCTGCACCCGCTGAGTTTCTCCAGCATTTTTGTGTACCTTCGATTTTCCAGCATCTGCAGTTCCTTCTTAAACAGTTAATGTTTCAGGTCAGGACCGTTCTTCAGACTGAAACAGACCCTGTCCATTTCCCTCCAGAGATGCTGCCTGACCTGTTAAGTTCCTGCAGCAGTTTGTGTTTTAACGAGATAAGGATTAAGGGTGCAAGTTTAAAACAGGGTAGCTAGCGATGCATCCATGAATCCTAAGTTTGAAGCAGAGTTTAAAATAGATATGTTACTCTATCGTTTAGTGCATGCAACAGACGACATATTTTTAAGTAAAGTGTAAGTTTAGAAATGATTTTAAGAAGTTCTTGCAGATAGGCCGCTGACACATGGAAAGAACTTCAGGGCAAAATAATAGAAGCAAAATAACAGCAACGTGCTTATTGAATGGGACAAAATGTACTATGATGTTTTATAGTGGTGTTATAGAATTACAGAATAATAAAAATTCATGCAACATTTAGCTCATTGTGTCCTTAAAAGCAAAAAAAAAAATTATTATTAGCAGACATGTAACGCAGAGGCACGGAGATTCTAGGAGAGGTGGTCATAAAGGTTTGCTTTTTAAGCAGTGGGTATAGTTGGAAAGGTTTAGGGAAGGAATTCAAGAGCAGCACAGTAGCACTGCTGGCAGGGCTGCTGCCTCACAATTCAGAGACCCTTGTTCGATCCTGACCTCAGCTGCTGTCTGTGTGGAGTTTGCACGTTCTCTCTGTGACCACGTGAATACATGGCAGGCTTGAATCAGTGGAACGTAGAGAGCACCAATTTAATTCTAAAGAGTCTTGGAGGGAAAGGTGGGGTAAAGTCTATGGATAAAAATTTTAATCTTCATTTGAGGCTTTGATCTGGGTGCCATTGTAAGTTAATCACCGCGGGGTTGATTGACGAACAGGATGGTGTGAGTTTTGGCAAGGGCAACAGAAGATAGATGATGGTAGAACAGCATGAAGGAGAGATATAGCTGCAAATGGGAAGAGGAAGGAGCAGAGATGGATGCTAAAACTAAGAAAGATATTGCTGCTACTGGTATGGTATCAAATGTTTAGCCAAAGTGCCAAGTTGGCAAATAGTATGCCATCAATTATAAATGACTGGACACCTGTGAATGAACGAACAAGTTGCAATGGACAGGAACGGGTTAAAGGGATATGAGCCAAATGTGGGCAAATGGGACAAGCTCAGATGGGGCATCAGTTGGGCTGAAGGGCCTGATTCTGTGCTATATGACACTATGTGTAGATGCTGATTTACGCCGAAGATAGACACAAAATGCTGGAGTAACTCAGATACTAAGGGGTGACCGGCCGGCTGAATTGCTCCAGTATTTTGTGTCTATTTGACTATGACTGGTCATACTCGTCCATATTTATGTAATGACTGTGCTTGGGTTGCCAGGTTTAAGCAGTGTGGTGCACTTACTGGAACTGTATCTCAGGTTGAACCCCTGACACAATGCCGTCGAAAGTAGATACTCATCAAGCCTTTATCACCCCTTTCTGTGATGCCTCTGTTTTTTTGTGTAGGAGAGGAACAATTAGTGCATACGACAGGCCAGAAATTTACCAGCACATAATTCATCGACTCAGCAGCACGGTCAGTCCTCAATCTAACCCCTGGGAGGATTCTGTCAATTCAGGTCATCCTGATATGCAATGAATATAATCCCTGCAGGCCTGAAGTGCAAATGGATCTATTTGTTTCTCTTTTCCTTTGTTCTCTCTATCTCTTTCTTTCATTTTAAGCTCTGTGCACTAAAGTGTTTTTTTATTTTAATGGTGCCTCTTGGCTGCCAAGGTCAGCTGCACCTTTCTAAATATGCTTATTTCATCCTATTTCTGTAAGAAGCAGGACTCAAAACACAATGGGGAAACTGGTGACAAGAACAGGCTTTAGTGTTCAAATCTCTTCGTCCACAAGATTCATTCAATTCCGAAAACTTTATCTGAAGAAGGGTTTCGGCCCGAAACGTTGCCTATTTCCTTCGCTCCAAAGATGCTGCTGCACCCGCTGAGTTTCTCCAACACTTTTGTCTACCTCCGAAAACTTCATTGGCGGTGCAGAAAATAATGTTCAGAAAATAGATATTTCAGAATGGCATCAACTTTCAAGTCCTGGCTCGCGTATATGAGAAAGGACTTTTCAAACCAGGGAAGGGGTTTACACAGCATGGGTCCCGTGTTTTAAAATGGGAGGAAATTGGGGTAAATCAGGTCAGATGCACTTGAGATGGACATTTGACTCCTGTAAATGCCGGACAAAATGGAATCCAAGATCCTAATATATTTATTAATGTTGAATGATGGTTAGATATTGGGCAGCACACTGGGAGAATGCACTCTGCTCTTCTTTGAACAGCGACCGTGAGCTCATGGGCATCCATTTTAGCAGGTGAATAAAAATCCTTACTTTCCCTTGCTCGCATGAAAAGATGTGTCTCCTGATAAATGACTCAGTTCTAATTATGCTTGATTCATTCCCAAGGGGAAATAGTTTCCTAATGTCAATTTGAGTGAAATATTTTAATCTTTAAAAATATTTTAGGTTTTCGGTATTCAAGGGTGCACAAATCCAATTGATGCCCCCTGATTCACACATTAACCTTGAAGTCCTGCTTTGCTCATCGGAGAATGATCAGAGGGAAGAGATGGGGATAGATAGCAGGGAGAAGAAAATATGGCTGAGGCTAAGTGTATGGTGTGGTGATGTGGTGGGCACGTCAATAATAAGATGGTACCAGCATGTATACTAGTATTTAGTACTGTATGCTAATTTAGAGTTTTAGCTGGGCACAAAAGTGTTAAAGAGTTGCTCGGACACAGCAATTCTATGATAGAGAGGAACAAGGAGCCGCAGATATTGGTTTGTAAAAAATGACACAAAATGCTGGAGTAACTTAGCGGGTCAGGCAGCATCTCTGGAGAACAAGGATCAGTAATGTTTCGGCCTGACCCTAAATGTCAATTATCCATGTTCTCCAGAGATGCTGCCTGGCCCACTGAGTTATTCCACCACTTTGTGTCACTTAATATTTCGCCATACATGCCTCACATGCTGTTCATATTCATTCTGGATTTATGTCTGGTTAGAGACAGAAGAAGCAAACACCCATTCTGATTGAGTGTACTGGGTGAAGCCCTTTCATCAGTGCCTCTCTGCTGTGTAGATTCATACTGACTGAACAACGTTGAGGACAGCTGGTCACTTTAGAATCTATTTCCCATGCTATGAAACAAATGGGATGAATAAAAATTACATCGAAGACCTGGTAGATCATGTTTCTTCCCTCAAGATTAGTTTCCCATTGATTATTTTTCACTTGCTGATCTGATCATTGAGTTTGTATAATTCCGGTAATGCATCCTGCTTCACCCCAATCTCCCACTCAGACGGAACAGAAGATTGATTGCAACCGAGACCGTTCAGGTTATGAAATTGCATCATGAAGTGCTGTACCATTCTGGCAGATCAAGTTATTATATTTCGTCGCCTATTTCCTTCGCTCCATTGATGCTGCCTCACCCGCTGAGTTTCTCCAGCACTTTTGTCTACCTTCGATTTTCCAGCATCTGCAGTTCCTGCTTAAACAAGTTATTTTATGTTGTAGCTTTTATTTGAAGGATGCAGAATGAGCGGACCTGCGCATAGAGATTAATACAAAGGCATTTCATATTCAACAATTCCACTCACTCATGTTGACTGGGCAGTAGCAGCAGTCATGCAAATATAATTCCTTGATGATGACCTGCCTGAAAGTGTGGTGGGAATAGTTTGGAAATAGACTTGTAAAGAATTGATTTGCATTGCCAATGGGTGTGGGATGGATGGGACAATATATAATGTGTCCGAAGAAGGGTCCAGACGTGAAAAGTCACCTGCCCATGTTCTCCAGTGATACTGCCTGACCCGTTGAGTTACATCTGCACATTGTGTCTTTTTTTACATTATATGCTGAATGGCTTCCTAGTATACTGATGATGTTATGCTCGTTTATGGATATTTCTGCAAAAATGGGTCTTTGTGTCTCTTTATACTTTCTAAGTGATAAGCCTGTGATGCTCTCCTTGTTATCTCAAGTGGACTTAAATGTACTGAATCAGATGGAGCAATGGGGCTCTACAAATGCTCTAATGCCCTTTGACTAGGGAAGAGACTGTAAATCAAGGCATTCATTCCTGACTGGCTATAAGCTAGAAGTTACTTCCATATGAATATCAAGTGGAATGTCACAATCTGTGATCTCAATCTAGTTGACTAGCCGACTGGGTGTGTGCTATGTTGGTTGATACATGAAAAGATGGAACAAGTAACATACCAGAGTATAACTAGAATCAGGTTCAATTGCTTTTAGATGCCTATGGTGCTGGAAGCTCAACATTAATGTTTAAGTAGGGCTTTGATCTCTAAAATGGCTGGGGCGCCATCCTGTATCACAATGGTGGTTGACCAAGGTTAAATTCTTCCTCAAAAGGAGGGGAAAATAGTGGGACAGTTAAGGGTGATTGAATGAAATAAAGATGAAATGGTTAATGAATGCAATATGACTGGTTTTTTGCAGTGTTAAATTCCTCTCTTTTTTTTGCTGATGTTTAAAAATGTCCTGTACCTAATGGAATTGTATGAGTTACTGTTGCATGAAAAATGCAGTAATTTGCTGACAAGATGTACAATGGCTTCTACAAAAAGCTCATTCCATTCTTTGCAGGGCTTGCTAAAAAAAAATCAACACTCTACATTTCTTGTTTTACCAGAGTAGATTGTCACTGGCTCATTTTCATCCATTGAATTCAAGAACATGATTAACTCTTAATGGGCTGCAAGAGCATCATTTGGAGATATTTTTGAAGTTTACTTTTTCTTTCCACCGTCAGTGCCTTGGGGTAGCTGTATTTTAATGATGTGGGTTTACAAGGAATTGGTAGTGGAGTCGTGAAGTTTACTCCAAGGTGCTGGCACTTGGTGGGTTATTGCAACAAATAGGGTGGTACGCTGTACTACTATTCTCATCTTAGAACATAGACAGCACAGAGGAAGAACAGGCCCTTTGGCCTAGAATGTCTGTGCCAAACATGATGCCAAGACCATCACTTATCTACCTGCACGTAACCATCATCCTTCAATTTCCTGCATATCCATATGCCTATCCAAAAGTCTTTTAAATGCCACTAACGTATCTGCTTCAACCACATTCCAGATGCTCACAACCCTGTGTGTAAAAACAAAAGTTGCCCCTTTAAACTTTGCCTCTCTCATCTTACAGCTATACTCTCTAGTATTTGATTTTTCCATCCTGGGGAAAATATTCTGACTGTCTACCCTATCTACGCATCTCATAATTTTAAATAATTCTATCAGAAGGTCATAAGTGACAGGAGTAGAATTAGGCCAATCGGCCCATCAAGTCTACTTCGTCATTCAATCTTGGCTGATCTATCTCTCCCTCCTAACCCCATTCTCCTGCCTTCCCTCCATAACCTCTGACACCTGTACTAATCAAAAATCTATCTATCTCTGCCTTAAAAATATCCACTGACGGCCTGCACAGCCTTCCGTGACAAAGAATTCCACTGGTAGGCTCCCCCACTGGTGGAAACGTCTTCTCCACATCCACTCTATCTAAGCCTTTCACTATTCTGTACGTTTCAATGAGGTCCCCCCTCATTCTTCTAAACTCCAGTGAATACAGCCCAGTGCTGACAAATGCTCATCATAGGATAACTTACTCATTCTAGGGTCATTATTGTAAACCTATCCAGAGCCAACTCATCCTTCCTCAGATATCGTGCCCAAAATTGCTCACAATATTCCAAATGTGGCCTGACTAGCGCCTTATAGAGCCTCAGGTCTTTAACCTTCGGCTTTCCAGGGAAAACTATCAATGTCTGTCCAACCTTTCATGGGAGCTACTATCTCCTAACCCAAGCAGTATTCTGGTAACCTACTCTTCATCCTATCCAAAGCCTCCACATCCTTCCTGTAATGGGGGCCACCAGAACCACACGCAGTCTTGCGTTGAAATATAAGTGTCATGTTATTAATATTAATCTTCCAAACATTTGTGTTGTACAAACAGAAAATGCTGAAAACACTCAGCAGGTCAGGCAGCGTCTGTGAATAGAGAAACAGAGTTAATGTTTCAGATCCTAAACCCTTTGACGGAACTGGGAAAGAGAGAAGATAAGTTGGTTTTGATAAATGGTTTTGTACCTGAAATGCTAAGTGTTTTCCACAGATGCTAACCTGCTGAGTATTTTCATCTTTTTCTGTTTAATTTCACATGTCTACCATCTGTGATTTTCTTGATTTTCATTTTGTTTTGTTTCATTTTGTATTGTGCAGTTTTTTCCTTCTACCTTTGTGCCGACATGACAGAGGAAATGCATCTTTCTGCACTCCCCTGCCACCCTGCCACAACTTTGAATGAGATTGATTCCAGTCTGATGCATACTTGCAACACAAACGGCTGAAATGAAATCACTTCTAAATTTCCAAGCATTGTTGATTTGTGTATTTGATACCATTTTCTTGCATAGTAATTGATTTCTGTCCTGGTGACCTTGCATGGGGTATGGAACCATCTTATGAAATGATTTCAGAGCCTGGATCACCTGTTTAAAGCATTCTCTGGACAGGAGAAAAAAATATCTGTCTAAATGTCTTTAAAAATTACACTTTTCTTCCTTCCATAGCTTCCTCTGGCAACTCATTCTCTAATATTTTGTGGTAGGGAGTCAAGATTCTAAGTGAAATTCTCATTTTTAAAAAAATTATTCAGGCTTTAATATAATTATGGTGCTCACCCAATTCCTTCTTCTCAATAGACAAGATTGCTGGTTATCTTTCTTACATTTGCTTTCATCTTTGATCTCAAATAAGATCAAATAGAACAAATTGTCCTACAACTTTAGGCTGTGCATTCCATACGCAAGAAGAAGAAGATGGAACCTGATGTAAGTACCTGAATGCTTGACCAGGGCACTCAAGTTTATGTTGGGTTTAATTGCAACAAGTCTAAGGCTGAGTACAGGAAAATTAAATTAATAAAATGACGGTTGACCAGAGACTCTGGGGTCTACTTTTGTACTGAAAGTATGTGCTCGGCTAAGTCATCAATCATCCTGCATTTGTCCTCTCCTGAGTCTGTTTGTTATGCTCCCTTGAAGCTCACTAGGAACCTATTTCCCATGCTCTCATGAAACTCACTGTGGTCCCATTCCCCAAGCTCCATGCTCCTTTGAAACTAGCCAGGGCACTGTTTCAAATCCTCCTTTGAAACTCACCACACAAATAAGATCATTCTGTAGAATGTTTGCCCATGATGTGATTCGTTCATGCAAGCATACACTTAGTGCAAATTAAAATTAGACTCAATACTCATTAGTCCAGCATACTTAGTTAATTTCCATGCAGACCAGGATGGTGCCGGTTAAATGGGTAGTAGATGGTGAGTTTGCTGCATTTTGATTTGTAACATTCAGGCCAGTATCATCAGCTTTATTGTTTTCTTCAGGCAACAAACAACAAGTTTAAATTGTAGTTCTAATGAATAAAAATAGGTATCATTCTCTCCTCAAAGCAAAGCCATCTGCTGAAGTACATCTTTTTTCTCTTAGAAAAAGTAATATCATACTAACATTGGGTATGCCCCTGTTGCATTCTTTAAACCATTTTTCCATGGTCAGATTTAGCAATTTGGATCAATTGTGTATCTGTGAAGGCCAATAACATTAATGGGCATATTCTAGTAAATATTTATTTTTCTAAATTTCAGGCTTAAACCATATTGAAATATATATATATTTTTTTTTTAATTTGACACAAAGTAAGGGATGGAATCCTATTTAGGGTTATGAATCCCTGCATTTGGCACTGCTCAGAACTGAGTATGTCTCCCAAATTGGAAGCCCACAGTTTTTAGGGATCTGGAACACCAATTTGAACATCCATCTGGCATTTACATGAATATCGGTTGCAAAACCATAAGTAAATGATGGGTTCAAAAGCATGGCACATGCAACGTATTGTTCAGTGACCTGAGCTACTACACTAAAAGTGATTGATGGCTGTACAAAAAATGACTAGAAGACATTTTTTTGTACTTTATATTTCTATGCAGCCTCCAAGAGAATAAATGTTCATTCAAAAAGATAAAGTGCTGGAAAAACCTCAATTAATTCTACTTACAAAATTCTTAAGGGGTTGGACAGGCTAGAAGCAGGAAGATTGTTCCCGATGTTGGGGAAGTCCAGAACAAGGGGTCACAGTTTAAGGATAAGGGGGAAATCTTTTAGGACCGAGATGAGGAAAACATTTTTCACACAGAGAGTGGTGAATCTCTGGAATTCTCTCCCGCAGAAGGTATTTGAGGCCAGTTCATTGACTATATTTAAGAGGGAGTTGGATGTGGCCCTTGTGGCTAAAGGGATCAGGGGGTATGGAGAGAAGGCAGGTACAGGATACTGAGTTGGATGATCAGCCACGATCATATTGAATGGCGGTGCAGGCTCAAAGGGCCGAATGGCCTACTCCTGCACCTATTTTCTATGTTTCTATGTTTCTACTCTGGTTTCACAAAAATTTTGTAAACTTGATCTTAGTTTCTTGTTCCCCCTCTCTTCAGACCAACCTGAAGCCTGGTTTGGTCTCAAAATCAGTGAGCAGTATTAGATGGTCATATTGTCATCATTATTCTGAGATTAAGTGAGCCCCATTGTCAAACCTTCTATCTTGTGGACAGCTTTATGCACCTGTCCTATTGCACTTGCAATTTCCATGAAAAATAAAATGTAATTGAAAACCTGTAGATCATGAAGTCAGTAATTTCATCCCAGTGTTCTTCGTGCATCTGATGCATAGAGGAACCTGAAGGTGCATATTGGTCTCTGATGTCATCTGGATGCTACATTTAATTATTTCTGTGCAAATTGATTTTTTCCTACACTTGTAGTGAAATAATGTTTACACAAAACTTAAGGGCAGCAAGGTGGCACAGCGATAAAGTTGCTGACTTACAGCACTTGCAGCGGCAGAGACACGGGTTCGATCCCAACTACGGGTGCTGTCTGTACGGAGTTTGTACGTTCTCCTCATGACCGCATGGGTTTTCTCCGAGATCTTCGGTTTCCTCCCACACTTTAGACGTACAGGTTTGTAGGCTAATTGGCTTGGGTTTGTATACTTGGTGTAAATTGTCCCTAGTGTGTGTAGGGTAGTGTTAATGTGTGGGGATCGCTGATCGGTGCGGATTCAGCGGGCCGAAGGGCCTGTTTCCACACTGTATCTCTAAACTAAACTAAGCTAAACTATACATTTCTTTCTCGATGATAATTTGACTATTTAATGTTCTTACAGTTCTTTTCTTAAAACCTGACCCAAAACATCAACAAGTCTGCAGAAGGGTCTGAACCCAAAATGTTGTTCATCCATGTCCTCCAGAGATGCTGCCTGCCCTGTTATTCCTACACTTTGTGTTTTACTCAAGATCTGTAGTCTCTTGTGTCTCCACAACTCCTTTTCCTGCTCTAATTGTATTTGACATGAAATTAATGATTGGGCAGATGTTATAAGAGTTATTTGGTTCAAGTTACATTAAGGACATTAATCAAAGTTATTTATCAATGTCATTTGAAGCCCCATCATTGTGCCTCTTCTAACTATTGCCATTAGTATGCAGACACAAAGAACTGCAGATGCTGGAAACTTGCATGGAAACCAAGTCCTGAAGTAACTCAACCGGTCAGGCAGAATCCTTGGAGAACATGGACTGGTGGTGTTTCAGTCAGAAGCCTTCTTCAGAAAGGACATTCTTCTTTTCGTCTTGTTTAATCCCCTTTTATCATCCTTTTGTCTCCTTTTCATCTCCAGCCTTTGTCCACCTATCTGCCAATCAATTCACCTCCCCCTTCAACTATCACTTACCAGGCTTTGCTCCACCTCACCTGTTGTCCAGCTTTCTTACCTCTACTGCAATCCGTCTGAAGAAGGGTCCCGACCCGAATTGTTGCCTATCCATGTCCTCCAGCGATGTCGCCTGACTCCAGCACTTTGTGTTCCAGGCATAAGTATTTATTGTACTTCTTTAGCTCAAAATTACTTTTTATAAAGGGATGTAGATTTCTGAAAGCAATTCTCGTTTGATAACACTTATTTAATATTGCATTTTTAAAAGTTGGCATGTATGGCAGAGTGGGTCGTATATAAAACCCATCAAAATTGGGGGTGGTAAGGACAACACATTCTGGATGGGGCTAATGTGGGTTCTCAAGACCAGATTGAGACTGACTCGGAGATGCCTCCCTTAAGTAACAATAAATCAGATTTCAAAGCTCGCTGAAGGAATGCCTCAGCAGATATGCTCCACAAATGAAAGATGCAGATGAAGTCTGTATTATTTTAAAAAAATATTGGTAGCATACAAATGTCAATGGACTTCACTGTGCATCCCCAGGTTCCTCCATGTATCAGATACACCAAGAACTCAGGGTGAAAATCATGGACCTCTAGATCTACAAAATTAATTCCAGGTTTTCAATTGCATTTTATTTTCCACGTGGAAATGTAATCACTTGGTTCACATCAATGCGGCACCACATATCCCTATCCCTAGGCAACAGTTTTTTTCTCATTTCTGATTCTTGTACACATCTACATATGAACCTATTAGAGGCCAGGTGAAGAAAGAAAATAAGCCCTCAGCAGAGCAGATGGAAGTCATATGATTAAATATCAACGAATTCTAAGTAAAGTTGGCGTGTAAACCGAATACAAATTGTCATATTTTTGAATAGTGTGCCTTCTTTTTTTGAGATGTTTGACCTGATTTGTAATGCTATAGCACTTCTTCATAATAGAATAGTACTTAAAGTTTAGAGTGTGATAGGCACCAGCATCTTGAGGGATCAGGGTAATGTCATAAATTAGAAGAATTACGTTCAAAGAGTTTTTGAGCATAATGTGAATAAGCTTATGTTCTTAAAATAGGCTCTCATATCTGTTGTGCCAAGAACATGCATACAGTTGGAGTCTATAAACAGCAATGTTATCTTGTTTTTGATTCATTCTCTATAGTCTAGAGCTCTGTGGCAAATAAGATGAAACACCAATTTTCCACAATTGAATCATATCATTTGAACAGAGTGCTGTTTCTACAACATTGGTATTTGAAATGTATCTGTGGAGACAGAAACATACAGAATTGCACCCCTTCCCACTCTATCACCTTTCTTTGGCCTCTTACACTGCTTCAACAAAGTCCAACATTAACTGAGGGAACAATAAAAGACACAAAGTGCTGGATTCTTTGATCTTTTGAACTCATGAAGATTATATCTTCTTCTTCTGATATGGTTCACAGAATTAAACATTGAATTCAACAGGATCAGGATCATAAAAGATCTCGTAGCAATACTATGTGGAATATCAGCTGTTATCCCTGGTATGAGACCAAAAAATGCTGCAAATACTCAGCAAACCTGCAGAGAGAGCAACATGGTTAGCATGTTTGATGACATTTTATAGAACTAGGAAAAGTTAAAAAGCAAATATACCTTAAGGTGAATAGGAGAGGTTTTCCTTCCTAAAATGTCGGCTGAAAGAATTACTGAGGAAATCTAGCAATGTTGGAAATGCTATCATGTCGACACAAGGAACTGCAGATGCTGGTTTTAAAAAGCAAAGCACAAAACGCGGGAATAATTCAGTGGGCCAGGCAACATATTTGGAAGAGATGAACAGGTGATATTTTGGGTTGTGTCTGAAACTGTCAAAACTGTCTAGTTCATAGGAAAGCACATCCATCAGTGAGGTTAACACTGTTTTTCTCTTTCCTGATTGTCAGCATTGTTTTTTATTCAGATTGCCGCCAGCTGCATTGTTCTGTATCTCACAGTTCCGGTTCATTTTTTAATTAATTCTCCTCTGTTTATTCATCTTCCTCCTCTGAAGTTTTCTTCAGAGACATTAGCTGTGACTAACAAGTCTTCCCACACTCACTCAATGGGGGCGGCACAGTGGTCCGGTGTGCGGCACAGAGGTGCAGCTGGTAGAGCTGCGGCCTTAAAGTGCCAGGGACCCGCATTCGATCTTGACCTCTGGTGCTGAATGTGTGGAGTTTGCATGTTCTCCCTGTGACTGTGTGGGTTTTCCGGGTGTACTGGTTTCTTGCCTCATCCCAAAGACATGCAGGTTTGTAGGTTAATTGGCCTCTGTAAAATGCCTAATCCGTAGGGACTGGATGTAAAAGTAGGATAACATAAAACTAGTGTGAGCTGGTGATTGATGGTCAGCCTAGACTCAATGGGCTGAAGGGCCTGTTTTGAACCTACATTTCTCAATCAATCAATTGGTAATACCTCTTGGCCTTCATTTTATCAGTTAACCATTTTGTTCTTTATGTACCCCGTCCTTTTCTGAACCTCAAGATATGTTATCTTTTTAACTTTTTGTACTTCTATGGAAAGGTTATCAAATGCTAATCCTGTTGTGTAGGAAGGAACTGCAGATGCTGGTTCATACCAAAAATGGACACAAAAAGCTGGATTAACTCATCAGGTCAGACAGCATCTCTGGAGAAAAGGAATAGGTGATGTTTCGGATCTAGACCCTTCTTCAGACCCTGTTTCTCCCTTTATCTATGTGGCCTGATATGACGAGTATTTCCAACATTTTTTGGTTTCATACTTGGGATAACAGCTGATGTTCCACAAAATATTGTTGTGAGATTTTTTTTATATGCACAGTGAGAAAAGGCAGGAATGCCAATTTAACATCTCTTTGAAAAGATAGTATTTCCAAAGAAAATACAAAATGCTGGAGTAATTCAATGGATCAGGTAGCATCTCTGGAAGACATGACAGGCCGGTGACATTTTGGTTCAATACCCTTCTTTGGACCCAATCCCAAATGTCACCTGTCCATTTTTTTCCCTCATTTATCATATTGTTTACAGAGTACTATCAGTCTGAAGAAGGGTTTCGGCCCGAAACGTTGCCTATTTCCTTTGCTCCATAGATGCTGCTGCACCGGCTGAGTTTCTCCAGCATTTTTGTGTACCTACTATGTTTACATATGCTGCTGTGCTGCTGCAAATAAGAATTTCATTGTTTTATCTGGGACATATGACAATTAAACACTCTTGACTCTTAACTTGACTTGACCATGTTTGGATTTTAATAACATTTCCAATGATTTCACTGCTTGTACATCTATGCATTATCTGGTATCAAGATCCTCCCTCACTCTTGGTGTAATTGCAGCGTCTTAATTCTGTACAGTTTTAAGGTCAGATTGGCTGGGCATTTTTATCAATCAGCCTGAGGAGGGGGGGGGGACACAGTCTAACCCGCTGGGCAAAGACAGGCGCCTTTGATGCCCCGCCTCTAGAGGCCACGATCATTGGCTGCCTCCCGGATCACCCGCCCTTGGGATTGGCAAAGGTGGATGTCAGTCAGGGCGGGGCGGGGTGAAGATTGGTTGGTTCTGGGCTCTCTGGTTGGGTCTCGAGCGAGGCTTTAAACCCAAGGGGTAAGTGCGCTCGCGGGGCGAGCGGCGGTTGGGGCGGTTATTTGTGGGGGGGGGGGGGGGTTAGAGAGAGAGAGAGAGAGGGGGGGGGGGGGGGGGAGGGAAGACAGAGAAGGGGGGGAAGAGACAGTGGAGGGAGAGGGGGAGAGAGAGATAGAGAGAGGGGGGGGGAGAGGAGGGTGGAGGGAGAGGGCGAGGGGGAGAGAGAGTGAGTAGTGGTCGTTGCCATGGGCAACCCGTCAGGCCGACGGGCGAAACGATGTCGGTGCCGAGGCGTGTTTTCAATGGGAGGGGAAATGGTTGAAGGAGACGGAGGGGGGTGTGGCACGAAGCGCACACAAACACACATGCATGTGTGCGCACACACACACACACACACACACACACACACACACACAGTGGGGTGAGTTATTTCCAAACTCTTCTGCCCCAGTTTATAACTGGTGAGGTGTGAAGTGCATCCCCCCCCCCCAGTGCAGCGAGAGCGTAATTTGCAGCCTGTGGCTGAGGCCCCAGTTGACGGCTGGTGGGCTTCAACTTGCTGCTTTCTATTATTAAGAATCGAGGGTCCTCTCAACACCGGAGCATCCGCGTGAAGGCAGAGACCGGCCGAACTCTCAGGCAAGCAACCAATTCAGCAAGCATTTTGTTTTTAACTATTTATTTGGTGTTTGTGTAGATTGTATGGTGAAATTGTAGCTGTTTTTGTTTAAACGCAGAATGATTGAACTCCGTCTAGGATATCGTGGGCGTTGAACGGTTCGTTACAAATTTCATAGAGGTGTTTACAATCAAATTGTATTGCCGTGTTATGGGATGCTGGATCAGTATGCCAACCTTTTGAGTTGCAGTACAATATAGAGGTTTTGGCATAAAAATGTGGAACTGTGTATGGTTTAATTTGGATGAGATTGATTTGTTTTGGGACATTTCTAATTAATGAATACTGCATTACTGTTGACAGGAGTGCATTAAAGCCTGTTTATTATAAGAATAAGTAAATTAAATATTTTATTAGTTACTTGTATGTATTATGCCTCAATCCTAGAATATTTGTACTGACATGTCATCAATAATTCTCAGATATAAATAACGGTTATGTAAATGTCCTTTCTGATGGAAAAAAATGGAAATGAAAGAAATATGATTTTTTGAAATCTAATGCTGCAAGCCCTGATAGATGAGTGTCAGCAGGATATATCTGATAGTTATTTGTAACACAACAAAAACGCCACTTAGTATTGCATTACTATATACCAGATATCACATTTGGTCTGTATTCATTTTAGTTGGCATTGCTGTTGGGTGTGTCTCCTTATCTTCAAATGTGTGTTTGGGTGTCACATTTTGTTTACATACTTGTGAACTGTTTTGGGGTATTTTATTTCATTTAAAATTGGTATGTATAAACTACATTTAATATCAATGCTGCAATTAGTCAGGTGTGGCTCTAGGTGTGGCTGGGAAAGGATGAGAAGTGATTTCCTGCTTTGCATTGTTGTTTAGTGACCTTTTTGTTGGGAAGTGTATGTGTGACTGGAACAAGCCAGAACAACCAAGAAGAAAAAAGTTACTTTTTGGGTCAAGTAACAAGAGGACTACTGGAGTGAGTTCCTTCTGGACTGAGAAAAACAAATCTAAAAATGATTGCAAGGGCCAACTAAAAAAAATCACTGTTTTTTTTTTCCCTTTTTCCTTCCGCCCACAATATTTAATATGTAAAAGAATATGTGATTCTGTTCTATTCTGTTTGTAGTTTGTTTGTTTTTTGCACAAAGTCCGCGAGCATTGCCACTTTTCATTTCACTGCACATCTCGTATGTGCATGTGACGAAGAAACTTGACTTGACTTGACTTAAACTAATCGGTGGGATCAAATGTCCTCTGTAAACCCTAAAGGTCAATATCATCTGGCTGTTAAGGGCCTGTCTCACTGTACGAGGTAATTCAAGAGTTGTCCCAAGTTTTCCCCTGATTCGAACTCGTACGAGTAACGGTAGGTACATGAGGAAATCCGTTAAACTCGTGACGTTGTTTCAACACTGAAAAATGTCCACGAGAAAAAAAAATACTCGTGATGAAAAAATAGTTACTTTATACTCGTACGAGCCACTACGAGACATCCACAAACTCCTACGGACCCGCTATGGACATTCTCCGAGTTTGAATCGGGGGAAAATTCGGGAGAACTCTTCAAATTACCTCGTGCAGTGGGTCAGGCCCTTTAAGTGAAACGTGATAGTTTCCTTCAACTTGTCATTTATTCCCTATTGTATGTACCATACATGCAATTTGCTGTATTACTCACACTGACTTAAATATGTGAATATTTATCATGCACCTCCTATCAATATCATTGATATTACAGCAGCTCTTGGTATCCCTTTCTGAAAAAAATGTGCCTTTACTTATTTACATTTCATAGTATTCTGGGTCTGAAGAAGCGTCTCAACCCGAAACGTCACCCATTCCGTCTCTCCAGAGATGCTGCCTGTCCCGCTGAGTTACTCCAGCATTTTGTGTCTACCTTCATAGTATTGCAAGTACTTTCATAATTGAAATAAAATTTGCAATCGTTTTAATTTTGCTACAATTGTATTGATTTTCTTGATTTGTATCAAGCAATACCCCCATTCTGTTTCTTGTAATGTCCATAACACCAAATTGAAATGCACGACTAAAATTTGTGTGTTTTTTAAGTAATTTCTGTAACAGTCATTATACTTGTATTTGTGTATAACATCAATTTGGTGCAGCTAATCAATTGTAAGTCTCAAATTTATTGTTGTCCAATTAACTTATGTGACTACTACAAAATGTTGCATGCATTCAACTGAATTTTTTTTCTTTCCTTTCTGCCACCCCCAGTCAAGATAATTTGTTGGGTTATCTGCTCGTAGATATGCAACACTGTGAGGTGTTTGAACCCTCATAAGCCAGGGATTCCTTTTAAACAATAAGGGTTCAGCATTAAGTTGAATGTCTCCATTATATTTCGGATGAGAAAACTCCATCTTGTTAAATGTGCTGAAATGGACAACTGATATTTTTTTCCCCTGGGCAAAAGCTATTTTTCACGCTGAAGACCCCCTAAATAGCATGTCTGGTTTAATATCTAGGGTAAAGCAAGTAGCAGTGTTCTTAATGTAGCCTTTATCAAATAATTTGTTGTTTTCGCAAGAATATTGACCCTGTGTTCTGAATTCAAAGATATTGGAATTTTGAAACTTTTCTGATTCATAGAAAAGTTGCTTGTTTCATCAAAATATGATTTAAATGGAGGTTTTCAGTACCCAGTGTGATGAGAATAGTGCTTATGGCTGGCATATGTGGTGTTGAGTCAGAAATAACTGCAGATGCGGGTAAAATCGAAGGTAGACACAAAATGCTGGAGTTACTCAGCATCAATGGAGAGAGTGAATGGGCAACGTTTCGGGTTCTGCAGACTGATGTCAGGGGAGGGGGCTGGACAAAGATAGAATGTAGGCGGAGACAGTAAGACTAGTGGGAGAACTGGAAAGGGGAAGGAGTGAGAAAAAACAAGGGCTATCTGAAGTTAGAGAAGTCAATGTTCATACTGCTGGGGTGTAAACTACCCAAGCGAAATATGAGGCGCTGTTCCTCCAATTTGCGCTGGGCCTCATTCTTACAATGGAGGAGGCCCCGGCCAGAAAGGTCAGATTGGGAATTGGAGGGGGAATTCAAGTGCTGGGCCATCGGGAGATCAGATAGGTTATGACGGACTGAGCGAAGGTGTTCAGCGAAACAATCGCCGAGCCTATGCTTGGTCTCGCCGATGTAGAGAAGTTGACACCTGGAACAGCGGATACGGTAGATGAGGTTGGAGGAGGTGCAAGTGAACCCCTGCCTTGCTTTTTATCTCTCCATCCCCTTCCCAGTTCTCTCACTAGTTTTACTGTCTTCTCCTACATTCTATCTTTGTCCCGCCCCCTCCCCTGACATCAGTCTGAAGAAGGGTCTCGACCCGAAACGTCGCCCATTCCCTCTCTCCATAGATGCTGCCTCACCCGCTGAGTTACTCCAGCATTTTGTCTGTGTTCTGTATTGACTTGGGCGCATAGATGACATGAAATCTTTGCTTAATAGTTGTACTTTTGTTTTAGTATGATTCTTCAATGGAATTATCCAGTCATGAAACAAAGGGATGGATGCAGGAACTGAGAGGAGGAATCTTGGGCTTTAACTTCTAACTATTTTTTATCTTAGATACATCAAAACCTAAACTCCTGTACTGTTACAACTATCTTCATTATGCTTGATATATAAGTGAAGCCATACCTGGTTAGAACACTACCTGGGTAATATCAAAATGTTTGTTTCAATCTTGCTCAGTACTGTTTTTGTCTTTAGATGTCCATTCGAACAGCTACCAGAATTTACTATTTTTAGTAATGTTCAAATATATTGCTGTATTTGTAACAAATACACAGCTTGTATTTATTTAGTTCATGTCTCTTCGCTTAGCATTGCAAACTATTTTAATGAAACTCTTGTGATAAGCTGAATTTGAGGGTATATTATGGCTGTAAATTCTTTCAGAAATTCATTGTATTCATTTCTCATTTATCTTTATATGTGTGCCAGTTAATTTCTAGATTTGAGAAGCAACTGCTCCTCAGTTGCCAGCCAGTATCTCAATCTGTGACTCGGTTAGTTAATATTGATAGTTTGAGATGGATTGAATTATGATCCTGTTGGCAACAGCTGTGTGCAAATGTGTGCATTTCCTATCTGAGATTACAGTCACTTCTCTTTCCTCCATCCCCTACCCTTGGTCAGTGAAGGTGACACCCACAATACTTTGCATTCCTTGAAAACTGTTTGCATCCCAATTTCCAGAACACGGAGCCATGACATCCTTACATACAATGGGAAATATCAGTTGATGAAAAACATCTTGTTCTCATGAAATTTGAGTTTTTATTCCATATGGGGTTTTTTTTGGAATTTTATGCATTATTGGTGTTTATGCGGCCAAGATTTACTAGTTTAATTCCTGGGATGAATGGAGTGACAATTAAAGATTGACCAGATTGGGGCTATAATTGTTCGAGTAAAAAGAGTGAAAATTAATGTTGAAATTTTTGGAGGGGGTGATTTACCATTTGAGTGGTAAGAGGTTTTCCCCCTCGTGAGGAGAATCTGGAATAAGGATGGGGCATATGGATCGCCCATTTCAGTTGGAAACAAGGCCAAAAGATTTAACTTTTAGAATCTGGCCCGAGAGCCTGACTGGCCACCGCAACCATCCCTATTTCTTTGAGTACTTACTGTCTAGGATACAGCGCCCAGGATACTAATGGTAACATTTTCACTTGGAATATTTAAAAGGAATTGGATAAGTATCAGAGAGAGGATTGGGGGTTGCATTGAACTACTTCGGACGGGCCGTGAACATAGAAAATAGGTGCAGGAGTAGGCCATTCAACCCCTCGAGGCAGCACCGCCATTCAATATGATCATGGCTGATCATCCAGAATCAGTACCCCGTTCCTGCCTACTCCTTATATCCCTTGATTCCGTTAGTCAGAGCTATATCCAACACTCTCTTGAATACATCCAGTGAATTGGCCTCCACTGCCTTCTGTGGCAGAGAATTTCACAGATTCACAACTCTCTGGGCGAAAAAGTTTTTCCTCATCTCGGTCCTAAATGGCCTACCCCTTCTTCTTAAACTGTGGTTCCTGGTTCTGGACTCTCCCAACATTGGGAACATTTTCCCTGTAATCTGTGATTCGCAGAACTTGATCAGTTACATGCTGTCCTGTGGCTTCCAGATAAATTAACGGTAAATCTGTTCTATGTTAATCATACGAATCGGAAGCAGAGGTATTAGTGAAGGCTAGGCAGTCTCGTCACTACCTTGGCTATATGACCTTGCTATTGAATGAGACAGTCTATTTCTTCCCTGTCTGGAGATTTAAGATTGAGCTATGATAAGTTCTTATGACGACATTTTACCTTTCATTCTTCGTATTCCTTTTGCTCTATGAAACAAATTCATAACACAATTTAAAAGGTATCAGCAGCTGGTCTGAGAGAGGTTAACCAGATCATTGTATAGCTTGAATCATTTAGTTAACGTTTTCTTTTTCTTGCAATTTAAGGCAGAACTCTAGGCTTAATGTCCTATTTGCTTGCATCTAAATCTTTCTTGCAGCAGATATCGACATACAAGTCGGCCTGATTGCGGCATTATGAAATCTCTAATAGCAGAATTTGTTGTCCAAATGCTCTATATAGCCAGCTGAATGTTTAAAGATGTACATTTTTTTTGTCTATAATGAGATATTGCTTAAAGCTTTTATTACTGGAGCATGCTTTAAATAAGTAACTATTCACCAGTCATGCAATTCCATGCTTTTTATTTTCTTCTGCCTCTTTGCACAGAATTGTGCCCAAGATATGGTAACTCTCCTGGATTTCTCTTGTTGCTAGGAGATTACTTCCTTGTTGCTCAGCAGATTTCTGAGCAACCTCTAAGTAACAATGCAAGTACAGAAACTACTGTTAAACAACTGGAACTTTAGATATGTGACATTGAAGCAAAATATAGTTGTGTGAGTGATATGAATTCAAATTATCCTCCCAACCTAAAGATAAATGTTAAACTTGGACAGTTAGTTGCTGGGTTTGGTCATTAGAACATCCTGTTGAAAGTGTATTGCTTCAGACTAAAAAAATGATATCAGTAAAATTCACTTTCTGGCAACTAAAGAATTATTTTAAATATTCACTGAACTGTCAAGGTATGGTTCTAACATTTATATAAACAAACATGTATAGGTCACCCTCCCCTCCAAGTTATAGAGGTTGTAGTTTCATAGAAAACTGTCTATAATCATAAATTGTTTATAATTCAAAACACTTTCTGATTGAATCCCATCTCATAAGTGAACATACTTTTCTATGGGATGTTTGTTTTTCCCTCGAAGGTAATGACTACCGTAGATGCTGGTTTATGGAGGCGGGGGTGGCACTTAAGAGATTGCTTAGGAAATTGACTATGCAAACCTCTTAAGCGGCCTGCAGCTGTCAAATTCCTTATTTTAAAAACACGTAAATTTCAAGGCTAAAATCCAGTCGAATTTAAAGGGCCTTTTGGGTTCAGTGATTACATTGTAACACTTGTTTGATTATTCTACTCAACTATTGGATTTGATGCTTTTCAGATTTGAATGTTTTAGAGCATGAGGTAGAGAAAGAACAATGGTAGCCGATGGGAATTACATTCAGCCCTTTATACTGGGCTCTTTTAAAATGGTTTACGTTAACTATAAATTTACATAGGAATCATCGTCAATTTTTAAATAATTAAAAATATAAAATATCAAATTTATATTTTGAAATACTTAATGGCAGAAAATTGGCTAGGTTAAAGCTTCTGCTCCAAAAGCAGTTCATATTTTGGTTAGATTTTCCCCAGTATTTTCTATTTGTGATTTCTAACACGGCATTTAGCTGGTGAATTTGTGTAATTCAGTTTTAAGCATATTTTTCTGTAGTTTTGACGAAGCTTCTCTAATTTTAACATATTTAGTGATTTGGCTGTGAATTGCTGTATTCAACTACAATTCCATACACTAATCCCATTCAATGTATGTATTGCATTCTGTCTTGTGCTTATCACTAGCTCCCCAAAGAGGTGAGATTTAAGTACTACATCTTTATATTTGACTTTGGCCATACAATTCATAATTCTGTTACTGGGTTAAAAGCTCATTTATTTATCTTATTTGAATGGCAATTTTTATAATTTAGACAAATGTCTCATCATATGTGAACTTTAAAGTTATTCACTGTCTAAATGGTAACCTATGATTATGTTGTGTGATAGCACCCTCTATTGTGCACGCAAGGAACAGGCACTTGTGATTACAATATGAAATAACAAGATTGGCATCACAAGCTGTTGGGGAAAGCTGAGGGAAAAGTGATGCTGACATGTAGCTAAGGATTTGAAAAGTTCCAAGTGTTGAAATTAAAAACTGGAAATGCTCAATAGGTCAGGCAGCATAAGTGGGCAAAGAATGTAGGAAAGAACTGCAGCTGTTGGTTTACACTGAAGATAGACAAAATGCTGGAGTAACTCAGCGGGACAGGCTTTGACAGGCAAAGACTAAGTTTCAGATCAATGAACCTTCATTGGAATTCAAAGTGGCTAAGAAAGCCGGCAACTGACATTCATCACCAAGCTGTTTCAGGCACAAGAAGTTGTGGTTGATTCTCGAAGTTCACAATCCATAGTGATTTTTTTTTAATGATAAAGTCAGGTGTTCAGGATATCTTGTTGCAGGGTATAAGAACAATAGTTTACCCAGTGGATAGAGTTTCTTTGAGAGAGCTGTGGAGCCTCACATTTAATATGGAGATTAGGTAAATGTGGATTTGTAAATTAGGCATGTGGATTTGTCTTTGCAGGAATGTGACATTGAAGTAATAGATGAGCAATGATCTTGCTGAATGGCAGACAAAGGGCAGAATGGTCTTTACCCAAGTTCTAGTCATTGTCTCATCCCTGTGGGGAGATTGACGTGCCTTGCCTGGCCCAGGTAAAGACGAGAGCTGTAGGCAGAAATTCTGGATGATGAATCCAGATTGTTATTAATTATCAGATGTTTTAACTAAGTCCTTATCTGGCATTATCGCTGTGCTTAAAGTTGACAAATTGTGAAATCTATAGATTACGGTCTCAGTTAAATCTCGAATAATATTATTGTAGTGAGTTCCTTTTGTTAATGTTCTTATGGATGTTTTTGTACAATAATTTTGAAGGAAGGAAACTTGGATAAAATATGAAAGTAATGTCAATGCTGGGTGTATATCTTTGGACTTGCAATAATAAATCTTTCCTCACTGGATCGAATATAAAAGTGAAAGTTGCATATGTTTGGAATTGATCAAACCTTGTATTTAGTGTGACTGGTTATAGTATGTTTATATTTCCTCATTCATCTCATAGATGGTGTTGAGAATAATCCCCTGATTGATCTCTGGGTAAAATTGGCTACTGCTGGTTTTAACAACTGGACAGTGTGAGGTGAAAATATTTCATCAGTTCCATCCTCGATTGGCATTATGGGAGACTTCGGATCATGATCTACCTTGATATACAGTTTGGTCTGAGCCCTGTGAGGGCCAGTGCAAGTCTACAACTGCAGATTCCAAAGGAATGAGGCTGAATGGAGAGTTTGCTTTGCAAAATAGTAAGACTTGGGTCCTGGAAATGTTGCTGATGCTTCAGTTCTCAAAATTAACCAACTGTGGCAGAGTTTCAGTTGGGTATTGATTGATGGCATTTTGCAAAACATGTGATGTGAAGTTGTTCCTAATTTTGCTATGATGGTTGAAGCACGATGCATCGAATGATGACTCCACAAAAAAGGTAGATAATTTCATTGATAACTTGGTTTAGTCTGTCTTGTGGTCTTTATACTCGGGTTGGTGAAATCAAGTGTTGCATCAGAAAATTTGAGCTGCCATTTGTTTACCTTAACATCGAGTGTCTGCAGCCTTTCTTGGCCTGTGAGTGGCAGGCATAGTTGATTCCATAATAGTCAATATAGATTCAGCTGTAGGATAGAAAATATATTTGAGATGTAAAGCACCATGAGTTTATTTAAATAAGTATTTGGTGATTGAAGAAGGCAATCAAAAACCAATTACAAAACATCACTGATCGGGGCTACGGATGCTTTGTCCACTGACCCGGACTCCCCGCGAGTCTCCCACAGCGACTACACTGACCCTTGCCACTCTACCGCCCACCAGCGGGCCACAGCCGTCACCTTACCTGAGTTCCAGGCCGGCAGAATCCGACAGCATGTGGTCTGATTCTTCTGGGTCCTACTGCTCCCCATCTCCTACAGGGAACCTCAGTGTGAGTACCGCTTGTTCTTCCCCTTTCCCTTTCAACCAGGCGGTCCCAGCTACTCCCCACCCATACAATAATATTCATGCCCCCCTCCTCTTTGAACACCCACCAGACATCGCCTCGGCCTCCATCTACTCACCTGCCCCCCCTCCGACCCCCACCCCCCCACCCCTGTCTTGTCTTCACCATCCCCCCTGACCTCTCCTTTTCTGACACAGAAAGATCTGCCCTCAGAGGCCACACCTTTGTTCCTATCCGCCCCCCACCCCAACGGATTCCGTGCGTGCCACGACGTAGAGCTTTTCTTCCATCACCTCCGCCTTCGTGCCTTTTTCTATGGGAAGGAAAATCGGGCAGGGCTGAGGAACAATAAGTTTGGAGGGCAGTCAGCCGGAAGTAATGAAATCTGAAATGGCGTGTGATATTAAGTCCCGATACTCGTCTGTGGGATCATGGTCTAGGGATAAGTAGAAGGTGTCCGAGAGTTGTTGCCTGGCCTCATCCCGGTAGGGGTCAGCGCGCCAGACTACCACAGCACCTCCCTTATCGGCCGGTTTGATTATAACGTCGGGGTTGCTGCCGAGTGAGTGAAGGGCTGTATGTTGAGGGGGGGGGGGGGGGGGGGGGGCGGGGTGAGTACAGTAGGTGAGGGGAGTGGAAAAGTTGAGACGGTTGATATGATGCAGTTGGAAATAAAAAGGTTTAAAGTGGGTAGAGGGCCATCTGCAGGAGTCCAAGAGGATGGGGACCAGTGGAGACCGGAGAAAGGGTCATCACAAGGTGGTTCCTCAGTCCTGCCCAATTTTATCTTCTCCCAAAAGCCACAAACAGAACTTCCCTGGCAGATCCATTGTTTCTGCTTGTTCATGTCCCACTGAATTAATTTCCACATACCTCAACTCCATCTATTCCACCCTGGTCCAATCCCTCCATACCTATGTCCAAGACACCTCGCACGCCCTTCGTCTCTTCAATGACTTTCCTTTTCCTGGCCCCCACTACCTCATCTTTACTATAGATGTCCAGTCGCTCCACACCACCATCCCCCACCAGGAAGGTCGTAAAGCCCTCTGTTTCTTCCTGGACCGTAGAAACAGCCATTTTCTATCTACTTATACTCTCCTCTACCTAGCTGAGCTGGTCCTTACCCATAACAACTTCTCCTTCATCTCCTCCCACATCCTCCAAATCCAAGGCTATGGGCACTCGCATGGGCCCCAGCTATGCCTGCCGCTTTGCAGAGTACATCGAACAATCACTGTTCCAGACATACACTGGCCCATCCCCGAACTCTACCTCCACTACAATGACTACTGCATCGGTGCTACCTCCTGCACCCATGCAGAACTCACTGACTTCATTAACTTCACGACTAATTTCCATCCTGTACTCAAATTTACTTGGACCATCTCTGATATCTCCCTACCATTTCTAGATCTCACCGTCTCCATCACGGGAGATGGACTATCGGCTGACATCTATTATTAACCTACTGACTCTCACAGCTATCTGGACTACACTTCTTCCCGCCCTGCTTCCTGTAAAGACTATCCCCTACACCCAATTCCTCCATCTATGCCACATCTGCGCCCAAGATGCGGTGTTTCATACCAGGTCATTGGAGATGTCGTCATTTTTAAGGAACGGCGGTTTCCCTCTTCCATTATAGATGAGGGTCCCTCTAGCGTCTCCTCGATATCCGCAGTTCTGTTCTTGCACCCCCTCCCCCCCCCATTCGTAACAAGGGCAGAGTCCCCCTTGTTCTCGCATTCCATCCCATCAGCCGTTGCATACAGCACATAATCCTCCGACATTTTCGCCATTCCAACGGGATCCCACTACTAGCCACATCTTCCCATCGCCACCCCTTTCCGCTTTCCGCAGAGACCATTCCATCCACAACTCCCTCATCAACTCGTCCTTTCCCACCCAAACCACTCCCTCCCCAGATACTTTCCCCTGCAATCACAGGAGATGCAACACCTGTCCCTATACTCCCCCCTCGACTCAGTCCAAGGACACCGACAGTCTCTTCAGGTGAGGCGGAGGTTCACTTGCAACTCCTGCAACCTCACCTACTGTATCTGCTGTTCCAGATATGGACTCCTGTATAGGGGGGGTTGCAGTAAGGTCACTGGGTTATAGGGCTCGACGCACGGAGCCGCTAAATCCAACTGGAAGACATCCATAACTTCCGGTATATGTTATTAATGCTAGAAACACGTACTTTCCTACCTGTTTAAAAACCGCCAAAATATTGAATTTTTGCACCGAAAAAAATTGTGGGAGTCGGTGTAAGTGTGAGAGACATGTACCCAACTTTAGAATTCCAAACGTGAAGCGAAATGAAGGTATAGAGAAGCGAGAACTGAAGGGGCTACAGCAGCTAAAGTGTTTGGTAAACATTGAAAATATTGGGAATTATCGCATTTGCGCACTGCATTTCATCAAGTAAGGCTTTATTTGTGTTTTTTCTTGATTCCTTTGGTATCTAAAAATTCTCAGAAGTGATAAATCTGGCTGTAAATTTTTCTTCAGATTTTCATTTTGTATGTAAAAACCCACGAGAATCATGGGCGATTTAAAAAAAATTACAGCCAGATTTATCACTTCTGAAACATTTTAGATGCCAAAGGAATCAGGAAAAAACACAAATAATGCCTTAGTTGATGAAATGCAGTGAGCAAATGGCCAATGTTCGCCAAGCACTCTGGCTGTTGTTGTCCCTTCAGCTCTCGTTTCTATCTACCGTCATTTCTCCTCACTTTTGGAATTCTGAAGTAGGCTAAATGTCTCGCATGCTTATCCCGATTTCCATAATTATTTACAGTGCAAAAATTGACAATTTCAGCAGGTTTTAACGGGCCCGCTACGCTGGAAACAATGGTAAGTGCCTACTTGCAGTTCATCGCGTGTAATCCATTTGGAGTAGCGTAGCAACAGTACGGGTCATGAGTTGTGACCCGACTGCCATGAAACCTACCTATATCTGCGAGACCAAGCGCAAGCTCGGCAATCGTCTTGCTGAACCCCTCCGCTGAGTCCGCCTATACCTACCTGATCTCCCGGTTGCTACCGATGCTTTGTCCACAGTTCTCTGACCAGTCGTACAAGGCTGTGACTACATTTTATCTCTGTACGGCACACTCCTCTGACATCAGTCTGAAGAAGGGTCTCGACCCGAAACGTCACCCATTCCTTCTCTCCAGAGATGTTGCCTGCCCCGCTGAGTTACTCCAGCATTTTGTGTCTACCTTTCATTTAAACCAGCACCTACAGTTCTTTCCTACACCTTAAAGTTATTTACTGGTGCTAAATTAGTGTAGCTAGCATGTTTGCAATTTGGTGACTTCTGTTGAGAAACTTGTAATTTAATTACAATACTTGGGCGTGAATAGTATTGCAGTATTCACGATAAGAAATCACCAGTGATTTGAATTGAATTTATTCCAACCCTGTATGGCCTGTGGCAGTATATCCTTTACTTAGTTTGGTGTGATTAATGCCATTTGGTAATGGAACTGGGAGTTTGGGATATTCAAAGGTCTTTTTATTGTCACGTGTACCAATTAAGGTACAGTGAAACTCGAATTACCATGCAGCCATCCTAAAAAAAAAAAGCAACAAAACACAACTACATAAGTTAACATAAACATCTACCAAAGCGGATTCCCCCCATTCCTCGCTGTGATGTAAGGCAATAAAGTCTAATAATCTTCCTCTTTATGCATATGATATTAATGCACAAGTCATGACTCCTGCTCAAAGTACTCATCAGAGAACCCACTGTTGCAGTGTATTGCTTTTAAAAGTGAATAAATAGAATTCAACACTGGCTCTTTATACATGAATAAATGTTGACTTTAAATAACAGTATTGAAGTTCATTTTGTTACAGTAATCCTTATACATAATTTAAATTCACATTTTTGCTGTATAAAGTAATTACCGGTAATTTTTTTAAATTTCCAGATACTGTTCATTTCTGTTGGGAGATTACGTAAAACATCAATTCCATTTGGATCAACTAAGGTAAATATTTTGAGTAAAATATGTGGTTCAATTCCTTTTGTTAAAGAAGAACATGTTCACAGTTTTATTCCATTTGAATGGGATTTACTCTTTGTTTTGCTAGTGTTATTTGATTAATCTTGAGCATGGCAACTATCCTGGTGACGATAAAATACCAAACAAGGATATATTGATGTCCTCCATTAAACAGTACCAGAAATCTTGGCTTTGATTGTGTTTCTGATTTTTATTTTTTTCAGGGCTGTATTCAATTGTGTATATTATGTTTATCTCGGAGTAGTCCAGTTTTGCAGTTAAAGATCATTGGCCAATTTTTGAATATGTTGATTTTTGTTGTTGGATGAAATGCCACAAGTGGTCTTCGTGCCTTAAGAGAGAAAATAGATGAGTTCCTATTTCTAGCAATTTGTGGTTTATGTTTGTCGATTGACTTGTCTTTGATGAAACGGGTTATAAAGTGCAGACACCTACTATTACCTTCATCAGCAGTACCTCCTTGAAAAATTGCTTTTGAGAGAAGTACACCAGTCATAAGGGATAATAGTCGTTAGCGCAGGGCTGATCATTTTAATTTTAAAAGCATTTAATTGTATATCGGGTAAGCCGAATTTATTCAGGTTTAGTAATTCGCTTGCACTTTGCACTAACGTCCGAGTTGATGAAGTGCTTTGTGAGGCTAGTTGTGGCACGTATGAACTCCTAAGCAATAACCTGGACGTATTCCATTGTGGCCTACTGCCACAATAGATCAATGTGGGATTGACACAAAATGCTGGAGTAACTCAGCGGGACAGACCCGAAAAGTCACCCATTCCTACTATCCAGAGATGCTGCCTGTCTCACTGAGTTACTCCAGCATTTTAGGTCTATCTTTGCTGTAAACCAGCATCTGCAGTTCCTTCCTACACAATGAGGGATAGGGTCTTGTCACCCTCTGCCCTGCATTGGACTACTTGGGCAATGAAAACCCACATTTCATGCTGTTAGCTGAATGGGGTTACCTAAAATTGGAGAATTTATGTCATTTGAGTTCATGCCATTTGGGTTGTAAGCTACCCAAGTGCAATGTGAGATGCTGTTTCTCCAGTTTGCCTGTGGCTTCACTCTGGCAATGGAGGAGGCCCAGGACAGTGAGATTAGTGTGAAAATGGGTCGGGGAGTAAAAATTGTTCGCAACTGGGATATTCAGTAGGCCTTGGCATACCGAGTGTAGGTGTTCAGCAAAACAGTCGCCAAGTCTATGCTTTGTCTCGCCGATGTACCATAGGCCATATTGGGAACACGGGAACACGGGATGCAGAGATGAGGTTAGAGGAGGTGCATGTGAACCTCTGTCCCACCTAGAATGACTGCAGGGATCCTTAGATGGAGGTGATGGAGATGGTCTTGGGACAGGTGTTGCATCTCCTGCCATTGCAGGGGAATGTACCTGGGTGATTTGAGAAGGGGTGAGTGAACCACAGAGTTGTCATAAGGCCACTAGATAGGTGCAGAAGAAGGCCATTCAGCCCATCAAGTCTACTCTGTCATTCAATCATTCTCCTGCCTTTTCCCCATAACCCCTGACACCTGTACTAATCAAGAATCTATCTGTTCCTTAAAAATATCCATTTGCCTCCACAGCCTTCTATGGCAAAGAATTTTGCAAATTCACCACCCTCTGACTAAAGAAATTCCTCATCTCCATCCTAAAGGGACATCCTTTAATTCTGAGGTTACGACCTCTAGTCCTAGACTCTCCCACTCGTGGAAACATCCTCTCCACATCCACTCTGTCCAAACCATCCACTATTCAGTATGTTTCAATGAGGTCCCCCTTCAATCTTCTAAACTCCAGCGAGTACAGGTCCAGTGCCATCAAACACTCATATGTTAACCCACTCATTCCTGAGATGATTCTTGTACACCTCCTCTGGACCTTCTCCAGAGCAAGCATGTCCTTCTTCAGATATGGTGCCCAAAATTGCTTGTAATACTCCAAATGCAGCCTGACCAGTGCCTTATGGAGCCTCAGCATTACATCGGTGGACACAAAAATGCTGGAGTAACTCGGCGGGACAGGCATCATCTCTAGAGAGAAGGAATGGGTCGAGAACCTTCTTCAGACTGATGTATGGGGAGTGGACGGAACAAACTGTCTGTCCTGCTGAGTTACTCCAGCATTTTGTCTACCTTTGATTTAAACCAGCATCTGCAGTTCTTTCTTACACATTTTGTCCGCTCCACTGCAAAATCTCCTCAAGTTATGTTGAAGAAGTTCTCCTCTCCCCGACGTGAGTTCAACAATGTCCTCGACATTCTATCTTTAGCCTGCCAATTCCCTGACATCAGTCTGAAGAAGCCCGAAACGTCACCCATTCCATCTAGAGATGCTGCCTGTCCCGCTGAGTTAATCCAGCATTTTGTGTCTACCTTCGATTTGAACCAGCATCTGCAGTTCTTTCTTACACACTCAGCATTACATCCCTGTTTTTGTATTCTAGCCCTCTTTAAATAAATGCTAGCATTGAGTTTGCCTTCTTTACTACCAAGTTGTGCAGGGAATGGTCTCTGCAGAAGGCGGGGAAGGGGTGGAAATGGGAAGATGGGTGGAAGTGGGATCATGTTGGAGGTGACGGTAATGTCCTAGTATGATGTGTTGGATGCGAAGGTGAGATCTAGGGGAATTCTATCCTTGTTCCTTCTGGAGGGAGGGAAAGCGAGAACGGAACTATGGAACACAGGTTTTATGGGTAAGGTATTCTATGACAGAAGGGGGGGGACTACATTTACTAAAGAGAAAAATGTTCCTTGCCTATGCTGACCTATTACCTGCCATGATTTTTCCTGCCTCCCCCCATTTCCAGCTCTCTTTTACTTTCTCTTCCGCCGCCCTCCCAACCACAATCAGTATGAAGAAGGGTCTTGTCCCAAAACTTTACCTATCCAGAGATGCTGCCTGACCTGCTCCAGTTTCCAGCACTTTATCGTTTAGTGTGTTAACCAGAAGCTAAAATTCCTTATTTCTCTGTCTTTTTACAATACTGGCACACAATGTGACAAAGGGGGTCAAATTTCAAATTCCTTCAAAAAAGTTGACAAGCGCGTTATTGGGCTCCTGACCAATATAGTATCAAAAAATATATAAGAAAATATAGCATATTGATGGCAAGTTTCCGAAAATGGCACTAGATTACACATACATTTTGTGTAACGGTTGTCGAGTGGTGTCCACCAGTGACCTGGTTGGCACAGTAAGTGCACGTATTTCTTATTCCTTTCTATGTTTATGAATACCACATGGAATAATAAAATTGCAAACACCATTTCCACTTCATTCATCTGATCATGTTGTAGAATACTGCATCCATCTGAGTGGACACCGCAACGCGCGTTACACGATATTACACACAAACGTACGTTGCGGTGGACCCGCAAAGGTTTGGTGTCCCACAAAACAAACATTACATTATTAGAGAAAACCAAGTTATATCTATAGATAGAAAAAATGGCACATTACCTTATGGATTTGACGGCCGATGATTCATCGGAAAGTTTGATTTGGGATGATTTTTTTAGTGAGTTAAATGTCTCCGTAACAGTCGTTGTGGAGCTTCCGGAGGTTGACACGAAGGAATGAAGTTAGCGACTTGGTCGGTACGAAAGGTAAACAAGAGACAGTGTTGCCAAATTGAAGATTTGCTCAGTTTCTTAGGTTTGATGACCAATTTATGCCGCGAAGATTTTTTTTATTGACTTTAAAAAGTCGGAAAATATATCATTAACGGTCGTTGTGTTTTTGACTATGATGTTTTTGATATATTAAATGTGAATATAAGAAAAATAATTAACTCACCCAAAAATCACTAATGCCATAGGATACATCATTGGGGTTTGTGTAAAGCAGTAGAGGTTTGGAGTCTCCGTGGTTTAACTTACGGAGGTACCGACCCCAATAACGGTCGTTGTCACAATGGACAACAAGCACAACGACCGTTACGGGATCTTTGCTAGGCAGAATACCAGCCATGCTACTGTAATTTTCACCTGGTATTGATGAAGATATTTCCCTAGATCATTATCAAAACGTATATGTATGAGGGCCCATATGAAGTTTATTTATGAATTAAATATTCATGACTAAATGTGGCTTAGTTTTTAATGCCACATTTTTGGTGTCCAAAATGGTGGTAAATCGATGAAAATATGTCTGTTATGAAAAAGATTTTTAGTTTCGGTCTTGAAGTTATCTAATTTATATCTGTTATTTGTAATGTTTCACATGATGGGTAGATTTTTGTTAAGAACAGTGTATTAGTGTAAAAACCTGAATAATAATCTTGTTCCTCAAAATCTCTCCAGTATTGTAAAAAGACTTGTACAGGTGCACAACCTTTTATCCGGTGTTCCGGAAACCGAAAACCTCCGAAAACCGGCCATTTTTTCCAGGATGTCATCGGCACACCAAAGCTCGCATTTGGCGCCAAACTTGACCCGAAACGACCCACGGTCAACCCAGGTCTGTACTACTGTAGCGGCTGCCTCCTCCCCGGAGACCGGGGAGACACTTAAACATCTGTAAATCATTGCTTAAATGTTAGTCAGTTAGTTTGGAGGGCTTTTATGTGAAGGGGGGGTTGAAGGGGTAAACTTTAATTCTTAGTCCCCTAACTGGTCGGAGAGACGGGGAGCGGTCAATGCCTTACCGGGTCGCCGTGCAGTAAGCTCTGCAGCGCTGTGGCCGCTCAACTCCCAGCTGGGGCTGCGGGCGGCGCTGGTTGTAGCTTCGACCCCGGCAACTCTACCCCTGGCTGCGAGGCGCTCCAAATCCACCGCCACCCGCAAATGTTGGGAGTCGGCGGCGTCGCAGCGCTGGGATACCAGCGGGGAGCGGGCAATGCCTTACCGGGTCGCTGTGCGGTAAGCTCCAGGGCGCGGAGGCCGCCTTCTCCCAACATTCGCGGAGCTGGGGCCGCGGGCGGCGCTGGATTTGGAGCGCCGCGCAGCCAGGGGTAGAGTTGCCGGGGTCGGAGCTACAACCGGTGCCGCCCGCGGCCGGACGGAGCCCCCAGCTCCGCGATGTTGGGAGTCGCCGACCAGGTAGGGGACTAAGAATTAAAGTTTCCCCCTTCACCCACACCACCACCACCACCACATAAAATCCCTCCAAACTAACTGACTAACATTTATGCAATGATTTACAATGATTCCCCGGTCTCCGGGGAGGAGGCAGTCGCTCCAGACTTTTTCAAGCAGCCCGCGCTACCTACCTAATCTACGCTAAAAATCTTCCATTCGGAAATCCGAAAATGTCCGAAATCCGACAAGTGTCTGGTCCCATGGCTTTCGGATAAAAGGTTGTGCACCTGTATTTTAAACTACAAACTGCCTTGATTGCACTAATTTTGTGTTTTTTATTCGGCTTTGTGTTTTTACTTGATTTGTTTTTTAATTGATTTTTTTTTGTTTATTTTATTATCATTGGGGTAGTGTGTTTACAAACCTCTAGTGCTGCTGCAAGTAAGAATTTCATTGTTGCATTTTGATATTTTGACAATAAACATTCTTGATTTTGAATATTTGGTTTCATGATAGTTAACCAGCAGGTGGTGCTGTTGTCAGTGAAACGACAAATACATCGATGACTTATGAACAGTTTAAGGATGTTTTAATATTTCAACGCCAATTGATAAGTTCGTAAAGTATGATTGTACACATTCTCTTATCAATAACAAAGATGAGATGTTGTGGTATTTACAGCCATTCCTATAGTGCAATTGTTGCCAACTGTAAGCCCCTTGCTAGTCCCTATTCTCTTTCCTCTTACACGCACACGCGCGCACCCCGCACAGGTAATAAGTCCAGCCTTTCCTCAGAAGGCAGCAGAAGACTACCGGGGAAAATCAGGTTGGTACTGGAGTCCAAGAAAGGGAGTTTGTAGAGTGCCTCCGAGATGGATTCTTAGAACAGCTTGTACTGGAGCCTGCCAGGGGGCAGGCAATTCTGGATTTAGTGTTTTGTAACGAACTGGATTTGATAAGGGAACTCAAGGTAAAGGAACCATTAGGAGGTCGTGATCATAATATGATGTTTTAATCTGCATTTTGAGAGGGAGAAGGTGAAATCGGAAGTGTCAGTATTGCAGTTGAACAAAGGGGACTATGGAGGCATGAGGGAGGAGCTGGCCAAAGTTGACTGGAAAGGGACCCTAGAAAGGATGACGGTGGAACAGCAATGGCAGGTATTTCTGGGAATAATCCAGAGGATGCAGGATCATTTCATTCCAAAGAGGAAGAAAGATTCTAAGGGCAGTAAGAGGCAACCGTGGCTGACAAGAGAAGTCAAGGACAGCATAAAAATAAAAGAGAAACATAACAAAGATGAGCGGGAAGCCAGAGAATTGGGAAACTTTTAAAGAGCAACAGAAGATAACTAAAAAGGTAATACGGGGAGAAAAAATGAGGTACGAAGGTAAGCTAGCAAGAAGCTAGAATTTAGAAGGATGAGAGGTGATCTTATAGAAACACATCAAAAAAATTAAGGGATTGGACATGCTAAATGCAGGAAACATGTTCCCAATTTTGGGGGAGTCCAGAACCATGGGCCACAGTTTAAGAATGAGGGGTAGGCAATTTAGAGCTGAGATGAGGTGACGGAAACAGTGGGCTGTGGGAGAGCTGGGAAGGGGAGGGGAAGGAGGGAGAAAGCAAGGACCACCTGAAATTGGAGAAGTCAATGTTCATACCGCTGGGGTGTAAACTACCCAAGCAAAATATGAGGTGCTGCTCCTCCAATTTGCGGTGGGGCTCAGTCTGGCCATGGAGTAGGCCCAGGACAGAAAGGTCAGGTACGGAGTGGGAGGGGAGTTGAACTGCTGATCATTGGTCATCTCTCATGTCATATTTCTGTGTTCTCCCCATATCCCTTGAATTACCAACTGAGCCGCTGCAATCACTGCTGGCAATACTGACACACTGTTCAGGTAAAAACATTTTAGCCTTGTGGTTTCAAGGAAGTTTAAATTATTCAAGCACAATTTGCATCTAAGCAGTTAAAAAATTAAATGAAATTCAATGGTTTAGTCTCAAGTTTCTCATGTTATTATCACATACCGCATAGTTTTCATTAACTAGTGCAGAAAAACAGTTAAACTTATCATGCAGCATGTTTAAACTTTTTAAAGGTGCTGTTTAATGTTACTTTTTAATGAGTAACAACATTCTTTTTGGAGTTTTGTAATCCATTTATGTATTATACTTCACCCAGCTCACCTAATTTAAAATATGTTACTAAAATGCTATTAACATAACCCTGGGGCTATTTGATTATATCTGAAAATAAAAATCAATAACGTTAACAAAAAAATTACAATAAAGTGACTCTTCTAACAAAACTCTTGGGTTCAGTTTTGATCATCATGTACTAATGCAATCAGAATTTTATAATTGGAATGATATTTGCATCGTAGATTTTTGCAATGGTTGGTTGATGTTCTGGAACATGTCTGTTAAATCTAAATTTTGCTTCCTATTTTAATGAAGCATCACTGTAATACTGGAAAATCAGACTATTGCCAGGAGCTTCCATGCTTTATGGATTTGTGCCAGGGCAGTAAAAGAGCCAGCATCTTCTCAGCAGCATTCTCCTGATCAAAGTCCTGGTGAATAGCCACTACCTCTTGAGTCTGCACTGCTTCAGGATGTTCATTATTCCACTGTATAAAAGCCTGACCCGAATCCATGGAATAGTTGATGTGCTTGTAATTCAATAATTTGTTAATTTTCTATCGGAAAGCCTAACTGGGCAAAGTCATCACAGTGAAGGATGTGGTAGGAGAACAAGGAAATGTCAAACAAATGTTTGAAAATACACATTCTGTTGTTGGTTTTTCATTGCCGTGCTTGTATATTAGAGTACAATAGTTTTTTTTATAGCTTTGAATTCTAAGCTATACTGCAGTTTTTTACTTTCTATCCCATTGTTAATTTAGAGTCTTGCACAAGTTGTAGATTATTGTCGGCAAACAGACTGGAAAAAGTGTCCCGACCCAAAACGTCACCTGTCTGTTCTCCAGAGATGCTGGCTGACCCTCTGCAGGGACAGAAGCTGAGTTAATATTTCAGGTCAAGGATCTTTCATCATAATTCTTTTTAATGTTTACAGAACTAATCCTAATTTTGCATATGTTTTCCCATTGAAATTAATTTTGTTAAAATCAATAATAATTCTGGACAGTGGTTTTGCCAAGTTTGTAATTGAATGTTTTTTGCATATTTCAAGCACCAATAGGAAAAATATATAAATTATCATGAAACAAAGGTTTGAAATACTGATGCTATCTGACATGATTTGCTTCCAGTTTTCTGTTTATGGATGCAGCATTTACTTTGCTTGTTTTTCACTGTTGTACCTGTTGTATCCATTGGAGGGCACTGTTTTCTTTTGTACAGAAAATGATTTATAAATTACTGTTGAAAGTTGCATTTTCAGTCGGTTTAGTTAGATGCAGGCATAAAATCAACAATAGGGACATCTTTAATTCATAAAATATTTGCATAATTAATTGAATCAGTTATGTTTGGATTTCTCTCAGTACCTCGGCTTGCCTTTGGGGATTTATTACTTCTGCCTGCGTTTTATAGCATTGATCAAGGTAGCATTCTGGGAATCAAATGTGAAGAATTTCTAACACATTTTGTAAATTTGAGTTTGCGCTCAAATAAACCTTGGCTTCTGTTGGATATTTAATATTCCTGCGAATCAGACTTTCCAGTATATTACAATCCAATAATTCACTGATTAACTTATTCAGTTTCAGGGGAACCTATAGTGTTTCCTTTTTATATTTGTTGAAAATGCTAATTATTTATATCCTACTGTGGTGCTTCTATGAGGTAGCTTTAAATGAAATTGATCATTCCCATTTGTAAGGGGGAATAGAAATTGAAGGGGGGGGGGAGGAGAGATAAAAAGTTGAAGCCATATTAAACATGCTTGTATGGTTGTGTTACAATTTTGATATATTACTGTTTGTTTTTTCCTACTGTGTACACCATTTATAACTGAAATACAGGTGAATTGCCTCAAGTGACCACAGATCAAGCTTTGGTCGGTTGCTTAGCGATGCATGTTTCTTTGACTTTTGGCTTCTGTGGTTGCTACACTGTCGCAGGTTTAATGGCTTGTTCAGAGGAGAATCTGTAAAGAGCAGCCTGTCGTTATGCCTCACCCCTTCCCCTAGTTTATTTCTACCAACTACCTTTTGCTCCATTAGTCTGAAGTTACCAACCAAAAGTGTTGTCTGTGCATGTCCCTCTACAGACGCTGCCTGGCCCACTGAGTTCCTTCAGCTTTTGCTGGTTGCATTGTTTTCTATCTCGTAGTTACTTGGAAGTTTTTAATATAATTTGCATTCTGCCTCAAGGATGACCCAGAGATTTAACTTATCTGTTGCTTAAATTCTTTATTCCATTACCACTCTGACATGCCTTTTTAGCCTCCAACAATATTTCAAATATTCCATATTAGCTAAAGTTGCAGCACCTTTCATCTTCTGTTTCGGCTCTTACAGTTCTATTCAATGCAACAATTTCGAGTAACCGGTCTTTCCAGTTAATGTAAGAGCTGCCCAGTTTTAACCTAAAGTCGCCAAATTGTTACATAGCTATCTAGTGCCTCTCAGGAAAAGTTAGTAACTCTAAGATTCGACCAATTCAAGGAATGCAGAAGGTACACAAAAAAGCTGTAGAAACTCAGCGGGTGCAGCAGCATCTATGGAACGAAGGAAGTAGGCAACGTTTCGGGCCGAAACCCTTCTTCAGATGTTCTGTACTTGAATAATTGTGACCATTACCATTGCAACATATCTGGAAATTGTTATTTGAGGGAAAAAATACTTGCATTTATTTAGTATCTTTAAAAAATATTGGGTTTGCCAAAGCAGCTGGTAGTTAATAGAGTAAGAATAGACACTTATTGCACATTGAAACATGGCAGACAGTTGTACACGTTTCCTTTTTGAAAATGGAAGTATCTTGCACTTTATTTTCTCTCGAGGTAATTGTCTATTTAAAATATTAGAGATCTAATATCCTAGAACTAGTGTCCCACACCCTCGTACTCTTTACTCCATGGCCCTGCAAATTGATGTTGGATATTTATCCAGTTCCTGAAATGTACAATTGAATGTATCTTCACTACAACCTATCTACTGTCTTGGCATAATCTGATTTTAAATACTCTTGTTGGATCCCTCGCAACCACTTCTGTTCCAGGGAGCAGCCGTAACTTCAGAGTGTCCACGTAACTAAAATCACTCTTTGGTAATTTTGGTAAATCTTTGTGGGGTATGTACATTGCCAATTGTCCTGAATGGAAACGGGCATGTACAGCCACCCACAAGCCAAAAGGTCTATTTCCATGTTATATGGCACTACAGAAGGGTCAAAGCCACTAACCAGATGTTTTCCACACACGGCAGTTTAAAAAATCTACATATATTTGGAAGAAGCCTAATTAAACACTAATTGGCTCTTGGTAAAGCTTTAGCACCATAATTGCATTTCTCCTGAAAATTTATGTGTTCCTTGAAAATGCAAATATAGACTAGAATATTGCACTAGAATTTATATTTTGAAATTATTTTTGATTAAATTATCAGGATTGCATCAAATAGTTAGCAAACTCACTTTAGGATAGATCGCTGAACGTAGGAGGGCTGTGTGGTTGAAGGTGAAAGAGATGTGTAAATGTGTTATTTGTGTCTTGAATTGTCTAAATGAGTTGGATTTGGTCTGATCATAGGATATTAAAAACTGGAGTAGGTGCAACTAAAAGCTTATAATTAAAATACCAGGAATATGGGTTTATATTTGGGGGAAATAGTAACCGGTATTCTTTTCACTAGTACGGAATAGAGGAATTCACTGGACGGAATAGAGGAATTTAGAATGAATAAGTGGTTTTGGTACTTAATTGATGTGCTTATATTTTGGGAAAGAGCAAAAAAAAGCATTAATGTAAGACTGGCATCAAGATAACCAACAGGCAATTCTGTTAACTGCGAAGTGGTAATAATGTGGAACAGTCTAAGATGGGAAGTGGCTGCAAATACAATAGAGAAAGAAGGTAAAGCAAAATGGCACATAAGTAAAGGAGATAGATATTCGCATAAATCCAAGGTGAGAAAATCTTGGAGTAAAATTGTGTGGATCAGATGGCATATGTTTTGTACATTGCAAGAAATTAGGCTGAGCCACTTGTGACCTTTGGCATCATATCTATTTAGTAACATGCTGGCTGTAACCACAGTATCTTGAGTCAGTTAATGGGATAAAAAGCTTTCTTGTGCATTGAACCAGTAAACATAGAGGAGCACATGACCCAGAAATGAGATGTTTAAAAGTGTTTGGGAAATTACTACATGACAGGAAGTGAGCATAGTTATATATTATCCATTAGTATTACAAGCTATTGTTTCTGGCAAACTGCTTTAATTCCATTAGATCTGTCTTCCCGCCTCCACTGCCGCCAGTGCAACACTAAGCTCCTGTTTCTTGTCTTTTGAAATGTTGCGTGAGTGGCAGCATGTTTAACGAACTTCTCCTTTGAAGAAAATACTTAAACAAATATTCATTGTGTTGACATTCACAATTTAGAAAGAACTGTAAACTCATTTTTTGCTTCTCCAAGATTAATATTTTATCTTTTTAAATTCCTCAAACATTTCTCGCTATCAACTAAGGCAGCCTTTATCTCAACTACATGGCCAGTTAATAAATTGTAGGTGTTCATGGACAGAGCTGATGCTTTTACAAGTATTACTGCTGTTGAAAGTTATTGGAGCAGTAATTCTAACTAGTGTCAGTTCAACTAAAGTTCCAGATTTTTGTTTTTGTTAATGGATTAAAAAAAAAGTTTCCTGTGAACTCTACCATTGCAGTATAAGGCTTTGTAACAGCATTAGCAATATGTAGAATGACAGAAATGGGACCAAAATCAGCTAAAATCAAACCAAGTGGATTTAACTAGTTGAACCTATTAATTTAATTGTCATTTTTTAGTGCAGTAAATTTCTTTCTGTGCACTAATTCAGAACTTCCCTGAAAAGTTCCAACATTGACACATACTGCTGGGAACAACAAGCATTGGGTCGTCAAAAACAGTGCTCTCACTTGAAACAAAGAAAAAAGTGAGCCCCTAAAATCTTTGATACCGCAGCATCCTTAGATCTGTTGTGTGCAAAAGGAAATTTTGACCTCATATTAGTCTAATCGGCCACCTTTGAACAAGCCACAATACCATAAACTGGATGTCACTGTCTTTCTTGAACAAATAACAAACAGTAAATTCTTCCAGATAAATATATAAATTTATTTTGCTAGTTCATGCCAGTTTGATTTGATCTACAAAGTAGAGCTCTTACAATCTCATGCGACTCAAATAGCAGCCATTTAGTTTTTCCTGTGTTTTTAGCTGACGCCTATGGAATCCTCTTGTATAACAAACAATTCAGGCTATCAGCGTTTTAAATTTCAATTTAGGTTTCTCCAGCTGACTACCGAAAAATAAATGGAATTTGAACTTGTGTGCTCCTGTAATTGGAGTAATTTAAAATGTCATATGTATGTTACAGGTAACATTTTATAGGTAAAATTTCATATGCATCTGCCTGAACAGCTAAATTATTCCAGCACTTTGTTTATTTTGCCAGCCAGAAATTGCAGTTCCTCATCTATGCTCATACAATCGCAAGTGTAGAAATTTGAGCTTGTGTTTTCTAAATAGCTCATTTGAGTCCTTTTGAGATTCCTCGATTAAGTATTTGCTGTTCGTATAGATTTCAACAGCTAGTTGTGTCAATCCTGCCACTCTTGGTGTGTATGGCCTGGTTTCATGCCTGTTATGTGACTAAAGGGAAATACAAATAAAAATGTACCTTGAACTTGAGTTTCATTTTCCATTCTTTTATGTCCTAGCTGGGCTTTCCACATGTGGTCTTGGGTATCCATAAGATATTCTGCTTGTTTACTTTCTTCTGAATTTTTTGTGCTACATTTCTCCTCTCTCCCTCTGCCACTCTGTTTCCTTGACTTGTACTCTTTAATCATTATTGCACCTTGACTGTGTTACAGACTATTGGCAGTTGTTTTGGCATTAGCAGCTGATCAGAAGCAAACGCATTGCTGCATCCCTGCAAGCTAAGCCAGCTAAACACCAAATATGCACTGAATGATTTACCTTTAGAAGCTGGTTGTAGACTTTATGAAAAATCATGTTGTAAACCCGAAGTTACCCATCTCACTGAATATGGATTGCAAGATCCGTTCCTGATCAAAGCCAATTGGATAAGGCGATCCAGACAGACCAAGTTAGTGGTCTGGCTGGAAAATCTCTGGCAATCTTGCGCTGCTTACCATCGCTTATGTGCAGGCGTGCACCCTGAAGGTGAACCCTTGCCTGTTAACTTGGACTAGGAGGAAGTCTTTGACAAACAGAAAGATTTTGTGGGAAAGGGCTGCAATCTAAAATCCTGCTATCACTGGCTACCCAAAGGGTGGAACGCGTGTTAAAGCCCGGCAAACTCTTGAAGGATATTTTGTTCAGAGACCACATGAACGGCATTCGTGAATTGTACTTAGAATGTACTTGATGACATTACAAATCTGTAGACTTGACAGCACTATTAATGTATAGAATGGTTGGCACTATGAATGTAAAGAAATCCAAGTATTGTTTTGAATTTCTTGTGTGATAAATTTCATAAAATTCTCTGCTATGATTTCTGTGCTACAAATTTACTAGATACACAGATGAAGAATAGCAACATTCAAGCTTTTTATTTTCATGGATGATTTGAGCACCCAGCTAGCAGCTTGTGGTTTTTAAATTTCAGTTGAATCCCACTATTTGTATTTAAGGTTGCAAGTACAAACACAGTGGTTTTGATTTTCAGAATACCATGGTGCTCATATAAAAAAAAATGTAATTGAGTCGTTCTTTGGTTCTATTTCTGTTAAGATAGTATGACATTAAAACAGAGTATATGTAGAAAATTAGATGCTCAGCCCCATTTCAAGCTTATTGGCTATGCAGTCCGTTACATGGAAACCAAAAATAGACTTCCTCAAAATATCCTTCGCAAAATAGAAAAAACAACCTACTGCAACTTCTCCCAACAAAAGCAGGTACATGTATTCAAAGAGGTGCTATACGATGATGACAACTACATAAATGAATGAATTTGTCCTATTACTTAAAGCTTTAAGGATGGGAAAGTTATCTTGACATCTTGTTCTGCCTGGATTAAGCGTTGTCACTTTTTGCAGCCATTGTTATGAAGGTTGATTAGTTGAGGGAAGCTCCAGAGGATAACAGTGATGCAGCAGTCAATGCCACTAATTCCAACTCTCAGGACCTGGGTTTAGTCCAGACCATAGACACAAAATGCTGGAGCAACTCAGCGGGACAGGCAGCATCTCTGGAGAGATGGAATGGGTGATGTTTCGGGTCAAGACCTTTCTACAGACACTTATAATGAGGGGTATTTAAAAATGTGTGGGACAAGTTCTCTTTGCTGGGTGTAAATTCAAGAGTTTCCTATCCAATAAAGTGTACTTGACCAGATCTTCAATGGTTCAAGAGAGTCACAATAGTACAGCACAAACTTCAGCCCACCACATCAATGCTGACTTTTTTTGCCAATCAACACTAATCTTATTTGCCCGCATTAGGAGTCTATCCATGTATGCCATGCCTATTTAGGTGCCCTGTAAATGCGACTCATCAATGGCAGTTACTGCACAAACCAATCTCCATGCCATTGACTCCATTTACACTTCACACTGCCTCGGCATGCCATCAACATAATCAATAATGTCCTTTTCTCTCCTCTCCCATCAGGCAAGATGTACAGTAGTGTCAAAACGCAGACCTCCAGATTTGGGGACAGTTTCTTCCCAATTGTTATCAAGCAATTGAACCATCCTATCAGAAACTGAGAGTATTCCCGAGCTATTATTGACCTCATCGGGAGACTGTCGGGCTATCTTTAATCGGACTTTGCTGGACTTTATCTTACACTAAATGTTATTTCCTTTATCATGTATCTGTATACTGTGGCTGGCTCATTTGTAATCATGTATAGTCTTTCCGCTGACTGGTTAGCACAGAACAAATGCTTTTCACTGTCCCTTGGTACACATGAGAGTAAACTAAACTGGTTAGAAATAGGCAGTGGGTGCCACCCCAGACAGCTCTACCTATATTTTTTATAATCCAAATTTGAAAATAATTGGAAGTCTTGATTCCAGAGCTTTAAATGACAGCACATTGTTTGCCAGGCTCCACATGGAAATTAAATTGCCTTTGATTCTGAAAGTACAAAAGAAGTTTATGGTACCAGCATAATTGGTGGTATTTACGCCTCTATTCTGGAAGAGCACTTGTCAGAACCATTATTCCGTTCTCTTCAATGTTTCTGATTTTGATCTTGGAGGTGGTAACACAGATGTGTTATATTTAAAAAAAAAACATTTACTCTTTTGCAGATTCCCGTTTTACCCATTATTTCAACTATGATAATTATTATTTGTAAGCCTTTTCCCAGACAAAATAGTAGTTGCCAGATTAGCCAAATAACAGTTTGCCAATGTAAAATTACAGATGGCACATAAGAACAAGGGCGCGTTGTCGTCCAAATCAATGTTCCTCAACTTACAATTGCAAAAGTCACTTAGTCGTCTTCTCGTTGTGTGCAGACTAGCTTTGTTTAACATCAAGAGACACAAAACTGAAAACGGACCCGTCTCAGTGGGTCAGACGGCATCTCCAGAGAAAAGGTATAGGTGCATTTTGGGTCGAGACCCTTCTTCAAACCTGCACTATCTTCAGTGATCAGGCACTTCACAAGTTCTCTTTTTCCATCTTTGTAAATATGTTTGCCTATGCAATATCCATGTGTATTGAATATACAAATAACTGCTGGTGCTGGGAAAAGTGTGCCAAACAGGTCATCTTGATGGGAATAATATTATTAATTGTACCATTTTCTTTTCCTTAAGTTGTGGTCTTTTAGATTTGCACTTTTGCGTTTGTGTAGGGATGGTGTGAGTGGGCAGTCTATTTGGGAGAGGCTTGTATGCAAGCGCAAGCATGTAGGTGGGGGAAATCTCCATGACTTGATAACTTTCATTAGAGCCAAGCATTTGTCACTCTTTTGCTTGCTGAGAAGAGGGGGAGGAAACCATGCAAATAAAAAAATATCTTGTTTGTATTGGGTCAAACCAAAAGTAAACCATGTGTGGTTTGACCTCTTGATTGGGTGGAGGAGAGAATAAAGTAGCACATTAAGCAAAGCACAAATATTAGCTTGGTTACATTTTCAGTACCTTTTGGCAATGCCAGAAGAAATATGTAATTAATAATTAAATCTTGCTGAATCTGGAAAAACTCCATCTCCTAAATATATTTAGGCCAATTGTGCTGCCACCTCTGCGGCCTGGGCTAATGTCACAATCGTCTGCAATCACATCAGAAACTGGTTTTATTGATTAGGAATGAAAGTTTCTGCATATCATATTACAGTACTTAGGAATGAAATTATTGTAGTGATGTCACAGAATTGAGGGTGTAATTTATCATTTTTAAATAGGGGATTTTTTGTGTGAAATAAGTTTAAAAAGAAAAGGTGCTTTAATTACTTTAAGAAAGTTTTCCGTTTAATGGGAAGCCTTTTACTATTTAGCAGTCCAGAAGAAGCGTTTCAACCTAATATCAACTGTCTGCTTTACTCTCCACCTGACCCAAGTTCTGCCAGCAGCTTGTTTAGGTTCACATTCGGCATCTGCAGTCTCCACCTATTTGGTCATGCCTCATTTTCATATTATCAGCAGAAAACTTTTAAAATGTTTTAATTTCAATTTGTAGTCAGTATTAGTAATTAGAAGAAAAGCGAATTGCCCCATATTTGTATCTGATATAGCTTTTGACCGATTCAGATAGTTCTTGCAGTGTCATTTGAATATTAAACATAAATCTAGCACAAGGTTTATGTGCACTTTGCTGTGCTTTGTTACCGCTGATGAAGAAAAACCTGACCCCACTAACTCATGGCTTTGATTGTTATTTAAACCAGAGACATCATCAATGTCTGAGAAGAATGCCATTTGGGACATTTGTCTCCCCTTGACCTTATCTGCTCTGAGAAGAATGCCAGTTTCTTTGGTATTGCCATAAAACCGTGTTTGGTATTTTTCTATATTAAAGATGTAGTTCTAGTGCTAGTTGTTGGCTAATTTATCTTTTGAAAAGTATTCAAGTTTCCATGGTTCCCCTTTTTTTTATGCCGATCAATCTGTAGCATACACTTCTCTCTCATTTTACTTGTAAGGAGAGTTCCACCTTCAGTTCCTCAGTTTGTCAACAAGCATTCTTGTAACAGTTTAAGTATGTCATTTATTTCATAAACTATCTAGCTACAGCTTTATCTTGCGATATGAAATAACTATCACGTTTAAGAAATGTTCAACAGTTTGGAGTGTTTTTTTGTCCAAGGTGTGAAAGAAATGCTTGTTTTTCTTATGAATGTATAACTTCAAATTCGTTTAATTGTTAAGAAATCCAGTCTGGTATCTTGCATATTTGCTACTCCCTTAACTTGCTGGGCTTGCTGGAAAATGCATTATTATTTGTGTGTGATGCTTTGGTATTAATAGCTATAACATCCAATAGTTTGGAAAATCTGTTAGTCTTGCACTATCAATCCTAAAGTATTAGATTATTTGAGTTTTACTGTGTTGAAGTTCATGAATCTGATTAGGAGTAATTTATTCACCTGGAGTTATGAATCTTTGGAACTCACTACCCCACAGGGCTTGTGATGTTGAGCATTTGTGAGCAACTTGTTGTTGAACGTGAAAGTGATCATATGGGTATTTGACAGCAAATGGAAGCTGAGGTAGAATTTTAAGTAGGTAGAGCAAACAAATGCTCTCTGGCCTACTAATCCTGCTATTTCTAATGTTTTTGTGCTCATAAAAGTGTCATAAAAATTGGTCCAATTTATTCAAAAGTTTCAGAATTTTACGTAAACTGAATTTATTGGAGTTTGCCATGGATAGTTTTGGAAACCAAGTTTTGGAGCAGTTACAAGATACAAGATACAAGATAAATTTAATTGTCACGTGTGCCAGATGGCACAGTGAAATGAATTCCCATACAGCCATACAATAAAAATAAACAGGACTCAACACACTATAGAATTCAACACAAACCATCCCCACACAGCAGAACCAAAGTTTCCCACTGTGTGGGAAGGCACCAAAGTCAGTATTCTTCCTCCACTGTTCCCCGTGGTCAGGGTCTCCCCAAGCCCTCCGCAGTTGCAGCTATGGGCGGCCCATGTCCAGGACCGCTCGCCAGGTTGATACCAGTCCGACGTCGGGGCTGCGGGACGTCCTCAGCGGCGTGGACACCAGAGTCGGCCCCCTCCTACCGGAGTCGGCGGCTTCCAAGTTAAGGCTCAATCCAGTAATAAAACTAGTTTGAAAATTGTGATTGAAAAGCAAAACACTTCAGATGTTGGGATTTTTTTAATTGAAATCAAGTGCTGGAAATACACACCAGGTCAGGTAAGATCTTTGGAGAGAGTATCGCGGTTAATGTTTCGGGTCATCAGAACTGGGAAAGTACTTTGTGTGAGAAGGAACTGCAGATGCTGGTTGAAACCAAAGATAGACATAAAAAGCTTCAGACTGATGAAGGGTCTTGACCCGAAACGTTACCCATTCCTTCTCTCCAGAGATCCTGCCTGAGTTACTCCAGCTTTTTGTGTCTACCTTGGGAAAGTATTTTATCTGACCAAAAATTGCTATCAAATTGGACATTGTTGTTAAATTGATACTTGATGTACTCTGTGTTGATTTTGTAGTTTCAGTTATTAAATACCAATTGAACTCAAAAGGAGGCTTGTTGCTATACCTAGGGTTTGAAAGCAGCGGTATCATTGTATATTGAAACTTGTTTTGAAGGAAGAACAGTGGTGGTTTTGTGTCAGACTGATGGCTCCTCCCATGAAGCAAGCACATCACATTCAGTTACTCTGGTTGCTTTTGGCCTTGAGCATCTAAAATGTCAATAATGTGTATTTATAAAGTCAATAAAGTAAGACTTTCAGCATATCATATTACAGTACTTAGCCGTGTAGTAAATTTTGCGTTTTAAAACCACTCCTCATCTTTGCACGTCAATTTGTTTTGTTGCCAATTGAACCCATTGCTCTGGTTTCTGCGAATGATGCACGATTTTATTACAGAATGTTCAAGATCTGCACTTCCAGTGAATCTTCCCCATCACTAGACTGTGCTTTGAGGTCTGATATTTGAAGAGCAACACATGTATTCAATCAGTAGCTGAAATGCATTCCACTTAATCTTTTCTCCGCATACTACTACAAATGAACATCTTAGTGCGATATTATTGCAAAATATAATTTACAAATTGTATGGATGGCAGTGTAAACTGGTGTTCTGTACACAGAATTACAAAGTAAATACATGGGATTAGAACCAAACTAAGAAGTGGGTATTGGCTTTAGTACATGTAAGGATTACAGTATGTTGCCTTGCAATCAAATCATTATCAAGCCTGTTTTTACATGCAAGTTTAATGTATGGTTCCAAGAACTTGATTTTAATTAAACTTTGTTTTAATACAATTTCCAGCACTAGTATTTAAACTTAAATCTAGCTCCTTTTCTCAGAAGCAGACCTGTATGTCCAGTTTTAGTGCTGCTGCAGTCTGGAGTAGAAAGGAACTGAGGCCAGCAATAGATCAGCCATCATAGATAAGTAGAAACCAGGTGCAGGAATAGGCCATTCGGCCCTTCGAGTCAGCATCGCCATTCAATGTGATCATGCTGATCATCCACAATCAGTACCCCATCTCCCCATATCCCTTGAGTCCGCTAGCCCTAAATATTAAATGGCAGGGCTGGTTTGAGGGGCCTGGAGGCCTACTATTTCTTTTGTGTATTGAAATAAAGCCCATCCTAAAGCTTCCTCTTAATTTTGATTTAATGTGTATCATTTCCTATTAACTCCGATATACCAACTGTAATACAGAGTGTAGATGAACCCACTCATTTCCTGTAGTGTCTCAGCAGTTCTGCATTATTCCACTGTCTTGTGTTTCTGAAATTATAATTGACCCCAAAAGAGCTTTCTTGATAGCATTCTAATTGTACTGTAAGAACTTTATAATGAAAATGTTATCAAAAGTCAATAGGTGGTTAAAAATGTATTTATCATTTCCCCAAACCAAGCTCCTTAAAATGTTAATGTAGAGAAGTTCAGCCCAGTCATGATTGAGCTCAGTCATATTTTGATTGAAAAGCATCAATCTGATACAAATTACTGTCATACCCAGCAATACTAAGGTCATAACACATCATTCCGATGCTGAGAAGATGCAATGTTCTGGTAATAAAGCTACTCGACCTTGATGTATTCTGAAACATTTACTCTTAACATGCAAGGCAATGAAGGTGGAGAGGTGCTTTTGGGTGGTAGAGAAAATAATTGATTTTTAAATTGTTTCAATTTGTTTTATGGATACATGTATTAAAATAGTACTGTACTGCAACACACATTTCATTATGTTGTGTCTTTTAGTTGTGCTGAAATAGTTCAGTTGGTTTTCCAGATTTGCATCAGACAAATGACTGCAATTTCTTTCTATGACCATGAACTTTGGTGCAGCAATGGTTATCGGTTCATAATCAGATACTTATTGGAAAATGGAGACACAAGACTCTTGATGCTGGAATCTAGAGCAAAAAAAAAACACACTGCTGGAGGAACTTGGTGGGTTTAGCAGCATCCGGGGTGGGGCAGGGAATTGTAGATTTTTTTTGTCGAGGCATCAATCTGGACTGAGTATGAGGGATGATAGCCAGTTTAAAATGAGGGATGACATTGGCCAGAGGGTGATAAGTGAAATGTTGGGAAGTATTTGTGGGGAGTTGGTTTCAGGCTGCTCTGCTCTTGCCTGTATACACTTGATACCAATATTATATGTTGCCAATCCCAGTTTAATATCTCCATATGGAACACAAATATGTATTTTTAGAAAGGTACAAAGGACTTATTAAAATGTTTCTTACTGGGTTGGTTCTTCTAATGAAAGTAAGCAAAATATTTTTGGCATGGAGAGTAAACGTTTTGAAAAACCTTTTCTGTTATTCCAATGCCAATTAAGCTAGTGCATTGATCGACAAAATCAAATTGCTGAAAAACAATTCTCTAATAAAATTCAATGTTTTGAAGCTAATTTATTGTAAATGGGAACTCAGTACTTGCTTTCGTAGAACCATTTTTGAATAGTGGATACACAAATGGTATGCAAAAGCAAGAAATGTTAATTGAATTTCTGATGCATGTTTTCGGAAAGAAAAGCATAATAGGTGTGTGAGATCTAATCATGTCCATGCAGATACAGGTAGCAAATCTGGGATATGGTCTCTTGACAGAATGATGACGTGAAATGTACTTGCTGTCATTAGTATATATTCAGTATAATTACCAGTTAAGCCCTTTAATTTGCCAATGTCAGTGACAGATAGATACCAGTCATCTGATTGACACTATCAAGGCAGTGTTGACAAACTAATTATGCTGTAAATTTGATCTGCTATGCTATAACCTATGTAACCAAGCTTGAACCAGAAAGCATGGGTTTTGGGACGTTGTGTGACCAAAATTATGTTTATAATATAATAGTTTAATTATTTGTTCTGCAAATGATTTTCAGCATTGATGATCTTCAGTGTCACTTACCATTTCTTTACTTTCTACTGCTGTATGTTAAAATGCTAGACCCAATGTTAGGTTTCAGCATATGGACTCCACAACAGTGTTAAATGAGCAATGGTGCAAAGCTGCGTGCTGAAGGACACATCTTGGTTGAGCCACCCCAAAAGGCTGTTTGATGAAAGGTCATAATATTAGGTCCTCCTGCTGGCTGGTGGAAAATGATGGGCTGGTCCCTACGTCCAGAATTTTGAAATGTTTAAAATTATTAGTGAGGAAATGTTTGGGACTGAAATTAATGACAATGGCTTACTAGCACTTTCACTAATAATATGTCTGGTGCAGTAGAGAAAATATGATGTCCTTTGTTATATAAATTGATCATTTTATGAACAAATCAAGTTTCTGAAAAGCGTTCCTTAATTTGCTTATGTGAACTCCATCAAAATCTTCAACAACCTAATATTGTTCTACTTGATATTTTATTTCTGATTGACTTACAACATTTAATTCCAGTCAATCTGTTAATGTAAATTTTGAGTAGAAATTGGGTTTTAGGAATGGAAGAATGGATCTGTCCAATTCTGTTAATTGGTCAGATCCTTAAGATGATAATGTTTCATGGGCACTCTGCAGCTTTGGAGAAACTGTGTAGGCAAAGATCATTCTTGGTCAATGTTCTAATTGTTTTGAATTTGTTTCATGAAATTTTCCCCAAGGAGTAGTAGAACTGGCAGTTTGTAATTCATGGTATCAATGTTTCCTGTTGCAGTGTTAATTTTGTTGCATTTTGTTTGTAGCGTTACTGATTAAGAATCTGTAAAGGCTCACTTTTACGCCTGTCCAGGGACTCACAGGCCAGTTGTAGCATACAATGCCACTCTCAGACCAGGGCCAAACTCATTATGCTATTATATTTTAGCAATGAATGTGCATATACATAGTCGGCGTTCCTACTGTACTTGATGTCCTCAAGAACTTTCATCCAAGAGAATAATTATCATCCAATATAACCTAGCTGCCCCGCACAGGAAGGTACTGAATGCAACTCTGGGTTTCGACTGATTTGCTGATTTCGAATTGGCAGTGAAGAATGTCTACTGACATTTTATTTGGTAAATTTGCTGTGAATTTGAACAAGTTGACTGAACTACATTTGTTTTGCAGGTGTGTTTTTTGCAAAATCTGTTTTAAATATTTGAAAACTATTACAGCCTTCAATGGGTTAATCAGTACAGTACAACCTCCATACTTCCCCTGCATCTTTTGAGGTGATGTGTGAACCTCCCATCCTATAAAGACATTTATTAAAGAAATCCCAGACCTTAACCTTTATTATGTAAAAACCGGATGTCATGAACGATGTGCTGTGTGATTCACTGGTGTCTTTTCACTTGGTCTACATATCAGACTGCTACTATACATCCTGTTCCATAGAAGTGAGGCTTAGGTGTGGGTTGATTAACAGCTCCTCGTTGTGTAGGCAGTGCAAAGCAGCGTGGGAGGGATTCCTCTGCTAAAGGCCGCATCTCTGATGCAGCCACTGCGTCATTTCATTTACATAACGTGCTCGTCATGGGAGGTGATATGACGGTGCATACTCTAATGTCTGTTGGAAACCTTTTTGAAACACTACGTGCAGTACATTGACTACTGTATTTACAAGCCTATCAGAGAAATGGGGGATGGGGAAATCTACAGTCTTTGAACACTGTTTTTAAAAGAAAATTGTAGTGATCCTTACTGCAACAAAAAGAGCACACTTGTACCGTTTCAATATTGTGTGGATCATGAATGCTTTAATCTGATGACAATGTAACACATATGGGAAAAGATGCTTAATGGTTTATGGTATTCAGTTAATTCTAAACCTTTTCGGGGCAGCTTCTATTAAAATATATTTTCAGAACATGTTTTTTGAATTTGAGAAAGGGGAAAAATGTTAATCTGTGGCTTGTACCATGAAAATTGGAGCTATTTTTCTTTGAAACCAGTATTCGTGATATTTTGCTCATCTACAGGAAGATGCTAAATTGTAGGTGTAATTACAATCTTGCCTGTTCTTCCCAGCTGATGTCACTGAATAACAATCAGGAGAGGGAAACTTTTCATATTTCCATTTGAACCTGGTAATGCGGAGACCAATTGTCATAGTCCCATACCATGCAGGGTGACCAATGCGTTAGAATGTATTCCATTGAATTACAATAATTAAATCTATGGTCTACAATATTTGACATGTTATTTAGTGATGGAGGAACATTTCTTAAAACTGTTAAATCAAATATAACAATTCTTAAAGTGCAGAGACGAGGAAGGAATGATGCAAAAAAAAAGTAATCAGATGGAAAGCAAGAAAGGTTAGATGTCAATAATGCTGGGAGTAGAAGTAAAGAAAAATGAAACATGGGAAAGGTGTAAAAGAGAACAGCAAAATCAGCATCAAACACTCGTATGTTAACTCGATCATCCCCGGGAACCTTAAGGTGTTAAGTATGATAGAGGAAAAGACGTTAGTAGTTGTGGATTTATGATACAGGAAGCAGATTTGCATTGAAGATTTCTCAAATGTTTTTTGTGCATCTACTGAAACAGATGGGTGAATGTATGAGTGAAATGTGTGCTTTATGAAACCAAATCTTATACATTAAATGCACTTAAATAAAAATTGTCTTAATTTCTGTTTGCCAATGTACAATAGGATTCTCAGCTCGGGAAGCAATCTGGCATAAAAGCCCTCTTGCGTTCCAATATTTACTGAGATCCAAATTCTAACAGCCAGCTGGGGCTAACTAGATTTCACTGGAAGAACTGTCCGCCAACTTGGATCTATCAATGCCTCCTAGTATTGCTTCTGTGTTCTATTCGTGGCATGGGCAGCAGAGTGTTTGATTGCCATTAATTTTGTCAAAGGTTTTATACATTATCATGCTTTGCATTTGGACCCATGGTGACCTGAGCAAACAAAGTCCAGGCACTGGTAATACATTAAACTTAAATTTGAAGCACACAGATCTTAAAATTGCCATCTGACATTAAAGCTACTTCCAGTGATGTTCCTATGTGATAAATAAGTAAGAGCCCATATGAAAATCCAGCAAGCTTAGTCACAAGATGCATGCTTCAATTTAAACAGACAGCCATTTGCATTAGGAAGGAGGGAGAGAGAACCCATATTTAAAATGTTACATAATCTTAAATCATCAGATGTGAGGAAGATAGACACAAAGAGCTGGAGTAACTTAGCAGGACAAGCAGCATCTCTGGAGAGAAGGGATGGGTGATGTTTTGGGTTGAGACCCTTCATCAGATTAAACCCGAAACATCACCCATTCCTTCTCTCCAGAGATGCTGCCTGTCCCGTTGAGTTACTCTGGCTTTTTGTGTCTACGGTTTAAACCAGCATCTGCAGTTCCTTTTTACACAGATGTGTGGAAGACCTGTCTCACTCTTGAAATATTCTTGTTGTGAAGTTAAAACACTCTTGATACTAGAATGGATAATAATGACCTTCCACTGCTCTTAAATAAGAATATAAGAAATAGAAGCCAGAGGAGGCCGTACAATTCTTTTGTCTGCTCCTACTTATCCTCTGTGGCATTTTTCAGCACTGTCCACATCTCTTGATCTCCTTCATACATAGAAATATATCCATCAGCAGGGCTCTCGCTTAACATTTTTTCCCTGTTGCCAGCCGGGCAACCTTGGCAGCTTTTTAGGTTGCCAAATGACAGTTTAGGTGGACATTTAAGATGGCTTGCATGACGCATGCTCGGCCGAAGTGCGTGGTTACCTGTTTTGTGCATTCACATATTATTTCTGCTTCAAATAAAGTCGCAAACTAACAAATTCACCAATCAAGACATGATGTATACCACAATGACATGCAGCAAAATTATAATACAGTATCTCAACTCTTTTTACACATTGCAATTAATGCAATTTTTATTATTTCTTTCCACTTCCAAACAAAAATGTGGTTGGATTATTCAGCGTATGATCAACCTGTGTCAATAAATCCTGGACCTTGATAACATATATGCTTAACCATGCACACTACAGATTGATACAAGCATGTTTTCTGTGAATGACCGAAAATGATTATGACATGGCCATAGCGTGGGTCGGTATTACTATTGGTACAGAAACACTCTCGCTTCCCACATAATTTATCCACAACAAAATATACAGGTTGCAAGGAATTTTCTAAAGGCATTTTATGATAATAGCTGTTAAAACTGACTATACCCATCTGACAGGTTAAACATTACACAAACTAACAAGAGATGGCCAAAGGACATAAATGCAGCAAATGTTCTTTTGGTAATATATTTAAAGGTGTCAAGACGTCACATTACCGGACATTCAGATTAGATGTATGTGTTGTGAACAGTAATGAAGATACCCAGTTTGTAAGCAACAATTTTTTTTTTTAAATTGTTGATAAACGCTTTTCCATCATTCCCACTTCAGAATTAACTTTAACATTTCAACTTTAACATTTCAACGGTAGCAGTGACAATCGAACATTGCGGTTTTAATGTTTCACGTGTTCACAATTTAATTAATCCATCTTTATGGATTAAAACAAATAATAACATGACTACTTTCATTTACATGACATTGCTGTGTCCCAAACATTATGGTGTCCTGAAATGGGGGGACTGTATGAACACAGCTGTAATTTCTACATGGTGAAACCAAAATGTATAAAAATGGCCTTTATTTAAATCTGACAATGTGCACTTTAACCACGTGATTTAAAAAAAAATTTTTGTTAGACATCTACAAATTGTGGAGTACCGAGGAAAATAAATAAATGATAGGTCTTTGTCCTAAACATTATGGAGGGCACTGAATGTTCCAATTGCCATGTTCTCATCGACAGCTTATCTATATCTACATGGTTACCTGTAGCTGTAACCTTTTAGCGTAATGATCAACCAGTTGGAAATTCGACTCGTCTTGTTTGCTCAAAGCCTACACTCAAGTAGCCTTTCTGCATGCATGTCTACCCACATTCTGCACTGTTCCATTGTGATTTTTCTTTCTATAGAAATGCTGATATCTGGGAAAAAAAGATCTACTAGATACTACCTTCATTATAACTGCGGTATTTTCAAAGTTTCTAATACCTGTACTTGCGTTATTTAAAAACAAATATCAACAAAGAGCTTCTCGTGCATTTGAAGATTTCTGTCAAGTTTTTAAGAAACTTAGTTAGCTTATTCCTTTCACTATTTGCTGACGAATAACTTTGGAAAGGTAGGAATCTCAAACAAGTTCAAAACACTGTATATACACTGGTGTTTTCTGAACTGTGATTTGCATATTTCTTGTTAAAATTCAGCAAAGTTGTTTTTCTCCCAATGGTTTTTGAAACGATGAAGATCTGTTGCAACATAAATCACAGTAATATTCCCATTACTTTTGCTGTAAAGAACTTCATGAAGTGTGCAAAACAAATTTCTATTTATAGGAAAAAATTCAAACAATGTCATTCACTAGTCTTTTATTGAGTTATATATAGTTGTAATTTTAAACAGTGCTTTCATTGACAGAGGCAGACAAGGTTAGGAGCTTACATGGGTTTCACATGATAGTTCGTCATGCCTTTTATCAGCAGCAAACCAATACACAGAATCAATGGGGAGTTGAGTCACGAGTTGCAGTGAAGTTGCCAGATGCTGTAAACTCTGGAACGGAAAGGGAATGCTTCCAGCTTCTAAACTGGGGAAGGTCAATCTTTTTCAAAGGCGTTAAGAGATGGAATATTTTGCATAACCCTTGGAGTTTCCTGCAATGGGAAAGGTGTTGACTACTATTTTTAACTGTTCTGAAGAGGAACTATTTAAGTGGTACAGATACAAAGATTCTAAGTCATATTGGTAATCCAGTTTTTAGCACAAGATTGTGTTATTTCTATTTAGGTTTTGCTAGTGTCACTTAAAATACGACCAAGATTTGTTGAACTTGAAAGTATAGATGTTGCAAAAGGATAATTTCTCTTAAATGTACTTCCTCACATGCAGATCTTAAACCTACGGAATTATTACAGCATAAAAGGACACTATTTGGCCCATCGAGTTTATGCAAGAGCAATCTAGCTAGCCCCACATCCTTGTCCTTTCTTGCTTTTTCCCCGCAAGTGTTTTGACCACAATCAAAACTGCCTCTTCTACCCCGTGCACTATTCCCCTCCCTCTTTCTCTGCAGGTTGTACATTTTAGAATCTAGCAAGTCTTAACATAAAACAAGTAATTTTCTTGGTCATTTCATGATCGTTTTGCTAATTGCCCTGTAAATACATCCTCCTGATGTTTGACTCTTGCAATGGGAGCAGTGTCTGTCTCTATCTACAATAGATAGAGCCTTGAGTGAAAAAGCAAAATTCTGAAGGAACTCAGTGGGTTAGGCAGCATCTGTGGAAGAAAATTAATAGATTACTTTTTAGATTGGGGACCCTCCTGCTTGACCCACTGAGTTTCTCCAGCAATTTGTTTTTGACTCTGGGTTATCTGCAGTCCCTTGATGAACCACATACCGATCATGGAGTAGGTAGCATTCTTAACTCTTAAACCAAGACATGGAATATTACCAAAATCTGAGCTATTACACCAGTAGAGTAATGAGGGAATTGCCCCAGATGTCAACTTTGACGAGATGTTAAAGCTATATCCCACCTCTCATTCAAGTGGTTGTAAATGTTCTTCTCCAATGGCCAACGTCCATTCCCCCACACCTAAAACAACTGCGGTGTAAAACAAAAATAACTTAAATTACAATTATTATACTTCAAGTGTACCTCGCAAGTAGTAATTGTAAAATGTTTTGGTGCATCCTAAGGCTATGAAAAATGCAATGGCTATTCTATTGATGTCTTTCTTTCTCGGCCTCTAAATTTGGAGTTTGAAAAGAGTGGCATGGATGCCAGTTATTCCTCAAAGTTGCAAAAGTTCTTCAGAAGAGTCATCATTCGGGCATGGGGTATTCCTCTGCGGGATAATACCAAGTCTTTATTAAGATCTGGCAATGTGCACTTTAACCACGTGTGATTTTTCTTTATTTTTTTTATTACAAATCTCAAATTGTATACAGAGGCAAATAAATAAATTATGGGTCTTTGTCCCAAACATTATGGAGGGCACTAAGATTCAGATTCAGATTCAGAAGTCGCACATAACAATGGTAAAGAAGGCATTTGGCATGCTTGGTTTCTTATATCGGGGCAATGAGAATAAGAGTCAGTCATTATGCAATTTTATAGGACTTTGGGTTGTATTTGGATTATTGCATGCATTTCTGATTGTCCTATAATAGGATGAATGTGGATGCCTTTGAAAGGGTGGTTACCAAAATGATGCTTTGATTGGTGGGTTTTAGCCATTGGATTGTTTTCTTTAAAGCCCTAGAGGTTGGGGAGACCCGATAGAATAGAAGTACATAATTATTAAAACACATGATGGATGGGCTATCCAGATGGACCTTGGTGAGGAAATTGGTTATGATTACGCCTCACACACAAGTAATGCAGTTTAAATGGGTAGGAAGTGGAACGTTTTCCATCATGGGGTTAAATAATATTGCCCACTCTTCTGAGCATCGTTTGTGTGTTATCAAGAGACTTTTGGTGAATCCATCAGGAAAGAAACAAGAGTGATAATGCCAGGCAGTGGGGCACACAGGTCAATGCCTCCTTGCACATGGACAAAGTCATGCAGTGATGCAGGAAATAACTTCCACATTTTCTGAATTCAGTCTTGGAGATGTGAAATAATATGCAAGAGCCAACAAAGTGTAGGAGCACAGATTTTATGTAGTAGGATACGAAGTGTGGAGTGAAAAGGGGGTATCTTGTTATATCTTGTTATACGTGTCCACAGACTGAGGAAGCATATAATTAAGGTTTTTGAGATGCTGGCCTTTTCAACTGAGGCATAGAATTTAAGAGCAGAAAGATTAAACTAGAACTATACTAAAACATTAAGACCACGATGTGCTGTTCTGGTTGCAAGATTGTGGGAAGGATATGATGGTAGTATGGAGAGGGCAGAGGCAACTTAAGGCCATCTGGGCCAGGGCTTTAAAGTGTTAATTTGATAAGAAATAGGTGGGATTGAATAAAAGGCGATTGAGAGAAAATGTACTTAAAGTGTACAAAACTGAAAAAGCTAAACAGTGATTGGCAAAAAAGATGCGAGCTAAAGTATTGAGTATTTGGCAGAACCTTTGATCGGCTGGGGACAATAAGATTGCTGCTCCTGCTGTAAATCTTTGAACTATCAGTGCAAATTTACTTTATTCTCCAAATTTGTATTGCAAGAACCTACTTTAAAAATAATTTATGCCAGAACCACTTTCTAATGATGCACATTGAGATCTCTGAAACCAACTGGTCCAGGGAACAGTGATATTGAAGGTCTTTGTTAGTTAACAATGGATTTATAAAGTTTCCTTATCAAGGATGCATTTGAAATAGTCTAATACAGCAAATATTTAAGAGCCAGCATCCTTGGCTTCAATATAAAGTTTGCCCAGCAGCCATACATGGGAATGTTGTCTCTGTGTGGGATAACAGGAAGAAATTTCAAAAGCTTAGTGCTGACATTGTTCTTATGGCATTCTGAATGATGTAATTGCTATTCACTCATATTTTATGTGGTGCAGAGAGAGTCATTGTGTAACGCAGCTGTGCTATGCTTGCCAATGTCACTTACACATTGGCATTGGTGTTCGTCATTGCTGGCTGTGGAGGTTATTCATCTGTTTTTATATTTGGACACATTTGTGAGCTAACCTTTCAAACATCACCTTTTTAAACATAGTCATTTAGTATTTTGGAGAATACTGATGGATTGTTGACCAACATACAGTGCCCTCCATAATTTTTGGGACAGACCCATCATTTATTTATTTGCTTCTGTGCTCCACAATTTGGGATTTGTAATAGAAAAAATCACATGAGGTTAAAGTGCACATTGTTAGATTTTATTAAAGCCCATTTTTATACATTTTGGTTTCACCATGTAGAAATTACAGCTGTGTTTATACATGGTCCCCCCGCCCCCCCCCATTTCAGGGCACCATAATGTTTGGGATACAGCAATGTCATGTAAATGAAAGTAGTCATGTTTAGTATATTGTTGCATATCATTTGCATGCAATGACTGCTTGAAGTCTGTGATTCATGGACATTACCAGTTGCTGGGTGTCTTCTCTGATGATGCTCAGCCAGGCCTGTTTTGCAGCCATCCCCTTATACTATTATGTTGAAAAGTGGCCCTTTTTGATTTTTGCTCTGGATTTGCCTGCCTGCCACTTTTACTTTTCACCTTGCTACCTATTGCTTCTACCCTCTTTTACACCCCTCTGTCTCTCTGCTCATGCTCCCATCCCCCTGCCACATTAGTTAAAATCCTCCCCGACAGCACTAGCAAACACTCCCCCAAGGACATTGGTTCCATTCCAGCCCAGGTGCAGACCGTCCTGTTTGTACTGGTCCCACCTCCCCCAGAACTGGTTCTAATGCCCTAGAAATTTGAATCCCTCCCCCTTGCACCATTTTTCAAGCCACGTATTCATCTGCAATATCCTCCTATTTCTACTCTGACAAGCACGTGGCACTGGTAGTAATCCAGAGATTATTGCCTTTGAGGCCCTACTTTTAAGTTTATCTCCTAGCTCCCTAAATGCCAGAAATACTCAGAAGCACTTGCACATACTCTGAAGCACTTACACCCTATAATAATTCTCTCTTCTCCCCTCTCCTGTCAGGCAGAATGTACAAAAGCTTGAAAGCATGTACAAACAAATTTCTGACCAGTGTCCCAACTCCCAACCGACTTTGTTACAACAGTTACACTTGGTTTTATCTGCACTTTCTCTGCTTTAAAGCTATATTCTGCACTGTTTATTTTTCTCTTTGCACTACCAGTTGTACATGTATAGTTTGATTGTACTCGTGTATGGCAGATTTGACTGGTCAGCACATAAAGGTTTTTCACTATCTCAGTACACGTGGCCATACCAAGATAATGTACAACCTGAGATGTTGTCATAACTTTGTTTTGTTTCAAAGTGTTCCAACATTTATAATTCAGCACCTATAAACTTGTAAATTTAAGATGTGCAAGGGAAATCATTCAAACGTTGAATATTCAATATGGCTTGAACTTTTTTTCAAGCTCCCATTGATGTGGTCAATTGATTGATGATATGAGTTGTGGAATCTATTTTTAGATTCATTCCTCTTGTTCAGAATTGTGATAGTCTCTTCAGTGAATAAGGTATGAATTTGTACATGCAGACACCACAAAAAGCATGTTTCCCCCATATGAAATGATTCCTCGTCAACTCTTGAACAGTGGGCAAACTACTTTCTCCTAGTCACCAATCATAGAAATGTGCATGACTAATCAAAGTGACTAAAGTTCTCATTCCATCAGTGTAAAATCCAGCTCGACTCTTGTGTGCTTGAGTCGAATAATTCAGCTGTTGAGAGCTTTGGATGATGCTTAAAATGGTGCATAATGAGTTGGTTCCAGTACAAAAGAAAGGAAGTTACTGTCACTAAAGTGTACGTCAGCAGTAGTTTTGGGGGATATAATTGATTGCTGAATAAAATTTTGTCTACAGTACATGTGGGAAAATATAATTTTCTTAAATGTAAGTGCTTCAAATAGAATATTGGATAAATAAACTGTTATGTGCTCTATTTATAAGTTTCAGCTTGCAGGAAGCACTTTATTTTTAATCTAAATTTCCTTCCCTGAAGTGGTGCATCTCATTGGTATTCTTGGTTTCAGCAATGCAACTTATGAGATGCTTTTCATTTTAGTGACAATTTTGTTTACATTTACTTGTGCCCTTCAGTGGCTGACTTGACTCTTCTGGACAACCTTTCCCCATGAGCCTTTTTCCTGTAGAAATCGTGAACAGTATTTATTGTAAATTGAACTGAATTTGATCTTCATTTATTTATTGAGATCAAACTCAGTTTAATTAAAGAATGGGCATCTAGGCAATTTTCTTGTATGTTCCAAATTGCAGTCTGCCTGGTAGCATGGGAGATAACCATCTGAGAAGAAATTTGTGCCAAATACATGTAGTTTGGATAAGAAATCTAATGAAGCAAGTTATCTGGTCAGCTCTGTTTTACTATTTAATTGGTCCAGGCTGGCCAGTGCCTCAGTTATACATTTATTTGCATTTCTTTTCCAAAGTAATGGACACCAATTTGAAAATGATGGAAAAAGAGCTCAACATCTTGTCGGTCTCAATTCATTGAGATGGGAATGGTGGAGGTAGAAGCTAATAAGGCCTCTGCTGAGGAAATAACATTCAAGTTTATACAAGGGAAGAACCGAATGAATACAGACATTTGCAAGCTATTGGATGAGGTGCAATGTATAAGCAGTTTATCTATGAACAGTGAAAGGTAAAATTCAGAATTTACATTTAAAAACAAATGCACCTTTTGGAAGTAAAGCCATTGATATCTACATCTTAAATTTATTACAGCTGGGTTTCGAGAATAAAAGGTTTAATTTTATCATTCAAGCTCCGTATTAAAAGTGTTTCAGTAGGCCTCAATTCAAGTTCAAGTTCAAGTGAGTTTATTGTCATGTGTCCCTGTATAGGACAATGAAATTCTTGCTTTGCTTAAGCACACAGAAAATAGTAGGCATTTACTACAAAACAGATAAATGTGTCCATATACCATGATATAAATATATACACACATGAATAAATAAACTGGTAAAGTGCAAATAACAAAGTGGTTATTAATAATCGGAGTTTATGTGCAAGAGTTTAATTCAACTAAGATATTGATATGTATTACTCATACTCATACTTACTTTATTAGCCAAGTATGTGTTGCAACATACGAGGAATTTGATTTACTGTATTACAATTATTATTGGGTGGCACAGTGACTCAGCTGGTTTTGCTACTGCCTCTCAGCACCAGATACCCAGGTTCAATCCTGGCATCAAGTGCTGTTTGGAGAGTTTACAAAGTCTCCCTGTGATCATGTTGCGTTTTTTCTGGTTTCCTCCCACGTCCTAATGACATGCAGGTATGTAAGTTTCTGTAAATTCTCTCTAGTTTGTAGGGAGTGAGTGGAATAACTAGTGTGAACTAGTTAATCAGAGTGCACTTGATCGGATGAAGGGCCTGTTTTCCGTGCAGTATTTTTCAAACAATCAATAATTAATTATAGCTTTGATATTGATAGGGGTCAGTTGGTGACACTAGCCATGTATTCAAAAGAAGGATAGACCTCAGTTCCATCTATAAATATTTTAGCAAGATTTTCCAAGTTCCAGCACTTTTTCTGTGATTTTCTGGAGTATAATAGTACAGAGATAATTGTTTACATTGTAATCTATAATCTATACGAGAAAGAATCAGAGACTCCCGTGGACTTTAAAATTCCTTGAAAATTACTCATATGTTGGTAATAGTAGTTGCAGAAACCAGATTGTGGTGAAAACTGGAATGCAGATTAGATAATTATAAGCCTTGAAACCAATTTTTCATGAGGCAGCAACAAAATATTTTCATTCCACAGTTGTCATTTTGTTAGCAGGTAGTTTCAATTATTTTCATTATGTACTCAGTTATTGAATTCCTGTGCAGAAAACTGGATTGGTTGAAATACCAAATCAATTCCAAATAAGGTAGATAGCACTTTAATTTTAAAGTGTAGAGTAGCACATCACCCGTGTCTAATAACCTCATGATCAGGCTGCTTCTATCCAATAGTTTTTCTGTTTTATTATAGGTGTGCATTTGCTTTCGGAAAGCTTTCTGTTGATAGATAACAGGACATCGACTAGGTGGTATTAAGCTATTAGACTCCCAGATTCCGTCTACTTTGTTAGCTGTGCTTAGTTGTCAGCCTTGTATTAATGACGTTGATGCCCCTGATTCTACAGGGAAAGAATCCTTAAGTATACCAATATATAATTAGGAAATTGTGTACTGATAACTACATTTGGAGATTGTTCAGATGATGTTCTGGGGGTTAGCAGGTGGTAAGTGCCTAATGTGTGAAACTATGTGGAGTAAATATTAAATAACGTATTATTATTAGCCCAAGATGTGTCTGATTAAGAATGGCAAAGGAAGGTTTTAAATGCTTGTCTTTTCCTATGGGACAACTCACCTCTGCATGCATTGTCAGCCGTGTGAAAACTCAGTTCGCAGCCACTTTTCGGACTTGTGAACTGTTCAGGTTACAAACAGTTCTTGGGATCAGATCCCTGCTGTAACACGGGAAGGAACCTGAAACTGTATTCCATTGCTCTATCCCTAGACCAACAATAAAATTGTCAGTGCTGTAAATCTGAAAGAAAATACTGGAAACGCACAGCAGGTAGTATTTGTAAGCAGAGAATCTGTGTTCGCGTTTTGGGTCTGAGCCCTTTCGTTTCCAAGACAAGGCACTTGTCCTGTAGAGGATTATGGCTTCAAGTCCAAGAGATGACTTTGCTAGCTCCATATAATCTATGTGAACATATGCTGCATGACAGCACTAATTTTCTTTAAAATCATGTCTTTCATCTGATTCCAAACTTTCAGCTAACTCGGATGCCAGCTGCAATTCAATTTCGGATGAAAACAAATAGGTAGATGAAAGCTCACTAAGCCCAATCGGTATGACATTGAAGATAGACATTGAATGCTGGAGTAATGCTGATCAGTCTGAAGAAGGGTCTCGACCCAAAACGTCATTCATTCCTTCTCTCCAGAGATACTGTCTGTCCCGTTTAGTTACTCCACCTTTTTGCGTCTATCTTCACAATTATCTGCAACCCAAGGATATATTCTCAGCCATCTACTATACTCATTGTATACTCATGACTGTGCAGCCAAATACCAATCCAACTCGATATACAAATTCACATACAATGCTACCATTGTGGGCTGGATATCAAATAATAAGATGGAGTACAGGAAGGAGATTGAAAACCTTGTAACCTGGTGCCAAGACAACCTCTCCCTCAATGTCAACAGGACAAAGGAGACTGATCGACCTCCAAGAAGCAAAATGGTATACACACCCTGATATACATTGAGGGCTCTGAAGTGGAGATAGTTGAAAGCTGGAATAAATATCACCAACAATTTGTTCTAGACCAGCCACATCAAAGCAGTGGCCAAGAAAGCACATCAATGCCACCCTTCCTTAGAAGGCTTAGGAAGTTCAGCATGTTCCCAATAACCTCTACACATGTACCGTTGAAAGCATTTAACGGCCTGCATCACAGTATGGTTTGGGAACAGCTCCATCCAAGACTGCAAGAAATTGCAGAGAGTTGTGGATGTAGCCCAGACCATCACCTAAACCAACCTCCTTCCAATGACTCCATCTGCATTTCATGCTTTCTCAGCAAGGCCACCAAGAACTAGTCTCACCCCAGTCATTCCCTCTTCTCTCTCTTTTTTGGTAAGTGTGACAGAAATTTGATACGTCCAGGTTCAGGGACAACTTCTTCCTAGCTGATAACTGAACCGTCCTCTTGCCAGCTAGAGAGCAGTTCTGACCACCCACCTCCCTCATTGGAGACCAAACTATCTTTGGACAGTTTGGATCATTCAATTTGGAAAAATTGGACTTTATTTTGCACTAAATGTTGTACCTTTTATCAGTACAGTATAAATTGCTTGATTGTAATCATGTATAATCTTTTCACTCACTGGATAGCACACGAAAAGCTTTCCACTGTACCTCTGTACACATGACAACAATAAGAAACTAAACTAGAACCTTTTGCTGAATCGATCAAGAAGGATGCTTTGTCAAGTCATGTTGAGTTTATTGTCACATGTACAAGCATGGTGAAGTACAGGTACAATGAAAATCTTGCTTACAACTGTATCAAACAGACTTAAAGGCAACAATAAATTATACATGAATTATATCTAAATTACATAAATTCTACCAATGATAAGCAAAACGACTGCAAAAAAAACCATTAGCACAAAACATAATTATGAAACAAGACTAAGATATTGCAGGAGGTGCTCCATTGTTCTGTTGCTGGGGTGGGATTAGGGCTGTACAGGTCGATTTGAGAACCCCATGGTTGTAGGAAAGTAGCTGTTCCTGGACCTGGTAGTATGCAGGGGCGGAAATCGCTATCAAAGCATGGGGAGGGGGAACACATAATTCCTTGGTGGCCGCGGCTTTGGCCATGGGCCCTGTGGACGGTAACATCGGTTGGTGACCGACTCCGAACTCCAGAAACAGCAGCTTCGTCCGCCCCGAATCATGGGGCTTCAACATCAGGAGCCTCGACGCAGCAATTTGACCGAGGGGACGGTAGAAGATCCCGCGGCTGATTTAAGCTCCGCTCTATGATCTTTGCTCTACTAGGACGTCTCCCGCCTCCAATCACCGCGCTCTATCCTCAGTCCCACCACCCCCCCCCCCCACTTCCGCCTCTGACCGACACCTCCCTCTTCTAATCATCGTTGTCTCTCGGCATGTTATGGAAGCGCACAAACGAATGGACAAGTTTGTCAGACTCCAGACTTGATGGGAAAGCTCTGTTTCCCACCCATTCATTTTGACTATTAGTGATATCTTGACAATTTGGGATTTGAGTATAGGAGCAGGGAGGTTCTACTGCAGTTGTACAGGGTCTTGGTGAGACCACACCTGGAGTATTGCGTAGAGTTTTGGTCTACAAATCCGAGGAAGGACATTATTGCCCATTAAGGGAGTGCAGAAAAGGTTCACCAGACTGATTCCTGGGATGTCAGGACTTTCATATGAGGAAAGACTGGATAGACTCAGCTTGTACTTGCTAGAATTTAGGAGATTGAGGGGGGATCTTATAGAAACTTACAAAATTCTTAACGGGTTGGACAGGCTAGATGCAGGAAGATTGTTCCCGATGTTGGGGAAGTCCAGGACAAGGGGTCACAACTTAAGGATAGAGGGGAAATCCTTTAATATTTAAGAGGGAGTTAGATGTGGCCCTTGTGGCTAAAGGGATCCGGGGGTATGGAGAGAAGGCAGGTACGGGATACTGAGGGATGATCAGTCATGATCATATTGAATGGCAGTGCAGGCTCGAAGGGCCGAATGGCCTACTCCTGCACCAATTTTATATGTTTCTAATTGTGATTTGTTCATCTTGAATAGCCATACAGATCAAGGAGATCTCCAATATAATATTTGGCCTATTTTTAGCTGATCTGTTGGTCTCACTGCTATTGGACAATAGATGGGAATTTCTCTTTGGATTTCAGTGGTCACTTCATGTGCTAGCTCTCGTCATTATGCAATTTAGTAGGGACTAGACTGGAGCCTTTGGAGCCAGTGATCAGTGTGCGCACAAAATATTTTCTGAGTTTTGTACTTCAAGAGGGCTGGAAAACAAGAGATTTAGTTCTTACTCCACATAATACTGCCGGTCCTAGATTTTCCTGCAGGGGTGGGGTGATGTTGAATTGCTATATTTTTACTGGTAATCTATTGTAGGATACCCATTGAGAGTATGTAGCATTTTAGTGTGAATTAAATGTGGCCAGTGCTCAATGGTTCAGTCATTTTAACAGTCAGGCACCCAAACGTGGATAAACAGCCTTGTGTTACCAGACAGTACAGGAAAGGAGGAAATTTGGCAAGGGTGGTTTAAGGTTAAAGTATGTAGTGTTTCTGGAAAAGTGTTTCACAAAAGCTTTTCCATTCATTTTTTAAACAAAAACAATGAAGTACAGTTCACATTAATTGGAAAATCATTCAAATTGTAGAATAATTGTGTTTTGGGATCTAACTTTCTGCTTTAACATTTAAGCAGAAATCAAATTAAGCAAACACTCAGCAGACTATAAATCATGTTGAAATCTGATATTCCATTAACACATAATAGGTGTTGCAATGACTTCTAGTTACCCAAACACAAAGGCTTGAACTTTTTCTTGAAAGGGTGTTTCTCTTAGGCTGTTCTTTTTAATCACGGTTTATCTTTTGCTTCTGAAGTGCAAGGATTCAAAAATACTGACTTTCCTAGTGTCTTGTTAGTATCTCTGCATATCTGTGCTCAGGGATAAACATAGTCTGTACATCTGTGCTCATGCATTCCTTCCACTAATATTCCAGTATATTTACTAAATTGAATTGCACAAGATAAACTGCAGAAATCATCTAATAGTGGTCTACTTCCACTTATGTGCATGCAGCCTTCTTTTTCTGCAACCATTACCTATCATTGTTCTGTAGAGAATTTGTTAGTTTTTTCTGCAAGTTAACCCTTGCAATGCTCAAATGTCTCTTTTTTAAAAAAAAAACACTTTAGACTGTAACCTAACCAAGCCAACATTGTGTTGCCACATATTGGGGCAGCACAGTGGTGCTGCGGCAGAGTTGCTGCCTTACAGCGCAGGAGACTTTGGTTCGATCCAGACTACGGGTACAGAGTTTGCACGTTTTCCCTGTGACCACATTGGTTTCATCAAGGTGCTCTGGTTTCCTCCCACATACCAAAGACGAGCGGGTTTGGAGGTTAATTGGCTTCTGTAAATATTCCCAAGTGTGTAGGATAGAATTAGTGTACAGGTTGGCGTGGACTCTGCATGCCAAAGGGCCTGTATACCCACGCGATCTCTAAACTAAACTAAACATATGAGATACTAGCATGGTATATTGCCTTACATGTGCTGGTTACAGACATTTTTCAAGGGGAAGGATGAGCAGCAAGACGTTGGTGTACATATTAGTACCAGAAATCTAGATAGAAAATGTGAGATCCTGCGGGGAGGAGAGAAATGGGTGCAAGGTCAACCAGGGCGAGAGAGAAGGTTATGGGGAAGAAAGGGAAGGGGGAGTGAGGGGTTTTGTACGGGTTACCAAAAGTTGGAGAACTTAATGTTCAACAGTTAGATTGTAAACCACCCAAACAACATATGAGGTTCTGTTCTGGGCCTACTCCATTGCTGGAGTGAGGCGACACACAGACTGGAGGAACAGCAATTCCATATTCTGCTTGGGTTGCTTTCAACCCAAAGGTATGAATGTTGAATTCTCCAACTTTAGGTAATTTCTACAAAACTGCCCATCAAAAAAGTCCCCTCACCTGTGTACACCTATGACTAGCCATAATTTAGCCGACCCCTCCACTCTTCCAGCTTTCTTTCCTCCCACTCCTGCAGTCAGCCTGAAGAAGGCTCCCAACCCGAAACGTTCCCAATCTATTTTCTCCAGAGATGCTACCTGACCTACTGAGTTGCTCCAGCATTTTGCGTCTATCTATGGAAACAGGCCCGTCAGGACTTGCTCAGTAAATGGTAGGGCTCTGGGTAATGTTGTAAAATGGAGAGACCAAGGGGTGCAGGTACATAGTTCCATGAAGGTGATGACGCCAGTAGACAGGGTGATGAAAAATCCGTTTGGCTTTATTGCCATTTGTTAGTAAGGGTATTCAGGGCAGGAGTTGGGACATCATTTTACAATTATACAGTTCTTTGCAAGGCCACATTTTGACTACTATATACAGTTCCTGTCACCCTAGCATAGTTTAGTTTAGAGATACAGTGTGAGTGTTAGTTCAGAGAAACAGGCCCTTCAGCAAACTGAGTCCGCGGCGACAAATGATCACAAGTAGACTACCGTCTGCAGAAGGGTCTCGACCTGAGATGTCACCTATTCCCTTTCTCCAGAGATGCTGTCTGACCCACGGAGTTTCTCCAGCTTTTTGCGTCCATCACCAGTAGACCAGTTCTGGGATCTCAGTTTTGCATCCTATACACTAGGGGCAATTTACAGAAGTCAATTAACCAACAAACCTGCATGTCTTGAAATGTGGGAGAAAAACAGAGCACTCGGAGAAAACCCACGCGGTCACAGGGAGAATGTACAAACTCCATACAGGCAGGACCCGCAGTCAGAATCAAACCCGAGTCTGATGCTGCAAGGGAGCAACTCTACCACCTCTGCACCACTGTGCCACAGGATGTCATTTAACTGGAAAGGGTGTAAAAAAGATTTACAAGAATGTTATTGGATCTGGATGGCTTGAATTATATCGAGAGGCCGGGTCCCTGTTCCCTAGAATTTAGGAGGTTGAAGGGTGACTGTATAGAGATTTTAACTCATGAGGGGCATAGATAAAGCGAATAGCCAGTCTTTCTCCCAGGGTAGGGCAGTCTAAAACTAGAGGCTGTGGATTTAAGGTGAGATGAGTGAAATTTAAAAGGGCCCCGAGTGGTAATCTTTTCAGAGTAGTGCGTATGTGAACATGTGCATGGATAGGAACGTTTGGGGAGATGTGGGACAGATGCAGACCAGTGGCACTGGCTGGGTTAGGCAACTTGGCTGAAATAGAAAGCTAGTTATCTACTGGGAAATGGCTAACACTCATAGTTTTTTTTAACTCCCTATCTCTACTTGCTGTCCTGGCCGACTCACAACCTCAATATCTTACCTCAGTTTCAAGATAATTCTTGAGTGAAGGGTTGAGGAGTGGTGAAAATGGTCAAAAATTTGACTATTTGACTAGTGTTCCTTTCATCTCAGGAGAGCAATTTATCTGCTTGTCCTGACCATTGAGTTCTGTTAACCATGTCAGAAACTAGATCCACTTCCAACCTGGGGTTCCAAGTTATTAAAAAAAATAATGCTAATTGAAGTAAACATTTATGCAAAATATCAGATGTTTGAATATAGCATTGCATGTATTGTTTTTAAATAAAGTTGGGACAGCAAAAAAGTTGACATGTACTATGTTTGCATATTCTGTTGTGCTGCTGCAAGTAAGAATGTCATTGTTCTATCTGGGACATATGACAATAAAACATTGACTCTTGAAAGAATTTGAAGATTGCTACAAGGATGTTAATAGGATTAATTTTTTATCAAAAATATTTAAGCCTTTCAAATTGGTATATCTGTTTTGACCCTCTTTAAATATCTGATGTGTATCTTTGTTCCCTTACAGAATACCAAGTCCGGCCTTGGCCTGAAATAGATGGCTGACAATGTCATCATCTAACAATATAGCACAAGCACGGAAACTGGTAGAACAGCTAAGGATTGAGGCAGGCATTGAGAGAATCAAGGTGAGATTGCTTAAACACTTGCTTTCTTGTCCAGGGTCCAATTTATTTTTTTGTTCATGTGTATGCACAAATGCATCTATGGAAAGTTGTTTCTGAAATGCTTCCGTCCATTCAGTTAGTTTGCATTGTATGATACTATGACAGAAACAAAATCTTGCGTATGTGGCATGTCTGCCTTGAAACACAATTGTCATTACCAATGTATTTCTTAAAATGCTAACCACTATTTTTTGTAATAGTTGCACAAGGGGATTAATTTTATTGAGTTAAGTGCCAGGCAATGATGGAGATTAATATTTATCCCAGACCCAAGAAATAGTCTTTGTAGTAATATTTTTAATTATCATAGAACAATGTTTTTAGTTTGGCTTCTGTTTCACATTTTAATAACTTAAATCTTAATGCCTGACTCCTGACGCTCTGTGCTTTAATTTGTCTGTTTAAGTCAAAGGCCTGAAGGCGTAACACAACAGTCTAGAGTCTGGAGCCAATTAATGACTTAAATTCTGAACTGTGTTTTGAACGAGACAGTGGAACCCACCCATTGAATCATGCAAATTACTTAAAATTTGGCTGCTTCCGTCTCTATAAGTTTGTTTCATCAAGTTACTACATCTAATCTTAATTGTGGTGTTTTTATTTTTGGATTGGACTTCGGGAAGAGTAATTTCTACTGCTGTCTTAGCTACAAAGCTTCTGCAATTTAACCCTTGCACAAGGAGAAACATTGAATCAATATAGACTTCTTGGGCTGTTCTTCAGGGTTAAAAATGGCTCATTTCTACATCAGTTCTGCTTTTGCAGTTAGTTATATACAGATCCTGGCACTTGTGGAGCAAATAGCATTTGAAGGGGTGCATGGGATGTTTGGGAGATTCTGCCCTCCAGTCACAATTTTTGTTTGGGTCTCTGGATTCCTTTTGAAAAAAATGGGTACTCGGTAGTTGTCTGATGTTCACGCTGAGTGCTAGTAAGGGGATTCTGATGTCAGTGAAGAAGCTACTTATTTTCACTCAAGCTTTGAGAACAACCTTGAAGAGTTTTCTCAGCCCTTTTAACAATTTCTTGCTGGGGTGGTGCTCATTTGGGGTGCTAGTATCAGACGTGGATGATGTGGTGTGATCACCTGAAATGGATGAGTATAATTAGAACGCCTACTGCTGGAGATATTGCCCTGATTCATCTATCCTATCAACGGGTTGACAGACTTGAGCAGAGAAATGTTAATATCTCTCCACTACTTTAAGGTGCTGCTTTTAGACAGAACATGTCCCCAAAGCATGCAGGAAAGTGCCGATCACTATTGTCTAGTAGCCCACATGGGGTTTGGTGCTGGATTTGAGTTCTTGATCTTCACTTATTCATCTTACATCCTGAGAAGGCTTGGGTAGTTCAGCATATCCCCCAATGTCCCAGACCAAGTTCTATGGATGCGCAATAGATAGCGTTTTATTGGGATGTATCACATCCTGGTTTTGGAATTGCTCCATCCAAGACCGCAAAAACTCGCAGAGTTGTGGACCAGCCCAGACCATGAAGCAAAGCAGCCTCCATTGACTCCCATCTACACTACACGCTGCCTCGGCAAGGCCACCAGCATAATCAAGAACCAGTCACACCCCAGTAACTCCCTCTTCTCAGGCAAGAGGCATGGATGTTTGAAAATGCACGCCTCCAAGTTCAGGGACAGTTTCTTCCTGGCTGTTATCAGGCAACTGAACTATTCCCTTGCCAGTTAGACTGTGATCCTGACCTCCCATCTACCTCATTGGAGACATTTGTACTATCTTTAATTATCTTTGACTGGAAAACGCACAGCAAAAATAATTTTATTGTAGCTCTTCCTCAGATAGCCAAAGACAACACTAGACATAATGTTGAATTACTTTATTGATGCCTGCCTTTAAATGGGATCTCCAAGATATGGAAAGTGATCTACATTTTCCACGGTCAATGTGAACTTTCATTGTCAGGGTTTGTGTACAATCTTCAGGATGTTTAGTGGAAGACCCATTCTTTCATATGTTTCATTAAATTGGTCAGCAGTAACTGAGGTTAAGATTTCTGAAAATATATTGCCTTTGTCACTTAGTTCATTGTTTTTGGGGAGCCTACTCTATATAAAAAAAAAAAAAATAATAATAATCTGCTGAGCTACTTGTCTATTGTCTGTAACAGTTGCTCCAAACATTTATATGGCTGTCAGATATTTTGGGGCATTCTGAAGCCGGGAGAGGCATTATTTAAATGGGTGTCTGTTTTTCTTTTTGATACAAGGGTATTGTAGCCCTTTTGATGCAGAATCAGTTGGGATAATGCAAATAGCTTTAGATCAAATCCATGTTCGCTGTTGTTGATTCATATTGCATGTTTCACATATACTTAACTAGTCTACACTGTTTTGACTCACTTGCATGAGAATTGCCTCTTGAACATGGAACAGAATACGGCCAGTGACCTTGAAGCACATGGCATTGATTAGCATCTTTAGCAGAAACACATTATATTCACAATTGCAATCCAAATCTTTGAGAGAATTGTGACCTGCAGTGAAACAAAAACATGGTTATGCTTGGTAAATACTGCATTGGATTGTTTTGAGTATAATTGCATTTGGTTGACCGCAGCCAATTAGATTTGTAAAGAAGTAAGTGGAAAAAATATTTTCTCCTTCCCAGTAGCAGCACGCCATCAATAACGAACAATGTGCATATCAACCGTACAACTTTTTATTTGGCACCAATCTTCCCCCAACTCTTTCCACAATTAAGAAGTCATTGAGCTAATATTTTCACTTCAAAATAATAAATTGATTTGCTGTAATGAAAATATCACTGATATACTACATGGCTGACACATTCAGGATGTTATTGATTCATTGTGAATTCTTAACTTTGTCCAGAGAATTTGAATGGGACAACTGGCAGGTGTGTTTATAATCAACAGAACAGCTGATCTTGTTTAACAACTGCCCTATGTTATTTTGCAATGCTTCCTGTTATGTATTGAGATCATTCTTGTTTTGGTTCTTGCAAGCAGTGAACATTTGCTATTAAAAGATATGGTCAGAATTTCAGTGCAATTTGCAGTAAATTCAGTATTATTATGCTAAGCCTACTTACTACTGGTTGAAAATGATTAACAAATTAAATTCAATTTTTTATAATGTGAAAATCTTCTTGGTATATTCCTGGAGGATCAAATGCATTGAATGAATTTGTAATTAAGGTTACTAGTTTATAATTGAGAAGCTGTGGGACATTTGCAATGCTTTAGTGGTGATATTCTGTCAATTTTGAAAACTGCAAATCAGCAGGTTTTGCTGGGATACCTTCACAATTGCAGTGCAGGGCAATGATAGTAATGTTTGCAATTCAAATCCAGATAAAATGAATTAACAAATCTAAACAGGTATCCTAAACAAGATTTTAATTAAATTATTATTATTATGGAATGTTTCTCGTTTGGGCTTAATTTCTACAACAAATATTTCTAATCTAATTTCATCACTTTTCCTTTTCATAAATTTGGTAATTTTTAATATTGTATTGATAAATGTCAAAACTTAACACATCTCCATCTAAAGGGCAAGAAAATATGCAAATCATTTCAGCTGGTGGTATTGCACCCGATTTCTCAACTTTTTTCTTCTGGAAGCAAAATCCCTCCTCGAGGCATAGAATTTGTGCCTCAAAGCAGGATTCTTGCTTCCAGCAGAAAGTTAAGAAATCGGGAACAAGAATACAAGCTGAGATTCTTTTCATATTTTCTTGCACTTTAGAAGGAGATGTGTTCAGTTTCTATAAAGCTAAATTAAATTGTAAATTAAAACAATACTTTTGTAAAAGTTCTTGGGTTTTACCTTGTCTTCAACAAGCATGTGAGTTTTTCACATGTGATTACTTTCAGCTTTTTAATTGCCTTATTTTCACCTGCACCCCTTTTACTATTCAAGCCTTTTTTTACTATTGTCATGCAACTGAATAATGTATCCCACACATCAAATGAACTGGTCAATTATCTGTAATACTCTCCAGAATCATTAAATTAAGGAAAATGAATGAGCATTTGTGAGGATTTATATTGCTATAGTGGTGAAAAAATTAAATACTATTCTCTAGATAAGCCTCAAGAGATGTTTTCCCAGTTTCCATCTGTTCAAATAAAACAAAATTGAAATCTTACAGATGCTTAAATGTGTTCAATAGAAATTATCCTAAATAAGGGAAATTATCCTAAATAAGGGAGGGGAATCTGATTACTATTTATGTTCTACGGTAAAACACATTTGCATATGCACTGTAATGATCGGATCATATTTAGCCTTGAGGCCTTAATTTATTTTTGACACTTGCTGGATTTATCAAGCATCGAGAGTGTTCTGAAACGGAACAATGAGATTCCTGTTTGCAACAGGGCAACAGATATGTAAACATAGATGTGTAGGAAGAACTGTTAATGCTGGTTTACACTGAAGATAGACACAAAATGCTGGAGTAACCCAGTGGGACAGGCAGCATCTCTAAATAGAAGGAATGGAGACATTTTGGGTCGAGATCCTTCTTCAGTCCCTAAAGAACTCTGAAGAAGGGTCTCGACCTGAAACGTCACCATTCCTTCTATCCCGTGAATATAGATGTTTGTTTCTAAGGATTTTTTAATCTGACTGATAATGAATGATTTGCAATCCCTGTTGTTGATGTATTCAGTCTGCCTGCAAATACTGTTTAGATCTGCATAAAACGCCACTATCTCTTTGTCATATGGATCACTCCCCAATATCTTTTTTTGAAATTTTGGAGAAGCCAGAATAGCTAATTTCAATGTTGGAAAGAGAACAATTTCCTACTTAGCTAACGTTTATTTTTAGAATATGGCTAATTTTACAATGCAAGTTAACTGCATTAACATACAATTAGAATGGAATTAGTTGTTACAATATATACACCCAAAAATAATCTTGATTTTTGTTGAAATTATTATCTCATCACAGGTATCCAAAGCTGCTGTAGACCTCATGAATTACTGTGAGCAGCATGCCCGAAATGATCCACTGATTCTCGGAGTTCCGACGTCTGAAAATCCTTTCAAGGAGAGAAAGCCCTGCATCATCCTATAGCTTTGCCCATAATGGATGAAGCACTGCACTCTAACACCCAGTTTGTGTTTGCCAACATTATGAAGTACTCATAACTGTGAAAACAGGTGTCTAAATAAGGATTGTATTTTTTTTTAAAGCTATAGTTGAACCAGTGTTTGCAAATCTAGCAAAGCAGATTTAAAAATTAGCCAATGCAAATTAATTTCACCAGATTAAGAAGGGGCAGAATTTTAATGTTTTCTCATGGATATGCTTTCTCATTTGTCTAACGTTTGATTGAAATTAGTTGATAAATTTGTTATTGTGGATGGAAGGGATAATGTAAGATTATTTTACTGGCAGAAATCCCGGTTAAATTGAATTGAACAAGTACCTTCAATCTGAAGAAATTTCCAAATACTTAACAGAAAATAGAGATCCTAAATCAATTGTCCAAGTATTTTAAAATGTCCAAATATGTAAGTAATAGTTTATCCTTAAGTGCATAACCAGGCTTTGTAAATAGATCGATTTTAAGTTACTCCGCTTATATTTGATCAATACTGTGTACATCAATTCTATTAGTAAATTTGATTTAACTCTGCTCAATAGGATTTTTGTGAAATGGTATCTCACAAGCATCATCAATTTTAATCAAGATTGTCAAAAACATGTTTTAGAGAATTGAACATTGTGCAGCAAAGTTTCCCAAAGTGTAGCTTCTACATGGTAGATCAGTAGTATAATGAGCATTATGTGTTAAAGTTTTGGGTTAAGGTTATATATTTAAAAAATGGCATCGGTTTCTTTGTGTCCTAATTTTACTGGCAATTGTGTAATATGGAACACTACGAATATTGCCATCGGTATTCGTTTAAAGTTGTTTTTTCATAGTGCTCTAGTGCATTTGGCAGTTTGATATTTTGCAAAGAGGTGGAAGGAGGCATGACAAACTTATCACTGACTAAAACCTGGTGGGAAAGTATTGCTTCTAATACTTTATGTTTTCAGGTGACTCGATCCTGCATTATAAATGCTAACATAATAAAAATCATAAACTTGTAATCTTTTGTCTCTCGGCTAAACATGTTTTTAATTGGCTAAAATTTATAATGATTAAAACCACTTCTATGGACTGTGGAAGAAGCTATTAAATTTTAGAAAATATTCAGATCAATTCAGCAATTGCAACAGACAGTATTTCAAAAGAGAATGTATAGAATCTTGCAAGATGGATAGAATTTGTGCAAATTACTTGAACCCTTTTAGTGCTTGCTTCCGAATTGTTATTCAAGTTCAACAGTCTTGTGCAAGAGCAAATTAATTCTGCATGCAATATAGGTTGAAATGGGAAAGTACGAGTGCCAACTAAGGTTTTACTCTACTTTAAACTTTTTTTAATTCATAATTTGAAAGTGAAGTATTTATACAACAGTAGTAACACACATTTGTAAGTTAGTTTTCTTATATCATGAAAAGGCTTTCCTTCTAATTACAACTGCCAAATGTAAATGATATCTACCCAGATAGTGAATTTTCCTGTGGTATAAAATTAACTACCTGGTAATGCTGCATGATGTTAATATACTTTCAGGTCCTACCTCATTCAACTGGGAATAGCCTTTGTCCTATCAATGCTGAAAGGCTTTCGCTTTAAAGAAATGGACTATAGTACTAAGGGAAAATTGACATGAAAATTCACTGTCTTTGTATATATTATAAATGATAACCAAGTTCTGTGTATTAAAAAAAGTAAGTTAATTTGTCAAAACCTGCCTGAGTTTAAAGTTTGCTGTGTCTTCTAACACTTCAACCTGCATTTTGCACTAGGGTTTATTAATCTCTTATTTCAATATCCATAATATATTTGTAAAAAAAAACGATTTTGACTCTTTCCAAAGAGAGCATGAGAGATTATTATTCCATCAGGATGCTTGGATGAATATTAGTCAGAAGACCCAACTGAAATATTGCATTATTTGTACTCGGTGCTATTTATATTCTGTAAAATACACAGCATACATATCTGATTGATTTCATACTAGGTGGAACAGTTTGAGCAATGTTTTTAATGTTTGAAAAATGGACATTAGTGAAAAGGAGAATATTATTACCCATCAAAATCTCTTGAGAAAGTGGCAATCTACCACCTTGGTGAAGATACTGCTATAATACTGTTGGGGATGGAATTCCAGAATTTAGTATTCCAATACTGATGAAGGAATGGAGAGATCTTTCAAGTCAGGATGTTGTGCCACATAGAATGGACTCCACAGCTAGTGGAGTTTCCATGCATTTAATGCCCACATGCATGATGATAGATTCACTGGTCTGGGAGGTAGACTATGGTAGATGAGTAACCACTGCATTTTGTAGATGGCAGCCGCAAAGCATAGATGGTAAAAGGATGAATGAGATGGCAATCAAGTGGGCTGCTTTGAGATGGATGGTGTCACGCTTTGACTGATGGTGCAGTTGCACTCATCCAGCCAACGCAAAGTATTCCATCATGACCTGACTTGTGCCTTGTAATATATCATCTTAAATGCTGTGACCTTTCCTACTTTGGAAAGTACACCTCTTCATTTGTGCCATCTCCAGCCACCATGAGTGATTAAAGTTTTGAACGATATCGGAGCCACCTTCTTTACTGATATAACAACCAATAAAGCACCTTTCATGTAATCTGGTCAAACTTCCTTGATGCAAAATATTTTACAAAACAACTAAGTCCCTTTTGTCAAGCATTCACTGTTGTATCTTTGATATGAGTGCTATATCATTTCCATACTCTGCCCTTGCCAGCTGTAAACTGGAGGGACTAAAATTGACTTTATTCGGTTATCTGTTTACTAGAAATAATCAGTTGCATTACCAAATTCTCTTTATATTCCCACGTGGACATGAGGTTTATATAACAAATATATCTATTCACCAAAATTAGTACATTTTTGTCTTTAATCCCTGAATGAAAAGCATCCTGCTAAGCACCATGAAAAAAAATCAAACTAGAACACTCCCATTTTTCCCACTATACAGCCTTTTCATTTCTCCCACTATCCATCCCCCTTTCCATTCCTCCCTGTCCCTTGCACATTTATCTGTTCCTCTTGCTTCAAGTTTCACTCCTCTTCTGTCCTTATCTCACAATCTTTTGTCTCTTTTCAACTCTAGTCTTTGTCCTCTCATCTGCTAATCAAAATCCTCTACCCTATCACTTGTCTGGCTTTGTCCCACTCCCACGTCTTCTCCAGCCCCCCCCCCCCCCCCCCCCCCCCCCCCCCCCGCCACCACCACAATCTGTCTGCCAATCTATGTCCTCCAGAGATGCTTCCTGACCGCAGTGCTACCACACTGACACAGAGAATTCCACAGATTCACAACTCTCTGGGTGAATTCTTTTTTTTCCTCATCTGTTCTAAATGGCATATCTCTTATTCTTATCCTTAACATCTTGGCACATGAACAGATCAATGTCCTGAAATGCTTTCAATAGAATAAATTGGATTGAATTAATTAAACCACATTGGCCATGATTCAGATTGTAACATGTGACACATTGGAGATGTGAATTTGCTTATTTGTGCTCCAATGCATTTGCATTATGACATGCCCCTTCTAAGATGGGTTGAAAGTGTGATATGATTTAAATCGGGCCTATTTTTCTTCATGGTACTTAGTCATTCACACCACACTGTTCTTGCACAACATTAACAGTGGTCTTTTGAGGTTGGCATTCAAAGCTTTGTTCACTATTCTGAATGCAATAAATAATTCGACCAAGAGTAAATTTTGTGTTTCTGTTACATTAATTTAGTTGATCAGTGATCTGTTAGCCTAATACTAATGTGAATTAATGGACAGTAATTAATTAAACATATCTAGAATTTATATTGCATGAGTCAACTTGATCTGCCAATACTGATTTATTGATTTTTCCTCCTCTATTTAATTAATTGAGAATGTTTATGCCAACACCCCTCCAGCCAGTTTCTTTCAAAAGTGGCCATTCTCTGTGCCTAACTTTAGATCAATGATATCAGAACTCAAGACTCAGCTTTTGGTCAATTCCAAATCTGCATGTGATGACTCCATCAATGGACTTTTCATCATTGTTTACCAGTTTTTACTTAAATGGAGTTCTTTTTCCCTTCAATTTTAACATTAGATATGTAAAAGTATTCCTTCAGATCCCCCCTGTTCAAATGTTTCCTTGTTTGTGAATTCACTTGAACCAATTAATAATATATTCTGTAAGAAATTATAGGAGTGTTTGATTAAATTATTTTCTCAATTAACACTAGGTATTTATTTGGCAAATGATAGGTAGATTGGACTTGAATTGGTTGCACATTTTACTTGTGCTTTATTGGGGAGATTTCCAGTATTCGTTTTTTGAGTATCTTACTATCTTTGTGGAATTTTTAGATGGTGTATCTGCTTCTGACAATTCACAAATGAATCATTGTAGTCTGTTTACTGTAAATGCTAAAACTGTATTAACGGTAGTTGCATTGGATGCCAATAACTAAAAGCACAAACCATGTACAAGAACTTTGCTGGATCTACCTACCACTTTGATATTATATAGGCAATCTTCTCATTGTCAACTTTCTGTACATGTATTATTCAATGCATTCCAGAGCCTTTTAAAAAAGTAGTTGCCAAACAGTAGTTATTGCTCTTTCAGCACGTCAGTATCCCAATGTGTAGTCATCATTATTTACTTGCAAATATTTACTAATGTTATTCCTCCTTTTCCCTTCATTTGCAGATGCTGGTCATTTATAATCTCTGTATTTCATGATCTTGCATAAGTGGCTATTCTTCATGAATAAACTTGAACTATGATTTTCTTAGCTGAGTGCTTGAAGGTCTCCAGGTTACATACCCACTAATTAATTACAAATTAAGATTCCTGCTCTATCAAGTGGGTGACCTTTCTTCTTTAAATATGTTATGAAGTTTAATTAGAAATTTACATTAGTTGTCCAATCATCTATCAACCCACTCCCCTTTAAGAGATTCTGTCATTTGAGTCTACTGTATGATCTGCATTTTTGTGGTTCCAATTTTCTGTTAGCTTTTTGAGATTATTGTATGTTTTCCAGACTATTAGATATTATTGCCATTAATACCCCCAACACTTTTTTTGAATGTTACACAGTATTATCATTTTTTCAGTCTCCCCAGTGTTAATCGGAGCATGGGACTCCTGGGTCCCAGTGAATGTCAGGGCAGTCCAGGAATCCCTCAGTATAGGGCATCATAGTTACATCATAGTACACTGTTATCAGATCCTCCAATCTGTACAGATTTTTCAGGATACAGACTCGACTAATATAAGCATAAACTTATTCATATTAGCTGAGGTTTTGAGGCAAAGGTGTTTTCAGTCTTGCAAGGATGTTTAAGATTATGAAGGATTTATGAACGTTAGAAGCGGGTTTTAATTGCTGACCAGAGAGCATATGCTTTCGGTAATTGACAAAAGAATTGGAAACTGCAGGAGAGATTTTTAGGTATGACTTTGTGAGGAGAGAAGTTATCATAAGGAGACAAACTCCTCTTCCATCATTAAAACAATTAAGATACGTATTCATGCACATATTCATAATGTGTGTCCTGAACATGCCACTCCAAAAGTGATCACATTTAAATTCCTGTGCAAGCTTTGCCGTGTAATATTGCTATAGGTTCAATAGTAGCTTGGGGTGGGGGGGATGAATACTTGAAGTAAAAAAAATAGAGTGATTTTGAAAGAGCTAACATTAATTTGATGGCTACAAACAGTCACCTGTGAATGTAGGATTAAGAGGGGAATGCAAAGGGTAATCCAAGACCTGGTTTTGGTACAATCCTTTTGTTGTCTCAAGACATTATGGTATTTTACTGTAGCAAATTAGAGTTTAATTTTCCCATTCTAAATTTTATGTGCACAAAATGTTTCCATGTCATCAGTCTCATACTGTAAAACAGAATACTAACCACTTGAAACATTATTCTACTGATTATTGTTGCTCTGTGGGAACACATTGTTGTAATATTGTATGTTACTCACTGACCCAGATTACTGCTCTGGTTTATGGCCTCTACTAACAGAGAGAGCACATGTTTTGGAACAAAAAACACTCTTTAAATATGTTATAGCGTATCGTGCATTGGTAGTAAATCATTTTTAAATGTCCATAACTGATGCATTTCATCATCAATGATTAAATGAAAAGAACTAAAATACAAATATTAAAACTACAGCAATTTTTCAATTCAATTTCTGTACATATACAGGGGTATTTACTTAAATTATTCTTGCATTGTTAATTTATAAGACATCCTTTTCAGGTTAGCATTTGTACATTAATTAGACAGTTGCTTTCATTTCTTTCAGTGCCTCTTATTGCAAACTATCTGGTTAGAGCACTTTGTAAAACAAATCTGCCAAATATTGGCATCATTTAAATCCTGACTTTCAAGTACTTTGGCTATCCGGCTGTTATCTTGACCATTGGTCTCATATCTTCCTCTAGTGATGCAATTTTTAAATTTGCATAATTATTAAGAGCAAACATTACGAAATCCACTTTTGCAAATGCAAATCTTGCAGAACCTGATCGTGTTCAGCATTATCTGTAGCAAATCCAAAGAAGTCATGATTTTTTTGAGAGAAAAAAAGCATGCACTCTTATAAGACTCTTTTACAAAAGTATCATCTCTTTCACAAATCTCAAATTGTCAATCCCACAAATTCGTTTTTCTGCACACTCATCTTTTGTATTGAAGGCTGCCGTCTTTTAATGTGTTAAAAGCTTTTAGTTAAGAATCAAGTATGTAGATTTGAACACTCATTGTTTGGAAAAAGAAAATCAGATATGTATAACATTTGGCGAGAGTGTGGATATGTAATTTATCAATTAATAATTCAGTAATGGAAAATAGTTATTGCTATTAACATGACCAAAATTGTGATCCTGAAGAATTTTGTAATGCCAACCAGTCATCATTGAATAAGACAAGTTAACATACTATACTCCAAAAATGTTTTTGTACACCATGTCCAGAAATTGCCAAATCTCTTTTTACTAGCAATTAGATTTTCCACTCTTGCTGATCCTCAAAATTCCAGTCTTTCGCAATACATGTTACAGTTACCTGGACAGGTGGTATGTAAGTTGCATTTTTCTTTCACATGTGATGTAAATCTTTATTACTTTTACACCCAGCAATTTTCCTGTTTTCAGTAAGGATTGAACCAAATCTAATCCTGCCCTAAATTAATATCGAAATGTGGAATTTTCCAGAGTTCTTCTTAGAGAACAGTAACAGTTCAGCCCTTCTGAATTTTGTTTGCCAAAAGTCAAGATGCTCCAGATGCTGAAAATACTTGGCAGGAGAGATACTTTCCAACATTTTTATTCACCCCAGTTTTAGGCACTTTGATGTCCACTGTGGAACCTCATAGCTGCTGAAGCTGACTGCAACTTACAGAGCAATCTTGGATCTTCAGGTGTAAATTCGTCTAGACTGATTAAGTGATATTTAGACACTACTATTTGCAGCAGACTAATTTCGTGTTTCCAAAGCAGTAGAGTAAGTTTTTGTACAACTGCCATTAAATAAAAAGCAGTTAGTAATAACGTGCTGTAAACTAATGTTCCTGATAAACATCTCCAAATCTGGTTTTGATTAATATTTCAAATAAGTTATTACTGAAAATCAAGTCTGATTAGTGTAAACAAAATAGTATGGCAGGGTGAGTTATGGGTTGTCCCACTTAGGCGATTTTTCAAGCGACTGTCAAGTCGCCGGTAGTCGCCTGAAATACCGACGACTGGAACGGCCTGTCAGAGTGGAACACACACACACACACACACACACACACGCATCGTTTCCTTCACCAGCCCGTTATGCAGCGGGGGACAGGGCACGCGGGGGGGGGGGGGGGGGGGGGGAGCGCTGTCTGAGTGAAATTCACACGGTGCAAAGTCAATGTGATGAACAGGAAGGTTGTCGCTGTAATTAAGACGATGAAATCACAGTGTACAGGAAGGATCATGCAAGTCTAAAAGAGGGGGGGAGAAGGAATGGAGACAACTTTTAAGAAGCCAGAGATACACGGCTGTGAAGCTCGGCGGACATTTAACATTACCGGTCGGTTATCCTTGTTTCTGAAAACTACTGCTTACGGGGTTTTTTTCCCCCCAATGAGCCAATGAAATTCACTGGTCTGCACCGGCAACCCACCTACGGCACAAGAATTCTTGCTACTCTCCATGGCGGCTTCATTCTGGTCGCTGCTAATTTTTCAACATGTTGAAAAATTCACGGCGACCATAATGAGGCCGCGACTTGTTCTCAGAATGCAGGAACTCCTCACGACCATGAAGGCGACTAACCGCAAACATGTGGCGACTGCATAGTCTGCAGTCACCTAAAAAGTCACCTAAGTGGGACAGGCCCATAAAGGAATTCTTGCTTCTCAGAACTCTGCATTTTGTACATTGCCCTCATTGGCTTCCTCAGAACCCACAAAACTGGAGTGGATGCAAGTCATTCTTAGGATACCCTAAAAAGAGTCACTGTATTTTTTTAAAAAAAGGGGTGTTTATTTATTTACCGTGGGGTAGGTAGATCTGTTGGATTTTTCCTTTCACCTTTTTTCTTGGAAAGATCGACTTGTTGCAGAGTTACAGGATCCCATGCAAAAATCCTCTTTTTGTGATCTTACACAATTGAAAATTGGTGATGAGGGCAAGCCATTTTATAATTTGATTGTTCTGCGCTTAACTTGCTCTGACAATGGACATATGTTTCGAGTAGAGGGAGCAAATGTACCTTTACAAATAGTATTGAAATATGTATATGGAGATAGATTTACATAGTCATCAGTTTTAACATGAACATTTCATTTGGACTGATAGTATTACACTTGGTTTATTTCCATCATTGGCAATTTTGATTTGCCTGGTACTTTCATTTCATAAATGCTGCAAGCATGTTATTAAATCATTCTTTAGAGTCCTGTGACTAGCTATGAAGTGTTCATATTCTGCAATTTTATAAATTCTGTGACTTCTGTGAGACCACCTTCCTCGGCCAAGTTATTCATCCTGCCTTATTTGACACAAGCTTGATGACATATCTCCCAAGGCTGTTCTGCATTGCTTATTTTCTGTTTTTAAGCTTTGATGGAACAAAAATAAATTAAATGTTGATGCTGAAATTAGATGTACATAATCGCCAACATTTTTAGAAATTTAATATTGCTGTTTCCTTACCGATCCAATGTTTTGTGCACATCAAAATAAAGTCACTTTATTAAGATGTTAAATATTGATCTCCCTAACTCTGATCAAACCTATATTTTCCAAGTCTTCGACATAGAAAAATCTGCTAATTTCATAATCAGTAGGTAAGAAATCTCTTGTCTCATAACAGACTAGTTTTTGGACAATGTTTTCAATTATTCCCATTTGGGCATCCGACTGCAGAGGTTTCTATTTGTACAGTTCCATTGGTACATCAGCATTGAATGCACTCTGAGTTTAGACAACAATTACAAACAAGGCACTTGTGATTACTCTCACTTGCTAGTGCAGCCTTTTTTCTTTGTGTATAAGATCTTGTGTCCAAAGCCCTTTCCTGGAGTGCTCATCTGCTGTTGTGCATCTTTCTTTAGTCTAATAATTAAAAGTTTATCTTTAAAATCTGCTTAGCACTATAACATGTTATATGAAAAATGGTTTCCAAAATGTTGGGTCGTACTGATGAAGAAAAAAATACTTTGGTTTGAACAGATTTATGCAGATAATCTAGAGCTTCACCATGTAACCTAATTTGCAAAGTGCATTTAACAAAAATACTTTAATACCTTGTAATAATGTTTTCTAGCAAATTTTGCCATATTCTGACTTTGTTGCCAAACTTGTCTGAATTTCTTACTGCCATAAAAGTATATGTAGCATTGTTTCTCCTCTAGTTTAGCTGTATTCTTAACCTTTTTTTTCTAATGTATCATGGCTTAGTTCATTTGTTTCTTTTGTGAAATGATGACAATAAAATATTCACATTTTCAAATCTGTCGTGAGGTTTTTCTTTGAGGAGATTGTGGCACAGCAAGCTCTCGTGCCAGTAACTTTGTGTGTGTGTGTGTATATGTGTGTGGTCTGATGCAATATACATTCATACCTCATTTGCCTTTGCATTTACTTAATTATCTCTGCAAATTATCCATTATGGAAAAGGAGCCCCTTTTGTGTTAAGTTCATAAAGCTACACTAAGGAAAAAAGAGGAAGTTTGAACCCACACTCCCCATAATGACTTTCAAGCAAAAACGCTAAAGAAAGGGAAGTGCTGCTGTGTGGGAGAATTCTAAGTGTGGATGTGAACTGAGGTATAAAATGGAGGTCATGGAGTGAAATTAATCTTTGGAAAAAGATTGACAGAGGAACAGTATACAACTAACCTCACCTTTTTCTCGATCAAATGAGAATTCAGCTTAATGTCTCAGTTGCAAGATGTTATCTCCAACAATGGAGCATCTAACTATGGTGGAGTATTGACATGCCTTAATGCACTGTCTCTAGGATGGTGCTTGAAATCATGACTTGGCTCTGACCAAGAGTGCCTATTACCTACTTTAAAGTAACATAAAAATAGAACCTTTTGTACCTGCTTCGCTGTTCAATTAAATCTCAGCTGATAGTTTAAAATAGTACAGGGTACTTTCTTGCTAAGCACCATATTCCTTGATTCCTTCTAAAAAAAAACTGAATGTTTTCAGTGACTGAATTTCCACATTCCCACAAACAGAAAATTTCCAAAGTTCACTACATTTCTAGGTGAAGAAGTTTCTTTTCCCTGGCCTGGATGACTGATATTTAAAGATAAACTATGTGCCCCATAGTTCGAGATCTTAAGCTAAGGGAAAATCTTGTGCCAGAATCTACTATATAAAGAAAATAAACTCTACTTCACTAATACCAGTAAGAATTTTGTACAGATTTCAATGGAATCTTATTCCATCCTTCTAAACTCCTGAGTAAAGGTCCAGCTACTTGAACTAAGCATCAGGTTTCTCATACCATTTACAATTAAAATCCAAAGTACTTGTGCTATAACACCAGGAAAAGCACTCAACCAAGAAAGCCAAAGTACTATCTGAACTGATTAAACCAACTTCAGCTAAGGCCAATAACTAACTCCATAAGCAATAAACAGCAACTTACATGTTAACGAACACATTAAAAAAAATGATTGTGTAGATGCAAGTATGTCATTGGGGTTACAAATATTAATCTGTGAACATTGATTATTTTTTATTTGTACTATTTTATTTAAGCTGCTAAAATTCTAAGGAGATGTAGTTTCACAGCTGGCAGGCCTTCGGGGTACATGGTCATTTTTGTTAATGTGTTGCAAATCCAAATAAATATTCAAACTTTATTCTTCTGATTAATGTCTGTATAAAGTCCAAAAATAGCTAACTATATAGGGTTCATTTCCAATGCATCTTGTTCTCTGCTCCATGCATATTACCATCCTAGGAACTTGTACAGTTCAGGAGTTGAAACTAAGCCAGATTTTTTTTTATAGGTTCTATGAATACACTTAACCTTGCTCAGCTGATCATTCACATGGGAATGAAACAAATGTTCCATACCTTTGGAACATTTTGCCATTCTCTTGCTGCATGTCCTCTGCCCGGGACAATTGAATAGCAGTTTAAGTTGAATTATTTTTTTTAATTCCCCAAGTGGTTTCCTGCAGAGCAATTTAGCAATGGTCGTCCATTTTGAAGGGCTACCTGCAAATGATCTGTTTAATATGTGACTCATTCTCAGGACCTAATGTAATTTTTAATTGTTTTCTCCATCACTAATAGTCTTATTATTGCAACCATGAAACGTTTCACATTTGATCATTAAACTGCTGCAGGATACTTTCAGAATTGTGGTTGTTGGGGCACTGGGTTGGTGTAAACTACCGTAAACCACCGTAAACTATCAGAATACTTGCTTCCAGTCCAATTCCTGATATGAGCGAGAAGGGTGTGAATGGCAATGACTGATCTTTCCCATAATTTATTCCATAAAACATAGGAGCAGATTTAAGCCATTCAGCCCATCGATGAATAACCCTGGCCTAACTAGTCTTGAAGAATTGTTTAAGAAGGATCTGCAGATGCTGGAAAATCGAAGGTACACAAGTCTTGAAGAATAGTTACTTGGGATAAGTAGTACAAAAGTGTGTGCACTATATGTGTATTGGTTTACAATATTGGGATTTAGCAAAAGGAAGAGCACATTAACTAAAAAGTGTATATTTATTCACAGCTGCTTCCTTTGCACAAGTATGTATAAAGCTGTGGCTGATCCACTTTGCATGCTTTGGCCTGCCCCATATCGGCAATAATTCATTTCTCCCCAACCTACCTGTAAATGCACTCATTATAGCAATGGTGCCTTTGTATTCTTCAGTTCCTGGCAACCGTTTTTGGGAAAGAATAGTATGCTAAAGTTCTTGAGGTACACTACACAGGCCTTGTTACGCTAATCAATCAATCAATCAATCAATCAATCAACCTTTATTGTCATCTTGCAAGCAACAGTTGTACAGTGCAAATTTAGGGTTAGGAGAATCCTCAGCTCCAATAACATCAGTGACAAACTTTTTTACACACAGGAGAATGAGTTGCAGTCAAATAAGTTCTAGTCAAATTAATTATTTGCATGTAATTGTACTATACATGGGAAATCTATCCAGCTCATTATTCATTTTGCATAAGTATGTGCTGTCACCTTGCCATCTTCTAGACTCGAATTCTAAAGATCACACCTTTGTCCAGTACTGAGCGTACAACTATTACAGATTATCTCTTGCCCCTAATGATACACATGAGATTGATAATATGGTGTACCCCATGATTTATTGGTTGAAATAAATAAGCTATTATGTGCCTGAGCAGCATAAAACAGCAGCAAAGTAAAACCATGGGAGATGTTATTCTATTATTAACACTTCAACTGTTTTTCTAGTCCTTTATATCTGAGGAGGTTTAAAAGAATTAGAAGAAGAAGAATCCATTATCTCAAGGTTCTCTGAAGTTGTTTATTAGGTGTACAAGACATTGAGGCTGCATTTGGAGTATTATGTTCAGTACTCCAGTTTTCCGTTTTGGTCACCTTGCTGTAAGAAAGATGTCATTAACTTGGAAAGAGTGCAGAGAAGATTTTTAGGATGGTGTCAGGACTTGAGGGCCTGAGACATCGGGAGATCTTGGGCAGGCTAGGATTTTATTCTTTGGAACGTAGGAGACTTATATGGTGATCTTATATGGATGTAAAAGGTGCATAAGGCAAATAGATAGGGTCAATAGGGGAAAATAGGTCAAAAGTATTAGATGGCATAGGTTTAAGAGGAGAGGGGAAAGATTTAATAGAAACACGAAGGCTGTCTCTCATGCACGCGCACACATTTAAAAAGACATTCGGACAGGTACATGGATAGGAAAGGTTTAGAGAGATCAGACCAAACACAGGCAAATGGTTGGCATGGAAGAGGTGGGCAAAAGGACCTGTTTCCATGCTGTATGACTTCAAGTGCAGATTTTATATTGCAAGGGATCAGAGTATCAACACCGAGAAGCAATAAATTAATTACTTAAAGCGGTGGTAAGCAACATGACCTGGGATAGTATGTATTAACAATACTGTTTTGCTCTCGAAAGATTGTTAAATGGTGGGAGGAAGAAAGTATGCATTGGATCATCATGACTGGAGGGCAAAGGCAGTAAGTTGTATAAACCAGACAACTCAATTCAATTCATCGTCTGCGCTTTTAACATTATCTCATTTTGGATGCTTCAGGTTTTCTTTGTGCTTATCTTAGGAGAGAACAAAATCCAGCCACGTTCCCACTCCTGATCATTATCTGATAACGTCTGAGTCACGGATGTCTGATGGATTGTGCTCCCTGATGCATCCTGCATAAATTACAGCACTTGTCTAGATTTAAGCATAAATATTATGTCCTCGGGATAGTTGATGTTTGTAACAAGAAATGTAGATATTTCCGGCTCAGTTGCGCAGCGGTAGAGGTGCTGCCTTACAATGGAAGAGACCCTGGTCTGCTGTCTGTACGGAATTTGTATGTTCCTCTTGTGACCGTGTGGGCTTTCCTAGTGTGCTGCGGTTTCCTCCCACATTCCAGAGATGTGCAGGTTTGTAGTTTAATCGGTTTCTGTAAATAGTCCCTAGTGTGTAGGATGTGAAAGTGCGATAAAACAAATCTAGTGTGAACTATTATTTCTGCCTGTCAAATACCCCCTAGCCCATATCCACCTATTACTTGTTTAAGAAAGAACTGCAGATGCTGGTAAAATCCAAGGTAGACACAAAATGCTGGAGTAACTCAACGGGTGGGGCGGCATCTATGGAGAGAAGGAATTGGCGACGTTTCGGGTCGAGTCCCTTCTTCAGACTGATGTTGGGGAGGGACAAAGATAGAATGTAGCTGGAAACAGTGAGACTGGTGGGGGGAGGGGATAGAGGGAGAGAAAGCAAGGGCTATCGAAAGTTAGAGAAATCAATGTTCATACCGCTGGGGTGTAAACTACCCAAACAAATTAGGAAGAAAGTCGGAAGAAGGGTCTCGACCTGAAACGCCTAGGACAGAAAGATCAGATTGGGAATAGGAGGGGGAGTTGAAGTGCTGAGCCACAGGGAGATCAGGTAGGTTAAGACGGACTGAGCGGAGGTGTTCAGCAAAACGATCGTCGAGCCTGCACTTGGTCTTGCCAATGTAGACACCTGGAACAGCGGATACAGTAGATGAGATTGGAGGAGGTGAACCTCTGTCTCACCTGGAAAGACTGTTTGGGCCCTTGGATGGAGTTGAGGGGGGAGGTAAAGGGACGGGTATTGCATCTCCTACGTTTGCAGGGGAGGGGGTAGTTTGGGTGGGAAGGGACGAGTTGACCAAGGAGTTTCGGAGGGAACGGTCTCTGCGGAAAGTAGAAAGGGGTGGAGATGGGAAGATCTGGCCCATAGTGGGATCCCGTTGGAGGTGGCGAAAATGTAGAAGGATTATATGCTGTATGCGACGGCTGATGGGGTGGAAGGTGAGGACAAGGGGGACTCTGTCCTTGTTATGAATAGGGGAGGGGGAGTAAGAGCAGAGCCGCGGGATATCAAGGAGACCCTAGTGAGAGCCTCATCTATAATGGAAGAGGGGAACCCCCGTTTCCTAAAGAATGAGGAGATCTCCGATGCCCTTGAATGGAAAACCTCGTCCTGGGGGCAGATGCGGCGTAGACAGAGGAATTGGCAGTAGGGGATAGAGTCCACCTATTACTTGCCAGGCTATGTCCTGCCCCAACTCTCTCCCAGCTTTCTTCCCACCCCACCCCGCCACAGCAAAATCAGCCTGAAGAAGGGTCCTGACCCGAAGCGTTGCCTATTCATGTTCTCCAGAGATGCTGCCTTACCCACTGTGTTACCTCAGCACTTTGTGCCTTTGTTTGTAAAACAGCAACTGCAGTTCCTTGTTTCTCCACAGAGTCTTGTTCAAAATTAGCCATAGAAGACAAAGGGTGTTACCATATTACGGAAAGGGTGTTAAGGTTTTGGAGAGGGTGCGGAAGAGATTCTCTTGGATTTTGCCAGGATTAGAGCATGTTAACTATAGGGAGAGGTTAGAGAAACTTGGATGGTTTTCCCTGGAGTGTCAGAGGTTGAGGGGTGACCTGCTAGAAGTGTCTAAAATTATCAGAGGCACAGACTAGATAAGGTAGACGGTCATAGAGATTTTACTCCAGTGTGGAAATGTCAAATGCCAGAGGTCATAGTTTTAAGGTGAGAGAGGAAAAGTTTAAAGGAGATTTATGAGGCAAGTTTTTTTTACATAGAGTGATATGCCTACAACACGCTGCAAGGGAAAGTGGTGGAAATAGATACAATAGCTATGTTTAAGAAGCATGTAGACAGATGCATAAACACTTTCTCTGTAACTAAAGGGCCTGTCCCACGAGCATGCGACTCCATGCGGCAAGCGTGACCTAAGCGACTCCATGCGGCAAGCGCGACCTAATGTGGTCGCTTGAGCCGTATGGCCTCGCGGGGCCGGTCTCACTTCGATCGCCGGAGCCGTATGGAGTTGTGCGGAGCTGGTCCCGACATCACGTGGGGCTCCAAAGAACTGAACGTGTTAAAAAATTCCGCGCGGCAACGGCCTGCAGCCGCCTCAACGACATACGTCAATCGCACGAACTTCCCGCGGACTTCGCTCGAACTTCATGTCACTCACTCGACCTCCGCGCGGCCCCCGCTTCTGGTTAGGTCGGGCTAGCCGCATGGAGTCGCATGCTCGTGGGACAGGCCCTCAACACTATAATGCTGTAAGACTAGAATCATAATTCTGGTGTTTTTATGTTTCCAGTACCTGTTTGTTGCACTTGATTGTACTCGTGTATAATATGATTTGACTGGATAGCATGCAAACAAAGTTTTTCAGTTTATCTCTGTACACATGATAATAATAAACCAAAACCAATACCCTCAGGCAGAGAATTGAGGGACAGAGACCACGTGCAGACAGATGATTTGTTTAAATTGGCATCGTGGTCAGCACGAACATCAGAATTTAATAGAATCCTCAAAAACAAGGTCTTGTTATTCAGCAACGATTACACAGTTATGCAGCTACACACTCTGCACTCTTCTAGTGCAACAAATGGAAAATAGTAAAGCTGTGTTTCTCGGACTGGCCATGGATCAGGCTGGTCAAGATTACAATACAATACAATACAATACAATGTATTTGTCATTTGAACCCCATTGAGGTTCAAACAAAATGTTGTTTCTGCAGTCATACACACAAGAAAGAACCAAGACACCACACAATTTACACAAACATCCATCACAGAGCATCTCCTCCTCGCTGTGATGGAAGGCAAAGACTTATCTCTCCCCTGCACTTATCTCTCCCCGTACAACCCCTAGTAAAGGCAGCTAGATCTTTAGCAAGTGCAGCAATATCCAAGAAAAATGTAAAATACATGAAAAAAAATTGCAAGCTGCATTTTCATTGCACTGTGTGCTTACACATTGGGTAATATGACTCTTATGTAATCAACGTAATCAATTAGCTGGCACATCCCAGGTAACCAAGCCTAGGCTGAACTACATGTAATAGTCTCAGCTGATGTATATTGTTCAATTCTGGGAACTACATTCTAGGCTCAGTCGTGTGGAAAGAATCGTGCCAAGTACAACCGCATGAATATTTTTCAGGTACTAACACCATCTTTTGACAAAGTGAAATGATGACGAGCCTGTGATACACTTGCTCTGAGCTCCGAACCTCCATGAGACTGTTATTACCAGAGCTCAAGATCAGAAGGATATTCACTACACAACTGTCATAGGTGTGTACTTGATTTTTTGGTCTGTAGAAGTGTCATAACTGAAATGTCACCTATAAATGTTCACCAGAGATCCAGCACTTTGTGTCTGCTTTTGATACTTTAGGTACTTGAATATGGAAATCCTGAATTTCCTTCGCTCCATAGATGCTGTCTCACCCGCTGAGTTTCTCCAACATTTTTGTCTCCCTTGGAAATCCTGAAATTGCTATCTCTTTTACAGGCTGCACTATTTGCAGCCTCCTCATAATCAAGGGAAACTATTACAACCAATGGGAATTTACTCTTCCTAATTATTTTGCCCTGCGATAAAAACTCTGATAGTTACATGAAGTATGAAAGTTATTAATAACCTTCTCACCATAACTACATAGGTATTTTAAAATATGAGGGCATAGACAGGGTAGACAGTCAGAACCTTATCCTAGGGTGAAAATGTCAAAGACTAGAGAGCAAAGTTTAGGAGAAATGTGTAGGGCAAGTTTTGTTTTACACTGGTGGGAGCCTGGAACATGTGGCCAAGGTTGGTGGTGGAGGTTGATACAAAAGTGGTGTTTATAAGGCTTATGGATATGGAAAAAATGAAGAGATATAGATCATGTCCAGGTAGATGAGATTAGTTTATCTTAGCATCAGGAAAATGGGGCTGAGGGGATAAATAGATCAGACTTGATTGAATGGTGGAGTAGAAGGTATGAGCCAAATGGCCTAATTCTGCTCTTATATCTGATGGTCATGATCATCATGTTTGGGACAGATATTGTCGGCTGAGGGTCCTGAATTTGTGTTGTATTTTCTATGTAACTATTACTTACCAAACCACTGTGCTAAAAGTAAATTTAGCATATGCGGATTGGAATTTCCTGAGTGTGAAGATGTTTTTAAGTAATTAAGCTTCTAACTTTATTGAATGTGATAACATCACAATTTACTGATCACCAGTAATGCTATCCCATTTTTTTAAGTAAGGCGGGAGAGAGAAAGCAGGGAATTATAAACCAGTTAGCCTGACATCGGTGGTGGCGAAGATGCTGGAGTCAATTATAAAAGATGAAATAGCCACACATTTGGATAGCAGTAACAGGATCGGTCCAAGTCAGCAAGGATTTACGAAGGGGAAATCATGCTTGACTAATCTTCTGGAATTTTTTGAGGATGTAACTAGGAAAATGGGCAAGGGAGAGCCAGTGGATGTAGTGTACCTGGACCCTCAGAAAGCATTTGACAAGATCCCACATAGGAGATTAGTGGGCAAAATTAGGGCACATGGCATTAGGGGTAGAGTGCTGACATGAATAGAAAATTGGTTGGCAGAAAGGAAACAAAGAGTAGGGATTATCGGGTCCCTTTCAGAATGGCAGGCAGTGACTAGTGGGGTACCGCAAGACTCGGTGTTGGGACCGCAGCTATTTACAATATACAATGATTTGGATGAAAGGATTCAAATTAACATTAGCAAATTTGTAGATGACACAAAGCTGGGTGGCAGTGTGAACTGAGGAGGATGCTATGAGAATGCAGGGGGACTTGGACAGGTTGGGGGAGTGGGCAGATGTATGGCAGATGAAGTTTCTCTGAAGAGCTATCTCTGAGGTTAGCCGCATGGACCTGCTGTTTAACTGGATGACCACGAATTATGTGCAATTGTTTAGTCAGGTCGTGATCTAGAATGCACTGCTGAAAGAATGCTGAATGCAGAGTCAATAGTAGCATTCAAATAAGAAATGGAAAATTAGTTGGAGTTCATTGGATACATTTGATAGTCAAGCAGATGTTTATAGGCCAAATGGGTCTTTCTTATGAATTACAACATTGTATAAAATGGACTTTACACTTTAGAAATTCAGCATAAAAACAGGCCCTTCAGCCCATTGAGTGAGCCAACCAGCGATCACTAGTACTGTCCTACACAAAAGGGACAATTTACAATTTTACCAAAGCTTTTACTCTACAAATCTGTACGTCTTTGGTGGGTGGGAGGAAACCGGAGCAACCGGAAAAAAACCCACAGGGGGAACATACAAACTCTGCACAGACAGCACCTGTAGTCAGGATCGAACCCAGGTCTCTGGCGCAGTAAGGCCGCAACTCAACTACTGTGATGCACCACTGTGCCACTCCAATATAATACACAGTTTTTATTGGCAGGCAAGATGACAGTCAAACAGTAGTTGTGAAAAAGAAACGGTATTGAACCAGAGAGATACAAATACTTTGTGGAGGGAGAGGGGGAAAAATAGATTTGGTTCCTGAACTTGTAGAGTTTAGTATTAAATCCTGCAGGCTTCAATGTGCCCAAACTAAAGATGAGCTTACTGTGGGCATTAGTGGATCATTTAGGTGGTTGAAAACAGATATCTAAGTGCGATGGAGAATTAAAATGGAGCTCAGGGTTCCTTGCAGTCTGCAAAGTGTTCAGCCAACCATTTGGTTCTGCAAAACAGTGTTCTCTTTATCCATAATTTCCACTGCCAGGAGCATCTACCCCTCCCATACATTTTCAGTGGTGCAAAGGAACCATTTCCTCTGGGACTCCCTGCTCTTCCAACTACACCAATCACTCTCTGCTCAAAACATTTCCCCAAGCAAACGCAGGAGGTGCAACATCATCCCTTTTGCCTCTTACCATCCCTCAATCCAGGTGTTGAGGTGAGGTGATGATTCACTGCCAGTTCAATGTTATTGCTTGTGATATGGCCCCTACATTAGAAAAAAAATACAAATGCAGATTCGATTCATTCATCTCCATTCATTCTGCAACAATAGCCCTGACTTTCCTGTCCCCAGTCACTAATTTTTTTGCCCTACTCCCCCTCTAGTGCTCCTATCTTTGACCCATATATGCTTGAGGAAGACATAAGAAACGCTGGAATCCAGCGTAGAACAGCACAAAGTGCTGGAGTAACTTTATGGGTCAGGAGGATGTGGATTGGCAACATTTTGGGCTGAGTGTTATTTGGACTAAGTTTGAGGAAAGCACTTCATTGGGATACATTGAACCCATATCGCTGTTTTAGTTTGTTATTTTTCTCTCTTTAATTTTTTTTTTTGGAAGTATTTGGTATCTTCACAAATTTGGCATGCAATCTATCACCTCCATTCCCTCCACATCTCTGCAAACTCACATTGCCTGTTTAATCACTTTTCCAGTTCTGCTGCAGAACTTACCACAGCACAAGAACAGTCCCTTCGGCCTACAATGTTTGGGCCGAACATAATGCCAAGCAAAACTGATCTCATCTGCCTGTACATGATCCATCTCCCTCTATTCCCTGTATATCCGTGTGCCTATCTAAAAGCCTCTTAATCACCATTATCTTATATGCCTTCCCAGCCACCCCAGGCAATGTGTTCCAATCTCCCACTACTCTCTGTGTAAAAAAAAAAGACTTTCCCCTCACATCTGCATTAAACCTTCTCCCTCTCACCTTACAGGTATGCCCTCTAGCGTTGGACATTTCCACTCTGCGATGAAGGTTCTGACTGTCTACCCTATCTATGCCTCTCATAACTTCACATACCTCTATCAAGCTCCGGTTAAGGGCCCTATGTAGGCCCTGAGAGGTCAACTTTGTTTTTCTCACCGCAGATGCTGCCTGGCCTGTTAAGTGTTTCCAGCATTGTCTGTTTTTGAACACATTGAGTGGTTGTTGATTTGACAGATCTGGTAACAGATTGTAGGCCAAATCCAGTCCCTTCTGGCCCAAAAAGCTCCCGCCAGTCTGGAAGATGTCTTAATGAAACGAGCACTTGGGAATCCTAACTAATACTTGTTTTTTTTATGATAATTGGGGGTAAAAATCTGAAATGTTGCGATTGAAACTGTTCAGAAATGAAGTGTTATTGCAGATTTTCTTGCGCTTGTGAATTGCATTGTCATCAAGAACTATACTCTTCATAATTTAACAATATTACACAAAATAACAAATGCATATAATCAATTTACCTTATTCATGATTTAACCTGATATTCAAAAGTGCAAAATTCAGTGCTAGTGCAAACAAAAATGTTTGAAGTACATATCCCTAACCACTAGCTTTGGAATCAAAATATGTGTGGCATTATAAACCAATATGGATACATTTTCCATCCCTGGCCCTTATCATAATAAATATTTTCTGCCGTTGATAGGCTTTGCAATGGAAATTCTAAACTGAGCAAATGGGAACAGTTTCTCGTTTGTTCAAAGTATATAAGTATTGTGTTATTCTTAATTTATCTTTTTCCCTTCCTAAATTAAAATGAAAAGGAAATGGCAATTAGGGGGGGGGGGCATAAAGTAGATAAGCAATCCAATCCCAGGTGGTTTAGGTGAAGATTAACGTCGATCTGCCTTGCCCAGCTTCAATGCAAACGGCCACTTGGACAAGACGTTGAAGGGTGTGGCGATCCACTTGAATGACATTGCCTCTACCAACCCACAGTTTTTCGTCCATTGAACCTAATAGACAGACTGGATTTTCCAGACTTCCCTCAAGACGGTTGTTGAAGAATTTTCCTCTTAAAAGAAATTCCAGGGACGGCTGAGGTGGCCAGGAGAGGCGGAGTGGAAACAGTGTTCAAAAGGATCCAGACATTGTATAATGTGTCGTGCAGCTTGTGGAAAGAATCAATGGGGAATCCCTTTCCATCATTGTTTTCAAATGGGTGTACATTTGTCCTTTTGAGTTTACAGTGACTAAGTGGAATCATTTATATGGGGAAAAAAATACATGGGTATGCCAAAGTGAAATATTGAAATTGTTACTGGGACAGAATGTCTGGAGATATGGTCCCTGTTTGAGTGGTTTACATTTGACTTAAATTTTCAGTTTCTTAGAATATAAAATTGAGTGCCTGCTCTATTTCACAACCTTTAAAAAAAAATTGGACGGGGGGGGGGGGGAGCAAGGGAATGTTACGACAAACCAGACCATCCAGTATGTTTTTAACGAAAAGTCCTCATCCATTTGATATTGTAAGGTACCATGGAAGTTGTCTCAGTTTATTTCATTCCAATCTATTTAACATCATGATATATATCTTCAAACAGGTATCACCAAAGGGTTTCGGCCCGAAACGTTGCCCATTTCCTTTGCTCCATAGATGCTGCTGCACCCACTGAGTTTCTCCAGCACTTTTATCTACTTATATAGAAAGACTCAAGTTTTTATTTTGTTTATCAGGAGTTCCAACAATGAGTTAAAGGCTGGCGTGTTGTTTTGGGCAATTGTGTGATCTTTTGCAGGCTTTGTCAAAAATGGCAATGTGCAGGAGTTTGGAGAGCCGGTGACACCCATGCTATAGTAGTGCTGCAAGAATCTGGACTGTAGGAGGAAATAAGGAGGGAAATTTGGAGGGAGAAATGACATAAATACTCCCGCTGCCAGAGGCAGCGACTTGCATTCAATGATTGCACTATGATGTTGTGAGGCCTGGTGTTCACTGATTTCTGGAGAATAATAGTGACTCCTTGTGGGTGGTCTAATTAAATGGGAGTTTCTGACAGATTAAAACAGCTGATGTATTCACAGTTTGCAGTTCTTTTTAAAATTCAGGTTTTAAAAGGAGTCGGAGGCAGTCACGCAGCACGGAAATAGGCCCCCCTGCCCAACGCATCCACGCCAACCAAGATGCCCCATAGAAGTTGGTGCAGTTTGCACATTTGGCACATATCCCTCTAGACCTTGTTTAAGAAGGAACTGCAGATGCTGGAAAATCAAAGGTAGACAAAAATGCTGGAGAAACTCGGCGGGTGAGGCAGCATCTATGGAACGAAGGAAATAGGCAACGTTTTGGGCCGAAACCCTTCTTCAGACTGATGTGAGGCTGGGGTTGTGGGCGGGGAGGGGGGCAGGAAGAAGCTTTCATGAGTGGTCTAGTTCCGCCCCCCGCCACCCTCACATCAGTGTGAAGAAGGGTTTTGGCCCAAACCAGAAAGCGAATGGTATGTTAGCTTTCATAGCAAAAGGATTTGAGTATAGGAGCAGGGAGGTTCTACTGCAGTTGTACAGGGTCTTGGTGAGACCACACCTGGAGTATTGCGTACAGTTTTGGTCTCCAAATCTCAGGAAGGACGTTATTGCCATAGAGGGAGTGCAGAGAAGGTTCACCAGAATGATTCCTGGGATGTCAGGACTGTCTTATGAAGAAAGACTAGATAGACTTGGTTTATACTCTCTAGAATTTAGGAGATTGAGAAGGGATCTTATAGAAACTTACAAAATTCTTAAGGGGTTGGACAGGCTAGATGCAGGAAGATTGCTCCCGATGTTGGGGAAGTTCAGGACAAGGGGGTCACAGATTAAGGATAAAGGGGAAATCTTTTAAAACCGAGATGAGAAGACCTTTTTTCACACAGAGAGTGGTGAGTCTCTGGAACTCTCTGCCGCAGAGGGTAGTCGAGGCCAGTTCATTGGCTATATTTAAGAGGGAGTTAGATGTGGCCCTTGTGGCTAAGGGGATCAGAGGGTATGGAGAGAAGGCAGGTACGGGATACTGAGTTGGATGATCATCCATGATCATATTGAATGGCGGTGCAGGCTCGAAGGGCCGAATGGCCTACTCCTGCACCTAATTTCTATATTTCTAAATGTTGCCTATTTCCTTCGCTCCATAGATGCTGCCTCACCCGCTGAGTTTCTCCAGCATTTTTGTGTACCTTCCCTCGAGACCTTTCCTGTTTGCCTACAATTTCCAAACAGTCCCTGCTTTTCCCCCTCCCATCGGAATGCTTCCGTGTAAATCTCCGTGCTGGAATGTAACAAAAACAATTTTCTAAATGCAGAGCATAGTTGCTGAGAAAATAGAATTGGAAACTTTGAAATCTGTTCCAAGCAAGCTGGAGTCTGCAACTGGACTGACTGGAAATCTAGAAGCTGGCAGATGAGTTCACGGGTCTCTCGTGTGGGAAGGAAAAGTAATTTCCTGGAACTAAACTTTTCATCAAAACAAGCTTGCAGGGACTATCTAAGGCAGGTGAAGTCACAATGAGCAAGCGGTCGGCAATGAATAAAATGCATGGAATTTTCAGATTGCTGGGGAATCTTGGCCAGCAGGGAGAGAGGGCCAGGCATTTTGTTTTCACACACTGTTGCGTACCGGAGCAGACACGCATTTGTGTCGTGCTCCTGTTCTAACTAGACCACTCATAAAATCTGTCTCGTGTTTCTGTAACAAAAGTGACGGCACAAGACAATACCATTTGTTTGAGCAAATGTTGGTCGTCTCAGTCTGGGAATTTCTCTCCAGATTATTGCAAATAATGATCTCCTTACTTAGAAATGAAGTTATTTCACATTAAAGTGGGGGGCGGTAAGTTTTGCTGTTCCAGCTGCCCAGACTTGGAATTTATTCCAGGGAAATAGGCCAAACCAGGCGGTCGCTTTGCAGTTTGCTAAACTGAGGAAATGTTGTATTGCATCTGACTAGACAGGAGGTATTTCTGACCTGCAATAGACTATAGGAGCATTTTATTGTGCAGTGGAGACTGGAAATGTGCTGGTTCAATGCACCAGACTGCAGGGAGGGGTGTGGATCGTTCTGAGATGGAAGGAGAACAGACAGGGAGGGTAATGGGGAGATGTTTAGTTGTTTTATCCAACTTGGAATTTGAAAAGGCTTCAAGAATCTGACCTGTCTGGTCTCAAATTATTACATTGGATGTATCAAACATTTTCCTACTGAATCCCTATGTTCTGTCGGGAAAGTAACTTGGAGTGCAGGACCATTATTATTTTACAACTACTCATTCAGGGAATAATGTTTTGAAAATGGATTTAACGTCCTTTAAAATTCACTGAACTTTGTACTTCTTCCCCAATCTCCTGATTTTTAAAGATGTTGGTACGTAATCTCAAAGATATTTCACGCTGGTGATTTTGCTTTACATGTACAGACTTTTCATTGACTGGATAGCACATAAACAAAAGCTTTTGACTGCAGCTCGGTGCACGTGACAATAATAAACTCAACAAAACGAAACATGATTGCCAAGGTGGACATCAACATGCAATTCAACACCAGGATGCAATTCAACCAACCATTCTGCCTTCAACTGGTGTGGAACTGAGTGTTTAAAAAGATGCATCAACAGCAACATTAGAGCATACTAACATCGAGAGCATCCTTACCAACTGCATCACAGTATGGTATGGCAACTGCTCTGTCTCCGACCGGAAGGCCTTGCAGAGGGTGGTGAAAATTGCCCAATGCATCACCGGTTCCTCGCTCCCCTCCATTGAGTCTGTCCAAAGCAAGCGCTGTCTGCGGAGGGCGCTCAGCATCGCCAAGGACTGCTCTCACCCCAACCATGGACTGTTTACCCTCCTACCATCCGGGAGGCGCTACAGGTCTCTCCGTTGCCGAACCAGCAGGTCGAGGAACAGCTTCTTTCCGGCGGCTGTCACTCTACTCAACAACGTACCTCGGTGACTGCCAATCACCACCACCCCCCCCCCCCCCCCGGACACTTATTATTATTTATTCAAATCGTTTGCTATGTCGCTCTTCAAGGGAGATGCTAAATGCATTTCGTTGTCTCTGTACTGTACACTGACAATGACAATTAAAATTGAATCTGAATCTGAATCTGATTATGGGTAGGCTCTCAGTGGTAGAGCTGCTGCCTCACAGATCATGGGTTCGATCCTGACCACGGGTGCTGTCTAGGCCGTGTATGTACATTTTCTCTGCGACCAGGGTTTTCTGGATGCTCTGCCCTCCTCCCACATCGCAAAGACGTGCAGGTTTGGAGGTTAATTGGTTTCTGTAAACTGCCCTGAGCATGTAGGATGCGTGTAGGATAACATAGCACTAGTATGAACGGGTGATCAATAGTTGGCATGGACCGAAGGGCCTGTTTACCACGCTGCATCTCTGAACTAAACAGGGAATGCAGATTCCAGCACAACCAACACAAATGCACTTACTTGCCCTGAAGTTTGATCCTTAACAAAATTCCCGATGAGTATGTTTCGAGGAGTTCCCACTAGCTGAATGATCACATTCTTTCAAATTGCTAGCAATGCTTCGTTTGATGGCATGGGACTGTTTTTGTGTGCGACTTCCTTATCGTAGAACTGAACCATGTTTACCGGCAGTGCTTTCCTCCTGTTTGGTGCTTTACAAAGGAGAATATCTTTGCCATATAAACATGCCTTCATCTCGGCAACATCAAAGTGTGAGTTCCTAGGTTTAATTCTCCCTGCTGCAGGATCCCAAAGTTCATTCACTATATCCCAGACCACAAATTGAGTGTCATTTGAAATGAAAGCAACATGATATAAGCTGTTTTGTGACAACTTTATTAATTTCGTTTTTCAATAAACGACACAGTGGCGCAGCTAGTAGAACTGCTGCCTCACAGCACCAAACACCTGGATTCAAACCTTCAAGCACTGTCTGTGTAGAGTTTGCATGTTCGCCCTGTGACTGCATGGGATTTTCTGGCTGCTCTGGTTCTCCTTGTAAAACACATGGAACAGTAGAGCACAGGAACGGGCCCTTCGGCCCACAATGTTTGTGCCGAACATGATGCTTAGCTCATCTACCTGCATATGATCCATATCCCTCTATTCCCCGTATTTCAGTGTGCCTATCCAAAAGGCACACTGAAATGCCACTGTCTCCAGCTCCATCCCTGGCAATCCAGGCTCCCACCACACTCTGTGTAAAAAAACTTATCCTGCACCTCTATGAAATGTTTCCCCTCTTACCTTAGAGCCATGTCCTCGAGTGTTGGAAATTCACGTCCTTGGAAAAAGGTTCTTACTGTCTACTCTATCTATACGTCACGTAACTTCACACACATTCTATCAGGTCTCCCCTGAACACCTGAAGTTCCAGAGAACCTTAGTGGGTTTGCAGGTTAATTGGTCTCTGTAAATTCCTCCTTATGTGTAGGGAGTGGATGAGAAAGTGGTTTAACATAGAATGAATGTGAATGGGTTGGCGTGGACTCGATGGGCCGAAGGGCCAGTTTCCAAGCTGTATCTTTATTAAAACAAAACAAAGGCTTTGTTGCACAGGTATAGAGACTGTACACTGTGTCTGGCAAAAAACTTGGAAACTGCTCGAGTCTTGACTCTGTAACTGGCATCGATTTAGCAAAACGTAAATAACAAGTTAAACTAAACATTTTCGTGAAGAGAGGAGGGAATATTGAGTAGAGATCCAACAGTGGTTGCTGCCCAGGACAATGTAGATCAAATGGTCTCGTTTCTGAATTCCAATTCCCCTCAATGGCCCCGAGTGCATGCACAAAGGTCATGAATGATTTTTGGTGGCCTCGGGTTTTATTGACCAACTGATACACACCGCATCTTGATTGATGTTACCGTTCTCATGGGTTCCAGGGGATGCATCATGAGCCGGTTCGGGAGAACAGGAAACAAAAGAGACACGCACATTCACAACAACAACAAAAACTTCATGTGCATGAGAAAGTAAAATTAAAATACATAGATCACAAATATTTTTACTGGTGCATTGTGCTAAAACCACCTCACCAAACAGAATGGGTGACAGCTGAATAAGTGAGTAGTAAATAAGGGGTAAAAAATGAGACGCGTGTTTGCAATGTTCAACATGTGCATTATTTCAGACATTACTCAGAAGCTAACCATTCCAAATACCCGTGTTGTTCCGTGATTCATTTTTGACACAAACTGATATTCAGGTTTTTAATATTTTCACAGATTGTTATCCCTGCTCTCTTGGACTTTCTCAAAGTACAGATTCAACAAGAACAATGCACAATTGGCCATTCGTGTATCAGTTTAGGCTGCTAACTGGCAGCAGAATTGGGATCACTGTGAATGTACATTGACAAAAATTACTTGCATTTATATAACATTGTCTGAGACCTCTGAAGGCCAGTGGATGCTTTACAGTCAATAGAGTGGAGTTGCATTTCTGGTTCTGGGAACATAGCAGCCAATCTGCCTGCATCGAGTCTCCACAAACAGTGGAACAACCGATACAGTTGCTGCCTTACAGCACTGGAGACCCGAGTTTGATCCTGACATTGGATGCTGTCTGTGTGGAGTTTGCACAATCACCTTGTGACAAGGTGGGCTTCCTCCAGGTGCTTTGGTTGCCTCCCCCAAAGGTTTGTAAGTTAATTAGCCTCTGTACGTTGCCCCTTGTGTGCAGGGAGTGGAAGTGAAAGTGCGATAAAAAATAACGTGCGTCAACGGGTGATCGATGGTCAGCATGGACTCTGTGGGTCAAAGGGCCTGTTTCCATGCTGTTTTTCTGTTGATTTCAATCAGTTAATCCAAGTGTATTCTTTTAGATGAGATGTTAAACTGAAGCCCAGATTGAAGCTCTCCACTATCTGACGTTAAAGAACCTAAGGCAGAAAGAGCTGGGACGTTATCCCGAATATTTATCTCTCAATCCAGCGGCTGAAGTCTCTCGATTGAAGGGGTTGGAGTCTCAGGCTGCAGAACAAGAAATATTTTGCAGCAATGAAGCACAATTCTGTTCTCAGAGAGCAGTGAACTTGTGGAACTCATTACGCAGAGGAGGCTTGAATATATGCACCACCAGACTCGGGAACAGCTTCTAAACGATCCTTCCATAAAGTATCTCGAGTACCTTTTGATTCACCTCTACCCCAATGCGGACATTGGACTTGGTCTCTGGAACTGGTGTGCTGCAATGCTGAGAAATATATTCTGCACTCTGTATCTTTCCCTATTGTAATTTGAGATTGGCGTAACACTATATATTGTATTATCTGATTTGACTGGGTAGCATGTAAAACAAAGCTTTTCACTTCACCTTGTAATGTTGCACGTTTCACTGTACCTCGGTACATGTGGTAACAGTCAACTTACACCTACCTAGGACAACAGTAAAGGCCAAGTCACTGAGTATTTTTAAGGAGATGGCTAATTTTATTGACTCAAAATGAATCGAGATCTTTGGGGAGGCGATGGGAACCTGGTTGCAATTGAGGATCAGCCATGATCATAATGAAGAGCATGTCAGGCTTAAAGGGCTGAATTACTACTCTTGTTTTACTCTTCTTTTAAGAAGCACTCTTTCCTATACAAATCCTAATCGCAGATAAAAAATATTTATGTGTAAATAAATATAATTTTTTGTTTAGCTGTGCTGATTGAAAAAACAACATTTGTGCGCAATGTTTTGTGTTTTCTGAAACTACCAATCAGTGTATATACTTTATACAGTTGTATTATTGATGAGATATATATAGAAACCTTACATTATAATGTGGTAGAGCAGAACAAAAATAGTGCAGAGGAAAAGACATGGTTTTCTTAAATATAATTCTTTATTTTAAAAACATAGAAAAATAGGCGCAGGAGTAGGCCATTCGCCCCTTCGAGCCAGCGCCGCCATTCAATATGATCATGGCTGATCATCTAAAAGCAGTACCCCGTTCCTGCTTTTCCCCCCATATCCTTTTATTCCTTTCGCCCTAAGAGCTAAATCTAACTCTCTCTTGAAATCATCCAGTGAATCGGCCTCCACTGCCTTCCGTGGCAGAAAATTCCACAGATTCACAACTCTCTGGGTGAATAAGTTTTTCCTCATCTCATTCAATAGACAATAGGTGCAGGAGTAGGCCATTCGGCTCTTCGAGCCAGCACCGCCATTCAATGTGATCATGGCTGATCATCCCCAATCAGTACCCCGTTCCTGCCTTCGCCCCATACCCCCTGACTCCGCTATCTTTAAGAGCCCCATCTAGCTCTCCCTTGAATGTTTCTTTAAGAGCTCTATCTAGCTCTCTCTTGAAAGTCCTAAATGGCCTATCCCTTTTTTCATTAAATTTTCGTCTCCTGAAGGTGATATCTCACCCTAGCAATGTTGTTCCTTAGATCCTGACAGCCACCAAGTATCTATTTTAACTGAGCCAAATGGGTAAGAAATTCAATGATCGGCACTGAATAATAACAACAGATAGAGTCTGAGGAAGAGTCCCAACCTGAAACATCACCCATCCTTTTTCTCCAGAGATGTTGTCTGACCCGCTGAGTTACTCCAGCACTTTGTGTCTGTCTTTGGTATAAACCAGCATCTGCAGTTCCTTGTTTCCACAAGAAATTCAATGATGCAAGTATGGTGGACAGTTTGTAGAGATGTATTATACATGCCCAATATTCTCTCCTATTAATTTCCACATAAGGATGACCATGCAGTAATCAACAAGATCCCTGGCAGTCCAACTAACAGACTAACTAACTAATTAAACTAACAGACTCTAACTAAACAGATAAATAAGTTAGTTTGAGTTTAAATGAAAGATCTCAAGCTGAAACATTGTCAGTTCATTTCCCTCCGACTGATGCCGACTGACTTGCTGAGTTCCTCCAGCAGCTCTCCTTTTTATCTGCTACTAATTATCGGAGGTAACATCAGCATTCGAAGATCAATACTCTTCCCTGACTCTGAGATTCAGTTCACTGTTGGTGAATACACTTATCTTTTAAAAAATTGCCATCTACTTTAAAGTCACCTCTTGTAATCATTACAGGATGCATGGTGCTAGTGTTTCTTTTTATAAAATATGTATTCACCTGCCCTTAAGATTTGTGTAGAAAAGCGTGCTTCTGAAAGGCAAGGTGTTAGGCAAGCTGTCTGACTCTACCTGAGTGCTTCTTAGTACCACTCAGCTTGTTTAGTGTTTAAGGCTGCTATTAAATGTTTGGGAGTTACTGTTCAATAAGGCATTTTAATTTCAATTTCCCCACTCGCATACCTTGAAAAAGGTGTGAGAAGAGACAAATGACATCTTATTAATTACAGAGATGGATCTCTTTGCACCAAAGTCAATTAAAGTGGTTTCGGTAATATTGCCTCAGGCTGCTGGTGCTAACGTCAGTCTTGTGTAAACTTATGTGTGGGTAGTTGGGACGATGCGAAAGCAGGAAAACAACAGTCACACCAACCAGTGCTTCCACACCTCAAAAAAACAAATTCCTTAAGTGCAATCCCAAATTTCCTGGAATGTGATGGTATTTCCAGGCCCAGTGAGCCTTCCCCCAACTGTGCATGTGCGGCTTCTGCCCCAACTGTGCACACGTGGATACCGGGCCCACTGCGCACGTGCGGGGAGACGGTGTCATTTTGCGTTCCTACCACGTCACCGGCGCCATTTCCAATTGTGACGCGGCTGACGGGCCTCCCCCAACTGCGTAGGCGAGGATGGTCGTAAATATGCATACTTTTTTTCCCCTAAATCTTCCCATGGTTTGGATTGAACCCCTTTGCATCACCCCACATGTGCGCAGTGGGCCCGGTAACCATGCGTGCGTAGTTGGGGCTACAGTCGCACATAGAAACATAGAAACATAGAAAATAGGTGCAGGAGTAGGCCATTCGGACCTTCGAGCCTGCACCGCCATTCAATATGATCATGGCTGATTATCCAACTCAGTATCCCGTACCTGCCTTCTCTCCGTACCCCCTGATCCCTTTAGCCACAAGGGCCACATCTAACTCCCTCTTAATTATAGCCAATGAACTGGCCTCGACTACCTTCTGGGGCAGAGAATTCCACCACTCCCTGTGTAAAAAATGTTTTTCTCATCTCGGTCCTAAAAGACTTCCCCCTTATCCTTAAACTGTGATCCCTTGTTCTGAACATCGGGAACAATCTTCCTGCATCTAGCCTGTCCAACCCCTTAAGAATTTTGTAAGTTTCTATAAGATCCCCCCTCAATCTTCTAAATTCTAGCGAGTACAAGCCGAGTCTATCCATCTTTCTTCATATGAAAGTCCTGCCATCCCAGGAATCAGTCTGGTGAACTTTCCCTGTGCTCTATGGCAAGAATGTATTTCCTCAGATTAGGAGACCAAAACTGTATGCAATACTCCAGGTGTGGACTCACCAAGACCTTGTACAACTGCAGTAGAACCTCGGTGGTTACACAGAAAAGCTGGAGAAACTCAGCGGGTGCAGCAGCATCTATGGAGCGAAGGAAATAGGCAACGTTTCGGGCCGAAACCCTTCTTCAGACTGATCGGGGGTGGGGGTGGGTGGGGACAAGAAAGGGAAAAGGAGGAGTAGCCAGAAGGCTGGAGGGTGGGAGGAGACAGCAGGGGAGCTGAGGAAGGGGAGGAGACAGCAAGGACTAACAGAATTGGGAGAATTCGATGTTCATGCCCCCGGGGTGCAGACTCCCCAAACGGAATATGAGAACCTCCCTGCTCTTATACTCAAATCCTTTTGCTATGAATGCTAACATACCATTCGTTTTCTTCACTGCGCAGTTGGGGAAGGCTTGCCAGAAATTCCCGGAAATTCCCCGAAATGATTTAATTTCCCTAAAATTACCCGTAGACAACTAGAATGTCCCGAATTTCGGGTAATTTCCTTCAAAGTGGAAACACTGCCTCGCACAAGTGAGAGCAACTACTCCTGTACATTCATTGCTTCCCCTCCCCTGTGGGTGGAGAATAGCAACTTCTAGACCATTTCAAAATCACTTTCCCTTCTGAGACAGATAGTGTGAGCTATTTAACACGTGTGATCAAGATAGTAATCGCTTCAGTGTCACTTTAGCTTCTGGAAAAGGATCATTTTTCTTGATGGGTTTGGAAGCTGCTGGAGAGAGCTGCTTGTTTATGTCACAGAACTGTAAATACTTTCTAAAAAAGTAATTGATTGAGAGACACTGCATGGAAACAGGCCATTCAGCCCACCCAGTCTATGCCCACCATCGATACTCTGTTCACACCAGTTCTGTTCAAAGCTAAACCAATTAATTTCAAGAGCATTTAATACAGGAGGGAAACATATTTTCCTCATTCAGAGGATGCAGGCTTTGCTGGTGAGGTCAGAATTTAGTTTAGTTTAGAGATGCTTTGGCCCTCTGAGTCCACATCGACCACTGTTCACACTAGTTCTATATGATCCCATTTCTGCATCCACTCCTTACACATTAGAGGCAATTTACAGAGGCCAATTAACCTATAAACCCACACGTCTTTGGTATGTGGGGGACAAACCAGAGCACCTGGAGAAAATCCACGTGGTCGCAAGGAGAACATGTAAATTCCATGCAGACAGCACCCGAGCCCAGGATCAAACCTGGGTGTCTGGCATTGTGAGGCAACTATGCCACTGTGTTTGCAAATAAGGAAAGGTCAACATGAATTTCTATCCAAAATCTGCAATGTTGGATGAGGGCATTGGATATGACAGCATCTGCAGAGAAGAAATAAAGTTGATGTTACAGGTTAATGGATTTCATTCGTATTAGCTTTCACAATCTTAGGATGTCGTGAAAATGTTTTACTGCCAACTAAATCCTTTTCGAGTATAACAAGATTTCCAATGCAGGAAGTATGACAGCTAGTTTGTATGCCATAGAGTCACATAAATAGCAAAGTGATAATGATCATATAATCCATGATGTTGATGGGGTGATAAAGTTTGATCTGGGTACCAGGAAGAACCTAATTATATAGCTTTTATTAGGAAGACGGGATATCACTTGCAACTGACCATAAGGGCAAATAGTGTCTCAAGTTAACATAAAGTGTTCAACCCTCAACGGATCAGGCAGCATCTGTTGAGGGTTGGCACAAAGTACTGGAATAACTCCGCAGGTCATCTCTTGGGTCAGGACCTCTTGGGTCAGGACCCTTCTTCCGACTGAAAGTAGGTGCGGGGGGGGAGGCGTGGGGGAGGAAGAACTGGAGACAAGATTCCTATCTATCTATTCAAGGAATGGATTGGTAACATTTTGGGTCAGAACCCTTCTAAAATTTGTCTGAAGAAGAGTCCTGACCCGTAACATCGCCTATCTATTCTCTCCACAGATGCTGACTGGCCCACTGAGTTACTCCAGCACATTGTTTTTAAGAAGGAACTGCAGATGCTGGAAAATCGAAGGTAGACAAAAGTGCCGGAGAAACTCAGTGGGTGCAGCAGCATCTGTGGAGCGAAGGAAATAGGCAACGTTTCGGGCCGAAACGTTGCCTATTTCCTTTGCTCCATAGATGCTGCTGCACCCGCTGAGTTTCTCCAGCACTTTTGTCTACTCCAGCACATTGCTCTCTGGTACTCAAGGTTCCATTATCTGCAGTTTCTCTGTCTCCTCAGGTTAACATCCTGTGTGAATGGAGACACATAATGCTGGGGTAACTCAGCGGGACAGGCAGCATCTCTGGAGAGAAGGAATGGGTGACGTTTTGGGTCGAGACCCTTCTTCAGGCTGGGTGAATCTTGTGTGAATTCAGAATTCAGCTCAGGTTATGCGCTCAGGTTGGTCATAAGTGATAGGAGTAGAATTAGGCCATTCGGCCCATCAAGTCTACTCCGCCATTCAATCATGGCTGACCTATCCCATAACCTCTGACACCTGGACTTCTTCAACCGCTGACCACAGATTTGGGGATGGTTGAGCTGAGGCCAATTCAGCCAATATTTCATGGTCAGCAAACCACTTCTAAGCAGCAAAATGTGGCATTACATTATGCATTTCCCCATTTGCTATTTCACCTCGTGATTAGCTGACTGTAGAAGTCCATGTGGCTTTGGATAATTAGGGTGAACCTCATTCCCTCATCAATGCAACCTTCTGAAAACCGTGCACAGAAGCTAGTAGATGTTTTTACATGAACACATGCCTATTGACAGGTGGCTTGGAAAATATCCCAGCAAGGAGCAAAAACCCATTCAAGAGAGGAAGGAAGGGAGGGAAGAAAATGAGGTTGAAAACAGCAGCTGCACGCGTGCCGTTCAGTGTTTTTGTGATCAACAGGCTGGCCAGACAAATCTCAGTATCAACAGTGCTACAACCCTGGTGCCCTGCTTAGTGTAATCCCACTAAACGCCGATCTGCCGTAGCACTCTTGATCCTGCAGTTCAAGCGCTCAATAGTTACGTGGCCCCAGGTACTTCAGAAAGTCGCCCCCTTAAAGTGGTCGTCCCATGACAGAAAGGGGCTTGTGGAATCAAGGGATATGGGGAGAAGACAGGCACGGGTTAATGATTGTGGATGATCAGCCGTGACCACAATGAATGGCGGTGCAGGCTCGAAGGGCCAAATGGCCCCCTCCTGCAACTCCTAAAGCCTCCCTCATCCCCTTGGAGGTGACAGAAGCTGTTGTCTCCCTCTCTCTCTCTCAGTCTGTCTGTCTGTCCTGGTGCCAAGCTCAGTGTTGGTTGCCTTTCATTGAGATACCTCTGGATAGGGAGAGCTGTGTGGCCAAACTTGGTCCACTAAGTCCATGCTGATCAGCAATCACCCAGTTCACCAACACCATCCTACACACCAGGGACAATTTACAACTTACAGAAGCCAATGAACTTGCAAACCTGTACATCTTTGTAAGGTGGGAGGAAACTGGAGGCCCCCCGGAGAAAACCCAAGTGGTCACAGGGAGAACATACAAACTCCATACAGCCACATATTTAGGATCGACCCTGGGTCTCTGGCGCTGTAAGGCAGCTACTCCGCCTCTCTGCTGTGCTGCCCCGAAAGCTCTGGAGAAATTTGTAGGGAGAAATCTCTGAAAGATTATACTGATGAGATGAGACGAAGTAGGGGGGATAGAGGCTCATGTGGGCCATAACCACCTGGATGGGCCAAATGGACTGGTCAAATGCTGCCATCTGAAAGAAATGTGCTTTTCAGCAGCCTTAAGCATTCAATTTGCATTGCCAGAACATTTCACATATCCAAAGTTCCCAACAGCCAGCAAACATTCTCTGTTATTCCGACGTCTATCAACATAACATATCAAAGATGAGTTGATTCCTGCACTCTGGAGTCAGTTCCTGCAGCAATCGCGTCTGAATGCCACAACTGACCAGTGGTATGCATGAATAATTGACTGAATATCAGAGCAAAGGCTTTACAAATTCCTTTTCCGTTTGTGCATCTCGCTTTCATCACTATATTTAGCTGTTTGCAAAAATAAAACACATGCCGCAGTTGGTGCTGAGAGTATGGAGTACAGGATGTCTGATATTAGAGTCTGTGCCATTTAATTTAGAAGGAACGTTATGGCATTTAGCAAGGAATAATTTGTGAATATCGGAATCTTCTAACATTTGTTGCTTCCTTGTATTCCACACTTTCCACAAGTCATCATTGTTCAATTTAATGTTTTTATTTGTTAATCATTTGGAGTGCAGACATTCTGACCATCTCCGATTAGTACAGCTTAGTTTAGAGATGCAGTGTGGAAATAGGCCCTTTGCCCCACTGAGTCCGCGGCAACTAACTATCACCCCGTACACTAGTTCTATCCCACACACTAGGGACAAGTTACAAGAGACTATTAACCTACAAACCTGCCTGTCTTTTAAAGAGGGAGGACCCACGCAGTCACAGGGGGAAACGTACAAACTCCATGCAGACTCCACCTGCAGACAGGATCGAACCTGGGTCTCTGGCGCTGTAAGGCAGCAACACTACCACTCTGCTGCCCCAAAGTAATTGCTCCTGAGAAATTGGGGCTGTGCCATCGTGTTGAACTACTGCAGTCCCTCTGGTGAAGGTATTCCCACCATTTCATTGGGGAAGGGGTTCTCGGGTTCAGATTCAAAGTCAATGAAGGAACACAATATATTTTCAAGGTCAGGACCTCGGGTGCCATAGCAATAATCGTTAATTTAACTGCAATTTTCCCGTGAGAGGCCCTCTAACTTGGGAAACACCGCAGCGATTGCCTGTGCCTTTGGTTGTGCTCCTATAGAGTTAAATAGTTCTCCAGGAATCCCTTGAATTTCAAGTATGGATACTTGGAAATGTTGAAAACGATGGAGTGAGACCACAGGCATGCCCCCTCCTGTCCTATAGAATGTATTTGCTTTAGCCAAAATGCACCAACATTAATGTTCACATTCCAAGAAATGTTCCCCTTTACTAAATTGGATCTTTACTTCCCCAACTTTTGTCTGGATTGTGAATTCTTCTGGTTTCCCCAGAGACGTTCAGATCCTTGTGTGAGTGGACTGGGGGCCTGGCACTGTGGCATTGCCCTGACACGCTTGGCATTGCAGAGTTGCCCTGGCATAGAGGGGCCCTGGCATTGGGAAGTTATCCCTGGTATAGAGGATGCTGGCACTATGAGGTTATTCTGGCATCAAGGAGTTGGCCTGGCATCGAGGGACCCCCACATTGCAGAGTTCCCCTGGCATTGAGGGACCCTGACACTGTGGAGCTGTCCCTGGTACAAAGGGTTCTGGCGCTGTGGAGATGTCCCTTAAACAGAGGGGGCCGGCACTGTGGGGTTGTCCCTTACAGAGACGGAGACTGACACTCTGGAGTTACCCAGGCACAGAGGGACACTGGCACAGTGGAGATATCCCTGGTACAGAGGGACACTGGCACTGTGGAGATGTCCCTTAAACAGAGGGGACTGGTACTGTGTTACTTTCAGAGTCAGAGACTGGCACAGTGGCGATGTCCCTGGTACAAAGGGACTCTGGCACTGTGGAGATGTCTCGTACACAGAGGGACACTGGCACTGCGGAGTTGCCCTGACACAGAGACTGGGTGACTGTCCCACCTCCATTCTGATCTTACCGCCAGCCCCACAGTTACATCCACCCCCAATGGATTTGCCTTTCAGAAAATAGAGGTTGGACAGCTCAGCACTGGAACCTCAATTCTTTTAAAAACACAAAGTGTTGAAGGAACTTGACGGGTCAGGCAGCATCTGTGGCAGGAAATGGACAGACGAAGTTTCAGGTAGGGGCCAGCAGAGGGAGTAAGGGAATGGGAGGGGAGGGGGGGGTATGAGGGGGAGGGGGTTGAGAAGAAAAGCAAGATGGCTGAAGTGAGGTTAACAACACATGATTCAATTTCCTCTGCTCTCTTATCATGACCAAGGTTATTGCAGTGGCAATGGGATAAGATTGACGGGAACCAGATACTGCAACATTCCAGGCTGTTTTGAGTAACGCCTTGACTTGTGGGAAGTCCAAAAGCCCCTTGCAGGAGACAAATTATTTTTATGTCATCCAATTTATGCATTGGCAATGTCCCAGCAATGGTGCAAAAAGGTGTTTGATTCATCTGCTTGTGTGAGCCAGGCTGCTAGCTCATCTCTGCAGAGCTGCACGGGACGCGATGGAGGAAGGAGGCTTCACATCACTGAACCAGGCCGAACCCTTCTTCATCCATCCAATGCCGCCAGGATGCCGGTGTTTAGAGTGAGATTTATATGAATTGCATGACTTCTCAAGCCTTAACTTCTCTTAACTTTAGATGGCAAGTGAAGGTGATCCCATCCCATGCCTTGCTGTTGCATGATGGTGCAATGTAGCAACTGAACGTTCCCACTCTATGAGATCCAATGCACTTTAAACAACGTGATTAAGGGAGTATTTAAGAAGGAACTGCAGATGGTGGAAAATCGAAGGTACACAAAAATGCTGGAGAAACTCAGCGGGTGCAGCAGCATCTATGGAGCGATGGAAATAGGCAACGTTTCGAGCCAAAACCCTTCTTCAGACTCAATTAAGGGAATATCCAGGGCAAGCTGGGGGAAATTGCAGACATTTACACCGAAGATGGACACAAAATGCTCTGGAGTAACTCAGCGGGACAGGCAGCATCTCTGGATGGATGGAATGGGTGACTATTCGGGTCGAGAGGTGGAGGGTCCGAAGAAGGGTCTTGACCCAAAACCTCACCCATTCCTTCTAATGAGAGATGCTGCCTGATCCAGAGGTTCAGAGTTACTCCAGCATTTTGTGTCTATCCAAGGCAAGGTGATTTATACAGTTGATGGGGTAGGCGTGTTGGGTACTTTGTGAGGTGGTGCACTCCTTCCCCTAAATATGCAGAGCTCCTGACACATGGCCCTGAGACCACCCTGAATGCTCCTTCTCCACTTTGAAAAGAGATCCCCAGGAGTCGGGGGGGGGGGGGGGGGGTGTTGCACTGCAAGGAGGGTATGAGCCCATCCGAGAATCTTTACCCCTCTCGTCAGAAATGAGGCATCAGAAACTAACAGCAATGTTCATTCAATCAGTTGTGACGCTGCCTCCGACGAGAGATTTTTTCCTGGTTATACTCTCTCAAATGGAAGCACCTCTTAGCGTGGAGCAGGTTAGAATGCCAAGGTTAAAAAGTAATGTAATTTTGATGTGTTTTTTCTCAATTTATAAATTGTGATGAAAACGCTGATTGATATAAAATGGAGCTTAAATTCTCAAATGTCTACCTGCCATGAGTTAGAATTCCAAGGAACATGCATCTCTGAATGAAATATCGTGCATCTGATTAACTTTCAGCTCTATATTTGACAACTAATGCTGCAGTTTATTCGGCATCAGGGGCGCATCGTTTTAATACATGCTCCCAAGAGAGTCACCCAGTGGCCTTGACCATGAACACTAGTTTTCTGTGTAACTCTCTGCTCTCTAGCTTTCTATCTGAAAGACTTCTTTGTAAGTGCGGCTTCCCACGTGCTGGTCAGCCCCGATCCACCTCGCCACCATCACCGTCCCTTGCCAACCACACACCCGCCCTTCCTTCCCTCCACCTCCTTCCTTGCAAACCTGCAATTTGCTCAAGTGCCGCTTGTTATTGGAGAAGCCTGATGCTGAGATTCAAGGAAGGTCATCCGTGTGATTTGAGGCAGTGCAGCGTAGGTTCACGAGATTGATCCCTCGGATGGCGGGACTGTCATATGAGGAAAGATTGAAAAGACTAGGCTTGTATTCACTGGAGTTTAGAAGGATGAGGGGGTGGGGGAGGGGGGGGGATCTTATAGAAACATATAAAATTATAAAAGGACTGGACAAGATAGATGCAGGGAAAATGTTCCCAATTTTGGGCGAGTTCAGAACCAGGGGCCACAGTCTTAGAATAAAGGGGAAAGCCAGTTAAGACTGAGGTGAGAAAAAACGTTTTCACCCAGAGAGTTGTGAATTTGTGGAATTCCATGCCACAGAGGGCAGTGGAGGCCAAATCACTGGATGGATTTAAGATTAAGAGAGTTAGATCGAGCTCTAGGGGCTAGTGGAATCGAGGGATATGGGGAGAAGGCAGGCACGGGTTATTGATTGGGGACGATCAGCCATGATCACAATGAATGGCTTGAAGGGCCGAATGGCCTCCTCCTGCACCTATTTTCTATGCTTCTATGTTTCTATTCAGCTGATTGCAACGCCACAGTAAAGTGCGTACATCTTCCTCTCCAGTGTCCCGCGGTACATAGACAAGTCTTTCCTCCCATTGCTGGGGCTGGGGCTGTTCTATCCTTTGTGCATCCCATTGCATGGGGTTGAATAAACAGCAGATAATTTTGAACGCAAGTCATCGGCAAATGAACAAAACAAAATGATTAGTAATAGCAAATCATCATGTTCTGGTGTCCCCCATGTAATGGAACAGAAAGTGTTGTACAGGAGGAACCACTGGATGGAGATATGGAGGGCGGTTACAAGACTCGTTGTGGAGGAAGTGGGCTGAAGGGTGTGGGGGTGGAGAGAAGAATTGCAAAACGCTTCACGGAAGAGAATTCGAGGGGGAGGAGGGCAGTAACTGCATGATCAAAGCTGCAACGGTGAAGTTAATGCATGAGAAAGTTGTGCAAATCATCGCAGGAGTAGATGGGTGGCATTACCAGCCAATCAGTAGGCACAAGAATGCTTGGGGTTTTTTAAATGTTAAACCAAGCCGAGATATGAGATGTCCTTTCAAAGCGCCGAGAAAAATGGAAGCCTTTCTATGTGGTTACATAGCGATGTCATTTTTGTATCAAAATATAGTGTGACTCAGAAAGGCTTGTTGCTTCCTTTCTCCCATGTCCAGCTATGAATGGCTGATATACCATGCCAGCAACTTCTCCTTATCGGTTGGAGAAAGTAGCTCCATGCTGCAGGTGCTGTTATTGTGCACTGCACAGTCCTGCACGTCAGACTAATCATATAGGAGTTCCCTCAACTTGCACTGGCTCCAAACGTGTAAAAGAAAGCTTTGTTTTCAATAAACTGCACAAACTGACATTGAAACCAGTTTCAGCTAAAACCTGATCTATCCGTGGCTTGTATATCAAGATTAGACAGATATCGCTGGTATTTATGTTTAGGCTTTGCCCGTCTTAGTTTCAATTCATGTGAAAAGGACTGCTGGCTTCCATAAGTCTGTGGAATTCTCTGACTCAGAGGGCGGTGGAGGCTGGTTCTCGGGGTACTCTCAAGAGAGAGCTAGGTAGAACTCTTAAAGATAGTCAGGGGATATGGGGAGAAGGCAGGAACGGGATACTGATTGTGGATGATCAGCCATGATCACATTGAATGGCGGTGCTGGCTCTAAGGGCCGAATGGCCTACTCCTGCACCTATTGTCTATTGTCTATAAGCTGGGGTACAGCCCGATTCATTGCGGACATTGGACTTAGTATATGGAATTGTTATGCTGCAATGCTGAGAACGAAATTCTGCATGATGCATCGTTCCATTCACTCTACCTTTAGACTTAACAGATACAGCGTGGAAACAGGCCCTTCGGCCCACCGAGTCCACGCCGACCAGCGATCACCCTGTACACTAGCACTACCCTACACTCTAGAGATCATTTCCAGAAGCCAATTAACCTACAAACCCGTACGTCTTAGGAGTTTGGGAGGAAACCGGAGCACCCGGAGAAAACCCACGCGGTCACATACAAACTCCATACACACAGCACCCATAGTCAGGATCAAACCCGGGTTTCTGGCACTCTAATACCCCTGTCCCACTTAGGAAACCTGAACGGAAATCTCTGGAGACTTTTGCGCCCCACCCAAGGTTTCCGTGCGGTTCCCGGAGGTGGCAGGTAGTTGCTGGAGGTTGCAGGGAGTGGAAGCAGGTAGGGAGACTAACAAAAACCTCCGGGAACCGCACGGAAACCTTGGGTGGGGCGCAAAGTCTCCAGAGGTTTCCGTTCAGGTTTCCTAAGTGGGACAGGGGCATTGTAGGCAGCAACTCTACCGTTGTGCCACCGTGCTGCCCCTTGGTTATAGATCATAGAGCAATACAGTACAGGAACATACCCTTAGGCTCACATGATGCAGAACATGATGCCAAGTTAAACTCATCTCCCCTGCCTGCATGTGATCCATATTCTTATTCATTGGCAGATGGTCGGAAAAGGACAGGGATGAAAAGGCAAAAGGTGTGAGAAGGGTAGGAGTGCTGGAAATGTGAAGGCAGAGAGGGGATCCTCACAGCATATACAACACCTCACCTCTACTAAAGCTACAGTGCATTATTTCAAGGCACACGGGAAGTTCTGAACTTTGCACCAGTTCTGCTCATTGCACCAAGCAAAGTGCCAATCCCTGGCACTGCGGTTACAGTAACTCTGACAGTTTTTTTTTAAACTTTTATATCTTGCATTTACTTCCTGTTTCAGTTTTGCTGGGAAGAGCTGTTCTTTGCAAAGGGCCGGTCCCACTTACGCAAATTTCTTTTGGCGAGTTGCCGGCACCCGCCATAGGTCGCCGAAAATTTTCAAAATGTTGCGGAGTGACGCATGTTTGGTCGTGAACAGTCGACCCAACAGTTGCACCTTTTTCTGGCCACCGCTGGATTTTCAACATTTTTGAAAAATTTCGACGACCTGCTGCGACTACGACTACGACGGGTGCCGGCAAGTCGCTGAAAAAAATCACGTAAGTGGGACAGGCCCCTTAACATTGCCTGCCTGTGATATAAATGACTGCAATAGGTCAGTGGGTAAGATCTCGCCCAGAAGTAAGAAGATTTTGGTTCAAGCTCAGCTACAGGGACACAGGCTTTCAGCTGACGTGTTGACAGTACATTATTCAATTGGCACATCAAACTGAGGGCTGGTTTTTCCTTGCAGGTGAATATGATAAACTTGATTGTGTAGGAAGGATCCGCAGATGCTGGTTTACAGCAGCATCCTTCCTCAAATTAGGGGACCAAAACTGCACACAATACTCCAGGTGTGGTCTCACTAGGGCCCTGTACAACTGCAGAAGGATTGCAAGGGTTAACCTGTTTGATGGTGAAGTAGAACTGTGGTTATGTTGAAAATTAAAAATACACCAAATACTGGAGCACGCAGCAGGCCAGGCAATGTCTGTCGAGGGAGAAACATGCTGGTGCTTCAGGTCAAAGATAGACACAAAATGCTGGAGTAACTCAGCGGGAGAGGCAGCACCTCTAGTGAGAAGGAATGGGTGACGTTTCGGGTCGAGACCCTCTTCAGATCCTCCTTCTCTCCAGAGTTTAAGAAGGAACTGCAGATGCTGGAAAATCGAAGGTAGACAAAAATGCTGGAGAAACTCAGCCTGTGAGGCAGCATCTATGGAGCGAAGGAAATAGGCAACGTTTCGGGCCGAGACCCTTCTTCACACCCTCCTTCTCTCCAGAGATGCTGCCTGTCCCGCTGAGTGACCCCAGCATTTTATCTCTAAGTTCGATTTCAACCAGCACCTGCAGTTCCTTCCCGCAACATTTTGGTGTTTCAGGTCAATGACCCAGGGGGAATGGGAAAACAAGTACGTTTTACATTTCGGATTGAGGGAGATTCTGAGGGAACAAAGGGAATGTCTGTGATAGGGTGGAGAACAAGGTTCTCCAGGTGACTATTTTATTGCGGCTTTAAAATGAGCACTTGTTGATCTGCCTGGGGGAATGCAAATAGAGAGAGGGTGGTGCCGAGAGAATAGAACAATGCGGAACTATGAATTACTGGGAAATTGTGTTTCACTTTACGTGCAGTGGGCCAGTCATCCAGTTGTTGGGCCAGTCATCCAGAAGCATAAATATAAATCAGGATTAACACAAAAAGCTGAAGTAACTCAGCGGGACAGGCAGCATCCCTGGAGAGAAGGAATGGGTGATGTTTCGGGACGAGACCCTTATATATACAATATAAATCGGGAGGCTGATTCAACTCCCAGCAAGGTAGACCTGAAGTCTGAAGAAGGGTCTCGACCCGAAACGTCACCCATTCCTTCTCTCCAGAGATGCTGCCTGTCCTGCTGAGTTACCCCAGCATCTTGTGTAGACCTGAAGTTTAAATTCAGTCAACCAAACCAAACGGATCAGATAGAAAGTGAATGTGACAATGACTCTACCCGTCTGATTCTCAAATGACCTTGAAGGATAAAGATCTACCTGCCTTGCCTGGTTTGGGCTGCATGTGCCTCCAGACACAGAGCATTGTGGTTTTAACTTCTTACTGGGAAAAAAGGCCGGTTGCACACTCAATACAGGAGCAGATTGAGAAGGACGGTAGATTTAACGGCGCAGTTGGTGGAGCTGCTGCCTTGCAGCGCCAGAGACACGGGTTTGATTTTGACCTCGGCTGCTGTCTGCGTGGGATTTGCACGTTCCCTCTATTCTCAACATTCTCTGCACTCCCCTCTCTCTCCATTTGCATTCCCCGCCTGTTACCACGTTGGTTTCCTCCCACATCTCAAAGACGCAGAGGATCGTAGGTTAATCGACTTTGATAAAAATCGTCCATTGTACCTCTTGCGTGCAACGTGCAATGTGTGTGTGCAGTGTGCAGGATAGTGCTAGTGTACAGGTTTGCTGGTCGGCGTGGACCCGGGTGGGCAGAAAGGCCTGTTTCCATGCTGCATCTCTATAGTCTAAAGCTGGTAGAGCTGCTGCCTCACAGCGCCAGAAAGCTGGGTTCGATCCGGCCATCCTCAGGTGCTGTCTGTGTGGAGTTTGCATGTTCACCCTGCGACCACATGGTTTTCCTCCGGTGCTCTAGTTTCCTCCCACATCCAAAAGACACGTGGGTTTATCGGTTAATTGGCCTCTGTAAATAATAATGTCCCCAGTGTGTATGGAGTGAATGAGGAAGTGGGATAACATAGAACTAGTGTGAATGGGTAATTGATGGTGGGTGGGCTGAAGGGCTTGCTTCCAAGTTGCATCTCTAAACTAAACTAAACTAAATTCTGATCTCGCCAGCAGAGCCCACGTGCCATGAATGAGTAAAACATGTCTGCCTCTTGAGTTCTGTATTCCCTGAATGCTCTTCAAATGAATCGGTTCAGCTTTGAATGTTGCAACATAACAGACTGCAATTGAAACTGACACCAACAAATGATATTTATGCTGGGAAAAGAAAAGGTTGTGGTTTTACATGGGGCAGGGAAATGATGTGTAAAGTATTCTAGGCACTTAACCGCTTCTGCTGACTGCTGTCAGAAGATCAGCTCGTGCCATTGAAACATCGTTCAACATGCTGCAATAGAGATAGGTTGCCACATTCAGGCAGGTCCAATGACTGCACATGGGAATGAACCAGTGAGAACACCAGATGGCTTGTAAACTGTTTTAGTTCTAGTGTTTGCCTTGCAGAAAATGAAAATGGTTCAGAAACTGCAACAACTGTTATCCCCAACGTCATGAGACTGGAAGAGAGAGAGAGAGACAGAGACAGAGACAGAGAGTGATTCGAGCTTTGTCAATCCCAGTAAGGACTGTAGGATAAGGAACATGGTTCACTCTCCAACCTCTCCTCCCTGCAGTGTCGTGCCAACAGGATGTGGCTTCTTCTCCAGAGAAGGGGGAGCACTGAGGCATGATCTGATCAAGGTCCTCAAAGTTATGAAAGGGTTTGTTTGAGAAAATGTAGACCAAATGTTTGCGCAAGTAGAAGAGCCAAGTGTATGATCTACCTTGGTCTCCACCCAGTCATCGACTCAGTCTTCACTTCACCACATGATATTAAGAAACACTTTCCAACTTCTGATGAAGGGTCTAAGATCTGTTACATTAACTGATTCTCTTTCCACAAGTGTTACCTCAAGCCACCAAATATTTTCCAGCATTTTCTGTAACTTGTTTAAGATTTTCAGCATTTACAATTTTTTTTGATGTTCAATAATTCAGAGCATTGGATGCATCCAAGGTGTGGTAGACCAGACAACGTCCTGGTTCTGATACAGATTAGGGCAGCACAGTGGCGCAGCGGTAGAGCTGCTGCCTCACTGCGCCAAAGCCCCAGGTTCGATCCTGACCTCGGGTGCTGACTGTGCGGAGTTTGCACGTTCTCCCTGTGACCACGTGTGTTTCCTCCCACATTCCAAAGATGTGCAGGTTTGTAGGTTAATTGGCTTCTGTAAATTGCCCCTAGTGTGAAGGATGGGAACACAGAACTAGTGTTCAGGTGATCGATAGTCGGTGTGAACTTGGTGGGCTGAAGGGCCTGTATCCACGCTAAAGCTAAAACTAAATTTGAACTCCCAGAATGAGCCACAAGTAGAACAATGCAATATATCAGACTTGTTCACAAAAAAACATGCAAACCAGCTATTTACCAGTCATCAACAAAGTGATGGGAAGTGCTGTATCCAGTAACTAATTCAGCTTTATCAGGGTTGCTCAGCTCCACACCTCTTGGTAGCCTTGGCCCTAACATTGACAGAAGGACTGAATACCAGAGATGAGGAAAGGCTTGATATTGGGCAGCATTTTACTGAGTATGGCACCAAGGAGCCATATGAAGATGAAATTAGTGAAAATTAAGATAAAGGTCTCAAGGACAAAGCACTGCGGTGGTTGGAGCAATACGTCTCTTAAAGGAAGATGTTTGTGCTTGTTGGTCAATCATCGTAGCCCCAGAACAGAACAGCACTGCAGCAGCTCCAAGGCCCATATATCTCCTGTTCCTTTATCGATGATCTTGCTTCCTTCACAAGATCAGAAGTGGGGAAGTTTGCTGACAATTGTATAAAGTCAACTCCATTTGAAGCTCCTCGCTAATTGACAATAGACAATAGACAATGGGTGCAGGAGTAGGCCATTTGGCCCTTCAAGCCAGCACTACCATTCAATGTGATCATGGCTGATCATCCACAATCAGTAGCCCGTTCCTGCCTTCTCCCCATATCCCCTGACTCTGCTATTTTTAAGAGCCCTATCTAGCTCTCTCTTGAAGGCATCCAGAGAACCTGCCTCCACCGCCCTCTGAGGCAGAGAATTGAAGCAGCAACTGCCTGGGGCATTCGGACATGAACTAATAAATGGCAAGTAACATTCACGTCACAGAAGGGCCAGACAATGACATTCTCCAAAACAAGGGAGATTTCAACCATCAGCCCTTGAGGTTCCACCATTGAGTATCCCACTATCAATAGCAGGGGATCACCACTGATCTTCAACAACAGGACCAGCTACATAAATACTGTGGCTTCACAGCAGCTTAATGGGTTGACATCCTACAGTGAGCTACTCACCTGCAGACATTTAAAATCTATCCCATTATCCATATGATGTGAACCATTAGTGTGTTAGAACGTAGTAGATCATGGAACACAATACAGCACAGGAACAAAGTGCGCGCTGAATATGATGCCAAGTTAAACTTATCTCACCTGCCTGTACATTATACTTTTTCAGCTCCCTCTATTCCAAAGGGTGTCAGGGGTTATGGGGAGAAGGCAGGAGAATGGAGTTGAGGGGGAAAGATAGATCAGCCCGGATTGAATGGTGGAATAGAGTTGATGGGCCAAATGGCCTAAATCTTATGATCACTTCCGTGTGCTCCTCTAAAAATCTCTTACACGCTACAATCACATCTGCCTCCACCAGCCCCCTGGGCAGTGCCCACCACCCTCTGTGTAAAAGACTTGCCCCACACATCTCCATCAAACTTTCCCCCTCTCACTTTACAGCAATGCCCTCTAGTGTTGGACGTTTTCTAACCTGGAAGAGGTGTCCTGACTGTCTATCCTCTCTGTGCCTCTCATCATTTTAATCTGAAGACTCTTATGATGGAATGTTCTCCAGCTGCCTGATTAAGTGAAGCTCGAACAATGCTCAATAAACTCTGCATTATGTTTCATTAGTAACCAATCCACATGCAAAATATTCAACGCTGCCCCTACCAGCACACAGAGGCTGCAGAATACACTGTCTGCAGTTACTCACCCAGACTACACCATCACACTTCCAAAACCCACAAAGTCTTCAACCACGCCAAAGGTGCAATATGCTGCTGGATCACCCACCCTCCCTGCAGAAAATGAAATCGGGGAAGAATGTTGAATGGGTCACATTAGTTCAAATAGAAGGCGTAAATGTGGAGTGTACATAATGCATGAACTATTGAACTGAATTACCTATTGTCAGAAATACCAGCAGAAGGTTGAATTGGACTGGGCATTAATGTATTTCTGTGGCCTGTCAACAGTGTATTGACTACATCAGTGGTTCCCAACCTTTTTTAGCTCATGGCCTCCCTGGGATCTTTTGATTTTTCTGTGGCCCCCCCTGACATTATTAGCAGAAAAATATATTATAATACCTTCCATAAAAATATCAGTTGCACATTAATTGCACACTATTAATTGCACATATATTCTGTTTTATTCTATTCCACAAATATCAAAAATCTTTCAACTACATAGATTTTCATTTATTAGAATTGAAATTTTGGAGGCAATTTTGGGTGGTAGCTCTGTGTAAATCCCAAAATATTTCTGTGCCCCCCCCCCGAAATGTGCCATGGCCCCAGGTTGGGAATGACTGGACTACATCATTATCTACTGCGTACAGCATTCAAGCATGCCGTTTGGTCCGCCGGGTCCAAACATGTATGCACACAGACTTTCTTGCATAATGAATGGCTAATCGGGCTGCTGGTATGCATGAGACCAATGTCAGCATTATCAGCACGGTCAGTTTAGGAGGGCGGTGGAGGTTTGCCTCACAGCGCCAGAGACCTGGGTTCAATCCTGACTCCGGGTGCTGGCTGTATAGAGTTTATACATGCTCGCTGCAACTGCATAGGTTTGCTTTGGCTTCACCGGTTTCCTCCCACACTCCAAAAACGTTCAGGTTTGTAGGTTAATTGGCTTCTGTAAATTGTAAATTATCCCTGGTATGTAGGATAGTGCGAGTGCACTGAGTGATTGCAGATCGGCGTGGACTCAGTGGGCCGAAGGGCCTGTTTCCAGGCTGTATCTCTGAAGTCTAAAGTAGGAACAAACTTTCTTCCAGTTGCGATCGTTTTTGTGTTGCTTCATGCTAACTGCAGGTATAAAATTATCAGTATCTTTTATTGAGGGCAGTAATTCTCGATGAAATGGGAATGTCTGATGCAACTATTTTACAAATTATACCACATGGTACTCTTAGTTCTTACAATTATATTTGCACTTATATCCATTACGTTGCCTCCACAAAGTCTGAACATTTTAAAAGGTCAAAAGTCTTGAGGCAGGGGAGAGGTTCGCACACAACATTGCTTGTTTGATTGTACTTGCACTTAAAGGGGACGCCAGGAGATGCATGGCTCACAATGTTTTGCATGTGTCATGAATAGTCATTCTTGGTGAAGTCAGTCTGGAGCTCTCCTATCTTTTGGATCAGAAGGTTTAAGTCTGACTTCAGAGACTTGTGCTCCAAATCTCAGCTGGTGCTAAATGCTGCATCGTCCATGGAGCCCTGCTTATTCCCTTAGCTAGGTCTAAAGGTTCGCCTGTTGTGAAGAAAATCATGAACGACTCTCTAATTTTTAGTTTAATTTAGAGATACAGCAAGGAAACAGTGTTTCAGAAGGAACGGCAGATGCTGGAAAATCGAAGGTACACAAAAATGCTGGAGAAACTCAGCGTGTGCAGCAGCATCTATGGAGCGAAGGAAATAGGCAACGTTTCGGCCCGAAACGTTGCCTATTTCCTTCCTGAAACGTTGCCTATTTCCTTCCCGAAACGTTGCCTATTTCCTTCCCGAAACGTTGCCTATTTCCTTCGCTCCATAGATGCTTCTGCACCCGCTGAGTTTCTCCAGCATTTTTTGTGTACCAGCAAGGAAACAGGCTGTTCAGCCCTCCGATTCCTCGCCCACCAACAATCACTCCGTGCAGTAGCACTATCCTGCACACAAGGGACAACTTACAATTTACAAAAGCCAATTGACCTACAAACCCGTACGTCTTTGGAATGTGGGAGGAAACTCTGTCACAGGGAGAACATGCAAACTCTGTACAGACAGCACCCACAGTCAGGATCAAACCTCGCACAGTTTCTCGTAACAGATTATTTTGCTTTTTGCAAATAACAGGCAAAGAATTATTAACGCAACGTAGAAACATAGAAAATAGTTCCAAGTTCAAGTTCAAGTGAGTTTATTGACATGTGTCCCTGTATAGGACAATTAAATTCTTGCTTTGCTTCAGCACACAGAACATAGTAGGCATTTACTACAAAACAGATCAATGTGTCCATATACTATAATATAAATATATACACACATGAATAAATAAAATGATAAAGTGCAAATAACAGATAATTGGTTATTAATAATCAAAGTTTTGTCTGAGCCAGGTTTAATAGCCTGATGGCTGTGGGGAAGAAGCTATTCCTGAACCTGGTTGTTGCAGTCTTCAGGCTCCTGTACTTTCTACCTGAAGGTAGCAGGGAGATGAGTGTGTGGCCAGGATGGTGTGAGTCTTTGATGATACTGACAGCCTTTTTGAGGCAGCGACTGTGATAAATCCCCTCGATGGAAGGAAGGTCAGAGCCGATGATGGACTGGGCAGTGCTTACTACTTTTTGTAGTCTTTTCCTCTCCAGGGCGCTCATGTTGCCGAACCAAGCCACGATGTAACCGGTCAGCATAGGTGCAGGAGTAGGCCATTCGGCCCTTCGAGCCTGCACCGCCATTCAATATAACCATGGCTGATCATCCAACTCAGCTTGTACTTATTTTACCGAAGGCAATAGCTCTCAATGAAATGGACAGGTCTAGTGGAATGATTAAACAAAGTCATTACCACATGGTTCTTAAAACTATTTTTACACTTGTATACTCCATGCTACTTCCCCTTTATTTAAAAAGGGTTGTATCCCATGCAAACGTCAATTCGGATGAAAGTCCCAGAACGCTGCAGAAGCTGGGTATCCAAAATGAAACCAGAACTGAGAAAGCTTGAAAGGTTAACTCGTTTTCTCTTTCCGCAGATGCTGCCCAACCTACTGAATGTTTCCAACAGTTTCAGTTTTCATTATCAAACCACCACCTCTTCACATGCACAAAATTACATGATCGGTGAAGGAGTTACATCGATACTCAGGTGTAAATTCACTCCATCTTCTGCTCTCTTCATTTTCTAAACTCCTCACTACATCTCCAAGGTGTCGCAGTCCAGGCAGAGTCATTCCAGTGGATGATTCCTTCGGATGAGCCTCCTACGCATAATCTTCCATCTTGAAGTTAGACACAAAATGCTGGAGTAACTCAGCGGGACATGCAGCATCTCTGGAGAGAACGGAATGGGCGACATTTCGGGTCGAGACCCTTTCTTCAGACTTCATCTTCCATCTTGTTGTGTAATTGTAGCTACAACATGTCTGCATGACTGAATGTGTTGTATTGCGTAGATTTGATGACTACTTCATGTCATATATCTTGGTGCCATCTGTATTTTTAAAGCGGAGATTGATAGAGCATCACAAATTATGGGGACAATGCAGGAAAATGGGGTTGAGAAGGAAAAATATATCAGCCATAAATGATGCAGACTTGATGGGCCGAATGTCCTCTGGTCTTAGCTACACTGCAGTGTTTGTTACAATAATACGTCAACGTCTTAAAATATTGTATACTCAGTCCTTTAAAGTTCAGTTATCCTCATAATGATTCCATTTATTCCCTCTTGATTATTTGTCGTTCTTTGCCCTGACTCCTTGTAGCTATCCAAGTGCCTGCCCAGTCTTGCCTAAATGTCAGTCTTCACTCTATCTACTGGCTGTTTGCAGCTAACTCCAGCACAGCCTCGACAAACAACCATTACGCACTGATGGGTATATTGTAACATGGCCCAGATTACTGAGGGTACAATTATCATTCCAAACTTGGCCGGGCCAGCTACCACACTGATTGAACCTAAGACCTACCTGGCCACTCGTTGAATAAGTGCACTGAAGTCATTGGGGGAAGTTATTCCAATTATTTTTGGAGCTTTCAGCCACTCCTCCACCAAAGAAACGGACTGTCTGAGTCACGACTGGACAGATGTCGGTGTCAGCTGTGTAGCATCCTGTTGTGTTTGGTTTATGTTTATGTCTGGTTACTGGTGGCTTTGATCAAGTCTTCCTCCACTTGTCACGTGGCGCATGGGACCGTCAAGCCACGGACCACCGGTGTACAGCAGAGAATTCTCAGAGTGCAGAGTCTGAGTGAAGCACATCGGCACATGGACTGGTGTTTCTTTTCCTGAAATAGAAACAGTTCTCATCAGAAGGTGATTTCCCCCCCAGTCTCATGGCAAAGGGGAAACAGGGTGGTGCAATGGAGCGTTGTTTTGCTCAGATTCATCTGGGTAACTTGTGTGTGAACTTGAAACCCAGAGGCTTCCTGTTCTGAGTGGCAGTTTCCTGAGTTGCTAAAAACAGTTCCAATTTCCAGTGCGTGTGGCCTTACGCGTTCGACATGCTAAACAGCTCAATATTTAACTAGCCATTTGGATTGTAGGAAAGTAAAACGTAACCAGATGAGTTCACTAAAGTGGAAAGTTGTAAAATAAATGATAGCCAAGCACACAGGCTTTCCCTGTGGCTTGGTCAATGCCCATCAGACCAGTGTGATTTCAGGCAAGTTATTTTACACAGAGTATGGTCTGTGCCTGGAACTCACTCCCGGAGGGGGGGGGGGGGGGGGGGGGGGGGGGGTGGTTGATGCAGATATGATAGTGATGAATTTCAGCCCCTGTCCCACTTAGGAAACCTGAACGGAAACCTCAGGAGACTTTGCGCCCCACCCAAGGTTTCCGTGCGGTTCCCGGAGGTTGCAGGTGGTTGCCGGAGGTTGCAGGTAGTGGAAGCAGGCAGGGAGACTGACAAACCACCTCCAGGAACCTCCGGGAACCGCACGGAAACCTTGGGTGGGGCGCAAAGTCTCCAGAGGTTTCCGTTCAGGTTTCCTAAGTGGGACAGGGGCATTATGAGATTTAGGAGGCATTCAAACAGGCAGGTGAACATGCAGGAAATGAGCAGATATGGATCGCAGTGGAAACAAAGATCTGCAGGTGCCGGTTTATACCAAAAACAGACACAAGGCGGTGGAGTAACTTTGCGGGTCAGGCAGCATCTGTCTCAGTCTGAAGAAGAGTCCCAACCCGAAACGTCACCCATTCTTTTTCTCCAGAGATGCTGCCTGACCCACTGAGTCACCCCAGCACTTTGTGCCTATCTTTGGATCGGCCGATGGAGTTAGTTTAATTAATTGAATGATTGAAAGATATAGCATGGAAACAGGCCCTTTGGCCCATCAAGTCTATGCAAGACCATCCATTACTCATCCACACTTGTTCTGTTACCCTACTTTAGCATCCACTCGCTAGACACCAAGTGCAATTCACGGAGGCAAATTAACCTTCAAACCCGCACGCCTTTGGGAGGTGGGAGGAAGCTGGAGCGCCCGCAATCACAAGGAGAACGTGCAAACCCCACACAGACAGCACCCCAAGTCAGGATCGAACCAGGCTCTCTGGCGCTGTGAGACAACAGTTCTACCAGCACTGATTTCATGGGCTAAAGGACCTGTCGCTACACCGTACACTTCTAGTTTCAAAACCTTGTGGACCTGCAAGGCCTCAGTTTGCATTCACCAAAGAAGCAGTAATCGACCACAGCCCGCTTGTTCTTTCAATAAATTACAGTTAAGCCCCCTGGTACTTGAGTCCTCAGTATGCAAATATATATCAATGCTATAATTCTAAAGTCATATCAGGCCACTCAGAACTGCACAAAGCAGAATGCATGAACACTTTGGACTTTAGAGGTAAGGTGTGGTCGCTCCATACACTTGCACTATCCTACACATTGCAGAATCCAATTAACCTGAAAACCTGTACGTCTTTGGAGTAGGAGGAAACCGAAGATCTGGGAGAAAATCCACGCATTCACAGGGAGAATGTGCAAACTCCGCACAGACAGCACCCGTAGTCGGGATCGAACCCGGGTCTCGCCGCTGCAAGCTCTGTAATGCCCATGTCCCACTTAGGAAACCTGAACGGAAACCTCTGGAGACTTTGCGCCCCACCCAAGGTTTCCATGCGGCGGTGGGCCGCAAAGTCTCCAGAGGTTTCCGTTCAGGTTTTCTAAGTGGGACAGGGGCATAAGGCAGCAACTCAGCCGCTGTGCCGCCCGTGTGCTGTGTGCATGTGGCCCTCCTGCAGGCAGGCTGCTCCTTCCCAGTGTTTTAGAAAGAGCTTTATTTTGCACGGTTCTTCAGTTGTTGGGCAATTGCCATACCAGACGGACAACCACCATGTTAGTGAGACACACATTGTCTCCTTTCGGCAACACTGGTTTGGCAGACTGATAATCCAGCAGCCAGCAGGAAGAAGAGTGGCTCATGTGTAATCTAGAGTGAAATCATAAACAGATTTAGCAGAGAGAGGAAAGCTTCCACCCTATGATGCTGTTTCTAATTCAGGAACCTCTTGGTGGAAATTGTGGTGCAAAGACTGAGTTGGTTTTGTGTGCAGAGTCTCCACAGTTCACTAAGGGACTGCCCGTACTCTCCTGGGTGAGATATGGAGACTATCTGCTGTTTGGCAGGATTGTTTATTGAGCTCTTGACAAAATAACTTGTAGAAAAAAATTATGTTTATGCTGAAATGATCTGATTATAGAGTCTAGACTCACATTAATACTACGAGCTGACTCATCATTTTTGGACCTTGACAGGATAGAACAGAACACTCGTTTTGAAATGAGTAACACACTGTATTGTAACTAAAACCCAATCAGTTTGGCAATTCTCTTGCAAAGGCCTTTTCCGGCACCTCTGCTCTTGCCCCTCACTCCTGCGAGTTAAACCAAGGATAGAGTTTTCCAGGTCCTCGCCTTTCTTTCCATCAGCCTTCACATCCAAAAGATCACTGTCCGCAATTTCCGCTGCAATTTCCAAGAAGTTTCTCCCACAGACACAACGTCCCCTCTCCTCCCCTTTCAGCATTTCGTCGGAACTGGTTCCATCGTCACTCCCTGGTCCACACTCCCATTCCCACCAACCTCCCCACGGCATACATCACCTCTCCTTGCAAACCTCAGGCAATTTGTCCTCTCTGCCTTGTCCTTTCATAGAAACATAGAAACATAGAAAATAGGTGCAGGAGTAAACCATTCGGTCCTTCGAGCCTGCACCGCCATTCAATATGATCATGGCTGATCATCCAACTCAGTATCCTGTACCTGCCTTCTCTCCATACCCCCTGATCCCTTTAGCCACAAGGGCCACATCTAACTTCCTTTTAAATATAGCCAATGAACTGGCCTCAACTACCTTCTGTGGCAGAGAACTCCAGAGATTCCCACCATCCTGGCACCCAAACAGTCTTTCCAGGTGAGGCAACAATTCGCTTGCACTTGAACTAATCTAGTGTACTGCATTTAGAGTTCTCAGTGTGGACTCCTCCAATCTGGAGAATCTAAATGCATGTTGGATGACAGCCTTGTGCATGCAGGTACAGCAGGCAGTGGAGAAAGCAAATGACATGTTGGCCTTCATAACAAGAGAAGTTGAGTCTAGGAACAAATAGCTGCTTCTGCAGTTGTACAGGGCCCTAGTGAGACCACACCTGCAGTTTTGGTCCCCTAATTTGAGGAAGGACATTCTTGCTATTGTGGGAGTGCAGCGTAGGTTTACAAGGTTAATTCCCGCGATGGCGGGACTGTCATATGTTGAAAGAATAGAGCAGCTGGGCTTGTACACTCTGAAGTTTAGAAGGATGAGAGGAGATCTTATTGAAACATGTAAGATTATTAAGGGTTTGGACACTCTAGAGGCAGGAAACATGTTTCAAATGTTGGGGGAGTCATGAACCAGGGGCCACAGTTTAAGAATAAGGAGTAAGGCCATTTAGAACGCAGATGAGGAAACACTTTTTCTCACAGAGAGTTGTGAGTTGCGGAATTCTCTGCCTCAGAGGGCGGTGGAGGCAGGTTCTCTGGATGCTTTCAAGAGAGAGCTAGATAGGGCTCTTAAAGATAGTGGAGTCAGGGGATATGGGGAGAAGGCAGGAACGGGGTACTGTTTGGGGATGATCAGCCATGATCACATTGAATGGCGGTGCTGGTTTGAAGGGCCGAATGGCCTACTCCTGCACCTATTGTCTATTGTCTAATCAGCAAGGTTGAGCCTGGGCTTTTTACTACTTCTCCGTCCCACTTTCCATCTGAGCTTGTGGTCTGTGGCCTCCTACATTGTTACAGTGAGGCCCAACGCAAACTGGAAGATCCACACCTAACCTTATTGGCCATGTTGCAGCCTTCTGAACTCAATATGAAGTTGAACTTCAGACTTTAAGACTTTAGAGATACTGTGCGGAACCAAGCCCTTCAGCCCACTGAGTCTGTGACAACCAGCGATCACCCCATACATTAACACTATCCTAACCTGGGGAAATTTACAATTCTATCATAGCCAGTTAACCTACAAACGTGTGCATCTTTGGAGTGGGGGAGGAAACCGGAGCAACCGGAGGAAAACCCACATGGTCACAGGGAGAACGTGCAAACTCCGTACAGACAGCACCATGTAGGAGATGTCTTGGATGAGTTTTTTTTACACAGAGAGTGGTGGGTGCCTGGAACACACTGCCAGGGATGCTGGTGGATACAGAAACACATTGTACTATTGGCCAGGCACATGGTTATGCTGGGAATGGAAGGGAATGGATCATGTACAGGAAGAGAAGATTTGTTTATTTTGCAACCATGTCCAGCACAGCCCTTGTGGGCTGAAGGGCCAGTCCCGTACAGTACTGTTCTCTGTTCGATCATTCCCTCTTCCTTCCTCCCAACTCTGCAGCCCTCTCTTCTCCTTCCCTGCAGTATCAAGTCTTTAATAGTCTGTTATATTGGGCTCAAGCCCAGCCTTTAGATGGTGCTTATATTTTGAGCACAGCTTGTGCCTTGTGAGGAAGAAGCATTTCTTCCTTTCGTCGCTGGAGGTCCTGCAAAAGGCAAGCTTCTATTTATTTTTATTGTCAGTGAAGAGTTGGCTCTGGGACACAGGGTTGATAATTGGGTTAGAATCAGGTCACAGAAATTGGACATTCCCTACCAGTCTTTTACAGGAATAAAGGGAGTCTCGTTTGATGCGGGTCTGTTGCCAAATCGTATCTCCCCTTGGCAGACTCTCTGAGAGAGAATGAAAATTAACTATGTGGTGAACAGCAGACCAGATTCAAAGGGCCTGTACCTGTTCTCAGCTTCCTCCACTTCTCCGCTACATGTACTTTAGGCTTTAGATACTACTCTTGAGATACAGTGTGCAAGCAGGCTCTTCGATACACCGAGTCCGCACCAATCAGTGAGCACCTCGTACACTTGCACTACCCTGCACTTTGGAGACAATTTACAATTATCAGAAGCCCACGTGGCCACAGGGGAGAATGTACAAACTCTGTACAGACACCACCCGCCCCTGCACCACAGTGGCACAGTGCAGTAACTTCCTCTCAGATGTTATGCTACTCCTGTTTATTCTCTTGGTTGGATGTAAACGATCCCTATTTGACAGAAGGCTTGTCCTCCTGCTCATGATTCATGCCTCAAATCGCAACGCCAAACACCAAACGTCTGATCGTTATCCCTTTGTTTGGTGCAGATGCACTTATGAACTTATGAACTTATGAGATGCCTTTGTGATTCACCACAATGACACTTCATAAGTTCTTTATCCATTAAGTAATCCATCAGAATCTTAGGTCATGAAAGGTTCCAATTTCGATTAATACCACCAATATAACACTATGTGTTGGCTCAAGGCATCAGAGACGGCCCATGGAGAGATTGCTACTTTCTTCTGGTTAATTTCAGTTTAATTTATTGGCACGTGTACCAAGGTACAGTGAAAAGCTTTTGCTGGGTGCCAACCAGTCAGCAGAATGACAATATGTTAGATACATGATATGGGAATAACCAGCAATAACCAGCATATTACCATGTGTAGGCTTAAGACATCAGAGATGACCCATGGAGATGTTGCTACTTTCTTCTAATTAAGTTCAGTTGAAGAGAGCTTTACTGTGACTCAGAAGCAGCCTACAAAGTAAAAGTGTAGGTGTGAGTCACTCTTCCTTCCACTTCAGCTGTAGACATCCCTTGCTGGCCTCCACAAACCCACTGGACTCTGTGCATCATAACAATCTCTGCCTGTGTTGGCTTCCGGCTGTTGAGACAGTAAGAAAACGATGCCCTCTCCCATTTTTAGCCGCGAACACTGCGACTGGTTCTTCCTGTAAACTAAATGATGTGTTTGCTGGGGGGGGGGGGGGAGGCCGGGTGGTGCTAATGTTACTATTTTGGCTACCCACATGCTGCCCAAGACAGTTTGGCCAGTGTGTACTTGTGCAAAAGTGGTGACGTTGCAGCACATTAATCCAACACAAGCTGTTGTCAGCGGAGCTACAGACGTACTGGCTCCAGAAAGTCCGGCACTGGCTAGGAAAGCTGAAGACCAGTTTATCTTAATGTTGCCACCAGCCAAGCAAGATTAATCCAGGGGGAGCGAGCAGCTGAAGGCCCAGTATTTTGCGGCACAACACCAGGGCTTGATTCGAAAGTTACGCAGTGGCTGCGAATCGTTTTAAAACACCCTGAGGGCTGCAAAAGATTTTGTACAAATACACTCCAGGAACCAGAACACACAAGCATTTGACATCAATTGCACTGGTTCTGAATGGGTAGCAGTCCAACATAGAACAATGCAACGTGTAGAAAGGAACTGCAGATGCTGGTATATAACAAAGGCCTGTGGTAAATCAGCGGGTCTGCCAGCATCTCTGGAGAGATAGGATGGGTGACGTTCCGGGTCGGGACCCTTCGTCCAGGATGTTTCTTCCTGACCCGAAACGTCGCCCATCCTTTTTCTCCAGAGATGCTGCCTGACCCACTGAGTTATTCCAGCACTTCATGTATGTCTTAGAACAATAACAGCACAGGAACAGGCCCTGTGACCCACATTGGCCATGTCGAACATGATGCCAAGACATATACTAATCTCATCTGCTTGCACGTCATCCAAATTTCTCCATTCCCCTGCATATCCATGTGCCTATCTGAAAATCCCCTCAAGCACCACTATCGTATCTACCTCCACCACCACCACCATCTAGCAGCAAGTTTCAGGCACTCACCACCCTCTGTGCAAAATAACTTGCAGCCGCATCTCCTTTACATTTTGCCCCTGTCATCTAGAAGCTGTGCCTTCTCGTCTTTATTCTATTCACCCTGGGGAAGAGGTTCTGACTGTACCCCCTACCTAGTTAGCCCCTGTCCCACTTAGGAGACCTAAACAGCAACCTCTGGTGACCTTGCCCGCCACCCAAGGTTTCCATGAGGTCACCGGAGGTTTTTGGTCACTCTCCCCAATGGTCGAAAGTGGTCTCCGCACGGTCGAGGCTTCATCTAGGTTGCTGCTATTTTTTCATCATGTTTAAAACCGGCCTCGATTAAACATAGACTGCCGTTTAAAACATTTTTTAGTCGCAGGCCCAGTCGAAGCCGGTTTTCTTCATAGTTGAGGAAGGTTTTCAACATATGCGCGGGAGGTGGTAGGAGGTTGCAGGTCACCTCGACCTTGACATTTTTTTTGGGTGGCGGGCAAGGTCACCAGAGGTTGCTGTTTAGGTCTCCTAAGTGGGACAGGGGCTTTAGCCTCTCATCGTTATGGCTTTGTGGATGTGGATTTGTGCAGACAATAAACACGGTGCATTTACATAACATCTTTCACAAAGTGAAACCTTCCATCTCACCAGACAGGATAGTTATCGGACAAAACTTTGAATCCTGCTCAAGCATTAGGAAAGATGTTTGAAAGGGCTCAGGCAAAGAGACAGAATTTAAAGAGGTTATTGAAGGTCGAGGGAGAGAGGATGACGGCACGGTCCAGGCAGCGAGTTCTGCCTCTGGGTCCTCGGCAGCTGAAGGTGGAGCCCGTGACGTTGAGGGGTTTAAAAATCAGGGAAATTTAAATGATCAAAATTAGAGGACTGCGATGGGACTGGACGAGGTGAGAGGGTGAATGAGGCCATCACAATTCCCAAAGTGGAAAAAAAAACTCTCCCTTTTGAGCACGGAAAGAAAAACTCAGTACTCTCTTCAGCCAGTCTGCATAAAATCTAAATATAGTGCCGTGGCAGTCAAGACTTTCCACTCTATGGGAAATGGGAAGCTTAGAGTTATTCTTTACTCTTAAACTTGCCCCGATGAGTGATTTAGTTTCCAGAAGCTGTGGACTGGAAACTAAATGGAAAGAAGCAGGCAGTGGGCTGAAGGAAGGGAGTTCCTTGGAAGCAGGAACCACAGAGAACAGACTGCTGAAGGAACGGTGAGACAATGGAGGAGACGGTGAGACTGCAGGCTAAAGATAATCTAACGCTCGGAGCCGGCTCCCCAACCCACCGACTGATGGAAAACATCAGCCCCTTGTTAAAGTGACCGGGAGTACTTTCCGTCACTGTAAGATATTTTAATGCCAACCTAACGACTTTCTTAATGTGCTCGAGCTGTTTGCCAAACCCCTCCATATGGGTTTGGAGGGGGTCACAGTACATGGCACAGCTCACAACTCCACAGTATAAAGTCTGGCGCTGTAAATACCTGAGGTAAAACAGACAAAAGGTACAGAAGTAAAGCAGTGAATCAGGCAGCATCTCTGGAAAACGTCAACAGCCGACATTTTGGGTCGGGACCCTTCTGCAGAGAGAAGAAGTGTCCCGACCAGAAACGTCACCTATCCATGTTCTCCAGAGCGAGGCACTGCCTGACCCGCTGAGTTACACCAGCACTTTGTGCCTCTTTATGTAAACCAGCATCAGCAGTTGCTTGAAGTAAACCAGAGCAGATTAGGTTTAAATTTAGGTTTATTATTGTCACGTGAGCTGAGATACGGTGAATAACTTTGTTTTGCATGCTATCCAAACAGTTCTGACATTCCAAACATAGTTCAAATTCAAGCTCTATGTAGAACAAGGGTGAAGATACAGAGTGCAGAATACACGTCTCAGTATTGTAGCGCATCAGTTCATTAGACAACGTGGGGTAGAGGTGAATGGAACAGTTGGCAAAGCCAGTCCATTATGTTGAGCCTGTAATTAACTGATGATGGAGGTTACAGTCACGCACTATGCTGAGCACCCAGCCCATGGTAGTTGTTTGTCGAGGGAGAGAAGGTCATTAACCAACATACACTCATTCCTCAGGGCGGCAAAATGAAAGGCATTAACCTAATTCTCAGAAAGCAGTGCGTGCATGTGTTGGAAGTTCTGGTTTTGACAGAGTTGCCTCGGGGGGCAGGTTGGATGGTTGTGAGGCTCAGCGCTCAGATCTTGGCCCACACTCTGGTGAGAATGTATCATTGCTGAGGAGAGGCATCAACTGCTCAATGGGGCGGCACAGTGGCGTGGCTGTTAGAGTTGCTGCCCCACGGCACCAGAGACCCGGGGTTCAATCCCAACCTCGGGTGCTGTCTGTATGGTGTTTGCACGTTCTCCCTAGGACCATATGTGTTTCCTCTGGTTGCTCCGGTTTCCTGCTGGTTGTGCAGGCTTGTAATCTGCAATTGGCCTCTGCAAATTGTCCCCAGTGTGCGGGGAGTGGATGTGAAAGGAGATAACGCAGAACTAGTGTGTAGGGGTGAACGATGGCCGACGCCAACTCAGTGGGCTGAAGGGTTTGTTTCCATGCCATGTCTCTAAAGTAAACTCAATGAGAAGGGTTTCGGCCCGAAACGTCGCCTATTTCCTTCGCTCCATACATGCTGCTGCACCCGCTGAGTTTCTCCAGCATTTTTGTGTACTTTCAATGTGTGGACAGACCACCCAAATCCCACAGTCTCCTTTTAGAAGCTCTTTCGCAAATGACCATGATGGGGTCCATCCTCGGTTTAAACCAGCATCCGCAGTTCCTTCCAACACATTTCATCAGACTCAAGAAGGCTCTCGACCCAAAACGTCACCCGTCCCTTCTCTCCAGAGATGCTGCCTGTCCCGCTGAGTTACTCCAGCATTTTCTAACCTCGGTTTAAACCAGCATCTGCAAATTCCTTCCTCCACATGGAGTCTCTGAGCTGGGGAGAGCTGTGCAGCAGAACAATAGTGGGAGGCAGCCACAAAAATGCTGGAGTAACTCAACAGGACAGGTGACATCTCTTGAGAGAAGGAATGGGTGATGTTTCGGGGTGAGACGCTTCTTCAGAACCAGCATCTGCTGTTCCTTCCTGCACAATAGTGGGAGGCAGCAGCTTCATCATATCCAACAGGCGGAGATGAGCGTAGGACCCCTATAGTCACAACACTGCGTGCAATTCAGTGCAGCTCTTCTGACTCTACAAGAGTGACAGAACTATTTTGTTGATTGCGAAGTTTTTTCAAATGTCCCGAGGCTCTATTTGCTTTTGATCTCCCCCTCTCTCTCTCTCTCTTACCTCTCACTCAGCTCATTTCCTGCAAATAGTGTAGATGCAAGCAGTGCCTGCAATGGTCGGTGGTGTGCACACACTGGGCCAAGAACAACGCAACCCTGAGCCCAGTCTCTCAGCAGGGAGACCCGCTGTGTGTCTTGCCCCATTCCACCCAACGCCAGCCCTCTCAGGCTGCCTTGCCATGTTGATTTAGAGTATGGGTCTGCTGTTTAGAGGACACAGATATAGGAGCTTTGGAAGAGAGTGTAGGAGCCTGAAAACTGCGACGACCAGGTACAGAAGCTTCTTCGCTACAACCGTCAGGCTATTGAACATTACACACTCCAAGGTAGACACAAAATGCTGGAGTAAAGGGCCTGTCCCACCAGCATGCGACTGCATGTGGCGAGCGCGACCAAACCAGAAGCGGGGGGGAGCGCGGAGTTCGAGTGAGTGACGTGAAGTTCGAGCGAAGTCCGCGGGAAGTTCGCGCTAGGTGTACGCCGTCAAGACGCTGCGTACGGCGTTGAGACGCTGCGCACGCCCGTCGAGGCGCTGCGTACGGCCTGAATGCGACTGCGGGCCGGCAGGCCGTTGCCCGCGCGGAATATTTGGACAGTGTCAGTTTTTCGGAGCCCCGCGCGATGTCAGGACCAGCCCCGCACAACTCCATACGGCTCCGGCAATCGAAGTGGGACCGGCCCCGCGAGGCCGTACGGCTCAAGCGACCACGTTAGCTCGCGCTTGCCGCATGGAGTCGCATGCTCGTGGGACAGGCCCTTAACTCAGCGGTTTATGTCGCCCATTCCTTCGCTCCAGAGATGCTGCCTCCCCGCTGAGTTACTCCAGCATTTTTGTGTCTACTTTCGATTTTACCAGCATCTGCAGTTCTTTCTTACACATCACAAACTCCAAATAGGCTCCGCACTACATAGACTTGGGGCCATTATTTTTTACTTTGCACTATCATTGTTTGTTTATTTGGGTTTTTTTTTTAATCTACACTGAACTTTTTAATCTTGCTTATTATGGGTTTTACTGAGTAATATGTTTACATATCTGTTGTGCTGCTACAAGTAAGAATTCCATTGTCCTGTTTCGGGGAATATGACACTAAGACGGTGGTGCAGCGGTAGAGTTGCTGCCTCACAACGCCAGAGATAAGATCCTGACTATGGGGTTTGTATATATGTATGGAGTTTGTTCGTCCTCCTCATGACCCCGTGGGTTTTCCCCAGATGCTCTGGTTTCCTCCCACACTCCGAAAACGTATAAGTTTGCAAGTTAATTGGCTTCAGTTAACATTTGTCCCTAGTGTGTAGGATATTGCTAGTGTATGGGGGTCGCTCGCCGGTGCAGACCTGGTGGTCCGATGGGCCTGTTTCCACACTGTATCTCGAAACTAAATTAAACTAAAACACTAAGAAGAATGGTTTTGGCCCAAAACGTTGCCTATTTCCTTCGCTCCATAGATGCTGCTGCACCTGCTGAGTTTCTCCAGCATTTTTGTGTACCTTCGATTTTCCAGCATCTGTAGTTCCTTCTTAAACTCAAACACTCGTGACTCTTGACACCAGCTTCCTGGCATAGCAGCACACTGGCCGAGTCTATGCCCCTTACAGCACAATGAGGCACAGACAGGAGTTTAGTTTAGTTTAGTTTAGAGATACAGCGCAGAAACAGGCCCTTCAGCCCACCAATTCCGCATCGACCAGCAATCCCCGCTCATTAACACTATCCTACACATGCCAGGGACAGTTTACATTCATACCAAGCCAATTAACGTACAAACCTGGACATTTTTGGAATGTGGGAGGAAGCCGCAGAACTCGGAGAAAACCCCTCGCAGGTCACGGGGAGAACGTGCAAACTCTGTACAGACAGCAGCCGTAGTCGGGATCGAACCCGGGTCTCCGGCGCTGCAAGCTCTGTAAGGCAGCAACCCTATCGCTGCACCACCATGCCGAGAGGGCTCTGGGCACAGGAAGGAACGTGTGCTCTCTGTGGGATAGCAGAACACTCCGCAGGTCTGGAAAGAGAAACAGAGTTAGCGTTTCACTTCAATTAATTTTAGTGACAGACAGGCATGCCCTTTGTTCTCTGCATCTCCACTCTTCTATCCCATCCACAGTATTCAATCAGAGACAGTTTTCTATTTTTTCACAGTCTAATGGAAGGCCGTGGGCCCGGAAACGTTAACTGATTCTCACTCCTCAGATCCTGCTCGTCATTCTGAGTGTCTCCAGCATTTTCTGTTTTTATTTCAGATTTCTGTAATCTTCGGTTTCTTGCTTCTGAGGGATGTTTACTTTAGGGATGCGGCATGGAGACTGGCCCTTCGGCCCATCGAGTCCGCGCTGACCACTGATCACCCGTTCACGCTAGCTCTGCATTGTCCCACTTTCTCATCTGCTCCTTGCACACGAGGGGCAATTTACAATTAACCTGCAAACTTGTACATCATTGGGATGTGGATGGAATCCGGAGCTGCCGGATGAAATGCACGTGATCGCAGGGAGAATGTGCATCCACGCAGACACTGTGGAGAATGTGGCTCCACACACACACACAGCACCGGAGATCGGGATTGAACCCAGGTCTGTGGTGCTGTGAGGCAGCAGCCCTACCCGCTGCACCACTGTGCCATCCATGCTAGAGACTGCCTTGCGAGAGAACATTTGCCACAATTCTGCGCTATCTGGGTCAACACGTTAGATTCAGTGCCAGAAGTTTGTTGACTTGAGTCGTCACTTCAGAGGCATGACCGTGTAATCTAGTCTCTCACTACAGGGCACTTCACATGGATCAGATGATCTATTGCCAAAGATGTCCTCTTTTTAATCAAGATCTTTAGACTAAAGCCTCGACTGGACCTCACAGTTATGGTGCTAACACATGAAGATTGGGGGGGCAAGTCAAGCCCAATAAACTCGCTAATATTTATCCCGCAGTTAATAGATGAGGCTGGGCGATCACATTTGCAATTGTTACAATGCTTCAAAAATGATTCGCTTGAAATGACCCAATTAGATATTTGCTTTTGAGGTTTTTTTTTTCTCTTACTCTCGGCTCATTCTTGCACCGCCCACCAAATTAGTAGAGTTCCTGGTTCTGCCAATCCAACAGCTGTGTTAAGGTTTACGTTGCTCTGCAGTTCTAACTTCTTCTGGCCTCATTACAACCCTGCTCACGTTTCTGGTTTGCATTCCTCAGTCACGCAGCTGAGAATGTAACAAGCCTGACCGCACAACAGCGCCTTACCGGACCCAAAAAATTAGGTCAGTCCAAGTTCAAAGGATGTTATCGTTTATTTAAATCATTCAGTAATCACGAGGTGTGCTAACTATATTGCCAATCTCTGATTACCCTTTTATAAGATAGTGCCGAACTGTCTTCTTGGTCACACAAAAAGCTGGAGAAACTCAGCGGGTGCAGCAGCATCTATGGAGCGAAGGAAATAGGCAACGTTTCGGGCCGAAACCCTTCTTCAGACTGATCGGGGGCGGGGGGCTGAAGGGATCGTTGCCTAGGGTATAGATGAGAGAAGGCACCCGGTACGTTTCTCCAGCTTTTTTGTGATGCTGATTTGGATGATCTCTTAAACATGTCTTCATATTGAATGGCGGCCCTGGCTCGAATTGGATACAGCCGAAAAGGCCCCTACACCTGCACCTACTTTTCTATGTTTCTAAGCTGTATCTCCCTTAAACTAGGGGCAAACTACTACAAAATGTGAAGTTTGATTGCTAGGACTGAATGGCCTTTCCAAGGAGACCGACGTGGCTGTACGAATGGGGTTCGATGTTCAGCGTGGAATCCATTGACTGTAGGTCCATCCTGCCATAGAGGGAGCACAGAGAAGGTTCACCAGACTGATTCCTGCGATGGCAGGAGTTCAGTTCCATGAAGTGAGGGGGGATCTTATAGAAACTGAAAGACAGGCTAGATGCAGAAAGAGAAAGTCCAGAACAAGGGGTCACAGTTTAAGGATAAGGGGGAAATCTTTTAGGACCGAGATGAGAAAAAAAAAAATATCTTAAGAGGGAGTTAAATTGGCCCTTGTGGCTAAAGGGATCAGAGGGTATGGAGAGAAGGCAGGTACGGGATGCTGAGCACGACTGCCGGAACTGTTGGGACCGTCTCTGAAAGAGAAAGAGAAATAGGTCAAAATAAAATATCTCCCGTTAAGACAATGGCACAACGACTGCCGGAGCTGTTGGGACCGTCTCTGTAGATATTTGGCAGCAGTAAGGCACGGATGTAGAATGAACATGGATTTGAATGTTGCATAGACATTGGTGAGAGATGTACATGCTTGCAGTACGTAATAAAGTGGGCATTGTAAGGGCATGGATGATTCATGTATGTGGTGCGGCTTGGTCCAGTGCCTTCAAGGTCAGCTTCAGGAGGTGCCCCATGGCACCCGATGGCTGGGTGAGGTGAGGTGAGGGGCGGCAGTTTGCGGGCCGATCCGGTCGAGGGCGACGTGTGCGTTTGTCGGCACTGGGCCTGTACTCGCTGGAGTTTAGAAGGATGAAGGGGAGACCTCATTGAAACGTGCCAAATAGTGCAAGGCTTGGATAGAGTGGATGTGGAGAGGGTGTTTCCACTAGTGGGAGAGTCTAGGACTAGAGGTCATAGCCTCAGAATTAAAGGACATTCCTTTAGGAAGGAGATGAGGAATTTCTTTAGTCAGAGGGTGGTGAATCTGAGGAATTCTTTGCCACAGAAGGCTGTGGAGGCCAAGTCAGTGGATATTTTTAAGGCAGAGATAGATAGATACTTGATTAGTACGGGTGTCAGGGGTTGTGGGGAGAAGGCAGGAGAATGGGGTTAGGAAGGAGTGATAGATCAGCCATGATTGAATGGCGGAGTAGACTTGATGGGCCGAATGGCCTAATTCTGCTCCTATCACTTATGACCTTATGCAGGAGCCCGGGGCTTACCTGGATCGGGAACTGTTCCAGTAGATTAAGCGTGAGGGTGGACTGGACTTTGGACTTTGGAGATGGCACCAAAACATGGCGGTGCCTGCATGTGTAAATATGCAAACAGAATTTCTCAATGCAGTTGCACAGGTGATAAATACAGCACCATTGAACCATTGAACCATTGAACAGACATGTGCACAATGTATGCATGTGGATGGTTCAACACATTGTGGATGAGTTCGTAACGTGGATGGGTTGTGGAGTAAGCAGCCTTCACCTACAATTGAGGAGGGATCTACTCAGCTCCATCATCCTCTTCATCGCATCCCCCCCCCCCCCCCCCCCCAATGTTGCCAAGAGGCTAAAGGGAACAGGAGAGAAAGATTACGGTAAAACGATAGTAGGAGATAGACGAGAAACGTAGGTAAGGAGAATTAAAAGAGAAACAACGGGAGGTAAAAGAGGGCGGCTGAGTAACAACAGGGCAGTGATAGACATCGAAACACAGGCTGAGAAATGCAGAGAGGAACAAACGGAGATGAGGGAGAGTAGAGGAAACTATGTGATGAGAGACATAAAAAACTGAAGTAACTCAGCGGGTGAGACAGCTTCTCTGGAGAAAAGGAATAGGTGACGTTTCGGGTCGAGATCCTTCTTAAGACTGTTGAAACGTCACCTATTCCTTTTCTCCAGAGAAGCTGTCTCACCCGCTGAGTTACTGCAGGTTTTTATCTCTCTCATCACATAGTTTCCTCTACTCTCCCTAATGCTGCTTGACCCACTGAGTTACTCCAGGTTTTTGTGTCTATCTGGTTTAAAACCTGCTCCTGCCAGTTCCTTCCTACACATTTCAGCAACGTCGGAGGAATTGTCGTAGTCTGAATCCCTGTACTTGATGGAGACACAAGGAACTGCAGAGGCTGGAAACTCGATTAAAACGCTAAAGGCCCTGTCCCACCAGCATGCGACTGCATGCGGCTAGCGCAACCTAACGTGGTCGCTTGAGCCGTACGGCGTCACGGGCCGGTCCCACTTCGATCGCCGGAGCCGTATGGAGTTGTGTGGGGCTGGTCCTGACATCGCGCGAGGCTCCGAAAAACTGACACTGTCCAAAAATTCTGCGCGACAACGGCCTGGTGGCCCGCAGCCGCATTGAGGCCGTATGCAGCGCCTCGACACCGTACGCAGTGTCTCTACGCCGTATGCAGCGCCTCGACACCGTACGCAGTGTCTTGATGGCGTACACCTAGCGCGTGTCGTTGCGTGATAACGTAACCACCCGACGCCCTGCCCAGCTGATTGGTGAGTATGATGTCGGGACCAGCCCCGCACAGCTCCAGACGGCTCCGCGGTTGGAAGTGGGACCGGCCCCGCGAGGCCGTACGCCTCAAGCCACCACGTTTGGTCGCGCTAGACGCATGCAATCGCATGCTGGTGGGACTAGCCCTTAAGTGCTGGAGGAACTCAGCGGGACGGGGCAGCATCTGTGGAAGGCATGGACAGGCAATATTTCGGTTCGGGACAGGTTAGCAAGCAACAAAAAACTTTTTTCACAGCACCACGTGACATCACACTAAATTATATTAAACTAAACTAAGGTAGAAATATATAGTGACCTAATGACACAAATGCGTAATTCGAGTTTCACTGTACCTTAATTGGCACTCGTGACAATAAGCAGACCTTTGAGCCTTTGAAATGCTAGTAGGTCACGTTGATTTGCCTTGATGGCTATTAGTTAAGGGAATGAGGATGGGCCCACTCATGATGTCGATCTGAGCATTGCCCTTAGGGTTAAATGGAGGAATATATGATCTGCACGTGAGCAGATTTTTAGCTTTAACCTAATTTTGTGGTGTAATTGTTGATGGCACCCAGCAGGTACGTGGAGATAATGTCTGCCAGAGGAATAGGCGTGGCTTCAATCAGTTCATCGAAATAACTCGAACTAGGTTATTGTTTAAGAAAGAACTGCAGATGCTGGAGAAAATCGAAGGTAGACAAAAATGCCGGAGAAACTCAGCGGAAGCTCTCGTGTTTTCTGAGTCATTCGTAGCTGTCACTGTATGTCACGTTGTTACTTGTGGGCGGAGCACCAAGGCAAATTCCTTGTATGTGAATACTTGGCCAATAAACGTACTTACTTACTTACTTGACCTACAAACCTGCACGTCTTTGGAATGTGGGAGGAAACCAGAGAAACTGAAACCTACAAACTCCTATGCAGACAGCACTCCACAGCCAGGACCCAACTCGGGTTCCTGGCCCTGTTAGGCAGCAACTCTACGTGCTGCCCTTAACAAGTTGGAAACGAAGATTTTAACCAGAAGCAGTACAGGTGGATGTGCGGTTTCCATCTATTGTACGTGTGTCCATGTTGCCGTTCTGACACTGAAAAAGACAACCTTTTGAATATCAACGCAGCATTTGAACTACAGAGAGACAATAGACAATAGGTGCAGCAGTAGGCCATTTGGCCCTTCGAGCCAGCACCGCCATTCAATGTCATCATGGCTAATCATCCCCAATCAGTACCCCGTTCCTGCCTTCTCCCCACAAAAGCAATTCCAGGAATGCCCTACACTGTGTGACCTAGTTCCTGATTAGGTGCTTTCTTATTTTTGAAACAAACTCACGTTGGCAGGATTCACAGTGACATCGCAGCGTAAATATAGCTTTAAAAACACAGGCAGTTTTCTTGCATAGCAGAGGTTAGAGCCACTGCCTCACAGCGCCAGAGACACGGGTCCTGACCTTGGGTGCTGCCTGCGTGGAGTTTGCACGTTCACCCTGCGGCTGCGTGGGTTTCCTCTGGGTGCCCCAGTTCACCCACCCTCCCCTATATCAAGGACCTGCGGGTTGTAGGTTTAACAGGTCTCAGTGCATTTCTCCCAGGAGGTCCCTAGGGAGGGTATGGATAGAGTTGTTACCTCACAGCGTCAGAGACTCGGGTTCGATGCTGACTATGGATGCTTTCAGTGTGGAGTTTGCACGTTCTCCCTGCAACCGTGTGGGTTCTTCCCGGGTGCTCCGGTTTCCTGCCACATTCTAAATGCAGGCTTCTATCCATGGTCCCTAGTGTGTAGGATAGAACTAGTGTGTAGATGTTCTTTGAGAATGTTTAAAAATAAGGAGTAAGCCATTTAGAACGGAGACGAGGAAACACTTTTTCTCACAGAGAGTGGTGAGCCTGTGGAATTCTCTGCCTCAGAGGGCGGTGGAGGCCGGTTCTCTGGATGCTTTCAAGAGAGAGCTAGATAGGGCTCTTAAAAATAGCGGAGTCAGGGGGTATGGGGAGAAGGCAGGAACGGGGTACTGATTGGGGATGATCGGCCATGATCACATTGAATGGCGGTGCTGGCTCGAAGGGCCGAATGGCCTACTCCTGCACCTATTGTCTATTGTTTATTGATCGGTGATTGGGCACAGTGGGCCAATCGGCCGGTTTCCACACTGTATTTCGAAACTAAACTAAACTAAACTAGTGTGTAGGGAATGGGATAACATAGAACAAGTGTGAATCGGGGATAGGTGGTCAGTGTGGGTTTGATGGGCTGAACAATCTGTGTGCATGCTGTATTTCTAAACTAAATTAAAACATATCTAATGTCATTGTCATTCAGCAATAAATCTTTCACAAATGATTGCGATGTAGATTTTGGCCATTTGGCCTATTGTGTGTGTGAACGAGTTACCCCGCAGTTTTCTCTTGTGCATCGTCAATTCCATGTTACTTTTAAAACATTATTGCCTGAGTTCAAGCATTTCAGCTTCCGGTTAGTTTATTGATTAGTCAGCCAGAGTTACTGGCCAGAGGACCGAGCGCACAGACCATATTAGAGGCTGACCATGGAAATCCAGCGCTGCACTGGGCGGTGACTCGAGTCATATCTGCACACTGCGTTCACCCGCGCACCAAAGGGCCCGGGCAAGACATCTGCTGCGTGTGTCTCGGTATCTGCATCACAATGAGCCCCACGGCTTTGTGCTCCGACATGTGCCAACATCTACATAGCAACAGCCGTGCTCTCTCTTGCTCTCCCCTCCTCGTTCTGCTGCATGTGCCGGCATCTGCATGACAATGCCTCTGATACCCCCCCCCACCACCACTCTCCTCCTGCGTGTGCCCATATCTGCATCACAATCGCGTGTCCCAACAGCTGAAACACCCAGTAATGGGCGTGAAGTGCTGCAGAAGGTCGTGATATGGCCACATTGCGCCGTTCTTTGTTCGAGGGCTGTCGGCATTTTTTAATTTTTTTTTGCAAGGCACACGTCTGCACATGCTGGTCCCTAGACACCAGCTGGGTCCCCCCCTCGTCCGTGTGTGCAATTAGATCTTCATCTTCACTCCCCACCGCCCCACCCATTCCAATCGCCCCTGATGTCAGGCTGCTAGCAACCATTTGCCCATAGTAGTCCGATCCTTTGTTAATCAGCCCGCAGTCTCTGACCATCAAGGTGTCCCGACTGATAGACACAAAGTGCTGGCGGGAAACAAAGTGATGTCAGGCAGCATCTCTGGAGAAAATGATTGGGTGACGTTTCGGGTCAGGACCCTTCTTTAGACTGACTGACTGACTGACTGACGGACGACCTCTACTGGGCTGAGGCCAAGCGCCAGCTCTCGGACGACTCATCCCACTTACCCCTGGACCATGAACCCACGGATGAGCACCAGGCCGTCATTTTATTTTTGGAAAAAAGCAGTCTGAATAAGGGTCCCGACCCAAAACGTCAACTATCCTTTTTCTCCAGAGAGGCGTCACGGAGATGTTTCCACTAGTGGGGGAGAGTCTAGGACTAGAGGCCGTAGCCTCAGAATTAAAGGATGTTCTTTTAGGAAGGATATACGGAGAGATTTCTTTAGTCAGAGGGTGGTGAATCTGTGGAATTCTTTGCCACAGGAGGCTGTAAATCAGTGGATATTTTTAAGGCAGAGATAGATAGATTTTTGATTAGTACGCCTGTCAGAGGTTATGGGGAGAAAGGAGAATGGGGTTAGGAGGGAGAGATACATCAGCCATGATTGAATGGCGGAGTAGACTTGATGGGCTGAATGGCCTAATTCTACTCCCATCATTTATGACCTTTAGAGCTTCCAGCCTCAAATCTGGTCCTGTTCCTGCTTTCAACAAGAGCAGCATTCCTCCACGTAGAGCATGGAGGTGCAGCGGTAAAGTCGCTGCCTTACAGCGTCAGAGAACCCGGTTCGATTCTGACTACAGGTGCTGTCTGTACGGAGTTTGCACGTTCTCCCTTCTGACAGCGTGAGTCTCCTCCGGTTGCTGCGGTTTCCTCCCGCATTCCAAAGCAGCGTATGGATGAGCGCCGGTCGGGCAGACTCGGTGTGTCATAGGGCGTGTTTCCATGCCGTATCTCTAACCTAATGTAAACTAAACAAGCTGGATGGAGCCAGTCAGCTCCTACCCACAGGCTCCTACTTAATCTTAAGACTTGCTGCATATGTGCGGGGGAAATTATTCCTGAAGAACAGGACTTTAAATGGAGTAACGTGCAATTATAAAGTTGTGACCGGCAGACATTGTGTAGTCTGTGGTCGTGCAGTGTGCGCTTGTTTGATGCACACCCTTCAGAATTTTACCAAAGGCAAAACTGTCCTTCCACCCACCGTTTGTTTCCACGCCGACATAAATATGGGTAGGAATAAGGTTGGTTTGGTTTTAGCGTGCAGCGTTTAAACAACTTAGGCCGCAACAAAGAGGTACCATTAACTATGGCGACAACAAAAGACACAAAGTGCCGGAGGAACCTTGCGGGTCAGGCAGCATCCCTGGAGAACAGAGAAACATAGAAAATAGGTGCAGTAGTAGGCCATTCGGCCCTTCGAGCCTGCACCGCCATTCAATATGATCATGGCTGATCATCCAACTCAGTATCCTGTACCTGCCTTCTCTCCATACCCCCTGATCCCTTTAGCCACAAGGGCCACATCCAACTCCCTCTTAAATATAGCCAATGAACTGGCCTCAACTACCTTCTGTGGCAGAGAATTCCACAGATTCACCACTCTCTGTGTGATAAATGTTTTTCTGATCTCGGTCCTAAAAGATTTCCCCCTTATCCTTAAACTGTGACCCCTTGTTCTGGACTTCCCCAACATCGGGAACAATCTTCCTGCATCTAGCCTGTCCAACACCTTAAGAATTTTGTAAGTTTCTATAAGATCCCCCCTCAATCTTCTAAATTCTAGCGAGTACAAGCCGAGTCTATCCAGTTGAGACCCTTCTTCAGACTCTTACTTGGGTCCACAGACTCTTATAAACCTCCAGTGCCGTCATTTTGAGACGCAGAGCCTTGCAGCTCGGAAACAGACTATTTGGACCAACTCCTCCATATCAATCACGCTGTTCTTCTACGCTGGTCCACTTTTACCTCATATCCCTCTGAACCTTGAACGTAATAGAAAATTAACTTCAGATGCTGGTTTGTACCAAAGATGAAAACAAACTGGTGTAGTAACTGAAGAAGGGTCCCGACCCGAAACGTCACCTATCCATTTTTTTCCAGAGATGCTGCCTGACCCACTGAGTTACTCCAGCATTTTGTTTCCATCCCTCTAAACCTCGCCTATCTCTCAGCCATGGTTTCATCCAGAATCCTATCTGTATTTCACGAGTTGAAAGACCTCGTATCAAGCACGTTTAAAGCACGATGTTTAGCCAACAGGTTCAGTCATGACTTTTGTCGAATGACAGGAAGGAGTCCAGGGACCTTGTGGCGTAACGTTTGGTCATGTGGTCATATCTATCTCAGATATTGTTTGTAGGTTGATCCTGTGCACGTGACTTCCTCCAGAACAGCTGACTGCAGTGTGATTATGTTGCAGAAGCATGGGCTTTCCCTCGGTACTCTGGCTTCCTCTCACACACCAAACACACGCTGCCTAGTCCGAGAATTGGCGTCTGTAAAATACCCCAGGTGCGGCTGTGCGGCAGGAGAATCAGGTGGCAGGTAAAATCAAACAGGTTAACGGGAAATAAGTGGGGGGATGGAACCGATGGTTTAATAGACAATAGACAACAGGTGCAGGAGGCCATTCGGCCTTCGAGCCAGCACCACCGCCATTCAATGTGATCATGGCTGATCATCCCCAATCAGTACCCCGTTCCTGCCTTCTCCCCATATCCACCGACTCCGCAATCTTTAAGAGCCCGATCTAGCTCCCTCTTGAAAGCATCCAGAGAACCTGCCCCCACCATCCTCTGAGGCAGAGAATTCAACAGACGCACCACTCTCTGTGAGAAAAAGTGTTTCCTCGTCTCCGTTCTAAATGGCTTACCCGTTATACTTAAACTGTGCTTACTTTCATAGACAGATGTACAAGGACCCCCAGATCCCGTTGTACTTCCCCTTTGACCAACTGGACGCCATTTAGATAGTAATCTGCCTTCCTGTTTGTGCTATGAAAGTGGATAACCTCACATTTATCCGCATTAAACTTCATCTGCCATGCATCTGCCCACTCCCCCAACCTGTCCAAGTCACCCTGCATTCACATAGCAGGTTTGTTCTCTGAGTGTCAGCGTGGTCTGATGCGACATGAACTAAGCCACTCGGAAGTTGAAGCTGGTTGATAGATCAGTCTTTGTTTAGTTTACTTTACAGGTACAGCTTGGAAACAGGCCCTTTGGCCCGCCGGGTCCGTGCCGACCAGCGATTACCCCGTACACCAGCATTATCCTACACACTTCACAATTAACAAAAGCCAATTAACCTACAAACCTGCACGTCTTTGGAGTGTGTGAAGAAACCGGAGCACCCGGAGAAAACCCACAGGGTCACGGGGAGAACGTACACACTCTGTACGGACAGCACTTGTACTCAGGGCCTCTGGCGCTGTAAGGCAGCAAGTCACTACTGTAGCACCACCGTGTCGCCGTATGAAATATTGTATTGGTCGCAATGCACTGAAAATGGAACAAGGTGTTGATCAACCACAACATGGAAACACAATTCAGGAAGTGCTGCAAATCCTGCTGTCTATTAACTTATAAGTGTGTTTTACAGAGGGAACTGATCAGTTTCAGTCCCCATCAGTAGCTGATAATGAAGCAGGGAGCTGAAGGGCACAGAAACATTCTTGACCAGTACGGGTGTCAAGGGTTATTGGGGAGAGGGCAGGAGATTGGGGTTGAGTGGGAAAGATAGATCAGCCATGATTGAATGGCGGAGTAGACTTGATGAGCCGAATGGACTAATTCTGCTCCTAGAACTTATGAACTTATGGCCTTGGGCCCATCGTTACCGTGCCAACCTTCACGATAAACACACATTCATGAATAAAATTAAAATGGAGATAACGGAGGTGGGGGCAGAGATGACCGGGGTGTTTTTTTGTCGTGAAGGAGAGTTCCTGGAGTGTTGGCTGTAGCAGGGACGGATCCACCTTGGTGCTGAAGCCAAGTGTGACTCTCCTCTGAGCCCAGAGATCAAAGTTTCTACAGACTCCCACACGGCTGGCCTGGATGAGGCAGAGTGGCTCAGAGAGACTGCTGCCCCACTAACAGATGCCACCAGAGTGGCAGGTGGTTCCTTCAAAAGGGCGATCGTCTCTTTACAATGTCAGGCTGTCCTGGCGTCGTGTGTGGTGCTACAGAGTCAGTGTTCCCCTCACACTCAGTCCCTCCATCCTTCTCCCCACATTCTCATCTCTTTACATTTCTCTCTCTCCATCCTCCCCTCCTTTTCCCTTCCCTCCCTCGCTGCCTCTCCCCCTTCCATTCTCCCACTTTCTCATCTTCACTCTCACACCCCCTCCCCTGGCTTTCCTCCCCATCCCTCCCCCTCTCTCTGCACCCTCCTCACTGCCTCCTCTTCCACCTCCCTTCTCTCCCATTCCCTCTTTCTCCCTTCCCTTCCTCTCCCCTCATCCCTCTCTCCCTCATTTTCCCTCCCTCCTTCACTCTTTACCTCCTCCCACCCACACTCTCTCCCTCACTCAGTCCATCTCTCTACTTCCCTCCTACTCTCCCACTCTCTCTCTCTCTCTCTCTCTTTCTCTCTCTTCAACTCTTCAGCTCTTAGGGCTAAAAAAATCAAGGGATATGGTGGAAAAAGCAGGGACGGGGTACTGATTTTAGATGATCAGCCGTGATTATATTGAATGGCAGTGCTAGCTCGAAGGGCCGAATGGCCTACTGCACCTATTGTCTATTTTTCTGTTTCTATAACGAAGAACCATTACACTGTTAACAGCTGTAGCTGTCAGTCATTCACTCTGGCTCTAAGCACGGTCAAAAGAGCACATTGTTTAAGAGGGAACTGCAGATGCTGGAGAATCGAAGGTTACACAAAAAAGCTGGAGAAACTCAGCGGGTGCAGCAGCATCTATGGAGCGAAGGAAATAGGCAACGTTTCGGGCCGAAACCCTTCAGGGTTTTGGCCCGAAACGTTGCCTATTTCCTTCGCTCCATAGATGCTGCTGCACCCGCTGAGTTTCTCCAGCTTTTTTGTGTAACCAAAAGAGCACATTAGCAGAGGTTTAAGGCAGTCGCATGTCAAATTATAAAGTCAAAAGCATTTTGAATAGTCACAGACTGTTGTCCTGTTACCCAGACTCGGGCACGTGGAAGGAGTCAAGGCAAGGCAGCTAAGCCTCAAACACAATGGATCCAATTACATTCAACATAGACCTTGATCACACAAAAGGTCACACACTGAGCTCAGGTCCGCACTGAATTTCTGATTCAGCTTGGGGGCTGGAGCAAGTAGACTGTCAGGAGAACACGGGGAATGTCAGGCCTCACAGCGCCAGAGACCCGGGTTCGATCCCGACTACGGCTGCTGTCTGTACGGAGTTTTGTCCCACACTCCAACGGCCCACAGGTTTGTAGGTTAATTAGATCGGTATAAATGTAAATTGCCCCTCGTGCATGTGGGATAGTGTTCACGTGTGGGGGATGCGTTGGTCTGGTTTTGTGCTGTATCTCTAAGAGTAAGAATGTGCAAAAAGATAAACACAAAAAGCTGGAGTAACTCAGCAGGACAGGCAGCATCTCTGGAGAGCAGGGGTCGATGGCATTTCGGATTGAGACCCTTCTGCTCCAGCTTTTTGTGTCCAAAAGTAAGAATACTGTTCTGTCAAATTTTGCAAACATACTTGATAATGGAGAGTGGAGGCACTTAGAACGTAGAACAGTACAGCACAGGGACAGGCAACGTGATGACGAGTTTTAAACTGCCTGTATGTGGTCCATATCCCTCTATATTCCATGCACTTCCATGTGCCTGTCTAAAAGCCTCTTAAACTCCCCCATCGTATCTACCTCCACCACCACTGACACTTACAGATGGTCCATATAAACTTAGTTCAATGCTAAAGAGTGAAAAATAGTTGGATTTAGAGAACTATTTACTGACGTTAGGATGATCTGAAGTACGTTGCCACTAAATTACTTTCTGACGTCTAGTCATTGTAGTGAGAAGTAACGCCCCAGGCATCAACGTGATAACCATCAGGTTAAATATTCAGATGGCGTTGGCTATGGGATAATTATGGGCTGAGCTCCGAGTACAAAATATTATTGTTCTCGGGGTGGTGGTGGTGGAGGCAGTTACTATAGGGGCTTTGAAGAGGCTTTTAGATGGCACATGGTTATGCAGGGAGTTGAGGCACATGGATCATGTGCATGCAGAGATTGGCATCATGTTCAGCACAGACATGGTGGGCCGAAGGGCCTGTTGCTGTCGCTGTTCTGTTCTTTGAAACAGAGTCAGGGCTCCTTGATGTTCATTCGGGGTGGGACATTGCAACCTTCCCTCTGTTTCGACGAATGCAATCAACCTGGCGTGCACAATCAAGTAAGGTCAAATAGAACAAGTGTTTAAGAAGGAACTGCAGATGCTGGAAAATCGAAGGTACACAAAAATGCTGGAGAAACTCAGCGGGTGCAGCAGCATCTATGGAGCGAAGGAAATAGGCAACGTTTCGGGCCGAAACCCTTCCGGGTTTCGGCACGAAACGTTGCCTATTTCCTTCCTGAAACGTTGCCTATTTCCTTCGCTCCATAGATGCTACTGCACCCGCTGAGTTTCTCCATCATTTTTGTGTACCATCTAATAGAACAAGTTGTCCGACAACTTTAGGCTGTGCATACGCCATACGCAAGAAAAAGACGAAGTTCATTCGAGAGGGCGCACGGAGCTTTGAATGTAAGAACGTAAAAATTAGAAACGGGACCAGGCCTTTTTAGTTTAGTTTAGTTTCGTTTAGTTTCGTTTATTGTCACGTGTACCAGGCAGGAGACAGCAAGAAGCTTTTGTTGCGGTGGCCCTCTGTTCCTGCACTGCATTCAATAAAATCATGGCTTGTCTTTTACCTTAAGCACCACTTGCATGCACTAACTCCATACCCCTTGACTCCCTTCTCGCCTAAGAATCTATTGATCTTGAGCGTACTTTATGAGTGAGCCTCTGGTGGTTTCTTGGATAGATAATTTCCCGAGACTGAAAACTTGTGGGTTAAAAGATTTCTTCTCACCTCTGTTCTGAATGGCCAACCCCTTATATTGCGACTGGGATCCTTGTTTCAGGCCATCCCATCTAGGGGAAACATCCACACCACTGTTTTCTCTTACAAGGGTCTTAAGAATGTTATGTCTCAGTGAGACCACTCTCTCACTCTTTAAAAGTCTGGAGTGTAAACCAGTCTGATCAGTGATCAATGGTCTGAAGAAGGGTCTTGACACGAAACGTCGCCTATTCATATCCTCCAGAGATGCTGCCTGTCCCGCTGAGTCACTCCAGCACTTTGTGCATTTTGTTCATTATTCCAGCATCTGCAGTTCCCCTTGTGTCTACTGATCAATGGTTGGTGTCATTTTAAAAGGTGGAAGATACCTGAACACTTGTAGGTTCACAAGGAACCGCAGTTTACACCGATGATAGATGCAAAAAAGCTGCAGTAACTCAGTGGGTCAGGCAACATCTTTGGAGAAAGGAATAGGTAGACTTGACTAGACATTTATTGGGTCATATACAGCATGGAAACAGGCCCTTTGGCCCAACCTGCCCATGCAAGCAAAATGCCTCATCTACTTTAGTCCCACCTGCCCACATCCTTTCTATCCAGGCCTTTCACTACTCAAAGATAGACACAAAAAGATGGAGTAACTCAGCGGGACAGACAGCATATGTAGAGGGAAGGAATGGGCTTGAGACCCTTTCACTACCCAGTCGGCTTCAGTGAGGTTCACCCTGATCCTTCTGAACTCCAGCGAGTACTTGCTGAGTGCCGTCAAATGCTCATCATACGTTAACCCACTCAACCCCGGGTTCATTCTTGTAACCTTCCCTGGTGGTGATGTTTGAGGTCGGGTCCCTTCATCAGTTGAAGAACCAACCTGAAACGTCACCGACCGATGTTCTCCATGATGCGCCCTGACCCGCTGAGTTACTCCAGCACTTTACGTCCTTTTGGTGTAAACCAGCGTCTGCAGTTCCTTGTCTCCCTTATAGAAACATACAAAATTCTTAAGGGGTTGGACAGGCTAGATGCAGGAAGATTGTTCCCGATGTTGGGGAAGTCCAGGACAAGGGGTCACAGTTTAAGGATAAAGGGGAAATCTTTTAGGACCGAGATGAGGAAAAACATTTTTCACACAGAGAGTGGTGAATCTGTGGAATTCTCTGCCACAGAAGGTAGTTGAGGCCAGTTCATTGGCTATATTTAAGAGGGAGTTAGATGTGGCCCTTGTGGCTAAGGGGATCAGGGGGTATGGAGAGAAGGCAGGGATGGGATACTGAGTTGGATGATCAGCCATGATCATATTGAATGGCGGTGCAGGCTCGAAGGGCCGAATGGCCTACACCTGTACCTATTTTCTATGTTCCCCATTCACTAAGCTGTGTCAATCAATCAATCAATCAATCAATCAATCAATCAATCAATCAATCAATGTAGTTGCATTCGTCACTTGCACAGAAGTCGGCGGCAGTGAGCATCAGAAGGCTGCATATAGTCAGAATACATTTTATAGTCAAAATAAATCTCGTTTCATCGGCAGCCGAAAGACATTAGTCATTAATTACGTCCACTCCCCTGCCTCTATTCAGACTGCCAGAGTGTGGGGCAGGTTCATGTGCCGGCTGCTGTTTTCCATTCAGTCAGTGATTTCAATAGCAGATAAAGAGAGGAGAGACTTCCTCAAGCAGCTGTTCCTGAGTCAGGCAGATGAGGCACGCACCAGCTGATCCTGACACCGCTCGCTACAACAATTGGCATCTTGTCCGCTGCCAGTAACTCACATTCCGTGGGTTCACTGCCCTCCAGACAAAAGCCACTTTCCTCAAATGACCTGCTCCACTCGATCACTTTGCTGCTTGTTACACCGGGAGTGTTTGCTTCGCTTCACCGAGGGTCGCTGATTACTAAATAAAAACTTCATTGTGGGGATGAAAATCGCCGCACAAAACGTGTGTCTCAAAAGCTACCACCCAGACTCGTGGAATAAATGAAATTTGAGTCCAAATCAAGGAAAGACACAAAGTGCTGGAGTAACTCGGCAGGTCAGGCAGCATCCCTGGGGAACGTGGATAGGTGACGTTTCGGGTCGGGATCGCTTCTTCAGCGAACAACTTCATCAACTTTGTCAATACTTGGAGGAAAAAACTTGCATTGACAAAGTGCCTTTCATGATTTTCTTGTCTGAAGAAGGGTCTCGACCCGAAACGTCACCCATTCCATCTCTCCTGAGATGCTGCCTGTCCCACTGAGCTACTCCAGCTTTTTGCGTCCATCTCCAGTTTAAACCAGCATCTGCAGTTCCTTCCTACACATGGCTATCTTAGTTTGTCTCAAATTACTTTACAGCGAATGAAATACCTGTGGCCTTTGCTGTAATGTAGGAAACAGGACACCATTTAGTACACATCAAGGTCCCACGAACAATAATGTGATAATGCCTCAGGTGATCCCTTGTTACATGAATAGAAATGGCCATAAGTATTGCCTGGGCATTAGGGGTAACTTATTGTGCTCCTTCCAAATAATGTCATGATCATTTCGAATGGCAGTTACATTTTACCAATTTTTTCATCTTAATTTGATCCAACTTCCCCTGATCAGTGCCATCCATGCCAAATACCAAAACACTGACGTGATTTTGTATTTCTGTGCAGACTTTGGTAGCAAGTATCGATGTCCATTAGTCATTGATGTTATATTGCAGCTGACTCTCAGTCCCATCATCCGCACACTTGCAAGGACCGAACAACCGGGAAGAAGAAAACAGATCTACAATGATGAGTACAGGTATCAGAGGTTATAGGGAGGAGGCAGGGGAATAGGCTCAGGAGGGAGAGGCAGATCAACCATGACAGAGTAGACTTGATGGGCTGAATGGCCTAATTCTACTATTCCTTATGACCTTCTGAACCAACTCACACTCACCAGAACCGAAGCTCATGAACTGTCACACTTCAAGCCCTGTCCCACTGTACGAGTTAATTCAATAGTTCTCCTGAGTTTCCCCTGATTCGAACTTGGAGATTTACGGTAATAGCCGCTCGTAGGTACTCGGGGCTCTCGTGGACATTTTTCAACATGTTGAAAAATCTTCACGAGTCTTCACGAGCTTACCGCGTTTCCCGAATACCTGCCGTTAGCGTTACGAGCCGCTATGAGATGTCCCCGAGCTCCGACGTACCCACTACGTACATTCTACGTGCTTACCACGAGTTTGATTTTTTTTAAACTCGGGAGAGCTCTTGAATTACCTCGTAGTGGGACAGGACCTTTAGCTTGAGCAAGGGAGTAGACTGTGACCTGCCATTGAAGTCGGTTCAAAACTCAGAATTTCTGAGACTTTATATCAAAGGAAAGCAGCTGAGAGAATAAAATGGTAATGAGGGTGTAGGTTTGCAGGTGCTGCCTCTAGATGCCTCAGGAGGTTTAAAAAAACCCTTTGACTTTTTTAACACAAAAGTTAAACTTGAGAGCTCTAGCTGTCCTGAGTAACATTTGTGCTTCCACAAACATCACTAAAACAGTTTATTTTTGTTTAAGAAGGAACTGCAGATGCTGGAAAATCGAAGGTAGACAAAAGTGCTGGAGAAACTCAGCAGGTGCGGCAGCATCTATGGAGCGAGGGAAATAGGCAACGTTTCGGGCCGAAAACCTTCTTCAGACAGTTTATCTGGTTAGCATCCAACTGTTTTCTGAGTATGCGTACATCACATAAAGTGCTGGAGTAAATGCTTCCGACTGAAAAACGGGTCTCAGCCCGAAACTTCACCCATTGCTTCTCTCCAGAGATGCTGCCTTTTCCGCTGAGTTACTCCAGCATTTTGAGTCTTTTTGGTGTAAACCGGCATCTGCAGTTCCTTCCTCCACATACATCACTTGAAGCATTTCATGGGCACGTTACTTTATATGGCACATTACTTTATATGTCATCATTTTTGTACACAGCTCGGTGCGTATCACTACTGTATACAGAAGCACAGATACATCTTAGATGAGCATCTCAGACACGGTACAGGGGCTGCAAAGTGCTTGGTGATTTACATGGTAATGAAAGGTGGCTATACAAATGCAAGTCTTTCTTAGAGTACGCCATACCAGAATTAGCAAGATGAAAAAGAAAAGTTTTCTGATTTCAGGACAACAATCACGCGTTCAGTATTGCAGTCTTTCACTTTAATATTCCAAGTGTGCAGGGTTCAGACTCGTGTTGGGGTGACTGCATATTTCTGCCAATGTTACAGAATGCTGGCGTTTGCTTTGTGTTGCTACAGAGTGCAGCAATTGTTATTGTAATTGTGTAAGGGGACAGACGCGTGCCTGGGGACAGACTGCCGGGGTTCCTATTCTGTCAGTAATCTCATTGTATAACGCAGGAGCGTTGTGGTGCTCTGCACCTGCTCCCCCTCCGGCCTCCCATTCAGGCCGGTGTCAGCGCCACAACACAATGCAGCATGCACCAGCACCATCTGCTAGCCCGTGTTACAGGGACTGCCCCCCCGCCCAAACCAGGGGGCAGGGGGAAGGAGCACACACTTACAGGCCTCCACACACACACACACACACACGTACGTACACACCAAACACACACACGTATACACACACACACACACACACACACACACACACACACACACACACACACACACACACACACACACACACACACACACACACACACACACACACACACACACACACACACACACACACACACACACACACACACAACACACACACACACACACACCAACACACACACACGTAAACACACACACACACACACACACATACATACACACACACACACACACACACACACACACACACACACACACGTACACACACACACACACACACACACACACACACACACACACACATACGCGCGCGCACACACACACACACACACACACACACACACACACACAAACACACACACACACACACACACACACACACATACATACACACACACACATAGACACACACACACATACACACGCGCACACACACACACACACACACACACACACACACACACACACACACACACACACACACACACACACACACACACACACACACACACACACACACACACACACACACACACACACACACACACACACAGCCTTGTACAGACAGCACCTGCAGTCAGAATCAAACCCGGGTATCTGGCATTGTGCGGCAACAACTATACCACTCTGCCACCCTTGACCCGGAATGTCACCTGTCCATGTTGGCCACAGATGCTGCCTGACCCATTGAGTCACTTCAGCACTTTGAAACTGTTGGACCCTTTGATTTCACCCAGCAGAAATTACTCCAAATTCCCCCTAGTCTTCCTTACATGCCTCCCCAATGCCCTTTTATATATTCTGTTTGGCTCTGTTTACATCTATCTTACAAACCAGATCAGAACTGAGTAATCTTTTTCCTCACTTTCCCCCTTCGATATGTTTATTCAAGTCACAGATCTGGGCATGTAAGTTAAATGTGAGATCAGCGTGGTATAAATAGCGAAAGATGAATCACCAACTGTTTACCAACTCAGCTATAATACCAGGCCGGTTATTCATTTGTTGGGGCAGGTCATTTAACACCACGTTGCTGGTGAAACTGACTGAGGGCTGCCTGCAACATAAATCCAGAAACCAACGTTCAGCCAAGGTTGGCCTGACCCTCAGATGATAATCCTTCTAGCAGTAGCTTTATATGTGTGTGTGTGTGTGTGTGTGTGGAATAGTGCAGCAGGTCGGAACAAGCCTGTGCTTGGCTAATGCTGGACTCACATGCATCTGTAATTAAAAGCATGCTGAGTATAAGTGAGTTTGGTATTCCAACTGCGCATGCCCAGGTCATAGGTCATTCGCTATAAACCACTGAGCTGCTACGTGCGTTTTCGTCCGTAGTCAGGATCGAACCCGGGTCTCAGGTGCTGCAAGCGCCGTTCAATTGCTACTGGAGTTAGATAATGTAGAACATGTGCGATTGTGTGATATCACTCCCTGTCCCTGTCCCCTCCCGATTGTCCCATCCCTGTCCGGGGGTGGACGCAGATGCCCGGGGTGACGGAACGCCGACTTACAGCCAGCGCTAACTCCAGCTCAACTCTGCTCCAGCTCCTGAGGAACCTGTTCCCCCACGGGCTGGGGACCGCCGGCTGCTCCTCTCGCCTTAACCGGTGGCTGTCGGTTAACCCCCTCAATGCCAATGAAAGCCGAGCTCCAGTCATCAACGGGCATGCACACAAAATGCTGCAGTAACTCAGCGGGTCAGGCAACATCTCTGGAGAAGGGTCTCGACCCGAAACGTCACCTATTTCTTTTCTCCAAAGAGGCTGCTTGTCCCGCTGAGTTACTCCAGTACGTTGTGTCTACCTTCGGTGTAAACCAGCATCTGCAGTTGCTTCCTACAGAGCGACGCCTGGGGCTAGGTCTGGGGCCGGCGGTTCCTGGCCCGCAGGGATGGAGATGAACAGGACCGGGGGCCAGGACTAGGCCGCAGCCTCGGCCTCTCCCTCCCCCTCTCCCACCCCCTGCTCCAGGCCACTCGGTCCATCCCCCCCCCCCCTCCGACAGCCCCCGCCTCAAGCACAACTTTATCGCCGACATGGTGGCAGAGAGAAAACTGGGCCGGCGGTGGTTTACATCGAGATCCTGGGGAGGTGTGGAGGGAGTATGGGGGAGGAAGGGGGATAGAGGGAGAGGAGGGGGTGGAGTGGGGGAGGTAGGGACTGGGGGATAGAGGGAGAGGAGGGGTGGAGAGAGACTGGGGGATAGAGGGAGAGGAGGGGTGGAGAGAGATGGGATGGGGAGAGGGTTGAGGAGAGAGATGGGGAGAGAGGAATTCGCAATCGCGGCTTCACTGCAGGTCCCGGACACCCCAACTCCGCAAGAACTCCCCGTCCCCAGGACAATCCCTCTTCCTCCTCTTCAAAATGGCCGCTCATTAAAATCGGACAAATGTCAGCTTGGTATTTCCTCTGATGGACTCCATGGACAACTGATCAACTCCACACTACAGTATTATACAGTTTAGATTAAGTGGATTTAGGCCTTTGAATTCAGCCTTAAATCTACAATCTCCCAACATCGACTGATAAAATAAAAACAGAGAGATTCCTAAAGCGGGCAAGGTTACTGAGCAGGACAGCGCAAGAAACATAGAAACATAGAAAATAGGTGCAGGAGTAGGCCATTAGGCCCTTCGAGCCTGCACCGCCATTCAATATGATCATGGCTGATCATCCAACTCAGTATCCCGTACCTGCCTTCTCTCCATACCCTCTGATCCCCTTAGCCACAAGGGCCACAAAGAACAAGCCCTTCGGCCCACAATGTCTGTGCCGGTTATTACAGTGATGACATTTTATAATTTCCCCAACTCTTGATGCTTTCAAAGATCGTTGTGATCAGGAGACTGCCGATGTTTTATACTGGTGGGGTGGGGTGGGGTTGGATTGGAAGACTGACTTTTGTTTAGATGATGGGCTATGGGGAGAGGGGGGGGGGGGGGGGGGGGGAAGCATTGGGAAATTATAATTCTTGGACGATGTCTGAATTTGGGTGAGGGTGAGGTAGTGATTGAGGAACATCAAACAAAGTCTAAGCATCCTTTATTGTCATTCAGACCTTTCGGTCTGAACGAAATGTTGTTGCCTTGCAGTCATACATATAATAAAATAACAAAACACACAATAAACACAAATTTAACATTCACCACTGTGAGTTCACCAGACACCTCCTCACTGTGTTGGAAGGCAAAAGTCTTAAAGTCGTTGTCTCCTCCCTCCTTGCTCTCCCTCTGCGCTGAGGCGATCCAGGCCTCCGATGTTGTGACCCCACCGGGTGATGGTGAGTAGATGCCACGGCTCAACCGTGCTCCGCGAACGGGCCGGTTCAAAGTTCGCGGCCCGGGGTGGTCGAATGAAGCTGGCAGAGTGAAATCACGAGTTGAGCAACGAGCTGTTGGTGGCGTCAGTGGGGAGTTCTGAGATGCCTAGAAAATGTTGTGCAATTGAATTTCTTGTTATGTCTGCCTAAGCCAGGCTCATGCTGCAGTGGTTTAACACAAGGATGAACATAAAGCAGAAGTCTTGTCTAGAAGCTGGTCTCAACCTTCTGACTGCACTAAATGTGCTGTATGTTGCCTGAGGTTCCATTCAGTGACCTACAAACAGGCAATTTAATACATTCTTTGGGTGATTTAATCCCTGATACAAGAGTACAAGACGTTACCGGCATAGCTTCCAAAGGCAGCTTCTGCGGAGGGAATGAACAGGTGGCGTTTCAGGTCAGGACCTTCCTTCCATTAGCAGAGTCTCAACCTGCAGTCCATTCCCTCCACAGATGCTGCCTGACCCTCTGAGTTCCTCCAACACGTTGTGCTATGGTCATGAATTGCCTCGTTGTACCCAGATCAATTTCCAAAATGATCACGTGTTCAAATCTAACTTTCGCTAAATGATTTGTGCATCGAAACATTTCACAAACGGGTTCAATTTCTCAATTAGTACGGCTATGGGATAGTACGTGTAGTAACGGTGCCAGGGGGTTATGGGGAGAAGGCAGGACAATGGGGTTAGGAGGGAAAAACAGATTGAATTATAAAATTATAAAAGGACTGGACAAGCTAGATGCAGGAAAAATGTTCTCAATGTTGGGCGAGTCCAGAACCAGGGGCCACAGTCTTAGAATAAAGGGGAGGTCATTTAAGACTGAGGTGAGAAAAAACTTTTTCACCCAGAGAGTTGTGAATCTGTGGAATTCCCTGCCACAGAGGGCAGTGGAGGCCAAATCACTGGATTGATTTAAGAGAGAGTTAGATAGAGCTCTAGGGGCTGGTGGAGTCAAGTGATATGGGGAGAAGGCAGGCACGGGTTATTGATAGGGGACGATCAGCCATGATCACAATGAATGGCGTTGCTGGCTCGAAGGGTCAAATGGCCTCCTCCTGCACCTATCTTCTATGTTTCTATGTTTCTATGAATGGCGGGGTAGTCTTGATGGGTCGAATGGCCTAATTGGGCTCCTATCACTTATGACCTTATGACGTCTGGTTGTTGGAGGTTTAAAACAAAAACAGCAAGTACTGTAAACACACAGCAGATCTGGCAGCACCTTACGGGGTTAATATGTCAGCTGCGTGACCTTCCATAAGAACGGTACTGCAAAGGCGGCTTTCACACACCGATTGAACTTCCAAAGTTTTACCGAGTGTGCAAAGATTTGTCCGGAGAATGGTAAACGCACAGCTCGGCCCAAATGAAAAGGAAGCAGGAAGTTGTGCTTGTGCAGAGCTCATGCACGAGTGCTGAGAAAATCACGAGGAATTTACCAGACAATGATTTACTATAAACGCTGTTACTGTTGATAACCAAGAAACACAGCCCAGCCCCTGAATAATTGACCACTTCAGTGCAGGGGGAATTAAAAAGTGTGTAAAATGCAGTTTTCCGAGTTCTCTCTAAAACCCAGGGAAACCACAAGATAAATTGCAGTCCAACCTTTCTTAGAGCACCAAACTCCTCAAATTGAGGGGGTATTTTACTCCAGCAGAAAGTACCTCTATAGGAGTAGCTTTCTGGTAAACAGATTGTATTTACAGTGTGGGCCCTCTGTGATGACACTTTGGAAATTCCCCTGAAATAACCTTTAAGTTGGTTCTGAGGCAGCGAGTCATACACTTGACTGCCTTCCACAAGCAGTCCTCCCCACCACCTCCCACACGCCCCCAGCACCTGCCCCCTCACTCTCTCCCCCCTTGCACCAGCAAGATTGGGAGCGGGTGTTAGCCTGTGTGAGGAATTCACACAGCTTACAACCCAGCAGTATGAATACTGATTTCTCTAACTTGAAGTCCCCCCCTCTTTCTCTCTCTCCATCCCTCCCCACCCTTGTTGCTGTACTAGTATCACTGTCCTCCTGGTGTCTGTATAATTCATTTGCACGTAGTGCACAGCTAAAGGGCCTCTCCCACTTTCATGATCTAATTCATGACTTATGCCGAGTTTGCCCTTGACTCATACTCGCAGCGTGGTCGTCACGAGGTCGTAGGTAGGTCGTGATGCTAGTCGTAGGTACTCGTGGCATCAAGTAGGTCGGGGGGTTGATGAAAAATGTCCACGAGTAAAAAGGTGGTGAATTAGGTCGTGAAAGTGGAACAGGCCCTTTACAATGGAGCGCTTCCAAATCTATGTTCATTTTTTTTGGAAATCTTTCAATCATTTGTCCTTAGGTACGCAAAAATGCTGGAGACACTCAGCGGGTGCAGCAGCATCTATGGAGCGAAGGAAATAGGCAACGTTACGGGTCTGAAACCCTTTTTCAGACGGTCAGAAGAAGGGTTTTGGCCCGTAATGTCTCCTATTTCCTTCGCTCCATAGATGCTGCTGCACCCGCTGAGTTTCTCCAGCATTTTTGTGTACCTTCGATCTTCCAGCATCTGCAGTTCCTTCTTGAACACAATCATTTGTCCTTTTTCACTCTGCATCACCGTCAATGTCTCTCGTTTCCCTTTCCCCCGTCTGAAGAAGGGTCTCGACCCGAAACGTCACCTATTGCTTTTCTCCAGAGGTGTCTGACCCGTCGAAGTTACTCCGGCTTTTTTGCATCTACCTGAGGAATTCATTGGCAGGTTGAAGCTGACTGGGTCGTGTTTATCCCCACACTATGTTGATGGGATAGCAGGGGAAGCGGAACAACGGAGGGGGCTGCACATGCGGCCATTGATCCAGTTGAAGGCTGCGAGCACAATCCCTCCTTTAAGCTGGTGATTAACACAGCCGGCAGCTGCACAGCAAGAGCAGCAGGAGAGAAAGAAGGAGGCCTGTTTACACAACGTGGGCTTCAACCACACAAGCGCTCCTGGGTCTTTCATGCAATTTTTTTGGCTCCCAGTTAAAGAGCTACTTCCCTTCACGTGCAAAGTTTAACTCTCCATCAACCAAAACACACCCTGGCACATTAGGTTGCTTCTGCAGCAGGGGAGAGTTCAGACATTTATTTCTGCTTCTAGCAGCATTTCTGAGTGTCAACCTGCACTGTCCTTCAGCATAAAATGACACAAAGTGCTGGAGTAACTCAGCAGGTCAGGCAGCATCTGGGGAGCATCTAAAGAAGGACCTTGACCCGAAACATCACCCATCCTTCTCTCCAGAGATGCTGCCTGTCGCGCTGTGTTACTCCAGCCTTTTGTGTCTTATCTTCGGTTGAAGCAGCATCTGCAGTTCCTTCCTACACTCTAAATGGAAAGAATGCTTGACAAGTCTGTTAGTTTCTGGAAGTTGCGGCAATGCAGAATAGGTAAAGGACAGCGATGTACAGTATGTGGTGGACTTTGACTTTCCGAAGCCTTAGATGAATTTATTAAACTAGAATTAGGATGCAGGGGGGTTCAGAGGTGATATCCAGGCGTAGATTAAAAGCTTTTAATGGGCAGGACACAAGCGAATTTGTGGTGGGTGGTTGTGATTTGTGTGGTGTTGAGGGGGCTGATGCTAAGGTTTCAGCTGTTCACAGATTTTGACGAGTGGACCAAGTGTAAGATATTCAGGTTCGCTGATCGTTAAAAGTGGGTGGCGGTGTGGATTGTGGAGGGAATGCAGAGAGATTCAGGGGGATACAGATAGGCCCGACTTGCAAGACGGATTTAAAGTCATAAAACCCGTGAGGTGAATAAACTCCGGGGGAATAAAAGGAGAGGTTTTTTTTAAATGTCAAATCCTAGTGGGCACAGCATAATGGTACGAGGGGCAGAGATGTCCATGACATGTGCAGGGCAAGCTGGTAGGGGCCTGGATAGCACTGCAATGGGTGGTGGTGGAGGCAGTGACAATCGGGGCATTTAAGAGGCTTTTAGATGGGCACATGGACATGCAGGGAATGAAGGGATATGGATCACGTGCAGGCAGAGGAGATTTGGGATCATGTACAACACGGACATCGTGGGCCAAAGGGCCTGTTCCTGTTCTGTACTGTTCTCTTTTCTTTAGAGATACGATCGCGGAAACAGGCCCTTCGGCCCACCGAGTCCATGCTGACCAGTGATCCCCGCACATTAACGCCATCCTACGCAAGCTAGGGACAATTTTTTTGCACATACGCCAAGCCACTTAACCTACATACCTGTACGTCTTTGGAGTGTGGGAGGAGTCTTTTACCCAGAGTAGGAGAATCGAGGACCAGAGGACAGAGGTTCAAGGTAAAGGGGAAAAGATTTAATAGGAATCCGAGGGGTAACTTTTTCACACAGAAAAATGTGGGTGTATGGAACAAGCTGCCGGAGGAGGTAGTTGAGGCTCAACTATCCCATCGTTTAAGAAACAGTTGGACAGGTATATGACTGGGACAGGTTTGGATAGTTATGGACTAGACGCAGGCAAGTGGGACTAGGGTAGCTGGAATATTGTTGGGCCGAAGGGCCTGTTTCCACACTGTATCACTCTATGCCTCTATGACTGTAGGAAACCGAAGATCTCGGGGAAAACCCACGCGGTCACGGGGAGAAGGTACAAACTCCGTGCAGATAGATAGCGCTCGTAGTCGGGATCGAACCCGGGTCTCTGGTGCTGCAAGCGCTGTGTAAGGCAGCAACTCTACCACTGCGCCACCGTGGCTGCCCCTTTGAATGGTGTTGCTGTTCAGAGGTATCATTGTATACAAACCACTGTTAACATGTAGGTAACAGCAGGACATTTGGACGATGAAAAGGTAGATAGATCGTCTTTATCATAAGCATCCTTGCAGAACATGGATAGGTGTCGCTTCAGGTCAGGACTCGAAACATCACCTATCAATCAGCAGTTATAAACAAACACAAAATGATGAACTCAGCGGGTCAGGCAGCATCCTTGGAGAACATTGATAGGTGATGTTTTGAGTCCTGACCCGAGCGTCACCTATCCATGTTCTGCCAGGTTGCTGCCTGGCCTGCTGTTACTCCAGCATTTTGTGTCTTTTTATTGTAAACCAGCGTTTGCTATTTCTTGATTCTACATTGAAGCAGAAGTTATCTCACTGCCAATGTAGAGGCCGTGTTATGACCGCATCTGGAATATTGTTCACAGGTCTGGTTTCCCATCTCGGGAAGGTTTGTTCTTGAGATAGGGAGTGCAGCAAAGGTTTGCTGCATTGATCCCTGAGGTGTGAGGATGTTCCAAGAGGGGGAATTGAACCTGCGGTCAACTGAGTTACAAGATACAAGATACAAGATACATTTAATTGTCATTTGGACCCCTTGAGGTCCAAACGAAATGCCGTTTCTGAGCCATACATTACAAACAATAGACCCAAGACAAACATAATTTACATAAACATCCATCAAATCGTGTGATGGAACAAATAAACTTATCTCTCCACTGCACTTCCCCCCCCCCCATGTCAGAGTCAAAGTCAAAGCCCCCGGCTGGCAATGGCGATTGTCCCGCGGCCATTAAAGCCACGCCGGGTGATGCAAGGTTGCACACCGGGTCTTGGTGTTAGAGCCCCCGGCGTGCGCTCACAGAGTCCCGCGGCCATTCCAAGCCGCGCGGGGCAGTGATGTAGGCCCCGCTCCAGGAGCTCTTCAACCCCGCAACTCGGGCGGGGGAAGTCGCCGTTGCGAGAGCCCTGAAAAGCGGTCTCCCTCCAGGGACCCGCGGGCTCCCGGTGCCGCCGTCCACAGACCTGCCGTTGGAGCCTCCGACTCTCCGGTCGGGCCGCAGCAGCAGCAGCAGCAGCACTCCTCCACCGCTCCACCCGCTCCGGACTCGGCCAGCCCCGCGACGGTGATGGTGAGTTGATAAGAATGTAAGGTTGTCTCATTGAAAGGTGCAACATCTGATGGGGCTTCAAAGGTTCGATGCAGGGACGATGTTTCTCTTGTTTGGGATGTCTAGTAACAGCAGCCGGAGTATCAGACTATGGGAATAGCCACTCAGAAACGTCAACTATTCCTTTCCTCCAGAGATGCTGCCTGACCCGCTGAGTTACTTCAGCACTCTGGGTTTATATTTGGTGTAAACCAACACCTGCAGTTCCTTCCTACACACAACTGTGATGAGAAGTTTCCACATCCAGAGGGTTAAAAATCATTGGAGGTCTTAATTCAAGACCTCCAAGACTCGGCTTGTACTCGCTAGAATTTAGGAGATTGAGGGGGGATCTTATAGAAACTTACAAAATGCTTAAGGGGTTGGACAGGCTAGATGCAGGAAGATTGTTCCCAATATTGGGACAGTCCAGAACAAGGGGTCACAGTTTAAGGATAAGGGGGAAATCCTTTAGGACCGAGATGAGAAAAACATTTTTCACATTCTCTGCCACAGAAGTTAGTTGAGGCCAGTTCATTGGCTATATTTAAGAGGGAGTTAGATGTGGCCCTTGTGGCTAAAGGGATCAGGGGGGTATGGAGAGAAGGCAGGTACAGGATACTGAGTTGGATGATCAGCCATGATCATATTGAATGGCGGTGCAGGCTTGAAGGGCTGAATGGCCTACTCCTGCACCTATTTTCTATGTTTCCACGTTTCTAAGATGACTGTGGAGTCGTTGTCATTGAGTTTATACACGATAGAGATGAATAGATCTCATATATATTAATGAAAGCAAGGGATATGGTGTTAACGAAGTGAAGTGTGGTTCAGGTTGTACCTCTACATGAAGACCAAAGCAGGCACAAGAGGCCAAATTATCTGTTACACCTTCACTCTTCCTAGTATGTGGAAAGAAAGAACTGCAGATGCAGAAAAGGACACAAAGTGCAGGAGTAACTCTGCAGGTCAGGCAGCAACTCTAGCGAATATGGACAGGTGAAGTTTTGTGTCGAGATCCTTTAAACTGAACAAGGGTCCCAACCCGAAACGTCACTGGTCCATGTTCTCCAGAGATGCTCCCTGACCTGCTCCAGTTGCTCCAGCACTTTGTGTCCTTCTATTTCCCATGTTGATATGAGACATGAGCGCACATGTTTGGACGGACAGTTCACGGTAAGTCAGGTGACTTCTTTACACAAAGGGACGTGACTGATGCCGACAGTCCTGTCCTCGTTCTGTTGGTGTTTGCCCACTCTGGTTTACTGCAGCACCTGGACATTGCATCACAATCACCTCCAGCCACCCACTTGGCAAGCGGCCATTTTCCCACGTCAATCCCTTACACAGTTGGATAAACAAAGATTTTCATGGAAAACGAACAAAAAACTAATGCCATCATGCTTTTCCTCCAGAGCAGCTCGCAGAACAATCACGCAGTTATTAGACAATCAGGAGGTTGGCAATTCTCACCGTTCCCCTCCATTTCAATGCACTCTCCAATCCCTGTTGAGGAGGTAAAATAATAGCCTCAAGTAGAGGGATACCATTATCGGGACATGGCCCAAATGGGACTAGCTTTAAATGGGGCATCTTGGTTTTGCATTGGATGAGTTGGGCTGTTTCCCCACTGTATAACCCTGTGACTCGAATAGTTCAATGAATGCACTCTCCATCCCCACAGAGGAGGACAAATAACAGGCATCAAGGAGAGAGATACCACTAGCGGGATATGGGCCAAATGCAGGCAAACGGGACTAGCTTTCAACGGGGTATCTCGGAGAGCATTGGACGAGTTGGGCTGAACAGCCGGTTTCTCTGTAGAACTCGATGACTCTAATAGTTTTTAAGAGATGATGATTTAATTATCCTTTGTAGAACTATTTTCAGCATGGACTTGTAGGGCCGAGATGGCCTGTTTCCGTGCTGTAATTGTTAACGATGTTTCATACGAGGGTTATTCGCCCCTTCTAGTGTCTTCCCCACCTTTGGCTGCCGAGTTGGTTAAGGCACCCCACAGTGGGGCAGTTGTCCAGATCTGCAGTTCATTTACATTACATTGTACCACATAGCCTGCTGATGTTGGACCGTGTGGGCGGATTACCACATTGTCCAAAGAGGTAATGGGCGCTGCGATGACTCACTCATCCTGGTCATTCCAGATCAGTTGATCCTGACCTTTTAAATGAAAGCCCCATTTGTTCCCCCTGGGTAACAAACATAAGCCTCCCACCTCCACTGTGGGGACCTAGGCAGGAGATCATTGATATGTAGAAATGACAGGGTATCAGAGATCCACCGACTGTAGTAGCTACTAGTCTACAGCATTGGCCATGATCCAAAATAAAGTGTTTTAGCCTCATGTTGGTGTTGTTGCAACAGTCCTTCTGTTGACTCTGGTTCATTCCCAGGGAGATTTGATTGTGATTAAGGACTTAGTTTAGTTTAATTAAGAGATACAGCGTGGAAACCGACCCTTCGGCCCACCGAGTCCACACCAACCATCGATTACTAGTTCCATGTTATCCCCCTTTCTCACTCCCTACACGCAAGGGGAAATTTACAGAAGCCATTTAATCTACTAACCCGCTCATCTTTGGGATGTGGGAGGAAACCGGAGCACCCGGAGAAAAACCATGTGGTCACAAGGAGAACATGCAAACTCCACTCAGACAGCACCGATAGTCAGGATCGAACCCGGGTCTCTGGCGCTGTGAGGCAGCAACCGGACCTCTCTGCCACCGTGCTGCCTGCCTTCACAGGCGGCCACAGGGAGAACGTGCAAACTCCGCGCAGACAGCACCCGAGGTTCAGGATGGAAGCTGGGACTCTGCCTCTGTGAGTCAGCGGCTCCACCAGCTGTGCCACTGATGCCACCAACACACGAAGAGACTGAGAGGGGAGAGCGGGGAGAAAGAAATCTGAAAGAACAAGATGTCTAGCGTGCATTAGAAGGTGTGGACTGGACGACTTAGCACCAGTGACAGATGCCTTGCCTTTGAGGCCTGGAGTGTGCAGGCCTAATAATGATCTCCACTGGATAAGCATGCAGCTGAGGAACAAAGCAGAGACCCTCCAGCACCTGCTGAGCATGAGATTCCCATTGTTTTCCAATACTTTATCACCAATGATTTTAAACTCTTTTTGCAGTGAGGCACACTCTCCGTATGGATAAGTAAAGCATTGAATAAGAAGGGAAGAAACACTTTGAGAATAAAAGATAATCTGCATGATTTATTTACCGGGGCTCAGTTGGAACCTCGTTCCCCCATGTCCCTCCCCTCTCTCAGCTTTGCTCTGAGGTATAAAAGTTCAAAACTCTTCCAGGCTTTGCGTACATTGTTGGGGTGCAACACTGTCAGGTTGCTCGTTTTCCTGATAAAATGTCAAACTAAAACCCCCCTAATATCCAGTCAGGTGGGGAATTTAAAATCTGATCCAATTGTGCCTCTTGAAAAACGAAAAGGAAAAGTTAAAGAAGAATATTTTGCAAGTTAGCCTTGCTGCATAATTCAGCCATCCCCTGCTACTAACTCTAGCCTTGTGCAGGCCTCCTGATTTTCTACGTTAAAATTGCAGACTGTGATATTATAAAGTAAGGTAGACAAAAAAAAGCTGGAGAAACTCAGCGGGTGAAGCAGCATCTGTGGAGAGAAGAAATTGGCGATGTTTCAGACTGAAGAAGGGTCTCGACCCGAAACATCGCCAACTCCTTCTCTCCATAGATGCTGCCTCAGCCGCTGAGCTTCTCCAGCATGTTTAGTCTGCCTTTGACTTTTCCAGCATCTGCAGTTCTTTCTTATAAAGTAAGGTGTTATCTGCCTGGAATAGTTGTGTTTAGAGATACAGCAAGGAAACAGGTCCTTCACATGATGAACACTTAAAATTGTAATTACACTTAATGTTGTATTAATTTTGTTTTTCAGCCAGAATCAATTTGCTAATGCATTTTGAATGAAAGCACAATTGGGATCAATGATATTTATACCATCACACATGGGTCTCAAGATCCCTACAATCCAATAGTACATTTTATAGAGTTCTAGGTAACCAGACTATAAGAGTGTAAAACTAAAGTATGTAGAGAGCAGCACAGTGGCGCTGTTGTAGAGTTGCTGCCTTAACAGCGACAGAGACCTGGGTTTGAACTTGACTACGGATGTTGTCTGTACGGAGATAGCTATACGTTCTCACTATGACTGTGTGGGCTTTCTCTGGGTGCTTCAGTTTCCCCCCACATTCCATAGACATGCATGTCAATAAGTTAATTGGCTTCTGTAAATTCTAAATTTACTGTAAACTGTAAATTGACCCTAGTGTGTAGGATGCGAAACCGGGATAACATAGAGCTAGTGTACTGGTGATTGCTGGTCGGTGCAAACTCAGTGGGCTGAAGGGCCTGTTGCCACGCTGTATCTTTAAACTAAACTAAACTAAACTAAACTAAACTAAACTGAACTGAACTGAACTGAACTAAACTAAACTAGTGCAACTGAAACAGAGTCCACAGTCGATTCTAGTCACAGTGCTAGGGTTGTGGTTAGAGTTGTGCAGTGTCCAGAAATGATGGTTGCTGGGAAGAGAAAGACAGTTGCCTGCATAATGCTTTGCCTTGATGCTTGGCAGGCAGGATTCCTGAGGGGGTTGGGATTTGGCCCTGAAGGCATTGACGTCACTATGTAGTTGAATGGTGGGTGTAAAGTTGTAAAAGGTGTAATCAGAATAGGAGGAATCCTTTCCCACAGACGCCTGTGGTGGCCAGGTCTTTGGGTATTTTTTAGGTGGTGATTGATAGATATTTGATTAGTAAGGGTGTGGAAGGCAACGGGGATAAGGAAGGAGAATGGGGTGGAGAGGGAGAGATAGATCAGCCAAGATTGAATGGCGGAGTAGACTCGATGGGGCGAATGATCTACTTCTGCTCTTATGAACTTATGAAAGACAAAGGGCTGGAACTGGGCTAGTCCAAGGAGCAGAGAAATAGGGCAGAAAGGACGCATAAAAGGTGGGCAGCAGAAGGAATATGACGCAGCTGAACTGATGCACTATGTTCTCGAATATAAACCCAGAAAATGCTGGAAATACTCAGCAGGCCAGGCAACATTGCTGGAAAGAAAAATAAATTCATGTTTTGAGTCACTCCCTTCTGCAACATTAACTCCGTTTCCTTTTCCGCAGATGCTGCCGGACCTGCTGAGTGTTTCCAGCGTTTTCTGGTTTTATTTTAGAATTCCAGTCACAACCAGCGTTTGATTTTCAATGACTTGATTTTTCTGCTGCAGTATCAAAGACATTTGAAAGGAAATTCCCCGTATCAAGCCTTTCATCTCAAGAGTTGGAAAGATTTAAACAGCCAAACAGCTGAGAATTAGACATAGATTTTAATCAGGGATTTGTTTGAGATTAGGACAGGAGTGTGCAGAGCGCATCAGCTAGACTAAAGACACACGAGTCTACGGGAACTGGAACAAAAGGAGAGAAGAGGGACACAAGTGACTTTTTTTAAGATAGACACAAAAAGCTGGAGTAACTCAGTGGATCAGACATCTCACGAGTAAAGGAATAGGTGACGTTTCGGGCCGAGACTGAAGAAAGGTCTTGATCCAAAACGCCACCTGTTCCTTTTCTCCGGAGATGCTGTCTGACCCACTGAGTTACTCCAGCTTTTTGTGTCTATCTTGCATCCAGCAATGAATGTTACAATGGTTTTAGTGTGGGACGATCAGTTTTAATGATGCTAATTGAGGAATAAATATCGACCAGGGCGACAGGGAGACTCCTGGTCATAATTGCGTGACTGTCACGGGATTGGCAAGCCACTGTGTGGTGGAAATCCAATCATATAACACTTGTTCAGAACTCCGCTGGATAGTGTTAGCCTACATGTTATGCTCAAGTCTTTGGAGGGGGGCGTGAACCTTTACCCCTCTGACTCAAGATGCCACCAGCTCGGCCACAACTGACATTTAAAGCAATCATATCAAAGTGCCCTTCTGTTCCCTCAGCTTTAGAATTGGTTTCTCCACTAGATGATGTGACTCACCCTGATAATCAATGGCATCTTAACAGTAAGTGTATTACAACCTGCCTGACCCGTAATTTTCGGCTCTTTCCTAACCTCTAATGATCCCCTGATTAGGAGGGTCACATTTAGCCCAGAGCCAACAGAGGCTATTTAAGTCGTCATTGTGTTGCCTCTGCATTGGCCATTAGTCACCATTAGCAATTGTTTGTTAGGGGCACACTGTTTCATTGTAAGGGCAAGGCAGAGAGAGCAAGGGACTGGGCTCAAGCACAACTTTGTCACGTCTTGTCACAAGACATGGTTGGACGCACTATTGCTTTAAACTCTAATGAGGATTGCTATCGTCTCGCAACCAGACCCAGTGTTTGCACTGACTTTAGTTTAGTTTAGTTTAGAAACGGCGCGGAAACAGGCCCTTCGGCCCATCGATTCCTAGCCGACCAGCAATCCCCGCACATTAACATTACCCTACACACACTAGGGACAATTTACACATACACCAAGCTAGTTAACCTACAAACCTGTACGCCTTTGGAGTGTGGGAGGAAACCGAAGATCTCACGCGGTCACGGGAAGAATGTACAAACTCCGTACAGACAGCACCCGTAGTCAGGATCGAACCCGGGTCTCAGCGCTGCAAGTGCTGTAAGGCAGCAACTCTACCGTTGCACCACCATGGCCGCCCTTTAGATGTGTGTCCTTCGTTCCTGAAATTAAACTTGCCGGGGTTTGCTTGGCCAGGCAGTGAGTTAAAAGCTGGCCGGGCTCAGCCGCTGCTCCTGTAGTTTAGTTTAGAATTTTAGTAGTTTGTTGTCTAGCTCATGGAAGGATCATTGAGAAGCTTGATCACAAAGGGGAAGAAGCAGTTCCTGAGTCTGGTGGTTCCGCGATTCTGCATCTTCTGTCCGACAGGGGCAGAGAAAAGAATGAATAACCAGTGGGTCAGGCAGCGTCTGTGGAGGCAGAGGAATGGTCGACGTTTCAGGTCAAAAACCAGCATCGGGACGAACGCGTCATTCTCTGACTTTAGACTTCGGACATTAAAGATATGGTGCAGAAACAGACCCTATGGCCCACCGAGTCTGTACTGAACAGCATTCACCCGTACTATCTAAATGGTGGCCGATTGGGAAAGGGGGAGATGCAGCGAGACCTGGGTGTCATGGTACACATGTCATTGAAAGTAGGCATACAGGTGCAGCAGGCAGTGAAGAAAGCGAATGGTATGTTAGCTTTCATTGCAAAAGGATTTGAGTATAGGAGCAGGGAGGTTCTACTGCAGTTGTACAGGGTCTTTGTGAGACCACACCTGGAGTATTGCGTACAGTTTTGGTCTCCAAATCTGAGGAAGGACATTATTGCCATAGAAGGAGTGCAGAGAAGGTTCACCAGACTGATTCCTGGGATGTCAGGACTGTCTTATGAAGAAAGACTGGATAGACTTGGTTTATACTCTCTAGAATTTAGGAGATTGAGAGGGGATCTTATAGAAACTTACAAAATTCTTAAGGGGTTGGACAGGCTAGATGCAGGAAGATTGTTCCCGATGTTGGGGAAGTCCAGGACAAGGGGTCACAGCTTAAGGATAAGGGGGAAATCCTTTAAAACCGAGATGAGAAGAACTTTTTCACACAGAGAGTGGTGAATCTCTGGAACTCTCTGCCACAAAGGGTAGTTGAGGCCAGTTCATTGGCTATATTTAAGAGGGAGTTAGATGTGGCCCTTGTGGCTAAGGGAATCAGGGGGTATGGAGAGAAGGCAGGTACGGGATACTGAGTTGGATGATCAGCCATGACCATATTGAATGGCGGTGCAGGCTCGAAGGGCCGAATGGCCTACTTCTGCACCTAATTTCTATGTTTCTATGTACACTAGCACTTTCCAACACAGTAGGGGAAATTCACGATTTTTTTTTTACAGAAGCCAATTAACTTACAAACTTGTACGTCTTTGGAATGTGGGAGAAAACCGGAGCAGCCGGAGAAAACCCATGGAATGAATGAATGTTTATTGACCAAGCATTCACATACAAGGAATTTGCCTTGGTGCTCTGCCCACAAGTGACAACATGACAATAGACAATAGGTGCAGGAGTAGACCATTTGGCCCTTCGAGCCAGCACCGCCATTCGATATGATCATGGCTGATCATCCAACTCAGTATCCCATCCCTGCCTTCTCTCCATACCCCCTGATCCCTTTAGCCACAAGGGCCACATCTAACTCCCTCTTAAATATAGCCAATGAACTGGCCTCAACTACCTTCTGTGGCAGAGAATTCCACAGATTCACCACTCTCTGTATAAAAAATGATTTTCTCATCTCGGTCCGAAAAGACTACCCTCTTATCCTTAAACTGTGACCCCTTGTTCTGGACTTCCCCAACATCGGGAATAATCTTCCTGCATCTAGCCTGTCCAACCCCTTAAGAATTTTGTAAGTACAACAGCGCCCGTGGTCAGGATCAAACCCGGGACTCTGGCGCTGTGAGGCAGCAACTCTACCGCTGCACCACCGTGCCTCTGTTTGCACGGTCAACGTTAGATCCACGAGCCTGGGACCTGGCGGTGAAAGGGTTACGCGCTGAGCTGGGGCTGGACGCTGAAACAGCTGTAGCGGCAGCACTGGCAGTGAATGTTTCAGCCTAGGCCCCTCCCGTGTACACACACACAGGCAGCTCCACACGCCAAGGCCAGCCGGCCTGCTGCCAGCTCGACCAGTTTTTCTACGAAACCCTCGAGACAGTTTCGGAAAACGAACATTGCTGGATCTATTTTGTGTTAACATTGAGAAGCGAAAATATGTAAAGCGGGAAAAAAAAATGTTGCTGTGAGTTTAGTCTGTCAGTCTGATTGGAAGAACAAACCTGCCACTGGTCAGGGTCTGAGCAGCTGCAGACCTGGGATCTTTTAAATGACCACTTTTATTTAGAGGTACAGCATAGAAACAGGCCCTTCGGCCCACCGATCATCAATCACCTGTTCACACGTAGACACAAAATGCTTGAGAAACACAGTGGGTGAGACAGCATCTATGGAGAGAAGGAATTGGCGACGTTTCGTGTCGAGACCCTTTGGGTCTCGACCCGAAACGTCGCCAATTCCTTCTCTCCATAGATGCTGCCTCACCCGCTGTGTTTCTCAAGCATTTTGTGTCTACCTTCGATTTTAGCAGCATCTGCAGTTCTTTCTTGTTCTTGTGAACACCTGTTCACACTTGTTCTATATTAACCTACTTTCTACACACTAGAGGCAATTTACATAATCTAATTAACCTACAAACCTGCACACCAGACCTGGGATCTTTCAAACTATCTCTGTTTTTGATAGTGTTTAAGAAGGAACTGCAGATGCTGGAAAATCGCAGGTACACAAAAATGCTGGAGAAACTCAGCAGGTCCATAGATGCTGCTGCACCCGCTGAGTTTCTCCAGCATTTTTGTGTACCTTATGTTTATGATAGTACCGTTTTTGATAGTTCGCTGTGCTGCTGCAGACCTGGGGGATCTTTTAACTTACTGCTTTTATATAGAGGTACAGCATGTAAACAGGTCGGCCCACCGGGCATGCTGACTTTTTCACCCACACAGAGAGTTCTATGAATCCCTGGAACTCTCTCCACTCACAGAGGGTAGTTGGGGCAAGTTCATTGGCCAATTCAAGACAAAGTTGATGTGGGCTTTTTGTGGCTAGGAAATCAGGGCGTATGGAGAGAAGGCAGGTACAGGGAGAACGTGCAAACTCCATGACAAGCCAGCGCCCTAGGTCAGAATGGCTGGGTGCCGGCCTGAAGGGGAGAATGCTCTACCAGCTGCACCTAATTTCTATGTTTCTAAGAGAGACAATCTGACCGCAAAGTCCCAACTTTCACTGCTCTTCTAAATTTGAATTTGCATAGAATCTCTGTCACTTCTTGAAGGACATCTCCCACCCCGGACACTCCCTGTTTGAACTGTTGCCGTCAGGCAGACGGTACAGCAGCCAATTAACCCACATAACCTGCAGGCTTTTGGAATGCTATAAAAGCACTAAATGGGCCGCCAAGGAAGGAAAGGGGCGATACAGACTAAGGGAGAACGTGCAAATCGACAGAAGGATGGAGGCCCTGGGTGTGTATGCGTGCCCTGGTCTCTGTGTTTTTTATTTATTGCTTATCTTTATTATTTTACCGTGGATGTTTCGTTAGCTTTAGAAATGTTTGAATGCTGCACTGACTGGCTGACATTTTAAATTTCGTTGTACATGGCCCATGTTACAATGACAATAAAGAAACTATTCTATTCTATTCTATATTCTAAGGTGGATGTGCACTTGTCGAATAAACAAGGAGCTTACATCAATGTGAGTGTTCTCAATCAGAGCACGCGCAGTTCCTTGCCTGGCACCGAGTTATCGAACTGTTCTTTGAGTGGAGATGACCCTCGTCATCCCAAATTCCGGCCACTGACATTCTCTGGTAATCCCTGATGGAAGATATACCTCTAGACATTAACTATATTGGGGCGCAGCAGTCGAGTTGTTGCCTTACAGCGCCAGAGACCACGGGTTCGATCCCGACGTTGGTCTCCGCCTGCACACGGAGTTTGTACGTTCTCCCACGCGATCCCCGAACACTTGCACTATCCTACACACAAGGGACAATTCACAATTGTTACCCAAGCCAAATTTATCTACAAACCTGTTTGGCTTTGGGGTGTGGGAGGAAACCGGAGCACACGGAGAAAACCCACGCGGGCCACGGGGAGAACGTACAAACTCCGTACAGAGAAGCAGGCGGAAGGTTAGGACACATGAGATGACATCTTGCTTCAGTAACCCTGGTTTCTCTCTTGCTGTTGTCTACCTGTCCTTTCCAGCTTTCTACCCCCCCACTCCATCACTCTGACCAATGATAGCCCCAAGGTCAGGACCTAATTTTAAAATATCACATATTTTTTAACGTTATCACCCAGTGTTTATTGATCATCAGTCACTTAGCCTCCCCCTACACCGCAAGCAATCTTCACATATTCCCTCCACCTGCTGAGTTCCTCCAGCACTTTGCATTTTTCCCCGCAACATTCCAGCACCTGCAGTTCCTTGTCTTGAAAAGTAATTGATCGTTTGCAAGGTTATTAAAATCATGACGTAACTACCTCTCACTTGTTAAAAGAATGAAATAGCAAGGCTGCAAAATAACAATAGGGAAAAACACAATGATGAAGCATTGTAGCACTTTCTGTTTAAAGCTAGCCTGAATTAACTTTGCATTTATCAAAATACACTTTCATTAGAAGGAGGGATGGGTGGCAAGAACGGGCGGTATGGTGGCCCAGCGGTAGAGTTGCTGCCTTACAGCGCCAGAGACCTGGGTTCAATCCTGTCCACGGGTACTGTCTGTACAGAGTTTGTACGTTCTCCCCGTGACCTGCGTGGGTTTTCTGCAGGAGCTCTGGTTTCCTCCCACACTCCCAAGACGTACAGGTTTGCAGGCCAATTGTCTTGGTATAAATGTAAAATTGTCCCTAGTGTGTATGTGTGTGTGTGTGTGTGTAGGATAGTGTCAGTGCGCGGGGATTGCTAGTCGGCGTGGTCTAGGTGGGCCGAAGGGCCTGTTTCCGTGCTGAAGAAACTAAAGTAAAGTGACCAGCAGATGAATGTGCTACAGCCTTGCTTTAAAATAGAAGCTGATCACAGGGTGAGTTGACAAACAGCCAACGAGGGATCAGTCAGCAGCGGAGTTGAGTGTTCTGGTTCATGTTACTTAGAAACTGGGGAGTTGTTTTGTTTTGAAACAACAGCCAGGCTGAGGATGAAGTTACTGCTCCCATGTTTTCCAGCCCTTCACTTAGCTACCACTGTAAGTTTACAGTACACTGTACAGTGTAACGGCTCCCTATTCAACTGTACTGTCCACATACAATACCGCCTAACCATCACGCGCCCTCAACCCCCCCACCTCTGCCTCCGTTGTCTCTCTCCATCACCTTGGAACCCGCACAAACAGATCTCAGTCAGATTCTCCAGGAAATTATTAGGGCTCTGGGAATTTTCAGGGTAAACTCTAGGACACCCTTAGAAAGGAGATGGCCCCATAGCAGAAGCGTCCATGTCGCGGGGCTGGGAACTGGAGGTATCTCGAGCTAATTCTGCTACCACCATCATCTACTGCGACAAGTGGTGGCTCCCACTGATTGTCGCCGGAAGCTTGCGTCCCATTCAGGATGGATGATGACAACATTTGAAACATGGAAGATGGATACGACAGAAGAATGGAGATGAGAGGGAATTTCTTTAGTCAGAGGGTGGTGAATCTGTGGAATTCATTGCCACAGACGGCTGTGGAGGTCAAGTCATTGGGTATTTTTAAAGTGGAGATTGACAAAGGCAAAGGCATGAAAGGTTATGGGGAGAAGGTAGGAGAGTGGGGTTGGGAGGATAAAAGGTAAAGGCGCCATGATTGAATGGTGGAATGGACTCTTTAGACTTTTGACCTTAAAGATACAGCACAGAAACAGGTAATTTGGCCCACCGAGTCCGTGCCGATCAACGACCACCCCCATACACTAAATTATCCTACACACTAGGGACAGTTTTACAATTAACCTACAAACCCGCACGTCTTTGGAGTGAGTGACGAAACCATAGCACCTGGAGAAAATCCACATTAAAAATCCACACGGCCACAGGGAGCAACTGCACTGCTGTACCACCTTGCTGCCTGCAATGGGCCAAATGGCCTAATTCTGCTCCGATGGTTTATGAACCCGTGACAGGAAGATTGCAGAGAGGAGAGAGAGAAGGATTCAAGGAGGGAAAACAGTGGTCTGTTGTACTCTTCATGCAAATAGTGTTAAACAAAACACAATGTGCTGGAGGAACTCTGCAGGTCAGGCAGCATCTGCAGAGGAAATGGACAGACAACGTTTCAGGTCAGGACCCTTCTTCAGACTCAGAACATGGTAGAGCAGCAGAAAGCACTTCTGTGGGTCGGGGTAACAAGCAGCATAACCAGTAGTGCCAGTGCTCACAAAGTGTTGTTGTGTCCCACATAAGGTGTAGCTCACAATAAATACCACAGATATTGTAACTGCTGTTGCTACTTTAAACATTAGGCACAGTAAACTTTGCTTGTTGTTATCTTAAGGTAGATGTTGGCATTAGATTCCGATACTTAGACCAGCATCAATTTCAGTTTACACTAAATAACATTTAAGTTTTGATTTTGTTTTGCCCAAGTATCTTCTTAAATAAGCAAAATGCTCCACGACATTACGGAGACTTTTTTTAGAACTGCAGATGCGGGTTTACAAAAAAAGACGCAAAGTGCTGGAGTAACTCAGCGGGTCAGGCAACATCTCTGGTGATTAAGAGGGAACTGCAGATGCTGGAGAATCGAAGGTTACACAGAAAAGCTGGAGAAACTCAGCGGGAGCACCAGCATCTATGGAGCGAAGGAAATAGGCAACGTTTCGGGCGAAACCCTTCTTCAGACTCCGTCTGAAGAAGGGTTTCGGCCCGAAACGTTGCCTTTTTCCTTCGCTCCATAGATGCTGCTGCCCCCGCTGAGGTTCTCCAGCCTTTTTTTTTTTTTTTGTGTAACCAAATCTCTGGTGACATTGATAGGTGAGAAGGTGAGATTTCAGGATGGGACCGATTCTAGTTGAGGAGAGGGGGCCTGAGATGTGGATACAAGGGGTGGGAGTTGATAGGAAGATTGTTCGCAACGCCTGAGATGAAAAGATGTAAGGTGTGATTTAAGGATGGGAAAGGTGTGAATTGTGAAGACAGAGGAGGGAATATAGGTGGCATGGGCGGGGGAGAAAGAGAGGGGTTACCCCCACCCCCTCACCCTCACATCAGTCTGAAGAAGGGTTTTGACCTGAAACGTTGCCTATTTCCTTCGCTCCATTGATGCTGCCTCACCCGATGAGTTTCTCCAGCATTTTTGTCTACCTAAAAAAATAAAAATAAGCGAAGCCAACTTAAACTAAAGTAAAGTAATGGTAAACTAAACTAAACTCAGGGGGTCAGGTAGCATCTGAGAAGGGAATGGAAAGAAGAATCCCGACCCAAAACATCGCCTGACCATCACCGTCCACTGATGCTGCTTGGCCTGAAGAGTTCCTCCAGCACTTTGTGTTTTGCTGAATGAAGTGAATGTTATTTCTCTACTTTACCCATTGGGTCAGGTGGGAGACTCTCTTTAAATTCAACCATCGGGAATCAGACCCTCCCTTATTGCAGCCTCAGCCTCAGCCTCAGCATCAGCATCTGATATCTGAGCATTGCTGAATTCTTCCTTCCCATGACACTAAATGTTTTCTCAGCCACTCGATTGCTATTCGGAGAATTAGTACCAAGAGCAGTAATTCAAGTTGAAAATCGTCCGGGACCAGAGAGCATAAGAGCAGTTCTAAACGTATTGCAAATAACATCATACTCAATGCAAAACATATGTGCGTGCCTGACAGAAATTTGCACCTATTTAACTCACGGTAATCTGTCAAACCAGTTACTGCAGGAAGAACCCAGCCTGACGTTTGTTGGCTGTTAGAGGTGTTTTTAGGGGGAAGGAGGAGAATTCTGTTTCATGCGACTTCAAACGAATTTGGTAATGTCAAAGCCAGCCTGCGCACTGAACTGCGCATCATGAGCAAGCAACAGTTTTATTTGTTGTTGTTTTTTTTTCGCCCTCGTTGTCCAGCTTGGGTTCTGGTTTCCTCATATGTCGCGGGTGACGTGAATGTTTCGCCGATGAACGAACTGGAGGCTTCCTCAGGGCGGGTAACCTGGCAGCTCTCACCAACGCAGTTGGGCTTCTGGCCAAGGCTTGTCAACAAGAGATCTGGAGACGTGGTTTTGTTTTTTGTGTGAATCAGTTAATGAGTGGGGCTCCAGAGAAGCTGAGGATAGTCTCATCGTCACCAAAACTCTCCCTCATGCAAACCGATTGTTCCCCCCTCCTCACTCCTCACTTAACCTCCCCCCACATGCAAAACGCAAAATGCTGTAGGAACTCCTAATCTGAGGCATTCTTGCCATGGAGGGAGTACAGAGAAGGTTCACCAGACTGATTCCTGGGATGTCAGGACTTTCATATGAAGAAAGACTGGATAAACTCGGCTTGTACTCGCTAGAATTCAGAAGACTGAGGAGGGATCTTACAGGAATTTACAAAATTCTTAAGAGGTTGGACAGACTAGATGCAGGAAGATTGTTCCCGATGTTGGGGAAGTCCAGAACAAGGGGTTGGGGGTGGGGGGGGGGGGTAGGCGTGTTTACCAATTTATTACCAGTTTGTTCTGGACTTCCCTGCAACATCAAACAGATTTCCATTATAATGACAGTCCCTTGGTCTCTATAAAATTTAAATATAATTTATAAAGTCTTCCAAGAGGATCAAACATATTCTAATTCCACGCTACATGTTAATTCCCAGCGATGGTGGCTACTGACAGAGACTTGGAGGTGCAGTCAGTGCCCCTAATTCATTCAATGTGAGACTGAAAGATGGTGAAAGAAAGGACTGGTAATACAGCAGAAGAGAAAGGAAAGTCTTCGTGAGGAGAGTCGCACAGTCAGTGAGGTTAAATATTACTCAACTTGGCATCTGATGAAAGAATGTCAGAGCGCATCATCTGATATTTAACCTGAGGGATGATGGTAAACACACGACAGTTGCTGCTCTGCTTCCAAGTCATTACCTACAGTACTTTCCAAAATCGTAGTGTGTTCTAGATTTGCCGCTAAACAGGCCTCGCCTGACTTATATAACCCTATAACCATACAACAATTACAGCACAGAAACAGGCTTTCTCGGCCCTTCTAGTCTGTGCCGAACACTTAAGCCCCTGTCCCACTTAGGATACCTGAACGGAAACCTCTGCAGACTTTGCAGGTAGTGGAAGCAGGTAGGGAGACTGACAAAAACCTCCGGGGACCGCACGGAAACCTTGGGTGGGGCACAAAGTCTCCAGGGGTTTCTGTTCAGGTTTCCTAAGTGGGGCAGGGGCATAACTCTCACCTAGTCCAATCTACCTGCACTCAGACCATAACCCTCCATTCCTTTCCCGTCCATGTACTTCTGTGAAGTTACTCTGTCATACATTGTTTAGATTATTGTCAATAAGGGATTGGATTTGTACATGGCTGGGTGTTCAAGCAGTCAAGGCGGGGGGCTGAGAACGCATCCTTGAGGAGCACCAGTGTTGAGGACTCGCAAGGAAGATGATTTGTCCATGGTCCTCACCGGTCGGGGTCTGTTGGTCAGGAAGTCAAGGATTCAGTTGCAGAGACGAGTGCTGACTCTATCTAGTCTCTTTGCCGAGGAATGATCCCTTGTGTTAAAGGGAATGCAATGACGAATCAGTGGATTGATTCTTGGCTTGAGGTGATTGCCACATGGGAGGAATGCAGGAGGCTGAGGGTTGATCTTACTGAGGAGTATAAAATCATGAGAGGAATAGATGGGGAATAGATACCCAGAGTAGAGGAACCAAGAGCCAGAGAGCATAGTTGGTATTTGGAACGAGCTGCCAGACAGGTAGCTGAGGCAGGTACTATAACAACATTAACAGTCATAGAGTCATACAGCGTGGAAACAGACCCCTTTGGCCCAACTTGCCCACGCTGGCCAACATGCCCCATCTACACCTGAACCACCTGTCTGTGCTTGGCCCATAACCCTATAAACCTATTCTATCCATGTACCTGTCCGTGTGTCTCTCAAATGTTATGATAGTACCTGCACGTTATGATAGTACCAACTTTAAGAGACACTTTGACAGGTACACAGATAGAAGTTTAGAGGGTAAAGGGCCAAACATGGACAAGTGGAACTAGCTTAGATGAGGCATTTTGGATGGCATGGACCTGTTTCGGAGCTGTGTGACTTTATGACCCTATGACTCTATTAGGATTGTTCAAGGGTCAGTTAGCAAAAGTGATAGTTAAATGATAGAGAGGAGAGTGTATAGTCTGGAGCCCACCACCATTACAGGTGCTGGAGGCAATCAGTACTGTACAAAGGGAACTAGATGGATATAAGAAAAAGTAATTTCCAGGGTTGTAAGGAAAGAGCTGGGAAAATAATACTGAATGACTTACTGTTCAAAGAGTCAGCATGTACAATGACTGAAGGGCCTCCTTAGTATTGTAATGATTCTTCCCTACTGGGGGAAATTGAGTATCAGGCGCCTATGAACTTAAAGTAAGAGTTCAGAGGGATGAGTGGCAATCTTCTGAAACAGATAAAGTTATCAGAGGTCGGGACAAAGCGGTTTCCTCAGGCCAAACATTGAGAATTAATGGCAGCATGGAGATACAGTGGTAGAGTTGCTGCCTTAAATCCTGTGTCACGAGCTGGCGACTTCATGCGGCAAGCGTGACCTAAAGGGCCTGTCCCACGAGCATGCCACTGCATGCGGCAAGCGCGACCAAACCAGAAGCGGGGGCCGCACGGAGGTTGAGTGAGTGACATGAAGTTCGAGCGAAGTCCGCGGGAAGTTCGCGCGTGACGTATGGCGTTGAGGCAGCTGCGGGCCGGCAGGCCGCTGCCGCGCGGAATTTTTGAACACGGTCAGTTTTTCGGAGCCCCGCGCGATGTCGGGACCAGCTCCGCACAACTCCATACAGCTCTGGCGATCGAAGTGGGACCGGCCCCGCGAGGCCGTATGGCTCAAGCGACCACGTTAGGTCGCGCTTGCTGCATAGAGTCGCATGCTCGTGGGACAGGCCCTTTACCATGCCAGAGACAAGGGTTCGATTCTGACTACTGGTACTGTCTGTACAGAGTTTTCACTTTCTCCCCGTGACCTGCGTGGGTTTTCTCCAGGATCCCCGGTTTTCTCCCACTCCAAAGACGTACAGTGTTTGTAGGTTAATTGGCTTGATCAAATTGTAAACTGTCCCTAATGGATAGGATAGCGCTAGTGTACGGGTGATCGATGTTTGGTGTGGACTCGATGGGCCGAAGGGCCTGTTTCCATGCTGTATCACTGAACTAAACTAAACTGTAGAACATAGGTTTGGCATTGGCTATTGAGCACGGTCATGAGGAGAGATGCCTTCACTCAGAGGGACTTCAATCTTCAGAACCAGCGGTACATTCAAGATTGAGATTGCTAGATTTCTGGATGGAGATTGAAAAACATAAAAAGCTGCTGGAAATCTGAAACCAGAGGATCCAAGAAATACTCAGCAGTCATACACTGTAACACTAGCACTATATCAACATATCGAATCAACTATATCATCCTGTAACACTCAGCTCTATATCTATTCACTGTAAATGGCTTCCAAGTCACCTTGCAGTCTCTAGCATCCTCCTCACACCTAACACTGCCCCCCCCCCCAACTTGGAGATATTTTGTAAATTCCCATCCGTAATATATATTGTAAATATTGGGGTCCCAGTGATGATGGTAATCATGTATTAGAAGCAAAGAAAATAGGTGCAGGAGTAGGCCATTCGACCCTTCCAGCCAGCACCGCCATTCAATATTCAAGAAGGGTCTCGACCCGTAAAAAGTTACCAATTCCTTCTCTCCAGAGATGCTGCCTGTCCCGCTGAGTTACTCCAGCATTTTGTGTCTACCCGCCATTCAATATGATCATGGCTGATCATCCAAAACCAGTACCTCGTTCCTGCTTTCTCCCCATATCCCTTGATTCTGTTAGCCCTAAGAGCTATATCTAGCCCTCTCTTGAATACACGTTGTATAGTAAGTATTGTACACATAGTAACATTGTCTTTCCACTGACTGGTTAGCACGTGTCAAAAGCTTTTCACTGTACCTCTGTACACATGGTACTAAACTAACCTGAACTGAAGAGGACTATTGCAGGTACTATTGCAACATTGCAGGTGCTATCGCAACATATAAGAAACATTTGGACAGGTACATGGATAGGATAGGTATAGAGAGATATGGGCCAAACGCTGGCAGGTGGGTCTAGTGTAGATGGGGCAAGTTGGTCGGCATGGGCAAGTAGGGCCGAAGGGCCTGTTTCCACGCTGCATGATGCTGTGACTCCATGACTCACAGCTGTGGAGAGAGAAACCAACAATTGGAAACCAAGCAGGAAAGCAGATCTAGGATCGGGATGAGCCATGATATCAAATGCTGGAGCAGGTGTAAGGACCTCTAAGTCCGACTCGTGTTTTTATCTGCTATTTACATTGTCTTTCACAACCTCGCGATGCCACAAATTACTTCACTCACAAATATTGACTTTCTTCTAAATGTAACCATACTTCATAGAGGGGGTGAAGTTGATCTTTGGGCTCCAGGGATTACAATGCGTTGAGCTCCAGTTGCAGTAACCTCCATTCCATTGACTTTGGTGGACCTGATGTGAGGAAGTATGTCCAATTTCACAGGCAATATTTAATGTTGCATCAATGTTTGCCACAGACATTGTGGGACAACGGACCTGTTTCACAGCTGTTCAATGCGAGCACGCATTTAGTGTTGATAATCAAAGATGATTGTGATCTGTGGAGTGCATGGGGAGATGATGTTTTGGGTCAGGACCATTCTTCAGGCTGAGAAATGTGCATTATTGAATCCATAGATTATGCCTGACCTACTAAATGTTTCCGGCATTTTCAGTTTCGACTTGATTCTAGATATTATGCTCAAGTCTCTGGAGATTGAGTTAAAATGTCATGACCTTCCAATTCAAAGAAAAGTTGCAGCTGATTCTGAAACAGATTGTCATCTTGACACCTACTATCAGTGATACATCAGCAGGCCCACGGATTCTTTGTTTATCTATGTTATATCTCCATTGGTATCAAAGTCTGGTTGACATGTAGCGTTCTAACAAATACACAGCTTCCTCATTTAAGACAAACCAGATTTTAGTGAATAATGCACCCAGTCCAATTACCAATGAGAGGTTGGGGGAAAAGGTAATCCCAAAGATGACAGTGATCTCAATGAACATTCAGATTTTCTTTCACAATAGACTTAATATTATGTGTCGGAAGGAACTGCGTTTGCTGGTTTACACCCAAGATAGACACAAAATGCTGGAGTAACTCAGGTGAGGCAGCAACTCTGGAGAAAAAGAATAGGTAACGTTTTGGGTTGAGACCCTTCCTCAGAATCTTCCTTGGTCTGAGGAAGGGTCTCGACCCGAAAAGTCACCTATTCCTTTTCTCCAGAGATGCTGCCTGACCCGCTGAGCTACTCCAGCATTTTGTGTCTATCTTCTTCAGACTTAATATTATATTGGATTCCAGTTCCAAAAAACCCTACAACAATGGAAGACGCAGATATTGGATGTTGCCCGGGGAAGTGGACTGGAGCTTAATGTGTTTGTTCAAAGTGTTAGCAGGGTACTTTGCTCCACACATAATGTAGCAACGAAAAGTAAGAGGCAATTTTGAATTCAATATTAATTTAAACATAACTGTTCCTCTCTAAAGGCTTTAGACTTTAGAGATACACCACTGGAACAGGCCCTTCGGCCCACCAAGACCAGTCCGACCAGCAATTAGCATGTACGCTATATAAGAGGGACATTTTACGATTTTACCGAAGCCAATTAACCTACATACTTTGTTTAAGAAGGAACTGCAGATGCTGGAAAATCGAAGGTACACAAAAATGCTGGAGAAACTCAGCGGGTGCAGCAGCATCTATGGATGCTGCTGCACCCACTGAGTTTCTCCAGCATTTTTGTGAACCTACATACTTTGTTGCCTTCCACCATAGTGAAGAATGCTGTGGTGGATGTTTGTGTTAAATTTCATTGTGTATTGTGTGTTCTTTTTAAGTGTATCGCCGCTGGCAAATTCAATTCACTGCACCTTCGGGTGTATGCGACAAATAAAATTGACTTTGACTTTGAAACTTGCACGTCTTTGGAGTGAGGGATGAAACCGGAGCACACGGAGAAAACCCACGCGGTCAATAGGCAGAACATACAAACTCCATGCGGCAGCACACATAGTCAGGATTGAACCCTGGTCTCTGGCGCTGTAAGGAGGCAACTCTACCACTGCACAACTGTGCCGCCAATTACATCGTTTGCAGAACAAGATGTCCAGAACAGGAAACAAATTCCAGTCGTGGGCAGACATACGTTTATTAAAGATCCATTATGACTTTTTTGCTCTTTTGCTGCATGCCTCTATTTATTAAGTCCCTGGTCCTCTATGCTTTCATAATCACTCTCTCAACTACCCGGCTACTTTTAACCATGCGTCCTAAGATCTCTCTGGGTCGGTGAAGCTGTGGCTCAGAGCCAGAACCTGGCTGTGGTGTCTGACTTGTGGCTGCAAATCTAAACACCTCACAATAGAAACGTTAAAACGTTTCAAAAGTAACAGACTGCAATAGTGCCCAATTAATCAGTGCAGTATGTTGGATTTAAAAGCATATTTTCTACTCTGTCTGCCTGCCTGAGGGCGGCCTGGCGCGGGGCTGAGACTCTCCCGTGAGGAGCTGTGGCGCTCCCGTCGGGGCGGCCCAGCTCGAGGGAGGAACGGCACTCACGTGAGGGCGATCCGGCTCGGGGCTGGAACGGTGCTCCGGTGGCGGGGACGGCATTCTGGCGGCGGTGACCTGAGGCCGGGGTTCAGCCGCGGGCCGGCGGCTGCGTCCGCTGGGCTGGAGGGCGGCAGCTTCGACCACCCCGGGCCGCGGTGTTTGAGCCGGCCCGTTTGCGGGGTTCGGTGAGCCGCGGGACTGTTTGTGCCATCGCCCGGTGGGGAATCGCCTCAGCGCAGAGGGAGAAGAGGAGGGAAGAGACTGCAGCCCTAAGATTTTTGCCTCCACCACAGTGAGGAGGTGCTTGGAGGATACACTGTGGTGGATGTTAATTTGTGTTTATTGTTGTTTATTATTGTATTATTGTATGTATGACTGCAGGCACGAAATTTCGTTCAGACCGTAAGGTCTGAATGACAATAAAGGTAATTCTATTCTATTCTATTCTATTCTATTCTTCCCTTTGCTAAACACAAGGTGTTAGGGGAATTCAAGGATGTCGGGGGTTATGGGGAGAAGTCAAGAGAATTCTACTTCCACCTTTATTAGTAATCCAATTGTCCACCTGGTAATCTAATGAATCCTCTAAATAAATTGTGGGGAGATTGGAGTCTTTGCAATGATTACCAGCGATGATAGTTTAGAGACACAGAGATGGAAACAGGCCTCTCAGCCCACTGTGTCTACACTGACTATTGATCACCTGTTCACACTAGTTCTATGTTATCCTACTCCAGTTTGTGTCTTTTCTTTATCAATCTGAAACATTGGCTCTGTTCCTTTCTCTGTAGATACTGCCTGGCCTGCTGAGTATTTGTGGCATTCTGTGTATCTATTTATTCACAAACAGTGAACAAAATAAGGGTTTGCTTCCTGGCCAGTCCAAGTGCTTTGGGGGGGGGGGGTGGGGGGGGGGGGGATTTTGCCATGTAGTTACAACTTTAATATATGACGGTTACACAAAAAGGCTGGAGAAACTCAGCGGGTGCAGCAGCATCTATGGAGCAAAGGAAATAGGCAACGTTTCGGGACGAAAACTCATGGTGACGTGATATCCTATTGCAGTAAACTTGCATCATGCGAAGGCTGGTCAATCTTTTGTCATTTCCCGGTTTACAGTAGGAGGAAAGCATCTGATGCGATAAAATTCATTAATAATTTGCTTAGATTTCCCCGGTGCTCAAGACTGCACCCACAACAGTCACTAGGGTGACGCAGCAAACGTGTAAGCTACCTGGGTGTGAATTGTAGGTAGACAAAAATGCTGGAGAAACAGCAGCATCTATGGAGCGAAGGAAATAGGCAACATTTATCAGGAAGGAAATAGGCAACGTTTCGGGCCGAAACCCGGAAGGGTTTCGGCCCGGAACGTTGCCTATTTCCTTCGCTCCATAGATGCTGCTGCACCCGCTGAGTTTCTCCAGTCTTTTTGTGTAACCTTCGATTCTCCAGCATCTGCAGTTCCCTCTTAAACACTTTAATATATGACGTGTAGCTGCCAGTATTCAAGGGGCAGGTCTTCAAGCCAGCAATGTGATAATGAGCAGGTAATCTGTTTCTAATTATATCAAATGCAGGATTAAATTTGGACACAAAGCCAGGGATAATTGCCGACTCAGCTTCAATGTAGTGCAGTGGGGCCTTCACCTCCACAACCTGCTTTGATTAGGGAGCATTAGCTACAGCTTTGGATTGTTTTCACTGAAGTGACAGAGGTTGAGAGGATAGATGAATATAACGTTGTGAGAGGCACACACAGGGACAGTCAGAAACCTTTGCCCAGGGTGGAAATGTCAAAGAGTACAGGGCCTAACTTTAAGGTAAGAGAGGTGAGAGTTTTTAAAGGAGATGTGCAAGGCAAGTTCTTTCCGCAGAGAGTGGCGGCTGCCAGGGGTGGTAGTGGAGGCAGATGCTGTAGTGGTGTTTAAGAGGTTTTCAGGTAGGCACGTGGATATGCAAGGAATGGAGGGAAGTTTATCTTGGCCTCGTGTTCGTGATCAACACTGTGGGCCAAAGGGTCTATTCCTGTGCCGTTCTGTTCTATATGGCATTTCTACAGGGCAAGCAAGGAAGGGCAGCTCCCCTTCAGTCTTCCACTGGAGTTCAACCTGGATACTGTGGAGAGGGCCTGTGAATGCACAACCTCCAAGCCACAAAGCATTGTCTGAGCATCAGATGTGCCCAGCTGGCATCTTATGGGTGAAGAATCAACGAAAGCAAGGGAGACTCTGGTGTAGGTTTAGGTGTATTATTGTCACGTGCTGTACAGTGAAAAGCTTTGTTTTGTGCACTATCCAAACCAATCAGATAATACTGTACAGAAATACAAGCAAGTTAAACTCGAGTACAATAGGCAGACCTAAGAGGAAGATACAGACTGCAGCATAGAGGACATCTGTCCCATAGCCAAGTTCAATGTCTGCAATGGGGTAGAGATTCTTATAGAAACATATACAATTCTTAAAGGATTGGACAAGAAAAATGTTCTCGATGTTGGGGAAATCCAGAACCAGGGGTCACGGTTCATAAATAAGGGGCAGGCCATTTAGGACTGAAATGAAGAAAAACTTTTTCACCCAGAGAGTTGTGAATTTGTGGAATTCTCTGCCTCAGAAGGCAGTGGAGGCAAATTCACTTGTTGTTTTCAAGAGAGAATTAGATTTAGCTCTTAGGGTTAAAAGGAATCAAGCGATATGGGGGGGGGGGTTGGGGGGGGGGGGGAAGAAGCAGAAACAGGGTACTGATTTTGGATGTACACAAAATGCTAGAGAAACTCAGCGGGTGCAGCAGCATCTATGGAGCGAAGGAAATAGGCAACGTTTATCAGGAAGGAAATAGGCAATGTTTCGGGAAGGAAATAGGCAACGTTTCGGGAAGGAAATAGGCAACGTTTCGGGAAGGAAATGGGCAACGTTTCGGGAAGGAAATAGGCAACGTTTCGGGAAGGAAATAGGCAACGTTTCGGGCCGAAACCCGGAAGGGTTTCGGCCCGAAACGTTGCCTATTTCCTTCGCTCCATAGATGCTGCTGCACCCGCTGAGTTTCTCCAGCATTTTTGTGTACCTTCGATTTTCCAGCACCTGCAGTTCCTTCTTAAATACCGATTTTGGATGATCAGCCATGATCAAATTTAAAGGCGGTGCTGGCTCGAAGGGCCGAATGGCCTACTCCTGCATCTATTTTCCATGAATAGGGCAGTATCCTTGGACCATTCAGAAGCATGATGACAGCGGGGTGAATCTGGTGGTGTGTGCTTTCAAGGTTGTGTACCTTCTGCCGGCTGGGAGCAGGGAGGAGAAGGAATGACTGGGTTGGGACATGTCTTTGATTGTGTTGGCTGCTTTTCCGAGGCAGCGTGAAGTGTGGCAGGTGATGTCTGAAAATAAAGCAGCCAAGACAAGAATCCTCTGTTTGTAAACCGGGCTCCACATTTCACAACAGGCTCTGATTGTCATTATGTGCCATACTTTATTTATAGACTTTATAAAAAGACAGTTCGAAGCTGGCTTCCATCTGTGCTGTATCTGCCCTGCAGACCTGGTAATTGATCCAATACACATTTGGGTCTCGGCACGAAAACTCCCACTATTTCCTCTGGTTTCCAAAAAAGCTTCCTCTCTCTCCGAGGCTGTGACTCAGACACAGTTGTGTGCTCCTGGCCGCCCTCCCATCGCAGGGCAGCCCAGACAGTGAGCGGCGGAAGGCTGTTTGTGGGAGAGCCTCTCAGACATGCCTGCTCCTGCCTCTCCCCACCTAGGCAGACGGACACACACAGACAGACAGACCGACACAGACACTCGCTTCCTGCAGCATAATGACTAACATGAGGCTCACGAGGACACACAGCCCTCCGCACTGCTGAAGTTGGGGCTCCTCTAATCTAAGCGAGCAGTAAAAGTTAAAGTGCAGGGAATACTCTTTGCTCATTATACAAAGGACGTGCCTACTGGGAGCATTTTGATCACCCACATTTGCATGTGCCTGATGCAATATACAATTGAATGAAGTATTTCCCAGTCAAGCCTGCTTATTATGGATACCAAATGCCTGTATGTTTCACTGTATTGCTGTACAGGCATGGACCTGGTGTACATTAATCCCATGTCATAAAGCCACATGTCAGAGAAGCAGTCTGAAGAAGGGTCTCCACCCGAAACGTCACCTCTAGTTCAGTTTAGTTTGGAATTACAGTGCGGAAACAGGCCCTTCGGCCTACTGAATGTGTACTGTACCAAGCCCCGCACACTAGTGCTATCATATACACACTAGGGACAATTTACATTATACCAACCCTATTAGCCTACAAACCTGTACGTCTTTGGAATGTGGGAGGAAACCGGAGATGCTGGAGAAACCCCACGCAGGTCACGGGGAGAACGTACAAACTCCATACAGACAGCACCCGTAGTCGGGATCGAACTCAGGTCTCTGGCTCTGTAAGGCAGCAACTCTACCGCTGCGCCACCGTGCTGCCATAATCTATTCCTTTTCTCCAGAGATGCTGCCTGACCCGTTGAGTTACTCCAGCATTTTACGTCTCTTAGTGTCAACCAGCATCTGCAATTCCTTACCACACATTCAGCCCACTGGGCCTGCACCGACCATCACGTGCCTGTAATACAGAAACACCCAATATAGTTACTCCAACTCTTTGTGGGGTTTTGTTCCGGTAAACCATCTTCTGCAGTTCCTCATTTCAACCCCCAATAAATATTCACTGCATTGACTAAAAAATAATTTAAAAACTGTGATTTTCAATTACAATTCAAAATAAATGATTAGCTCAAATCATCTTCTTAAGGAGTGGACACAACAAACTGCAGATGCTAATTTACTAAAATAAAAGACTCAAAGTGCTGGAATAACAGCGGGTCAGGCAGCATCTCAGGAGGTTATCGATAAGCGATGTCCTTGTGATGTTACAATGCTCAAAATATTTTGTGTTCATTCTCTTTCTGTCTGGATTGTGCAGTTACTTTTTAGGGCACTGTAAATGCTAAATGAATATCAGAACAAAGCCTAACATTTACAACAACCCAAAGAAACTTTATCGACTATAGTATAATAACTGGGAAAAAATTAATATTAAAATTTTGGAAAGGTCCTATAACCCCCACAATTAAAATGTGGATTGTGGAAATGTCGGAGACCTTACATTTGGAAAGAATCAGATTTGTCCTAATGGACAAACAAGAACTTTTTATCAGAATATGGTCTCAATTCATTGACTGCTTGAAGGGGCAGACTGGCTCGGCACGTGAACCTGACTGAAACTCGAATTAAGGATTAATTAGATGAAAAGTTATACTTTATAATTTACGAACTTATGTCCAAAGGTGTATTTTTAGTAAATTATTCCATTCTTCTTTATCATACTTTTTTATTTTTTTTAATTTCTCTTTCTTATTTTCTATCTATATAAAAAAAATATATATTACTAGAAGCAGAGTTAATATCAATTGATAATATTAGTAATGTAGGAATGATATACATGAAATGTTTGTAATATGATATGTACTGGCCTCTAATAAAAAGATTATTTAAAAAAAAATAATAATAAATGCAAAATGAAGGAATAGTCGACAGGGTGGGACATGGGGGAGATGATGTTCCCATACACTGGGTCGTTGTGGACAGTGTTACATTGGTTGAGCGGTGGAGGCCATGCTTGTTTAGACAAGTGGCCAAGGTGTTAAATCAAATCAATTGCTTAGTCAAGGATGGTGGCAAACTCCTGGAGTGTTGTTGCAGCTGCAGCATTCAACCAAGTGGGAAGTGTTCCTTCACACTCCAGACCTGTGTGTTTCCCGATGATGATGATGTTATTTTGTGCGCCCCTGGTTCATGACACCTGTTCAGGAACCTGGGAGGTTAGACTTTTTCAAGAGAGTCAGAGAGGGTTTAATTGTCATAGGTACCGACAACAGTGCAATGAAATCCTTACTTGCAGTTACCACAATACACATTGATCAATTATAATACACAACAGATCAATATATTAATTAGCACAATACTCGCGTAAGAATAAACAAAGCCCCAAGTGCAACCAAACAAAGTTGATAGAAGTTCATAGTATGGAACGAGCTGCAAGAGGAGGTATTTAAGAAGGAACTGCTGATGCTGGAAAATCGAAGGTAGACAAAAATGCTAGAGAAACTCAGCGGGTGCAGCAGCATCTATGGAGCGAAGGAAATAGGCAACGTTTCGTCCCAAAACGTTGCCTATTTCCTTCGCTCCATAGATGCTGCTGCACCCGCTGAGTTTCTCCAGCATTTTTGTCTGCCAGCGGAGGTAGTTGAGGCTGGGACTATCCCAACGTTTAAGAAACAGTTAGACAGGTACATGGATAGGACAGGTTTGGAGAGATATGGACCAAAGGCAGGCAAGTGGGACTTGTGTAGCTGGGTCATGTTGGTCAGTGTGGGCGGGTTGGGCCGAAGGGCCTGTTTCCACTATGACTCTGTTCATAGAACTGAGTCTGATGAAGGGTCTCGACCCAAAACGTCACCTATTCCTTTTCTCCATATCCTGACCCGCTGAGTTACGCCAGCACTTTGTGTCTAACTGCAGAAGTTCATCGTTGAGGTTAGAGTTGTGTCTTGTGCAGGAGCTTGAGATGTGCTGAAGGGCCTGTTCGCACGTTGCCAGCAACATTCAAGAGAGAAAAACAAAACCTCAGCTGAACCCAGACATGTAACCCAATTAATGATGCAATGTTTATGAAATTACATTTCATGTGACCATTTTGGGAAACTTTCGTGGAAGAATGTCAGTAAAAGCAACTTCCAGAGGGTACTGTGAACATTCTTGGTAAGCAGTGAAGGCACTTCAACACTGAAAGAAAGATTTTTGTATATACATGACATCTTGTATATACACAATCTCAGGATTATATTGTTAATTAAGTGTAATCTGTTGTAATGATGCAGATAATCGGTGTGCATGGTTCCCGCAAGTGATCTGTTGTGGAGATGATTTTTGAGAAATGTGGCAATTAATGATGTAGACACCAGGGAGAACTCCCCTGTTCATCAGCATTGTGTCTTGGGACCTCTCACACCCATTTGAGAGGACAGAGAGGGCTTAGGTTTCAAAATCTCAACCAAAAGATAGCACCCCCACCACTCCTGCTGTCCATCACTGGAGCATCAGGTGCATTATGAGTTGAGGGAGGCACAGTGGCATAGCGGGAGAGTTTCTGCCTCACAGCGCCAGCAACCAAGGTTCGATCTTGACTACGGGTGCTGTCCGTACAGCGTTTATACGTTCTCCCAATGACCGCGTGGTCTTTCTCCAGGTTCCCCGGATTCCCCCCACTCTCCAAAGACGTACAGGTTGGCTTCGGTTAATTGGCTTCGGTAAACATTTTAATTGTCCCCAGTGTGTAAGATAGAGCGATTGCTGGTTGGTGTGGACACGGAGGGGCGATGGCCCTGTTTCCGCACTGTATCGCTAAAAAAATCTGAAAGTTTAAAGGTCTCTGGAGAGGAACTTAAACTAATCAACTCAACCATTTCCAGCTTAGAGTTGAAAGTGCTAACCACTGAGCCATGGCTGCCAAACATTACTTTGGATTTAATGGCAATCTGAGGTAGTGCAAAAAAGACTAAGCATGTTACCAATAATTACAGGTTATAGACTAGACATAATGACCTTCAACATTCCTGCAATTAATCCATAATTCTAGGAATTCTTCTTTTCGCTTGCAAATAGAAAAGCAAGACACAAATTAATAGACAGCTTTTAAACAATCCAATGTTTTGGAAAGGATTACAGTGAACATTTTCATTGCTGCAGAGATACCATACTAGAAAACATCAAAAATATTGAGTAAAGAATTCAGGTATAACTTCTGGTAAGAATGTGGAGCTCATAATTAATTCTCTGTCACAGGGAGTGGTTTGAGATGAAAAGCAAAGGATATTTAAAAACAAAACACAGTGTTTCTTCTGTCTGAAGACACTGGAGTCCCGACCCAAAACGACTCCTGTCCATTCCCACCACAGGTGCTGCCTGACCCACTGAGTTCCTCCAGCACTTGGTGTTTTTGCTCAAGATTCCAGCATCTGCAGTTCCTTGTGCCTCTATATTTAAAGGCAGGCTGGATAGGCTTCTGAGGGAAAGTAAAGAGGTTTCTGCTGATACCGAGAATGGGAAAAGGTGGAGTAGGGTGCAAATTAAAAGCCAGCGTGTACCTTGGATACAAGGAATGAACCTTGTTTGACTGAATTAATTGTTTCTCTATTGTTCTTTCACAATAATTCTCAGAAAGGGCATTGACTGCCAGAGACAAGCGTACTGAATGTAAAGCATTCTTGGAATGCGACCGGTTCTGTAGCTTCGAGTCTCGGATAATAATCTACACAAGATTTTGCACTGTGGACCATGCAAGGCACACACTGCCTTCGCAGATTCTTTCCATTCCCAATGTGATCTTACAGCTCTCCCTGCCAACCAACAGGCAGTAGAAACAAACAATGTGCTGGAGTACCTCACCGGGTCAGGCAGTATCTCTGGTGGACATGGGTAGGCGCCATTTTGGTTTTGCGACCCTTCTTCAGACTGATTGAAGTGGGGGGGGGAAGGGGGTGGGAGAAAGCTGGAGAGAAGTGGGGGCGGCAAGTTAGGCAAGTGACACGTGGACTAAGGTGAGGGGGGTACGTGTCAATTAGCAGATTAGAGGACAAAGAACAGAGATGAGAAGCAGACAAAAGGCCATGAGATAAGGATATGAATTGTGAGGCCAGAGGGATGGATTTGGTGGAAGGGGGATGAGGGGGAGGCATTCAGTGGGACACGGAGAACAAAGGGGGAAGAAAAAGGGGAGGGGGTTGTTGGTTGATTATTTCATTTCATTAGAGGACTGCAGGTGATCTCTATCCAATAACATCTTTCCTGCATCAAAGAGAGTTGGGATGTGTCAGAAACTTGGAGGAACCATATCATTCCTTTGCTCCCGTGATTGGAATGGCCCCTCAGTTGAATGTGCAAGAGCTCACTTAAAAATATCTCAGAAATGTTGGTGCTGGAGTTAGGGTTCACAATGGCCTGACACCAACTCAACCCAGTCTAGTTCGGGCTGATCGGGAGGTCCGGGCCGCTGAGGAGGAGGATGTTCACCGTCGGGGATCGGCGTCGGCGTTCCACCAGCCCGGCGTGAGGGCCTGAACATTGGGCCGCCCGGGGCGGCGACTGCGGGTGCTCGGAAGGCCCAGACCACGGATGAACATCTGGGAAGATCGGAGGGGAGGCTGGCTGGACAATGGTGCCTTCCTCACCTTGGTGCCACTGTGTTGTGTTGTGTCGTGGACTTTCTGTGTTTGTGCTTTTTTTTTAAATTCTATTTTATTTTTTTAATATGTTTTAATATTTATTATTTATTTATTTTTATGATACTGACTGTAAAGGGAAATTCATTTTGTTGTCTCTAATTGAGACAATGACAATAAATTTGAATACAATACAATACAATACAATTCAGGGTAGACACAAAATGCTGGAGTAACTCAGCGGGACAGGCAGTATCTCTGGAGAGACGGAATGGGTGACGTTTTGGACCGAGACCCTTCTTCACACTGATTCTTTCCTACCAGTCTAGTTCAAGTCAGGGACGCATGCAACCAAAATGTCCAAGCATGATAGTTTGCTTGTCCGGGCAAGGTAACAGTCTATAGAACCATATGCGGCACGAGCACTTTAATAGGCAAGAGCAGTATCAGGGGCACCTGCATCAAGGATACCACAATGAATACATTTCAAAAATGCTTCATTACAGTGAAGCAATTTGGAATATTCTGAAGATATTAAAAACCTATAAAAATCACTGCTCTGTTTACATGGAGCCCAGGTAAATCTGGTCTCCCAATCTAAGGATAAATATACCTTGTACGGCACGGTGGCGCAGCGTTAGAGTTGCCGCCTCACAGCACCAGAGACCTGGGTTCAACCCTGACTATGGGTGCTGTCTGTACGGAGTTTTTACGTTCTCCCTGTGACCGCGTTGGTTTTCTCCAGGTTCTCCGGTTTCTTCCCATATTCCAAACAGGCACTGGTCTGTAAGTCATTTGGCTCCTGTAAATTGTCGCTAGTGTGTAAGATAGAACTAGTGTATGGGTGATCACTGGGCCAAAGGGCCTGTTTCCCTGCTGTATCTCCGAAACGAAAACTAAAAGCTAAATCTACCTGTGATAAGAAGTGCCAAGAGAGTTCACCAGAATGGTCCTTGGATCCAAGGAACTGCAGAAGCTGGAATCTTGAGCAAAAAACAAGTGCTGGACAAACTCAATGGGTTAAGCTTCATCTGAATTGAATTGAATTGAATACATTTTATTAGCCAAGTATGTATACATACAAGGAATTTGCCTTGGTGCTTTGCTCGCAAGTAACAACATGATATACAGCACACACTTAGAAATAAAACATTAAAATGTAAACATGTGAAGAATAAAATATACTACCAGACGCATCTATGAATGGAATGGACAAACGGTGCTTCGGGTCAAGACCTTTCATCGGATGCCTGGAATGGTTAGTTTGTTGCAAGAGGGGAGATTAAACAGATTGGATTTGCACTGCCCTTGAAGAATGAGACAAGATCTCATTGAAATTTGACAAAATTCTTGACAAGTTTGTCAGGACAAAGGTGAAGGTGATATGGACGGTGAGAATCATGGGTCCTGACTCCATGTAAAGGTCAGACATTCAGGACTGACGCAAGAAAATTAACTGCCTTCATCTAGAGGGTAGTGAATCTTTGTAATTCACAAGAGGGTTGTGGCGCATCTTCTGCTTCACAACGCCAGAGAGCCAGACTCGATCCTGACCTCGGCTGTTGTCTATGTGGAGGTTGTTCGTTCTCTCCTGGGACCGCGTGGGTTTCCTTCGGGTGCACCCGCTTTCCATCCACATACGATACAACATACGATACCATTTATTTGTTGTCATTTGAACCTCATCGAGGTTCAAACGAAATTTGGTTTCCGCAGTCATACAAACAAGTAGAAAAACCAAGACACAACACAATTTACACAAACATCCATCACAGCGAATCTCCTCCTCACTGGGATGGAAGGCAAAGTCCTATCTCTCCCCTGCACTCCCCATTCTCCTCCCGATGTCAAAGACGTCTAGGTTTGTACGTTAATAGGCTTCTGCAAAATCGCCCCCAACGTACAGGGAATCATTGAGGGAAGCGGGATAACGGAACTAGTGTGGACAGGTGATCGATGGTTGGCACGAACCCGCCAAAGGGCCTGTTTCCATGCTATTCCTGTAAGCTAAACTAAACTAAAACTAAACTCAGAGTGCCATTAAATCCAATGTCTGTACATGTTCAACAGCCACAGTTCAATGGATAACACACTCCACTCTGAACTAGAGGGGATCGAGGTGGTGAGTTTAAAGCGTGATAGGTTTGTAGATGTTATCAAATGACACAGGGTTGGTGCAAGAAAGTGGTGCTAAGGTTAAATGATCAACCATGATCGTATTGAATGGCAGAGCAGCACAAAGGGCTTCTGTTTCATCTGCTCACAATGTGCAAGCTGCTTCTTTTTCCTTAACTTTGTTTCTCCGATGCTGCTGAGAGATGCCAAGCTTTGATTGTGCAGCAATGATTCCTGCTTTGTGTTGCATTAGCTCAGTGCAGTTTCCGGGCAGTGCTTAGCTTCCAGCATGACCCCCTTGCAGTAAAGATGCCTTTTCCCACAGTAAAATGTTCCAGTCATTGGCAAGGCTTAGGTTTAAGATGTCTGATGGGAATATCGACTCACGGGTCTCTCATTCCGTCACCAGCATGAGGTTTTCTGTTTAATCCTCGTCAGCAGGAAAACTAACTACACAATGACTGCACGGTGCCTGCCCGGGACTGACAAACAGAGCAACAAACAAATGACATTAGATAGGCACAATAAGATGGAATAACTCAGCAGGACAGGCAGCATCTCTGGAGGGAAGGAATGGGTGACGTTTTGGGTCGAGACCCTTCTTCAGACCCAAAACGTCACCCATTCCTTCTCTCCAGAGATGCTGCTTGTCCCCCTGAGTTACTCCAGCTATTTGTGTCTATCTTCGGTTTAAACCAGCATCTGCAGTCCCTTCCTAAACAAATGACATTGTCAGCATCTGAGGCAATACTTATTAGTAAATCTGCCTCCGAGCTAGAAGGCTGCAGCTTCAGTTTCCCACGTTTGGCACGTGTGGACAAAATGTAGGTGAGGGAGGCTCCTGTGCTGTGGTGTGGTGTGGGAGACCGAGACAGCACAGTGGCAAGGCTGGAAGAGCCACTGCCTCACAGCCCCAGAGACCCGGGTTCGATCCTCACCTCGGGAGCTGTCTGTGTGGAGTTTGCACGTTCTCCTTGTGACCGCGTGAGTTTTCTCCAGGTGCTCCGGTTTCGTCCCACATTCCAAACAGGTGCAGGTCTGTAAGTCATTTGGCTTCTGTAAATTGTCCCTAGTGTGTAAGATACAACTAGTGTATGGGTGATCACTTCCTCCCACATCTCAAAGACAAGAGTCAAGAGTATTTTATTGTCATAAGTCCCAGGTAGAACAATGAAATCCTTACTTGGAGCAGCACCACAGAGTATGGAAACATAGTACACTGTAAACAATATAATAAGCGGGAGAGAGAAAAAAATGTTCACAGTGTGTGTTTGTCGGTTAATTGGCCACTAGTGGATGCAAAAGTGAGATGACATAGAACTGGCGTGAACGAGTGATCGATGGTCGGCGTTGACTCCGGCGTGGTCTCTGAAGGGCCTGTTGTACTTCTAAACTAAAAGGTTGCGAGACCAGCATGGTCTTTTTCAAACAGTGGCCATTGCATGTAATTTGAACAATAACTTCAGAGGAGGACATCTGGTAATTATCAATCTGCTGCCTTTTGGAGTTTTATATAGATACAAGGGACTGCAGGTTTACAAGCATAAGACACAAAAGCCTGGAGTAACTCAATGGGCCAGGCAGCATCTCTGGAGAATGTGGACAGGCAATGTTTCAGACAATATGAAGTCTGAAGAAACATCACCTATCCATGTTCTCTGGAGATGCTGCCTGACCCGCTGAGTTACTCCAGTCCTTTGTGTCTTGTTTAGTTTAGTTTAGTATGGTATAGTTTAGTGATAAAGCCATTGAAACAGGCCCTTCAGCCCATCAAGTCTACGCTGACCATCGATCACCTATTCACACTAGTTCTATGTTATCCCACTTTCTCATCCGCTCGTTACACATGAAGGGGAATTTACAGAGGCCAACGTGTGGTGCAGCGGTAGAGTTGCTGCCTTGGAGCGCCAGAGACTCGGGTTCGATCCTGACTATGGGTGCTCTCTGTACGGAGTTTGTATTTATCTCCCTGTGGATTTTACATAGAAACATAGAAACGTAGGTGCAGGAGTAGGCCATTCGGCCCTTTGAGCCTGCACCGCCATTCAATATGATCATGGCTGATCATCCAACTCAGTATCCTGTACCTGCTCTCCATACCCCCTGATCCCTTTAGCCACAAGGGCCACATCTAACTCCCTCTTAAATATAGCCAATGAACTGGCCTCAACTACCTTCTGTGGCAGATAATTCCACAGATTCACCACTCTCGGTGTGAAAAATGATTCACCGAGATCTCCGAGATCTTCGGTTTCCACACTCAAAGGACGTACAGTTTGTAGGTTAATTGGCTTGGTACAAATGTAAATTGCCCCCAGTGTGTGTAGGGTAGTGTTAATGTGCAGGGATCACTGGCCGGTGCGGACTCGGTGGGCCGAAGGGCCTGCTTCCGTGCTGTATCGCTAAACTAAACCGGAGCAGACCCACAAGGTCACAGGGAGAACGTGCAAACTCCACACAGACAGCATTCAGGGTCAGGATCGAACCGGGTTCTCTGGAGCTGTGAGACAACGACTCCACCAAGTCGTGCTCGTTGTTTTAGTTATAGTTTAGTTTAGAAATACAGCGCGGAAAACAGACCCTTCGGCCCGTCGAGTCCACGCCGACCGGCGATCCCCGCATATTAACACTATGCTACACACACTAGGGACAATTCACACCCAGTGTTTAAGTAGGAACTGCAGATGCGGGAAAATCGAAGGTAGACAAAAATGCTGGAGACACTCAGCGGGTGCAGCTGCATCTATGGAGCGAAGGAAATATTTCCTTCCTGATAAATGTTGCCTATTTCCTTCGCTCCATAGATGCTGCTGTTTCTCCAGCATTTTTGTCTACCTACAATTCACACCCAGGTAGCTTACACGTTTGCTGCGTCACCCTAGTGACTGTTGTGGGTGCAGTCTTGAGCACCGGGGAAATCTAAGCAAATTATTAATGAATTTTATCGCATCAGATGCTTTCCTCCTACTGTAAACTAGGAAATGACAAAAGGTTGACCAGCCTTCGCATGATGCAAGTTTACTGCAATAGGATATCACGTCACCATGAGTGAAGCAGACATATATCTCATGCATCTCCAAAGGGGCCACTGATTTACGCTGCTGTGCCCGATGTGCAGAGAATATTTCTGGGGCTTTCCTAATGCGCGAGAACAAGGTTTCTGCATCTGGCAGAGCCCCATTTCCTTCCCACCCCAGGGGAGAGGATGTCACTGCCAGAGGCTGAGAGCTCCAGGGAGGCTCTGTGTGCAGCAAGGCATGTCTCTTCATTCCCCCTCCTCCCCTTCCACCACGCCTCCACTGATCCCAGGAGGGGAAAAAAACCAGAGCTGTAAAATTTCCTCATGGTGGGAAAAGCCTTAATTTTCACACAGTCCCTCGGCTTGCTCTGCAGGGTTTAAGTGCTCTTATTTATTCTGGCCGTGTTACAAACCAGTTCAGAAGCAGTAGGAGTGTAACCAAGATCCTCCCTCCCGCCACAAAGCCAAAGACGTATTGCAGCCACATTGAACCCACTAATCAATGGTACACCAGGCTGTAATACTGCAGCGTATGTGATAATGTTTCCAGGAAGTTTAAACTTTTTTTTAAATACTTTTCTTGGCATCGCATTACCATGAACTAACTTTCAGGGATTATCACGAGAGGATTAAATGAAATCACCGTTTTTGAGGAGAGCACAATTTCTGAAAGGAAAATGAACGAGCCCACAGTGCCAGGATTGTTATGTTGCCTTATGCCCTGAAACGGAACAATTAAACCCTTACTTGCAGCAGGACAACAGATATAAGAAGTGTAGGAAGCTACATGCTGATGCTGGGTTACACCGAAGGTAGACACAGAAAGCTGGAGTAACTCAGCGGGCCAGGCAGCTTCTCTGGAGAAAAGGAAGAGGTGATGTTTCTGGGTCGAGAGAGCCAGGGTCTCGAACAGATGTAGGAAGCCTCTTCCCCCAGCTGCAGCATTGCAAGTCACTACATCCAAATGTTTTCAATCCCACCCCCTGCTGTTTGTCTCAGGTTAGGTGACAAACAGCAATGATATCTTGAATTCCCGTGCGAACCTCGACATTCAGGGACTAATAACTCGGCCCTCCCAAGCTGTTGCTGGTGAGCTACACATGGTGCTGGCTTTACAGTGAACGGGGGTAACACAGTAGGCACTTCATGCCTCATTGTGTCACACTGTTACTCCTGTCCTCTGGTTGTGCTCAGGAGATTCCAGCTCAAAAATCTAAGCTGGAACTTCAATGTAGTTTGGAGGGAGGAAAGATTTAATAGGAACCTGAGGGGCAAACCTTTTTACACAAAGGTCGGTGGGTGCGTGGAACGAGCTGCCGGAGAAGGTAGTTAAGGCTGGAACTATCACAACGTTTAAGAAACATTTAGACAGGTACATGGATGGGATAGGTTTAGAGGGAATGTGTAGAAGGGAACTGCAGAAGCCGGTAGATACTGAAGATAGATACAAAGAGCTGGGGTGAAAGGAAGGGTGATGAAAGTCCTGAAGAAGGGTCCTGACCCGAAACGTCACCCGTCCTTTTTCTTCAGAGATGCTGCCTGACCCGCTGAGATACTCCAGCACTTTGTATCCATTTAAGCTGTAGAGGGATGTGGGCCAAACGCGGGCAGGCGGGGCTAGTGTAGATGGAATATGTTGGTCGGTGCGGGCAAGTTGGGCCGAAGGGCCTGTTTCCACGCTGAATCACTCTTTGACTGATGGATTGAAGGACCAGCTGCACCCTCAGAGACGGCATCTCTGGATGAAGCTATTCCCTTTATCCTGTATCTGTGCACTGTGGACAGCTTGATTGTAATCATGTATAGTCTTTCCTCTGACGGTATAGGGCTTGGACACGCTAGAGGCAGGAAACATGTTCCCGATGTTGGGGGAGTCCAGAACCAGGGGCCACAGTTTAAGAATAAGGAGTAAGCCATATAGAACGGAGACGAGGAAACACTTTTTCTCACAGAGAGTGGTGAGTCTGTGGAATTCTCTGCCTCAGAAGGCGGTGGAGGCAGGTTCTCTGGATGCTTTCAAGAGAGAGCTAGATAGGGCTCTTAAAAATAGTGGAGTCAGGGGATTATGGGGAGAAGGCAGGAACGGGGTACTGATTGGGGATGATCAGCCATGATCCCATTGAATGGCTGTGCTGGCTCGAAGGGCCAAATGGCCTACTCCTGCACCTATTGTCTATTGTCTATTAACAGAAAAGCTTTTTAATATTCACGGGACATGACAATAATAATAAACTAAACTAAATTAAACTTTCAAATCAGACATTAAACTGAGCCCTCTCAGTGTCCTAGCCACAATTCTGAAAAACAGCAGGCAACAGAACTCCCTGTTCTCCCTGATTAGTTTAACGTGCTATCATGTTCAGTACGGACATTGTGGGCCGAAGGGCCTGCTCCGAGAACAATGACACTGTTCAATGTTTTATGTTCTCCCGTCCCAATAAATATAACTTGGTCAAAATTGGTTAAGAAAATGATGCGTCTATTCATCATTTTGCTTTCTTTGAAATATGCTCTGAATAAGTTGGCCAACATGCTTCTTATATTGCATAAGCCAACATTTCTTTGGGATGATCTAAAGCTGTAAAAGTTATAAAAACTATTTTGTCCAGTAAAACTATCCAGTCTGGAGAAGAATTCTGACCCAAATCATCACCTGTCCATTCCCTCCCCAGATGTCGCCTGTGCTCCTCCAGCACTTTATTCGATTAATCCCAGTAGCCCTATATTTTGATTCCCTTTTCAGGATTTATCTGTTTCCTCTTTTGCGTGCTGCATTATATAAAACGCCAAATGCTTTTCAAAGTTGACCAAGGGGTTAAGGTTCTCCTTGCATTGTATCCCGCTCCCAATGGTGTGGTGGCTTTTGTGAACAATTTCAGATCCTGCCTTGTATTCACGAGCTCGGGCCTGTGAAAGGGCAGTGTCTGGAAGTGACAGTGAACGTGAGAACAATCATACACTTCCTCCGAGGAGAGAGGCAGAATGCTGGGAACAGAGGGAGTTTCCTCCACTCTGGCACCCTTAAGTTGCAGTAAGACCTGTCCTTTGTCAGTCTGTGAGAAATTCAGACAACATCAGCTTTTCAATTGTATACAAATTTCTCCTTTGTCCTTGGGAATGAATTGCTTTTTTCTCTTAGAACAGTTGGTAATTATGTTTATGATAAATTACTTGGTGCCTCTGCAAATAGTCTGCTATTTAACAAAGAGCCTCACCTCTCACATGTTTTTTTTGTTAAAATGATAGATTGCAAAGCAATTATTTCTGGCCGATGCAAAGTTCTCCTCCTTGCTTTCAAATCCCTCCATTGTCTCACCCACTCCCTGCCTTTGTAATTCCGTCACAAGTTTTCATAAATTCACGTTCGTAAGTTATCGGAGCAGAATTAGGCTATTCTCATTGGTGACCCTCGGACTATCTTTGATCGGACTTTGCTGGCTTTACCTTGCACTAAACAGTATTCCCTCATCATGTATCTAAACACTGTAAATGGCTCGATTGTGTCATGTATTGTCTTTCTGTTGACTAGTTAGCACGCAACAAAAGCTTTTCCCTGTACCTCCGTACACGTAACTGAACCATTTGGCCCATCAAGTCTACTCCGTAAATCAATCATGGCTGATCTATCTTTCCCCCTCAACCCCATTCACATCCCTTCTCCCCATAACCTCTGACACCCGTAATAATCAATCTTTCTGGGGAACGATGTACTCCCTTCCACCCAAATCTAAGCACACAGTCTGATTCTTCATGACATTGCCTATTTCCAACTAAACCTTCACTTTGAGCACTAATATTCCCACTCTGAATGAAGTGTAAACTCTGAAGCCTGTTGCCCATGTCTCTCTCATGACATTTCCTAAAACTCACCTCTTGGAAGACCTGAACTAATATATTTTTCTGTGACCGAGTATCATATTATTGGTTGATCGCAGCCCAGTATCATTTTACTGTATTATCGGAGACGTACCAATGTAAGAGGCTGGTACACAAAAATGCTGGAGAAACTCAGCGGGTGCAGCAGCATCTATGGAGCGAAGGAAATAGGCGACGTTTCGGGCCGACACCCTTCTTCAGACTCGGTTGGTGTTGTGGATTTACCTCCAGTTGTTGGAACTCAAGAGCATCAAGAGCATTTAATTATCAAATATACAGCGGAACAATGACATTGTCTGTAAATGCAATACACACAGATAATAAAACATTCAGTAAATTAATAACCGTCGTCCTAGTGCAACAAAGAAAAATAAAGTCCAAAGTGCGACCAAAGACACAGTCGATAAACATTCATAGTAGAGGCGTTGACGAGCTTCCTTTGCGATTGCATCAGTGTGCTGAGTATATAGTTCAAGTTGCCACTTCAATGTGGTACTGAGGGAATGCTGAGGAGCTGCTTCTTCACCGGCTTTCAGACGAGGTTACATTTGAAGCAGCAGAAGGAACAGGTTGATCACCATCAGGCTGCCAGCTGAAAGATGCATGTCTTTGACCAATAGACACAAACAGCAGAAGAAAAGCATCCCTTTTGCATGAACACACCAGGTCCACATCACTGATCCATGATTTCTACCTGATTATTCAACCATGAATGGCATCACAGCCCTGTCTGGTGTATATGAAGGCTGTGGAGGTAAAGTCAGTGGATCCACAGAGATGGATAGATTCTCAATTAGTACAGGTGTCAGAGGTTATGGGGTGAAGGCAGGAGAATTGGGTTTAAGAGGCAAGATAGATCAGCCATGATTGAATAGCAGTTTGACTTGATGGGACAAATGGCCTAATTCTAGTCCTATCACTTATGATCTTATGATATTCTTCTGCAAAGGCAATTGCACACATATAGTTTTCCAGACAAAGTCACACTGCAATAGACAAGTGTCTAAGAAGGAACAGCAGATGCTGGAAAAATCGAAAGTAGACAAAATACGCTTGAGCAAAGCCTACTCCTTTTCTCCATAGATGCTGCCTCATCTGCTGACTTTCTCCAGCATTTTGTGTCTACCTGCAACAGACAAGAGTAAGAGCAATGGTCGATTCTTCCTTTTCCTTAGCCGTCTGGTACAGTAGCAATTGTAATGAAGCAGTTACAATCCACGGGGAGTAACTGCATGGGAGTGTGAAGCCATTCAGCCTGTACATCACTCCTATCCTACTGCTGGAGCAGCACAGAACAGATCCTCTGTCTGTCCAAGGCCTCTCTCACGTCATCCATCCCTTCACAAAGTGTACTCAGATTAGACTGACTGAAGCCATGACCACTTGGTCTATACTCAGCCAGAGCTCGGTATGTTGGTGATCTGTGGACTTGCTTGTATGTCAAGTCCTGTAAGTTCCAATTGTCAGCCCTAATATTTTCTCAACATTGTACCTCGAAGAAGAACTGGTAAACCCCAAACTGTGTATGGCACAGTGGTGTAAGCTCATCACACCCTCGTTAGTCCGAGCAAGATTTCCTTAATTTTGGACTCACAAGGAACTGCAGATGCTGGATTCTTGAGCAAAACACAAAGTGCTGGAGGAACTCAGTGGGTCAGGCAGCTTCTGCAGTGGGAATGGACGGGAGACGTTTCGGGTCGGGACCCTTCTTAAGTCTGAAGATGTTGCCTGCCCATTCCCTCCACAGATGCTGCCGGACCCACTGAATTTTTCCGGCACTTCGTGATTTCTTTAATTCTGCACTCAATCCCCCTTAAAGTATGGAGTATATCTCGGTTAACCTTGCAATCCAGCAATAGCCTTCACTGCATGAGAGTTGATTCGCTTTCAATGATATCGCAGCTACCGCTAATCTTCGAAAGCAATTGTTTTTATTGCTGATGTTGGAAAATACCAGCTGAAACTTATCCTTGAAATGATCTTTCTCAGGCTCAGCACACTGCTGGAAAGGTTAATGATTAGCTGGCTGCATGCATTGTTACTTAACGATCACTTGCATGTGGGGCAATGCTGACACTCACGTGATGCCTGGAGAATGCTGGTCATGCAGGCGCTCAGCGTAACCTGAATTGAAACAACATGTGCAGAGCTGAGAGAGAATCTTGTGACATTTTAAACTGGCCTCTGCTGCAAAACAGATGAGACCAGAAGTGAAGCAATTGATGTGTCGGGTGGAACTGCAGATACTGGTTTAAACCGAAGAGATACACAAAAAGCTGGGGTAACACAGCGGGTCCGACAGCATCTCTGGAGAAGTTTAGTTTAGTTTAGTTTATCGTCACATGTACCGAGGTACAGTAGAAAACCTTTGTTGCGTGCCAACCAGTCAGCGGAAATACAATACATGATTACAATCGAGCCGTTCACAATGTACAGGCCAATGATAAAGGAAATAACATGAATAATGTTTAGTGCAAGATAGAGTCCGATCAAAAATAGTCTGAGGGTCTCCAATGAGGTAGATCAAGTCAAGTCAAGTCAAGTTTATTTGTCACATACACATACGAGATGTGCAATGAAATGAAAAGTGGCAATGCTCGCGGACTTTGTGCAAAAAACAAACAAACAAACTACAAACAGAATCACATATTCTTTTACATGTTAAATATTGTGGGCGGAAGGAAAAAGGTTCAGTAAAGTTAGTCCCTGATGAGATAGGAGTTTACAGTTCGAATGGCCTCTGGGAAGAAACTCCTTCTCAACCTCTCCGTTCTCACAGCATGGCAAGGGAGGCCTGACCGTAGCAGCTGGAACAGTCCGTTGCAGGGGTGGAAGGGGTCTCCCATGATTTTATTGGCTCTGGAGTTGCACCTCCGGATGTATAGTTCCTGCAGGGAGGCGAGTGAAGTTCCCATAGTGCGTTTGGCCGAACGCACTACTCTCTGCAGAGCCTTCTTGTCCTGGGCAGAGCAATTCCCAAACCAGATGGTAATATTTCCGGACAAGATGCTTTCCACAGCTGCAGAGTAGAAGCACTGGAGGATCCTCGGAGACACTCTGCATTTCCTCAATTGCCTGAGGTGGTAAAGGCGCTGCCTTGCCTTACTCACGAGTGCTGCGGCGTGTGATGCCCATGTCATATCCTCAGAGATGTGGACTCCCAGATATTTACAACAGCTCACCCTAGGTTGGGGAGGCATTTTTTTGTAGCAGTTTAGTTGTGGTGGGATGGTTCAGATGCCTGATAACAGATGGGAAGAAATGATCCCTGAATTTCGAAGTGTGCGTTTTCCACACTTTTGTACCTTTTGCCTGATGGGAGAGGGGAGAAGAGGAAGTGGCCAGGGTGGACTCATCCTTGGTTATGCTGCTGGCCTTGCCGAGGCAGCGTGAGGTATAAATGCAGTCAATGGAAGGGAGGTTGATTTGTGTGATGGTCTGGGCTGCATCCACAATTCTCTGCAACTTCCTGTGGTCTTGGATGGAGCTGTTCCCAAAGCAAGCTGTGACGCATCCTGATAGAATGCTTTTTACGAAGCATCAAAGTCGGTGAAAGTTGTTGGGAACTCGTGGTCGGAAGAATGGTCTCGACCTGAAAAGTCACAGATTCCTTTTCTCCTGTGGAGCATTTGATCACTCCCCGACATCAGTCTGCACATTTAACTCGTGAATCAGGAGGACTTCCATTGCTGGCTGAGTCATTGGATGAACTGCCTCTATCCTTTTAGCAATGACACCATCAACATGGTCCAGGACTGCAGAGTTCTATCGAACACTGAGTCAGAAAACATGATATCAGGTTAAATGACCAAATGCAAGGTCAAGGATATGGGTTTTAAGGACCTGTCCAGGACTTCAGTGAGATGATAAAACATCTGGAATATTGGTTCTTAAAGAGGGATATCCTTACGATGGAAGCAGTGCAGAGAAGCATGCTAGAACAACACCAGGCATGAAGCAGTTTAGTAGTAGTAGGCCCCCCTTGGTCATGACTGACCATGGGTGATGCATCCTAGTTTGCAGGTGATGTGTGGTCGGATGCAAGCCTGGGCGATGTCATATGGAGGACAGGCTGTTGCCCATGCAGCACATCACCCCTCTCCACGTCGCTGATCGATCCAAAGGAAAAGCGGGGCCGTTACAGTTTGGCACCAGCGCCGTCGCAGGAGCTGCCAGAGCGAGGTTGTAGACAACGACAAACTGCCTTAGGGGCTCCGAATCCGGATTTTCTTGAGGTTTACTCCAGGTGCCTTTTCCATGACTGGATATGGCCACAAGGCAGTGGAGGTTATAAATCAGAGTTTTCCCTCTCCTAGATGGACTGCCTTCCCAGGCTGACGAGCCCCATCTCCCCGAGACTCGTGGGGGCGGGAGCGTCTACCTTCCCGTACAGGTCTATAGCACCTGCCCACTGTCCACCGCCCACCTTAGACTTCAGAGATACAGCATGGAAATAGGCCCTTCGGCCCATCAAGTCCGCGCTGACCAGCAATCACCCTGTACGCTACCACTACCCTACACACTGGGGACAATTTACAATTTTCAGAAGCCAATTGACCTACAAACGTCATTGGAGTGTGGGAGGAAATCGGAGCACCCTCGCGGTCACAGGGAGAACGTACAAACTCCATACGGACAGCACCCATAGCTAGGATCGAACCCGGGCCTCTGGCGCTCTGAGTCAGCAACTCTACCGCTGCGCCACCATGCCGCCCTTATGAGTGGAATTGTCTTATGAGGAGACATTAAGCAGAATGTGCTTCTACCCTCCAGAGTTTAGAAGACTAAGAGTCGATGTCAAGCATATAACAGTTTGATGGAGGCTGTGGGGTGGATGCTGAAACACAAAGTGCTGGAGGAACTCAGTGGGCCAGGCACCATTTGTGGAGGGAATACACAGGCAACATTTCAGGCAGGAAACCTTCTTCACACCGACCCCTTGAGTTACTCCAGCACTTTATGTATTTTTTAGCGGAACTCCATCCTTGTTCCATTTGGGGGGGAGGGGGGGGGGGGGGGGGGGGTGGGAGGGGGAAGCATGAGCAGAACTGCAGGACACAGAGGAGACACAGGGAGGTATCCATCCAAATCACCAGTGGGGAAACCACGTTTACTGAGGACATCTTGGGATGGAGTTGAGTGGAAAGTTTTGTCCTGGGATCACATGCGGCAGAAATGGAGAAATTCAGTGTAAGGGATAGCATCGTTGTAAGAGGCAGGTGGGAAGAGGTGTAGTCGAGGTGATTGCGGGACTCAGTGGGTTTGTAGTTGATAGTTTAATTCCCGGGATGGCGGGACTGTCATATGCTGAGAGAATGGAGCAGCTGGGCTTGTACACTCTGGAGTTTAGAAGGATGAGAGGGATCTCATTGAAACATATAACATTGTTAAGGGCTTGGGCACCCTAGAGGCAGGAAACATGTTCCCGATGTTGGGGTAGTCCAGAACTGGGGCCACAGTTTAAGAATAAGGAGTAAGCCATTTAGAACAGAGACGAGGAAACACTTTTTCTCACAGAGAGTGGTGAGTCTGTGGAATTCTCTGCCTCAGAGGGCGGTGGAGTCGGGTTCTCCAGATACTTACAAGAGAGAGCTCGATAGGGCTCTTAAAAATAGCGGAGTCAGGGGATATGGGGAGAAGGCAGGAATGGGGTACTGATTGGGGATGATCAGCCATGATCACATTGAATGGTGGTGCTGGCTTGTAGGGCCAAATGGCCTACTCCTGCACCTATTGTCTATTGTCTATTGTCTATTGTTTAGTTTGACTGAATGATCTGGCAGTGTAAAAGGCAAGAATAATATTTGTACGAATAGGGCAGAACTTGATCCTAGTTGACAGACTTAAAGTCCAAAGTGGTTGGCACTGGTCTGTAACATCATTGTGCGTGAGAATCTGAGCATTTCTATTCACCTTGTCATCTGCTTGAGAGTATCTTGCCAGTGAAAGGATTGCTTTACTCACATTACAATAATTCCCCATCTTCCCTGTAACTGGCAGTGAGCCTAACCACCATGTTGATTAAAGTCAGGACAACCCGTTCTCAAACTCTGACATGACCCAGTATTCCTGGAAGAGATCCTCAAACTTTGCAATATCTGAATAGTCTTCAGCTTCAGTTTGGCTGACATTTTAAAGTAACATATAAACCACAGAGGAAACTTTGTTTTCTCCCTTCAGCATAAAATATCTCAAACACATGAACATTGGAATGCCGTTAATCTCAGGTGCCACTAAGGTTAAAGCCCTGTCCCACTGTACTAGTTCATTCAAATTCTCCCGAGTTTGCCCTGATTCGAACTCGGAGATTTACGGTAATGGCCGCTCGTAAGTATTCGGGGTTCTCGTGGACATTTTTCAACGAGTTGAAAAATCTTCACGAGTCTTCCCGAGCTTACCGCGTTTCCCGAGTACCTGCCGTTAGCGTTACGAGCCGCTAAGAGACGTCCCCGAGCTCCGACGTACCCACTACGTTCATTCTACGTGCTTACCACGAGTTTGATTTTTTTTTTACTCGGGAGAGCACTTGAATGAACTTGTACAGTGGGACAGGGCTTTTACACACCATCTCAGATTGGTTGTCTGCCAATGTCCTTAATCAATATCCTGGATCACAGCCAAGGCCCAGTCATCAGATGGACTGCAGCACTTCCAGAAGAAAATCCTTCACCACTTTCACTGGTTCAATGGAACTTTATTGTCATGTGTACCGATGTACAGTGAAATTCCTTTTTTTGCATGCAGTTCAGTAAAAATCTTCCTATACATAGGAACAATCAACTAGAGAGCAGTCCTGAGCTCCCATCTATCTCATTGGAGATCCTTGGACTATCTTTGATCGGACTTTACTGGACTTTATCTTGCACTAACGGCACGCACGGTGGTGCAGGAGTAAAGTTGCTGCCTTACAGCGCCAGAGACCTGGGTTCGATCCTGACTACGGGTGCTGTCTGTACGGAGTTTGTACGTTCTCTCCGTGACCTGTGTGGATTTTCTCCGAGATCTTAAATTCCTCCCACACTCCAAAGACGTACAGGTTTGTAGGTTATTTGGCTTGTTATATATGTAAAATTGTTCCTTGTGTTAGCTTGCAGGGAGAGTGTTAACTTACGGAGATCGCTGGTTGGTGTAGACTCGGTGGGCTGAAGGGCTTGTTTCTGTACTGTATCTCTAAACTAAACTAAATTAAATTAAACGCTAATCACGTTATTCCCTTTATCATGTATCTGTACACTGTGGATGGCTTGATTGTAATCATGCATTGTCTTCCTGCTGACTGGTTAGCACGCAACAAAAGCTTTTTGCTGTACTTCGGTACACGTGACAATAAACCAAACTAAGCTAAAGTACAAGAGTGCAGGAATAGTAGATCAGATCATATCCCAATAACCTTCTCTGCACATAATGCGTATTCCTCCATTCCCTGCAAGTCCATGTGCCAACCCAAAAGGTGAATGTAAAACAAAGTGCTGGAGGAACTGGGGCGGGGGGGGGGGGGGGGGGGGGGGGTTGAGCGAGGGGGGGGGGGGGGGGTAGAGGGGCAGTGGGAATGTGACGTTGGAGGGTGTGAGGGTATTACTTGAAATTGGAGAATTCAATGCTGATAGCGTTAGGTTGCAATCTGCTGTACGAGGTAATTCAAGAGTTCATCCACAGATTTAGTTTAGTTTAGATTAGAGATACTGTGCGGAAACAGGCCCTTCGGCCCACCGAGTCCACACCAACCAGCGATCCTAACATTATCCTACACACACTAGGGACATTTTACATTTATACCAAGTTCCCATTTCATACCAAGCAAATTAACCTACAAACCTGTATTTGTACTTTGTAGTTTAATTTAGATATACAGTGCGGAAACAGCGATCCCCGCACATTAACACTGTCCCACTATTTGGGACAATTTACACTTACACCAAGCCAATTAACCTACATACCTGTACGCCATTGGAGTGTGGGAGGAAACCGAAGATCTCAGAGGAAAACCACGCGGCCACGGGGAGAACGTACAAACTCCATACAGACAGCACCCGTAGTCGGGATCGAACCTGGGTCTCCGGCGTTGCAAGCGCTGTAAGGCTGCTACTCTACCCGCTGCGCCACCCTGACCTGAAATGGTAAACACTCCATCAATATGATATGATATGCAAACTGAAAGTCACAGGTTTGTTCTTCCAAATTGCATAAGGCTCACTCTGCCAATGGAGTCCAGCTTGCATATGGCCTCACTCATGGTGAATGCAACATTAAGATTATTAAAGTACTTATATTGGTTCATTTTTGCCATTAAAAAGTAATCATCATCATCATCGTTGAAAACATCAACGGGCAAGGTGCCTGACAATGTTATGTACGACAGTGATCGCCTCTTCTAATGAAGTGTGGATGGTCGTTGGCTCACTAAGAGCTCATCCGCCCTTTGACAGGTCTTGTTTTTGGTCTTCATAGGGGTCCACAGCCCCCTCCTCACCTTGCAAACCAGGTGGGGAGACGGTTTAGTCGCCGACTATCCGACCATGGAGCAGGTAGCACGGGATTACATGGTACCCGTGGCAGGGGGATCTCCCCCTGACCTGACCTGAAATGGTAAACACTCCATCAATATGATATGATATGCAAACTGAAAGTCACAGGTTTGTTTCTGGGTCTTGTGTTGAGCTGGCTAATCTTAGCTAGTGCAACAACATCCAAAATTCTGACATGTGATAGGGTGGTGCTAAACGTCAGGCCCCAGTGTAAGAGAAGAGGTCAGTCCAACAGGCCAATCACTTTGTGAAAACATGTGATTCCCAAATGGACATCAACTCATACACCTCAACAGTTTTGGACAATATAAAATTCTGCACTGATAACGTCACTACCCACAAAGAGATAAAGACCTTCCCTAACCAGAAGCCATGGATGAGCAGGGAGGTCACACTCCTGCTGAAGGCTCGCGATGCCGCTTTCAGATCTGGCAACGCTGAGGGATACAGTTCATCCAGGGCCAATCTGAAAAAGGGAATCAGGAATGCTAAACTCAATCACAAACGGCGGATTGAGGAGCATTTCCAAAACAACTCCGACCCCAGGCGCATGTGGCAAGAATCAAATCCATGGCCGATTACCAGAAAGTTAACACCCCCCCCCCCAGACAACGCCTCCCTTCCTGACGAGCTAAACCATTTCTATGCTCGCTTTGACCGGGACAACAAAACTCCAGCCATCAAAGTTGCTTCACCCCCGAATGAACAACCCCTCAGTCTCTCCACCTCTGCTGTACAAGATGCACTGAGCAAGGTGAATGAGCACAAAGCTGCCGGCCCCGATGGCATCCCCGGGCGGGTGCTCAGGGCATGTGCTGGACAACTATCCCTGGTCTTCACTGACATTTTCAATCTGTCACTGGCCCAGGGTGTTGTCCCCACTTGCCTCAAGACATCAACCATTGTGCCAGTGCCCAAACAATCAGCTACAGGGAGTCTCAACGACTTCCGCCCAGTGGCACTCACCCCTGTCATTGCAAAGTGGTTTGAGCGGCTGATCTTGGCTCACCTCAAATCCAGCCTCCCCCCCCACACTGGACCCCCATCAGTTTGCCTACCGGACCAACAGGTCTACAGAGGACGCCATATCGGCGGCCCTACACTCTGCCCTGACCCACCTGGACAGCAATAACACCTACATCAGGCTGCTGTTCATTGATTTCAGCTCCGCCTTTAACACTGTCATCCCCGCCAGCTTGATCACCAAACTCAGCGGACTTGGCATCTCCACCTCCCTCTGCAATTGGACACTGGATTTCCTCACCAACAGACCACAGTCTGTTAGGGTCAACAACCTCACCTCCTCCACTATAACACTGAACACCGGCGTGCCACAGGGCTGTGTGCTCAGCCCTCTCCTCTACTCCCTCTTCACCCATGACTGCATCCCTAAGAATGGCTCCAACGCCATCATTAAATTTGCCGACGACACCACGGTGGTAGGCCTGATCAGTGACAACGACGAGTCAGCCTACAGGGAGGAGGTCCAGCACCTGACAACCTGGTGTGCCAACAATAACCTCGTCCTCAACTCCAAGAAGACGAAGGAAATTATTGTTGACTTCAGGCAGACCAGAGGGGGCAGACATACCCCCATCCATATAAACGGGACTGAGGTGGAGCGCGTCTCCAACTACAAATTCCTCGGGGTACACATCTCGGAGGATCTGTCCTGGTCCCTCAACACCTCCAAGCTGATCAAAAAGGCGCAGCAGCGCCTTTACTTCCTGAGGAGGCTCAAGAAAGCTCATCTGTCCCCCCAGATCCTGACCAACTTTTACCGCTGTACCATCGAAAGCATCCTGACCACCTGCTTCACGGTATGGTATAGCAGTTGCACCGTAGCGGACAGGAAGGCACTACAACAGGTGGTGAAAACCGCTCAGTACATCATCGGTGTCCCGCTCCCTGCCATGGATGCCCTCCACCGAAAACAGTGTCTGAGACGGGCCGGGAAGATCATCAAAGACCCCTCCCACCACAACCATGGACTGTTTGCCCTCCTCCCATCAGGAAGGCGGTACAGGAGCCTCAGGTCTCGTACAAGTAGGATGAGGAACAGCTTCTTCAACAACACTATCACATTGCTGAACTCGGAGTCCCGCCGATAGATTCCTCCAGTTTCTCAGTCCACATTGTTTGCTTACTCTGTATTTTTATTTCTATATTGCACTATTACTACGGACTGACGCTAAACTGCATTTCGTTGTACCCATACTTGTATCTGTGCAATGACATTAAAGTTGAATTGAATTGAATTGAATTGAATTGAATTGAATTGAATTGAATTGAATGTCCATTAAGCAGAATGAGGAAGGGATGAGTTCAGTCTCCTGGCTTGTCTGTAAAGGGCCTGACCCACTGTACGAGGTAATTCAAGAGTTCTCCCGAGTTCTCCCCTGATTCGGGCTCGTGTAATGTACGTAGCGGGTACGCAGCGGCTCGTATGAGTAAAAAGTAAAAAATATTTTCATCACGAATATTTTTTTACTCGTCGACATTTTTCACAGTGTTGAAAAAACGCCACGAGTTTACCGGATTTCCAGAGTACCTACCGTTACTCGTACGAGCCTCTACGTGACGTCCACGAGCTCCTACGTACCCGATACGTACATTACACGAGCCCGAATCAGGGGAGAACTCGGGAGAACCCTTGAATTATCTCGTAGAGTTGGACAGGCCATTAAAGCACAGGCTAAGTTCACTGGCGATTCTCAGATGCATCTGTGGTTCCACCTCTCTGGACCAGATGCTAGTGGACAAGTTTATTCTTGCTATCAAGAGGGGATATTGATCTTCTCCAGAACTTGCTTCACATTCAGTGAGGTGACGTTTCCGTCTCTCCCTGCCCTAAGGCCGGACCTAAGGTTGTCCACAGAGTACATTCTTGGGTGTGAGTTTTTTTGAGGGATTCACTCATGTCCCAACAATGAAAGCGAGTGGGATCAAAGCTGATGTTTGCGGTACTTTGGTCTTAAGTCACATAAAGGGATCTTCTCAGACAGAATGTGTAGGTAGGAACTGCAGATGCTGGTTTAAACCGAAGATAAGACACAAAATGCTGGATTAACTCAGAGGGACAGGCAGCATCTCTGGAGAGAAGGAATGGGTGACGTTTCGGGTCGAGACCCATTCCTTCTCTTAGAGACGCTGCCTGTCCCGCTGAGTTACTCCAGCATTTTGTGTTTCCGCACACAACTTCCTTTCAAGCCAACAATATATCAACGTATTCTTTTCCTACTCCCATGTTTATGCATCCTCCCCTCCAAGTGAATGACCACAAACACTGTCTAGTTTCTTGCTACCTTTCTGTATTGACATTTCCCCTATAGAATTTATCAATGATCATCCTATGCTTATGACCCCTTATTTTGTCCTCTCACCACAAATAACAATAACATCCTCTCTGTGAGTAATGTTTGAAAAGATCTCAATGCTCGCCGATGGTTGTAATCTCAGTTCATGATGTTACTGCCCTGAGACTGATAATTAAAATGATCAACATACAGAGTCTCGGTGTCCCCTTCCCAACTCGCACAGTCTGTGTACTCTGGGGATTTCTGGCAGCAGCTTCAGTACAAGTGTTGACTAAAGGTTCACAGCGAGGGAGGGAGGGAGGGAGGCAGGGTGTTCTGCAAAGTTCGCTGGTCCAGTCCAGTGTGTGCTAGACCTCACCTGTGGCGAGGGAACAGGCGATATCGCGGTGGCTCACTGATCATGAGGAATGACGTGACTCAACCATTTCAATTACCGTCAGTGTCACTGCACTGACTGCTAACTAGTGTCCTGGCTTGGAGCCGATAGTTGGAGATCCTCTAGGAACATTGATAACAGCCATTTGATGCCGCACTCAGCCTGTTGGCTACACGGAGGTTCCCCTTGACCCTGTGAGAAAACTGCCCCGAGGGATTAGAAATAAAAACAATAACACGACAAAACTGCTTGATCTGGAGGTTTCTGCATAATCCACTACGTACATTCAGAACTGAGCATTTTAATAAAAAAACATCAATTTTAAAAGCTTACAACCTTTGAGATAGTTGTGCATTATTTGTAACCCCTTCAATTCCCCTCAATGGCTGCCTGTCACCATTGCTATAATTGAATGGAAGTTCAAGTGTTTGCATGTCAGTCAAAATGCCCATATTTACTCAGGGAAAAAGCTCTTTGTGCGGGTTCAAACACAGAGCTTTTTCACTGGGTAAATAAGGGCACTTTGACTGACACTCAAACACGTCAAATCCCATTAAGTGTTGTTGCCGGGCAGTTTCATTTTGGACATCTCTCTTCTCTGAAGGACACAAAGTGCTCGAGTAACTCAGCGGGTCAGGCAACATCTCTGGTGAAGACAAATAGGCGACGTTTCAGGTCAGTTTGAAGAAGAATCCAGACCTGAAATGTCACCTATCCATGATGCGGCCTGACCCACCGAGTTACTCCAGCACTCTGTGTCCTCTTGTGTATAAACCAGCATCTGCAGTTCCTTGATTCTACTATTTTCGCTGAAGGTTGCTCCAATGAGAGGCCCCAGCATTTCAAACATATTCGGCGGGTAGCTGAATAAACAAAAATGGGAAAATGGACAGATATGCCGCTCGAAGGGCCGAATGGCCTACTCCTGCACCTAATTTCTATGTTTCTATGTTTCTATGTTTCTATATATTGATGGTGTAAAATGAAGATGGGTAAAACTCGCTTGAGTGGAATACTAACAAAAATCTGAGATGCAAGGAACTGCAGATGATGGATTCTTGCATAGAACACAAAGTGCTGGAGTAACTCAGCTGGTCAGGCAGCATCGCTGGACAACAAGAATGGGTGACATTTCGGGTCTGAACCCCTCTTTTGTCTGAAGAAGTGTGCCACTGAATTACTGGTGGCGCAGCGGTAGAGTTGCTGCCTTACAGCGCATGCAGCTCAGGAGACCCAGGTTCGATCCCGGCTACGGGTGCTGTCTGTAGGGAGTTTGTACGTTCTCCTCGTGACCGCGTGGGTTTTCTCTGAGATATTCGGTCTCCTCCCACACTCCAAAGACGTACAGGTATGTAGGTTAATTGGCTTGGTGTATGTGTAAATTGTCCCTAATGTGTGTAGGATAGTGTTAATGTGCGGGGATCGCTGGTCGGTGCGGACTCGGTGGGCCGAAGGGCCTGCTTCCGCGCTGTATCTCTAAACTAAACAAAACAAGAATCAGTTGGGCTGAATAACCTGTTCCCATAGTTATATACATTAATATTTGTCAGTAAACTGGGATGAAGAATGGGTGTGTGTGATGGGTTGAGAGAGGGGTGTGAAGCATTGTTACTGGTGAAGGATGGTGCAGGGCATTAGGGTAGTACACAACAACTTGACTGCTAGAATTGGTGACACAAATGAAAGTGAATGTCGGTCAGATCCCATCATCAATTATAGTGCAATATATATCAAACCCAGTGCCAGCACAAAGCCACAGGCCAGTCCTGGTTAAGTTACAATTTGTCACACAGTAAGGTGCAATGTATTTCAGAGGCTTAGTTCCAGGTCAGTGCTAATCTATGAAAGACTCCCTGTACATTAATATGTCAATTGCCCAGTACATGGTGGCCAAATAGATCTTAAGAGATATTTAATAACTTGGCTTGGATGGAGGCATAAAGAACGCTGTGGAGCTCTGGCAGCCCGATTGCCTGCCATTGTGCCTGGTCCTCTGTAGACTTCATGCAAGGAGCATTTAAACAAGAGGACTGCAGCCAAGGCTGGTTGTTTGATGTTTGACATTTGTTAAACAAAATCCTGCAGCATTGTGAAACCATTAATCTGCCATTGGCCCAAATGCACTATGTCCGTTGCCCTGCGTGCACTTGCATGATGTTGGAGTCACAAATTTGAGAGGAACCATCAGGACACACAGAAATAAACTCTTTCTCCCACTTGGCTAAAGATAAGTCAAGTCGAGTTTGTTGTTGTGTGCACAAGAATGGCGAGGTGCTTGTGCATGTGGTAACATGGCGTGAAAATCTTGCATTCGCATGCAAACAGACTGACACAACACACAAAGTATAAATTATACGGGACAGAGAAATGAAAGACAGTACAAAAACACAATTATAAAGCAATTATATACAGGGGCGGCACAGTGGTGCAGCAGTAGAGTTGGTGCCTTACAGCGCCAGAGATCCGACTACGGGTTGTTGTCTGTACAGAGTTTGTACATTCTCCACATGAGATCTTCGGCCTCCTCCCACACTCCAAAGACGTAAAGGTTAATTGGCTTGGTATAATTGTAAATTGTCCCTAGTGTGTAGGTTAGTGTACGGGGATTGCTGGACGGTGCGGACTCGGTTGACCGAGGGGCCTGTTTCCGCGCTGTATCTCTATACTAAACTAAACAAGTCCATGTTAGTGCTGAAATAGGATCAGGGTTGTGCAGGTCAGTTCAGGAACATGATGGTTGCGGAACAGCAAGTTAACCACAAATGAACTACTTTGTCATCCAAATTGTTAATGTAGGTAACAAACAACAGTGGGCCCAGCATCAACCCCTGTGGCACTTCATTGGTCACAGGCCTCCAAACGGAAGAACAAACCTCCACAACTACCCTTCCTCCAAGCCACTTTTGAATCTAATTGTGTAGGAAGGAAATGCAGATGCTGGTTTACACTGAAGATAGACACAAAATGCTGGAGTAACTCAGCTGGTCAGGCAGCATCTCTGGAGAATAGGGATGCATGTCTGAAGAAGGGTTTCAACCTGAAACGTCACCTATTCCGTGAATCCAAATAGTTAGCTCACCTTGGATTCCATGCGCTCTCACCTTCCAGACCAGCCTACATGCGGGACTTTGCCAAGAGTCCTGCTAAAGTCCAAATAGATCATGTCCTCTGCCCTGCCTTCATCAATTTTCTTCAAAACTCAGGTTTGTGAGACATAATGTCCCATGTACAAAACCATGCTGACTATCCGTAATCAGTAATCAGCCTATTCTAATGTTAGTAGATCCTGTCCCTCCTCCAACAACTTTCCCATCACTGACATCAGGCTCAGCGGCCTCTAGTTTCTTGGCTGGTCTTTGTGCTGCTCTTCTTAAGGAGCCGCAAGGACAAGCCAAGAACATTAGACACCCTCCAGTCTTCTAGAACATCACCTGTGGCTGAAGATGATGCATAAATCCCCTGCAAGTGTCTTCACAGTTTCCCCTCTAGCTTCCCACAAGGTCCAAGGATGCACTTGGTCAGGCCCTGTGGATTCATCCACCTTAAAGCATCTTACAATCGCCAATTCCTCTTCCATGTAATTTGGACAACTTCAATTCTTCAATAGCTTCCACGATCTTTTCTCAAAACGGATGAGAAATATTCATATAATCTCTCTCCCATCTCTTGTGGTTCTACACAAATACAGCCATGCTGATCTTTAAGGGATTATATCCCTATCCTAACCACCCTTAACATAACTATAGAATCTCTTAGGATTTTCCTTTACTTTGCCCGTCAGCTTCATTTCATGTTCTTGTTTTGCCCTCCTGAATGCCTTCTTAAAAGTGTACTCCTACATTCCTCAAACTCACGAATATTAGAACCGATTTGAGCTGAATCATCGATCCTGGTCCTCAATTCTTGGTCAAGCCAACATACACTAGAACCCCACAGAATGCAACATCGGTTGGAAGTGACAGAGACCTAAATTTGTCTTGCAATTCGGGACAACACAAAGTGCTGTACAATAAAGAAAGAAAATTAGTCCAGTCATGCAAGGAATCCTTGTAACACAAGAAACCACAGGAATTAAAACCACAGAATGCTGGAGAAATTCGGCCGGTCACGCAGTATTCTGCTGAGCATCTTCAGTATTTTTTTGTTTTGATTTCACATTTCCAGCATCAGCGTTTTTTTTTTGCTTTTCCAAGGATTTGCCGGAATTAATTTCCTGAAAGCAAACTTGCCTAAACAGCAGTCAGTCAACGGATAAACAGTTTTTTTTTAAATTGATGTTGAAGGAAAGGAAAATATTTTCCTGGATACCACACACCTTCAGATAGCACCGTTGATCTTTTATATCTACCTGAGAGAGCAGGTGACTGAACTGAAACATGGTACTTCTCACAGTGCAGCGCCTCTCCAGAATGCGGCAGAGGGCAATGCAGCAAGCAGTAGGGTTGCTGCCTTAAAGCTACTGAGACCTGGGCTCGATCCTGCCTATGGTTACTGTCTGTACGGAGTTTGTTCGTTCTCCCCATGACCGCGTGGGTTTTCGCCGAGAGTTCCGGTTTCCTCCCGCACTCCAGTTTTGCAAGTTAATTGGCATGGTAGAAACATAGACAACAGGTGCACGAGGAGGCCATTCGGCCCTTCGAGCTAGCACTGCCATTCATTGTGATCATGGCTGATCGTCCTCAATCATTAACCCGCGCCTGCCTTCTCCCCATATCCCTTGACTCCACTAGCCCCTAGAACTCTATCTAACTCTCTCTGAAATCCATCCAGTGATTTGGCCTCCACTGCGCTCTGTGGCAGGGAATTCCACAAATTCATAACTCTCTGGGTGAAAAGGTTTTTTCTCACCTCAGTCTTAAATGGCCTAACACCTAAGACTGTGGCCCCAGTTGTGGACTCACCCAACATTGGGAACATTTTTCCTGCATCTAGCTTGTCCGGTCCTTTTATAATTTTATATGTTTCTATAAGATATCCCCTCATCCTTCTAAACTCCAGTGGTATAATTGTAAATTGTCTCTAGTGTGTGTAGGATAGTGTTAGTGTGCGGGGATCGCTGGTTTGCGTGGACTCGGTGGGCCGAAGGGCCTGTTATCTCTAAACTAAACCGCATGAGAATGCCAGCATAGAATGTTATTCTGAACACTCTGGTACATTCTGATATTTCTGACTCAACAACGAGAGCATTGCCCACAGGTTAAAACAGGTAATTGTGAAGAAATTGGAAAGTGTCCAAAGCTGACAGAGATGCCAGTACCGCACTGCAAAACCTCAGCATGCCTCGTGTACACGGTACTCTACATTCACACAAAACAACTGTCCCACTTCAATGCCAAGGAGGGTCTAGAGCATAGAGTCGTACAGCACGGCAACATACAGCAACACTCGACGAGCTGTGAATATTGGTCACGAGCAGTTTGAGATTTAATATGGAGACCGCTTAATTAAAAAGCATTAATTGTTGATATGCTTCAATAGTTTATTTATTGTCACTTGTACAGAGATACAGTGAAATGCATGTTCCGCTTGCTCGCCATCATATCATACCATACATTAGTACAATAGATCCACTTCTGTAAGTTTTGTAAAAACCTATGGTCACATTAGGTCAAACACTCAGGAAACCACAGGTACCACATGGCTCGGCAATAAGGTAATTAAAAGAAAAGGTTAAGAGACACAAGAGACTGCAGAAGCTGGAATCTGGAACTAAGAAACAAACTGCTGGACGAACTCCATTCCAACTTTCTCTCCCTCTTCTCAATCAATCTGAGGAAGGGTCCCGAACTGCCTATGCATGTTCTCCAGAGATGCTGCCTTGACCAACTGAGTTCCTCCAGCACTTTGTGTCTATTTTTACCTTTACCTCTGATTCTTTCTCTAGTGCAACACTCGCCAGGGCCCTACCACCTACTTGAATGTCCTGCCCTGATGTGTGAAACATCTCCCACTCATTTGATTAAACTCCATCTGCCGTTCCTCGGCCCAGTGGCCATTTGATCAAAACCCTTTGTAATCAAAGATAATCCTCTTCACTGTCCATTATAACACCATTTTTGTGTCATCCACAAACTTACTAACGACACTATCTACATTCACATCCAAATTGTTAATATAAATAACAAACAATATATCTTGTCAGAGTCTTGCTGAAGTCCATGGAGACAACTTCTACCATTCTGCCCTCATCAATCTTCATCATCTCTGGATCTTGACACATTGCTGTTTGTAGGAGCTCACTATAAAGAAATTGGTTGGGAACTTTTCATAAGGTCATAAGTCATAGGAGCAGAATTAGGCCTTTCTGCCCATCAAGTCTACTCCGCCATTCAATTCTCTCCCTCCTAACCCCATTCTCCTGCCTCCTCCGCATTACCTCTGACACCCGTGCTAATCAAGAATCTATCTATCTCCGCCTTAAATATATCCACTGACTTGGCATCTACAGCCTTCTGTGGCAAAGAATTCCACAGATTCTCCACCCTCTATCTAAATAAATTTCTCCTTCTTCCTAATAGAACATCCTTTAATTCTGAGGCTACGACCCCTAGTCCTAGACTCTCCCACTAGTGGAAACATCCTCTCCACATCCACTCTATCCAAGCCTTTTTCGACATTGCATCGATAAAACATCAATGGTTGTAAAGCACTTGATGATATCCTGAGGTTGTGAAAGATGCTATGTAAATACAAGGCTTCATAAGCATCCGGGATCACAAGTATACAGTAAGGTCAACAAACATGGAATTCGACCTCCGTAATGCAGTAACTGGGAATAAAGGGAGAACCGGTGGAGTGAAGGACAGGGATGCAAGTTGTAGGGTAAAGTTGTCAGTATTCCTAAGCTACAGGGTGTTCAGGACTATGAATTTTCTGTTGGAGACGAGTTGGGGGAAGTTGAGGTTGGCAAACCTTCTGAGCATTAATCTTGTGCAGAAAGTTAACTGCTGCAACTTGGCAGCTCTGCACAGTCAGTTTTTTGCTTGGCTTGTAATAGTGGTAGATTGTCCTGTATGTTTGTGATGTTTTGTGTTTGAGCGGAATTTCAGGTCCGATGTCAAATATAGCAGTTGTCAAGCCCCCTTCCTCTGCCTCCCACCCTGACCGAGCTCCCTGCTAAACACAAAGTACAGTCGGTTCCAGAATCTTTTGTTCCATTGCGGTTAAACAGTCTGCACATTTCCCAACCATAAATCCTCATTCTGCATCACACTCTGTGCTTTGTTATTGGCATCCTCTTCAATCACTCAGGCAGCCTGTCAATCCTTATCGGCACTATCTCCCCACTCCACAATGCCCTCAAATTGTAGCTCAACTGATCCAAGTCTCCAACCTTTCCCTTTGCAGTACTCTCTCCCACCAGCTTTCGCATTGACTGCTTGGCTGAGGTGTAATCACACTGCTTCTCAATCACCATTCTAGCCTAAAGGGCACAAAGTGCTAGAGTAACTCAGCAGGTCAGGCAGCATCTCTGGAAAACACGGATAGGTGACGTTTCAGCTCGAGCCCTTCTTTACTGAAGGTCTGAAGAAGGATCTTGACCCAAAACATCACCTATCCAAGACCTCCAGAGATGCTGCCTGACTAGCTGACTTACTTCAGCACTTAGTCACAAAATGCTAGAGTAACTTAGCGGATCAGACAGCATCTCTGGAAAAAAGGAATAGGTGACGTTTCTTTGTCACCTGTGGTCTTTTATGTGTTATTGTTTCTACCCTGCTATCCAATCCCAAACCTTCCAACTGAGTTACTCTGAGCACATATGTACTTGTTAGGATGCGCTGGAATGAAGCAGTAGTACTACGAGGTCATCACCTGTTCCAATTGTAGTCTATTGACGATCCATCGTCCCTGAGATCTGATCATATAATAAGTTCTGAAGAATGAATTTGCTCAGAATAGAAAGGTATTATTTGCGATGAGTCAGAATGGCATTGTGAGTATTTCATTAATGACACCAAGAATTTAGCAACCACGTCGTTGCTACAGCCGCTCACAATGCCTCTATGTCCTCAGAAGACAAAGGAAATTCAGCATGTCTCCAATGACTCGTACCAATTTTTACAGATGCACGACAGAAAGTTTCATATCGGGATGCATCATAGGTTGATACGGCAATTGCTCTGCCCAAACTACAAGAAATGAGAGAGAGGTGTCAGTCCATCACACAAACCAGCTTCCTCCCCCAACGTTGACTCCATTTGCACTCCGGGATAGCTGCCAACATAATCAAGGGCCACTCACATTCTGGCCATTCTCTCTCCTCTCCTCTCCCATCAGTTAGAAGATACATGAACTTGAAAGCACATACATCGCCTTCAAGAACATCATCTTCCCCGCCGTTTAGTTTAGTTTAGAGATACAGCGCGGAAACAGGCCCTTCGGCCCACCGGGTCCGCGCCGACCTGCACATTAACACCATCCTACACCCAATAGGGACAATTTTTACATTTACCAAGCCAATTAATCTACAAACCTGTACATCTTTGGAGTGTGGGAGAAAACCGAAGATCTCAGAGAAAACCCATGCAGGTCACGGGGAGGACATACAAACTCCGCACAGACAGCACCCGTAGTTGGGATTGAACCCGGGTCTCGGGTGCTGCATTCGCTGTAAGGCAGCAACTGTATTGCTGCACCACCGTGACCGCTTTAAACTCTTGAACAGATTTCTCATAAGCTAAGAGTGTATACACGATCTCTCGATCTACCTCATAGTGGCCCTTGCACTTTTTTTAATTTGCCCTTTCTCTGTAGCTGTATCATTATTCAGCACTTTTTTTCCTTTCTCTTTTGCACCATCTGTTGTACTCATGTATGGTATGGTTTGCCTGGATAGCATGTTCAACAAATTTTTTCGCTGCAACTTGGTACACCTGAGAATAATAATAAACCAGATCAAATCCGAACCTATCCTGTTCTGATTCGTTAAATTTATTTTAAGTCAATCCCTGGCTGAATTTTCCAGCCATATTAAATAAAGTATTCTTTCAACTGGGAGAGTAGTGTATAGAGAGCCAAGTGTCACCTTTTCACCGCACTGTAGTCATTGAATTAATTATTTACAAATAGGAACAACTGTACTTTGGTCCAGTTCCAAACTGTGTTATGCCACAATTAATAACTCAGAGTGTCCTAATAATTATGTTCCTGTTGATACTTGTTCCAGTATTTCTCTCCAGGTCACTGCATCTTTTCTAGGAGTCCAATCGTTTAAGGGCTCGACACAAAATGCCGGAGAAACTCAGGCAGCATCTCCATAGGCAGCATCTCTGGAGAGAAGGAATGGGTGACGTTTGAGTCAAGACCCTTCCTCAGACTGATGTCAGGGAGTGACCGGTACAGAGATAAAATGTAATCGGAGACAGTAAGACTGGTCAGAGAACTGGGAAGGGGGAAGGGATGGACAGAGAGAGAAAGGAAGGGCTACTTGAAGTCAGAGAAGTCAATGTTCATACCGCTGGGGTGTAAGCTACCCAAGCGAAATATGAGGTGCTGTTCCTCGAATTTGTGCTGGACCTTACTCTAACAATGGAGGAGGCCCAGGACAGAAAGGTCAGTGTGGGAATGGGAGGCGGAGTTAAAGTGTTGAGCAACCGGGAGATAGACAATAAATAATAGATGCCGGAGTAGGCCATTCGGCCCTTCAAGCCAGCACCGCCATTCATTGTGATCATGGTTGATCATGTGTTCATGGCAGATCAGGTAGGTTTAGGCGGACTGAGCGAAGGTGTTCAGCGAAACGAACCTGAGCTTGGTCGCGTCGATATACAGAAGTCCACACCTGGAACAGCGGATACAGCAGATGAGGTTGGAGGAGGTGCAAGTGAACCTCTGCTTCACCTGAAAAGACTGTCGGGGTCCTTGGACAGAGTCGAGGGTGGAGGTATAGGAACATGTGTTGCATCTCCTGTAGCTGCAAGGGCTATTCTTCTTCTTAAGCAGTCGCTCAGGATCGATACTGAATTGCTTTGCACCTTGGTTATATAGGTTCTGCATGGCTAATGAGGCTATTTGACGAATTACAAGCTCAGGCACAGAGCTGACAGGAGTCGTATGTGAGGTAATCCACTCCAGCCACTCCCCTATTCCTATGGTAGCTCACAAGAGTGGCAATTATTCACCGAGAAACGTCTTCATGCTATTCTAGATACGGTAGTGGCATTCAAGGGACTTCTGGATCGGCACATACAGTGCCCTCCATAATGTTTGGGACAAAGACCCATCATTTATTTATTTGCCTCTGTACTCCACAATTTGAGATTTGTGATAGAAAAGAAATCACATGGGGTTAAAGTGCACATTGTCAGATTTTAATAAAGGTAATTTTTATACATTTTGGTTTCATCATGTGGAATTTACAATCGTCCCATTTCAGGGCACCATAATGTTTGGGACACAGCAATGTCGTGTAAATGCAATGGATATGCAACAAAATACTAAACATGACTACTTTCATTTCCATTAAATTGCTGTGTGAAACATTATGGTGCCCTGAAATGGGAGGACTATGTATAAACACAGCTGTAATTTCTACATGGTGAAATCAAAATGTATAAAAATGTCCTATAATAAAATCTGACAATGTGCACTTTAACCACATGTGATATTTTTCTATTACTAAACTCAAATTGTGGAGTACAGAGGCAAATAAATAAAAGATGGGTCTTTGTCCCAAACATTATGGAGGGGCACTGTAGATGTGCAGGGAATTGAGGGATATGGATTCAATGCAGGCAAATAAGAGTTGGTCTTGGCATCATGTGCATGCAGACATCGTAAGCCTGAGTCACAAGAAGGGTTGGATTTGGGACTTGGTTATCTTTACCCCTACTGCTGGAGTCTTCTTCCCCCCACGTCCCTAATCCCAGGCATCATCAGCTGTTCATTGCAGATCCAGGATTGTATGGCCTGATTTAACAGTAGATAATATTCTACTAACTGAACCATTGAGGGTGCAATGTTCTGTGCATGAAGGTGCACTTGCATTGCACAAATTAGCAGCATATTTCCTTGGTATATTACTAGCATGAGTGAGTCATGCCCTCAGCTCTGCTAAATATCACCTTCTGCAAAAATACCTAGAATTCCTGTGGTCATATAGAGTGATACAGTGTGGAAACAGGCCCTTCGGCCCAACTTGCCCACACCGGCCAACAATGTCCCACTTACACTAGTCCCACTTGCCTGCGCTTGGTCCATATCCCTCCAAACCTGTTCTATCCATATACCTGTCAAACTGTTTCTTAAACAATGGGATATTCCCAGCCTCAACTACCTCCTCTGGCAGCTTGTTCCATACACCCACCACTCCTTTGTGTGAAAAGGTTACCCTTCGGATTCTGATTAAATCTTTTCCCCTTCACCTTGAACCTATGTCCTCTGGTCCTCGATTCCCCTACTCTGGGCAAGAAACTATTAATCTGTGGTGATTCATCCATGAGCCTATTAATTTCATTTAACTATTGTATTATAAATGTAGTATATTAGCTCTTTCATTTACTTCTAGGTTATGTTTCCCCAGTCTCCCTGCAGTAGGGTGACTTGCCTCGGCCTGTGGTATCACCATTCACATTGACCTGCAGCTGCTCACTGTACCACCATTTACTTACAGTTATCTCAGTTGCCTGGTCTGACCTCTGCCCTGCAGTTGCTACCACAACATTTGCTGCTCGGGAGTCATCACAGAACTCCGGACCGAGTTTAGACACAAAATGCTGGAGTAACTCAGCGAGTTTGTCAGACCAACCCCATGGTATATTCCAATACACTTGCCCTTATTCACTGCAGGATCAAAGGTGTGTGCTCTTCTCTTGATCACTTCCTTTGCCTCACTGTTGACTGACACAGAAAATCTTCGTTGATTTTTCTTTTTTTTTTAGTTTATAGATACAGCGGGGTTATAGGCCCTTCGACCCATCGTGTTCGTGCCAACCAGCGATCCCCGCATATTAACACTATCCTACACACACTAGGGACAATTTTTTTTTTACATTTAACAAACCAATTTACCTACATACCTGTACGTTTTTGGTGTGTGGGAAGAAACCAAAGATCTCAGAGAAAACGCACGCAGGTCATGGGGAGAATGTACAAACGCCCGTACAGACTGCACCCCGGGTCTGGATCAAACTCGGGTCTCTGGTGCTGCAAGCGCTGTAAGGCAGCAACTCTACCGCTGTGTCACCGTACCGCCCTCTCAGATATCTCTTAGATGTTTTATTTTTGTGTTGGGGGTGTAATGTTGTTTCCCCCCCCCCCCCCCCTCAATGCAGATATGGAGATGGCTGAGAAACATTAATGTCAATCATCATAGAATAAGCAGGAGTCAAACAATATTTAAAAAGTTACAAGGCATAACGTCTACTGTTACATTGCGTGCCTTTTCAATTATTTGTCTTGATGGCTGATATTTTGTGCAAACAAAGCAGGCAGCTTGTACTAGTGTAGATGGGGCATGTTAGTCAACGTGGGCAAGTTGGGCCGAAGGCCCTGTTTCAACGCTTTATGACTCGATGACTAATTGTACAGGCATTTCATATTTATAACATTCATTTCATCCCCACACACCCATGCCTGATGCCAATGCTAAGCCAGAGACCCAGGAAGTGGCCACGGTCCAATGATACTATATATCTGCCTGCCACTCAGCGATCCAGTTGCTTCAATAACTCCCAGTGAGGCAGGAGCTCTGAATGGTGGGTCCACTCGTGGGCATAAAAGCCAGGAGATCCTAACTGACCATGACATAGTGGGGAACTATCATGGAGCAGAGGGTCAGAAGGTGGTCGACACAACAATCAGCTAATCACTCCACCAATCCAGCCACGTTCTAGCTGGAAACTGACGTAAGTCACAACATTGATATCAGTAACAACTAGCAATAGCCAGTTCAGATAATCCAGCCCAGTGTGTAGGAAGGAACTGCAGATGCTGATTGAGGTTGGACACAAATACCTGGACTAACAGGGCGGCATGGAAGCACAGAGGTATAGCTATTGCAAAACAGTGCCAAAGACCCGGGTTCAATCCTGACTACTGATGCTTGTATGGAATTTGTACATTCTCCCCATGACCTACATGGGTTTTCTCCAAGATCTTCGGTTTCCTCCCAGACGTACAGGTTTGTAGGTTAATTGGCATTGTATATTAAAAAATGTAAAATTGTCCCTTGTGTATGCCGGGTAGTTTTAATGTGCAGGGATCGCTGGTCGGTGCAGACTCGGTGGGCAGATGGGCCTGCTTCTGCGCTGTATCTCTAAAATTAAACTAAGCTGAACTCAGCGGGACAGGCAGCAGCACTGGAGAAAAGGAATAGGTGACGTTTTGGGTCGAGACCCTTCTTCAGACTGAGAGTCAGGGGAGAGGGAACCGGGAGATATGAAAAGGTTCATAAAACAATGGAAGTGCTTCGTTCCACGTCAGAGGAAGCAAAAAAACACAACTGAACCATGACCAAAATTTCCAACAGCTTACAAGGATATTTATATGGGCTAATCTTACTCAAGGAGTGGAGTTTTACATACAGTATTACGCCAGCATTTTTTTGCTTACATATATTCAGTTGTATTCTGTGGCAGTTTTATGATCAGCCATGATCATATTGAATGGCGGTGCAGGCTCGAAGGGCCGAATGGCCTACTCCTGCACCTATTTTCTATGTTTCTATATTTCTATGTATTGAGTTTTTAAGAAGGAACTGCAGATGCTGGAAAATCGAAGGTAGACAAAAGTGCTGGAGAAACTCGGCGTGTGCGGCAGTGTCTATGGAGCGAAGGAAATAGGCAACGCAGGAAATAAGAAATAGAAATATTACCTATTTCCTTCGCTCCATAGATGCTGCTGCACCAGCTGAGTTTCTCCAACACTTTTGTCTACCTTCAGTTGTATTAAATTTTTGTCAGCCCCCCCCTCCCCCACCATCAATTTTATGTCAAAATATAGAAAGTGTATGGTTATAGGTTCACCAGAATGTCACAGGACTTAAAGCGTTAAATTATGAGGTCATTCCACTTAAACGTGGAACTTTCTCTTGAGACTAGAAGTTTAAGGGTGATCTAATTGCAAATTTTTTTTAATGATTAAGGCTTTTGACCGGGTGAATAAATAGAAACTATTTTTACTGGTGCAGAAGTCCAAAACAAAAAGATGTAATCTTAAAATGATAGTTATGCCATTTGGAAGGGAAGTCAATCAGGCAACACATTTTTTTTTCGGCAGAGAGGGTGGTGGAAATTTGGAACCTGTTCCCTGCAAAGCAGAAGGATGCCAAGGGAGTCGGTTATTCAAGAAACAAAGGCAGATGAATGGCATAATCAATCTATGAGAAGTGACACAAATTAGCACCAGCTTGCCTTGCAATATTTGTTCAGTTTCTATAACTTCCCTCGTTAATAAAACTGCCACAGATCCCAGGAACAGTTTGAAACACAACAAATAATCAGTGATTTTATGATAAAGTAGCGTGTCTAAAAACAAGCAACATTTACCTGAGTTACTCCTTGTCTTGTTTAGTTTGGAGATACAGAGCGGAAACAGGCCGTTCTTCCCAGTAAGTCCGCATCGACCGGCGATCCCCGCACACATTTACACTATTCTACACACGCTAGGGGACAATTTAGATTTCTACCAAATAACTTACAAACCAGTAACAAACCAGTCTTTAGAGTGTGGGAGGAAAAAGAAGATCTCGGAGAAAACCCACGCGGTAACAGGGAGAACGTACAACCTCCCTATAGACAGCACCCGTAGTCGGGATTGAACCTAGGTCTCTGGCGCTGTAAGGCAGCAACTGTTACTGCTGCGCCACCATGCCGTCCGATATTCTATGTACAGCCTTTGGCTCCTATGGCCCTCACTCACAAGGCCACTCTTTGCACATGAGTCCTGTCAGGGCCTTTAAGAGGTTTATTCAGCAACACAGGTGATGGTTTGAAGTGGACTGTGCCCGAACCCCATGTCATCACACTTTCTATCTGAATAAAGAGTAAATATCCTAGCCAGTTTTCCCCTCTCTTGCCTGGTAGGCAGAATCTAATTGTAATACATTAAACAGTGGAAATAGGGAGCCTCCGATAATTACTTTTCTGTAGGCACATGTGGCACCACAGAGTCATAGGGTGGTACAGGATAGTGGAGAGCTTTAGGCATGAATTTCAGAGCTCAGGGTTTTGGTGGTTAAAGTCATAGATGCCAACACTGAGTTGAAGAAAATCATGGATTATGCAAAGCTCTTGTAGTGGAATGCAAATGGATTGTAGTTGTTGGAGTGATTAGCAGATGAAAGAACTAGGACTGCACAGTGGTGCAGCGCCAGAGACCCGGGTTCGATCCTAACAACGGGTGCTTTCTGTACAGAGTTTGTACATTCTCCCTGAGACCGTGTGGACTTTCTCCGGGTGCTCCGACATGCAAGTTTAATTGGCTTCTGTAAATTGCTCCTAGCGTGTAGGATGGGATACCATAGAACTAGTGTACAGGCAATCGAAAGGTTGGCGTGGACTGGTGGGCCAAAGGGCCTGTTTACATGCTGTATTTCTAGAACCTAAAAAAACAAGAATGTCTGTGCTAAATGAGCAAGTGTATTTAACATTCCCCACCTCGTCTTCAGGCAGTCTCTTAGGATCAAAGATTACCTGATTTCACTCCAATTCTGAGGCGATCAATAAGGCCAACATGAGAACCAAGTTCTCTTCTGCAGATAGGGCCGGAGGTGGCTGTTGTGCACAGGTGATTAGCTTGTGAGGTATTGTACTACTAAGCCATGGGGCAGAACTATAGCTTTGAAACTGAAGCTCACTTTAAAGTAATACCAGCCTTCAAACTAGCACTAATATGCTTTGACGTCAGGAAGCCCAGCATAAGAAATAATCATTCATAGAGCGTCTATGATCAGGCCTTTAAGTAGTTGGGAGATGGCTTTGAAATTATGAAAGATCATATAGGTAATACATGTGAACAGGTTAGTCAAAGTAGAGGTCATAGAACAAGAGGATTTGAGTACAAACTTGACAAGCCTGAAGCAAAACAGAGATTCAAAATCTTTTTCCCACAATGTAATAGATATGTGAACGAAGCCCCCAGCATGATTTGTTAATGGTGGCTCAGTTAACTCATTTTTCCTACTCATTTATTAATCAGATTTTCCTATATTCTCAATGATGGTGGGCACTGTCTATATGTCATTTAAGGGGGTATTGTCCTCGCCCCCCCACCCCCCCACCCACCCCTGCTTACCTTGAGGGTATTAACTACAAGGAGAGTTTGGACAAACGTAGAGAAGATGGACACAAAAAGCTGGAGTAACTCAGCGGGACAGAGAGCATCCCTGGCGAAAAGGAATAGATGATGTTCCAGGTCGAGGCCCTACTTGATACTGAGAGTCAGGAACGTTGGTTTCTCCGAAAAGTTGGAGGTTGAGGGGGAACCTGAATCAAGAGTACTTCATTTTCATACAGTATGTACCGACAATGGAACAATGAAATATCAGTATATAAAATCAGAAAAGATAGGCAAAGATATTTTTTTCCCCCAGGGTGGAAATGTCAAAGACTTAGGGCATAACAGTGAGAGGTGAGAGAGGCAAAGTTTGAAAAAAGTGTGTGGAGCAAGTTTCTTTCACGGTGGTGAGTGCCTGAAAAGTACTGCCAGGTCTGGTGGTGGAAGCAGATACAGCAGTGGCATTTAAGAGGCTTTTGGAACAGTACATGGAAATGAGGGAATAGAGGGATATGGATCATATGCAATGAGATTAGTGTATCTTAGCATCATGTTCGACACAGACGTCCTGTTCCTGAAGAAGGATCTCGACCGGAAACATCACCCATTCCTTCTCTCCAGATATGTTTGCCTGAGTTACTCCAGCATTTTTGTGTCTATGTCCTGTTTCTGTGCTGTCCTGTTCTATGTCTTTGCATCATGTTCGGCACAGACGTTCTGGGCCGAAGGTCCTGTTCCTGTGCTGTCCTGTTCCATGTCCTACATTCTATGTTTTATCTCCGATCAGTCACACTGAGACTCACACCCCATCACATGAATCCAACAACTTTGATTTCTGGAGTGGATAAGATGTTTTAAACCATTTTGTGGCTCTCTTCCAACTACAAAGCTCTTTGACTTGTTCTGCTGTAATTTGTAAAGGAGGCCAATTCATACAATAATGGATGTCAAATAACCGGTCAAACTGTTTGGTGCACAATAAACAGAGCATGATGCATGTCAAGAAAAGTCGCACACCCCAGTTACTGTCCCAGCTGGGATCTATAAGTACAGCAAAGATATTGAACCTAGATAGACAAGGCTGGAAACACCAGCAGATGTTGCCGCATCCGATGGAACTAAAACAGTTAGCGTTTCAAATCCACGATTCCCTGTCAGAACTGAAGAGATTCCTGTGGAAACAAGGAATTGCTGGTTTATGAAAAAAACATAAAGTGGTGGAGTAACTCAGCGGGGGTCTTGACCCGAAACGTCACCTATTCCTTTTTTCCAGAGATGATGCTTGACCTGCTAAGCTCCTCTTGCTTTTTATATCTATCTCCGGTGTAAACAAGCATCTGCAGTTCTTTCCTACACATCTCTGGCGAATATGGATAATTGATGTGTTGGGTCAGGACCTTTCTTCTGACTGATTGTGGATAGGTGGGGGGGGGGGGGGGGGGGATGAAAGCTAAAAGAGAGAAGGGGCAGGATAAAGTGTGGCAGGTAAAAGGTTGGCACAGGTGTAGGGGGGGGGGGGGGGTTGGTTGAGAGGTGACATTAACTGTTTCTCTTTCCACAGATGCTGCATGACCTGCTGAGAATTTCCAACATTTTCTGTTTTTAATTTCCGATTTCCACCACCTATAGTTCTTTATTACTGAAACTGTCATCTCTGAGTCTGTTTATTTCATTAATTCACTATGCTTTGCAAATCTTTATTTTGAATTGGACATCACCCATTCCTTCAGGGAAGAAAAGTAGCTACTGCTGAGTATTTCCAGCATTTACAATTCTTATTTCAGATTTCCAGTAATTCTGGTCGTTTGTTTTTGTGTTACCCCCCCACCAACCTGAAACACTGACTCATTTTCAAAGCCTCCCCTAGTGCTGAGTATTTTCAGCATAATATATCTTCACAGCATCTAGTACATGATTTATTTATTTTTTGCCTTGTGGTTAATTGACTGCAGCAGCATGGTAACGGGAAAGAAGTGCGATGAACTGGGCGACATTTCAAATCACTAGTGCAGACAAAAATGAACTTCCTTCCATGCAGACTTACACCCTGCAATATTCCACGTTTCTATGAAATCCTCAGTTACAGTCCATTTTGCATGTTGCACCCAGCTGTAACCGGACATAAACACCGTGTAATTTAAAACATATGCAAAATTAGCAAAGCAGATTCCCAGTATTTCCCTCAACTGCTTTCAAGCTTGCCAACTTCTCATTTACTGTGTAACTTTCTCCACATAGGAAGGATGTGAGTGGACTGCATGAACACAATACAACACTATATTCGTTATGTGAATCCATCTCACGCAGTTTAATTGCTCCCAAGGAACTTACTTCTTTAGAATAAACTCATTGCTTCAAAGCTTGAAAGCTCAAAGTAAATCCATATTTAAACTTTACTGTGGCTGTTTGGTACGAGAGCTTGAATTTTTCATCTTTAAACAATTAACACAAACAAATAAAGAACCCTAAAGGCCTACTCATATATTTTTTTGTATCTTTTTAGCCATTAAAACTCTGTGCTGACAATGAACATCAGTGAGGCCGATTTGACGTTACTCATTTTGCTTTCAAAATATCGTCCATAATTTTCTAAATGCATATAAAATCTATTGATTCCATCTATTCTTGGGTGCACGTATAGTCATAGAGCGTAGAAATAGGCCCTTCGGCTCAACTTGCCCACACCGACCTACGTCCCATCTACTCTGGTCCAACTTGCCTGAGTTTGTCCCATATTCCTCTAAACCTATCCTGTCCATGTCTGTGTCTAAATATTTCTTAAACTAGCGATAGTACCTGCCTGAACTACCTCCTCTGGCAGCCCATTACTTACACCCATCACCCTTTGTGTGAAAATGTTATCCCTCTGGTTCCTATCAAATATTTCCCCTCTCACCTTAAATCTTAATCCTCTGGTTCTCGATAGGTGATGTTTCAGGTTGAGACCTCTTCTTCAGACTGAAGAAGTATCCCGATCCAAAATGTCGCCTGTACAAGATTTCCAGAGATGTTGCCTTACTCCAGCATTTAGTGTTGCTTTAAGAGAATATTCTAATTGTGCATTACATGTTATGACTGGGGCAATTAATGGGAAGGAAAGGTGAACATAGCTATAGAGATATCAAAGTATGGATGAAAGAGACTTTAAATTAAAATGATCAAATGCCAGCAATGGGATTGGTTTTGGCAATCTTAGAACAGTCTGCAGCAAGTAGCTTAAAATCACGAGTAAATGAAAATTAAGCTGAGCTCTGATTCCTTATGCACACATTTGTGAAATCTGGTTCACATTCTGTTGCAGCGATGTATTCTGAGAAGGTTTAATCTCTGAAAAACCTCAAGCTAAAGAAATAAAAAGTTACTTTCGACCCAGCTAGTTTCAAGCTCATTATACCAATATCTTTTACAATTAGAGTTTCACTGTACTACCTAGGGAATTAATAAGTGTTTGCACATTCAGTGCTGAATGTAAAGTATAACCAGAGGGTTTTTTTTTTAAATGGAGGTGTTGTGGAGGGGATTTTGTGGTCATATGTTTTATTTCTCCCCATCTTCTGACTTGTACAAACCCAACAAAGTCCCCAATTTAGAATCATAGGGTCATAGAATCATACAGCAAGGAACAGGCTCTTTGACCCAACTTGTCCACGCTGATCAACATACCCCATCTACACTAGTCCCTTCTGCCCGGGTTTGGCTCATATCCCTCAAAACCTTTCCTTTTCATGTACCTGTCCAAAGGTCTTTTAAATGTTGTCGTAGCCTGCCTCAACTACCTCCTCTGGCAGCTCATTCCATGCACCCACCACCCGCTGTGTGAACCTCATATATCCAACACCCTCAGTGCGAGGGTGATGGCTATAGGGAATTCTTAATCTGCTTTGAGCTTCTTTATCTCAAAGGACTGATATGAGGGGGGCACTACAACTGGGGTGCAAATATATTGGGGTGAAAATAAGAGAAACCGACAGAGATCCCGCACAATCCCGAGTTGGGAAATATTCCACAAAGGATCATCAGGGAAGGACGGGGTCTGCCTTAACCATGATGCTGAAGTCAGACACGTAATAACTCAGCGGGTCAGGCAGCATCTCTGGCGAAAAGGAATAGGTGACGTTGTTTCGGATCGTGACCCTTCTTCAGACTGAGAGATGCTGTTGCAGTCAAATATTCTGAAGCATTCACCAACAAGAGATATACTTGATCACTTGGTGAAAGTTGCCAAAAAGACCAAGATGGTCAATGTCCACAGGAAGAGAACGGAAGCTGGCAATTGCAATCTGCACACTGTTCTATTTTACTTTCACAGTGGAATCGTGATCTAATCTGCAAAATAAAGGTGCAAATAACTGATGATCCAGAGTACATGTTTTGTTATTGGGGATACATTGCAGTCCATTTCTGCTTCATGCTTTTATATTTAAATCTAATAAATGCAACAGGAGGGACTGCTAGTTATTGCAGAATACTTTAGATTCTACAACCAGATGCTAATTGTTCAGCACCAGAGTGCTAAGTTGTATCAATGGGTGTTTTCAACAAACATGCTGTGTAAAAGGTCAGGCACACTCAGCTTGCATTACTGAAACAAACTTTCTGTAGAATTACTGAGACGCCTACGTATCTGAGCTGGTCTCCTGAATTATGACTCATTCTAATCTCCCTTCACAATTTCATTTGTGTGTGGAGATAAATGGTTGTTTTTTACTACTACAAGAAACAACCCAGAGGATTTGTGATGTCTCATGTGGGACTTGGTTAGGTTCAGTGTTGAAGTTTTCTCTTGGATGTTTGCCTCTCCTCCTTTGAAGTCATGACACACAATGGAATATGGACAGATTCATAAGCATTGCCAGTATGTTCCAGTCCTTACTCAGCTTAACGTCTAGCCATGTGAGAGCCTACAGTATAAGATTTACTGGCCATTTGAAGAGCATGGTCAGAAAAAAAGTCCATGGCATTATTATCAAGATTTGGCGAGTCCTCCGAAGTATCTTAGATCATTATTTATCTTTCAGCCAGTATCCGGAAACTTATCTAAAAGCTCTAGGTTCAAGATACAAGGTGCAGGGAGTAATTCAGCGGGGTCAGGCAGCATCCCTGGAGAACATGGGTAGGTGAAAGGAGGGTGAGTCTGAAGAAGGGTCTCGACCCAAAACATTACCTATTATTTTTCTCCAGAGATGCTGCCTGACCCGCTGAGTTACTCCAGCATTTTGTGTCTATCTGTGGATAGGTGACATTTCAGCTCGGGACTCTTCCTCTTTCACCTCCTGTAACGTCACATATCCATGCTCTTCCCGGGATGCTGCCTGACCCGATGAGTTACTCCAGCTACATTGTGACTTGTTTTGTAAACCAGCACCTGCAGCTCCTTGTTTCTACGTTCCAGGTTCAAGTCCCACTCCAGACCTGGGAGCAAAATTTGAGGCTGCCACTGATTGCTGTGCTGAGCTACCCAGTCAGAGATGCCCTCTTTTCTGGATTCAACTAAGCCCCTATCCCCTTCTCCTGGATACAAATAGCACTATATCAAAGATCAATAGGACAGTTCTCCTCAGAGACCTGTTCAAAACTTCTCCCTAATTTGCGGCTTTTCAAACAGATTAACTGATCATTATCACATCATTGCTTGTGGAAGCTTTTGCTGTGCGCAACGTTTCTGCTGCACTTCCTACCTTTCTAAGTGACTAAACTTCAAGTAACTATTTAATTGTCCATACAATACTTTGAGTCGCTCTGAAAGGCCATTCAATGGTGGCAGAGAAATGCATGTCTTGTATATTTGTGCGGCACGGTGGCGCAGCGGTAGAGTTGCTGCCTTACTGGGCCAAAGACCCGGGTTCGATCCTGACCACAAGTGCTGTGTGTACGTAGTTTGTACATTCTCCCTTTGACCATGTGGGTTTTCTCTGGGCGCTTCGATTTCCTCCCACATTTCAAAGACGTGCAGGCTTGTAGTTTAATTGGCTCCTGTAAGTTGTCATTGGTGTGGAGGATAGAAGCTAGTCAGAGTGGATTCAGTGACCTGAAGGGCCTATTTCCATACTGTGTCGTTGAAAAAAAATGGTTTGCACTACACCTCAAGAATGCAGAGCCTCGACTATGGGCTTGCTTGATGAAGGTGGTAAACTCTGGTCTATATTAGCACCAACCTTCAATACAGCCATCACCAAGGCTTGAGTTTTCATCTTGTTACATGTTATCACAAAAGGAGAACATTCAATCAATTGTACCTGTCCTGAGACTTGTTCTTTTATTGAATTAAATAGCCTTAAACCCAAATGCATTTTCTTTGTCTTCCAATGTGTGATTTTCCTCTAATTTGAAGGCAAAGGATCCTTTACACAATAACCCCAGATGATTTATTTGTGCTCACATTTTGTGCCTAATCTCAGACACCCTGATGATGTTCCCTCATCTACTATTTTTTTGACCTGCTAAATAAAGGGCATGTGAGATAACTTATCAGTCGAGGTGGGCCTTTTAAGTACACATGCTATCCTGGCTAGACAGCAGTAGTTAGTGAATAATGAGGTAATAAACTGACCTCTGCAGACAAATATCCAACAAGGTGTAATCCCATCACCCCCCCCCCCCCCTCCCCCCCACTTGATCAAGTGTTAGTAATATATATATACATTTTATTAAATTATGACTATAATCTACCTCCACAAGATGCAGAGTCCTGGTCAATTGCAGAATATACAATACAATACAATACAATACCGTTTATTTGTCATTTGAACCTCACATAAAGTTCAAACGAAATTTGGTTTCTGCAGCCATACAAGAAAAGAACCAAGTCACACACCAACACAATTTACACAAACATCCATCACAGTGAATCTCCTCCTCACTGTGATGTAAGGCAAAGTCTTGTCTCTCCCCTGCTCTCCATTCCTCTCCCGAAGTCAAAGTCAAAGTCCCCGGCGGGCGCTAGCAAGTCCCACGGCCATTTAAAGCCGCGCCGGGCGATGTAAGGCCCTGCTCCGGGTCCCGATGTTGGAGCCCCCGGCGGGCGCTAGCAAGTCCACGGCCATCAATGGGGCAAGCACTTGAGATAAATGTCCTGCTTTGGCTGCAACTTAAATACGATCTGGTTTCCCTTTTGAGTCAGATTCTATGCATGGAGGATCTTTGAATAGCTCTAGAAATTTAAGTTGTGTAATTGTTTCTCTCGATTAGCAGTCTCGCAATAAAATTTGTGAAAAAGCACAAAGTGCTGGAGTAATTCAGCAGGTCAGGCAGCATCTGTGAGGTGGGCCTTTTACAGGGCTGAGGAAGGGTCCTGTCTCAAAGCATCACCTATCCATGTTCTCCAGAGATGCTACCTGACCCGATGAGAAACTCCAGCACTTCCTGCCTTTTTAAAAAAAATAAACAAGCATCTGCAGTTCCTTGTCTACATTTGTGGAGGGAATGGATAGGCGGCGTTTCAGGTTGCCAATGAATCTGGAGCTTTTTAATGCATAAGGCTCAGTTCCTCACTCTGTCCAGGATTAGATAAACTTATTTTTAAAACTGGCATGTTCAGAAAAATTGTCATCGTGCTGGATTCAAGTTGCACTCAAGATACTTGATCACAAAATCTAGCTTGACATTGCAGTGAATACTGAGATTGTGCTGAACTGGCTGAGATGTAATTTTTCAGCCAAGGTATTAAACCCAACCCACTGCACTTCTGCACATAAATGCACAATTTCTGTATCCTGGCCACTTGTTATCCCTCAGCCAATTTATTACCCGTTTCGTATCTGATTGCGATATGTTGGAGTTCAGTGTGAAACTGACTGCTGTATTTTCTAGATTACTAGTGACTACTGATGTTGCATTGTGTTGCCAAAGATGCTACGCAAATGCAGGTTATCTCTTTGTTGAAGTTACTGGAGGCTGTTGGCACCCTGAGAGGAAGGAAGACATAATACCAACAGCTGGTGTTTGGATTGAGACCTGCAATTGCAACCTTGGCTGTATGTGCACAATAGGAATGTCCCACCTAGACGAACAAGGGCAGCTGTCCCATCATCACCTCCAACACTCTATAAACCACACATCATTCTCACTTGGAGATATGTTACTAATTCTTTTTTTGCAGGGTCAAAATGCTGGGACTCCCTGCATAGCAACACTGTGGCCATAACCTCAGTACATTGACTGCATAGCTCAAGAAAACTTACCACCATCTCTGAAAAATAAATCTTGGCCCTGCCAGTGATGTCCATGTCCGATAAATGAATAAAGAAAAGCCTGTACTCTGAAAATCAATTATTGTGTGAAGCTTTTTGGTGATATCATTAACACTCTTGCCCTCAAAGAGCAAATGACCTTGTCAGCGTGTGAGTGTTTAAGAAGAATTTATTAGCTTGAGATTAATGGATCTTGGGATTTGGAACTATATCTCATCAACTCAACATGCAAATGCAATAGGATTATAGATTTGAAGGGAGCTTCCTCAAGTAGTTTGTAGAGTTCATCTGAAAATAAACATTGCCACAGTTTATTGGAACTATAAACAGAACATAAGAAATAGTACAGTGTCAACTGTATCTTCCCTCAGCCTTATTTTATCATTCAGTAAGATCATGGCTGATTTGACTTTGGTCCAAACTCCACTCCAATTTTCCATAACCCTTGAAGGCCCTATAGTATAAAATATTTCTCAGCTTTAATATCTTTAATGACTGTGCATCTAAGAACTATATTCTGCACCCTATATATTTTCCTGCACTCTACCTACTGTACTTGAGTTAGGCATTATTGTATTTATATATAGTATTGGATAGCATGCAAAACAGGACTTTTCACTCTACCTCGACACACATTGCAACAATAAACCTAAACCTAAACTCCACATCTCACTGGAGTAGAGAATTTCAAAATGTCATCACCATTTGGGAGAAGAAAGTCGATCGCATATCAGTCTTAAATGAAAAGGTCCTTATCTTAAGATTATGCCTCCTGGTTCTAACTTCCTCTGCCAGAGTAAATAACCTCCAAGCATCTACCCAGCCTGCTGAATTGTTCATCAGATGACAGCCCCTTAATCTCAGGAATCAATTCAGTGAAACTTCTCTGAACATCCTCCGAGCTATAATATTATTTCTTAAATAAAGTGACCAAAACTAAAAACTATATACCAGGCATGGTCTCTGAAAAGAATTTGAAGAGACTCAGTTGAATTTTATAGTCATTTGCTGTCATGATACACTTGCAAGTATTTAATCTCTCACTCAGAGTTTACAAGTTTCGCTTAAATATTTACATTATTAGATAGTCATAGAGGATCAAGGATGCCTTCATTTCATTCTGGTTTTGTGGGTTCTGAGGCCAATGTGGAAACTACAAATTCTTCCACAAATGGTGCAGGAGGTATTTAATGAGATGGGTGGGTAGTTTGTGAGGTTGGGTGCTCCTTCTGCCACTTATGGGTGGTTTCTGCAATGCATAGCCTTTAGGCACAAACTCATACCAAAATGCTCTTCTTTGCTTCATGTTCATAAGTTATGGGAGCAGAATTAGGCCATTCTGCCTATCAAATCTACTTTGCCCTTCAATCATGGCTGATCTATCTCTCCCTCTCAACCCCATTCTCCTTTCTTCTCCCCATAACCACTGACACCCGTATGCATCAAGAATCTATCAATCTCCGCCTTAAAATATCCATTGGCGCGGCCACCACAGCCTTCTGTGGCAATGAATTCCACAGATTCACCACCCTCGGATTAAATAAATTCCTTCTCATCTCCTTTCTAAAGTTTGAGCTACCTACTTACAAAGTAATTAACCATTTGATTGCTGAGCCTAATTGAAATGGCAAAAGACTTCATATAATGTTAACTTCCAGTGTGCAGTTTTTAATAAATGTGTTCATGTGACATTAATGCCACTGGCATGGCCAAAACATGGTGTCCAGCCCTAATTAAGCGCAAAGAGATGATGTGCCACCTTCTTGAAATACACAGTTAGTTTAGAGAAGAGATAATCGCTATATTGTTATGCAGGGAGTTTTGAGTATTTTGATCAAGGAGCAAAGTAGAATTAACAATGTATTTCCATGTCAAAATGATCTATGGTTTGTAGGGAGTCTCAGAAGTGGCATGATTGCATGTGCCATATTCAGCTAGGTGAAGTTGTTAGACACCTTTTAAATATGATCTTTAAAAAAAATATTCTTATTAAAATACCTACTCACTTAACCCACCCAGACTTTCTGTCTTCCTCAGAATTTGCTTTTCCATCTATTGTCAGCATCTTGGCTTCAATACACTAAGTCCTTTAATTCAAGTCATTAATGCAAATTGTAAATGGAGCCCTGTGGCACCCCACAAGCTACAGCTTGTTAACTTGAAAATTACCTATTTATCCCAACTCTCTGTTTCTATTGTTTAGCCAATCCACAATTTGCACCAAAATATTACCTCCGATGTCATGAGTTTTTATAGTAGCTTTCACATGGCATTATATCAGTTTTTTAATATCTAAGTACATTAGAGTTACATCTTCAAATAACTCAAATAAATATATCAAACATGTTTGCACTTCATAAAACTGTATTGACTGGTGAATTTTATTATAATTTTATCAGTCTCTTGCTACTATTTCCTTAATGATGGATTCCAGCATTTTCCTAATGACAGATTGGCCTATATTTCCCTACTTTCTGTCTCATACCTTTTTTGTTTCTGGCTTGCATCCAAAATAATCTTTGGCTAAGTGGTCAATCATCAGGAGACATTGCCATTCAAAAGCAATCCATTATGATAGCTGTAGTCTAGATGGAAATTATCCCTTGTACAATGGTATACTCGGTGCCTTTGGAAACAGGGGTCTGAGGCTTCTGTGGCCCTGTGGACCAAAGTAATAAAGATGGTGAACATTTTCTCATTAGCCTCTTAATAAGTATTAGCATCTTAAAAATAATGGAATCTTAGTCCACAGGATCCCCGACAATTTATTTAGTCGAGTTTGAAAATGCATACCTCCAGATTCAGGGACTGTTTCTTCCCAGCTGTTATCAGGCAATGGGGCCATCTTCTCACCAGCTAAAGTGCATAACTGACCTCCCATTTACCTCATTGCAAACCTTTGAACTATTATTAATGAACTTTATCTTGCACTAAATGTTATACTCTTTATCCTTTATCTGTACACTGTTGACGGTTTAATAGTAATCATGTATAGCTTTTTCATTGACTGGGTGTCACGCAGCAAAAAGCTCTCCACTGTACCTCGGCGCATGTGACAATAAACTAAACTGACTAATGATTGAGAGAATTAGTTGCATGCCAAGAGTTGCAAATTGCCTTTAGACCATTTGTTTAGATGTATTCTTTCTTAATATGTTCATAATAAACAATTATAGTATGGTGTGCTTTGAAGTCTGTAGACATCTCAGCTATTTGGTTTAAATCATAAAACTACATACTGCAGTATAGTTTAGAACTCGTAGCTGCTTTCATTATTCACTGTCTGGCTTTCATTGGGAAGAAATACTTGCACAAGCCAAATGATGCAGTATTAATTTAAGGTAACACCAATGGAACCTTTTTTGAGCATATTCCTTCAATGGATGTGGATGTTGGTGGCATGTACTGTCTATCCCTAATAGACCCCATGGAAAAATGGCTTGTTGGGCCAATCCAGAGGTAATAAAGTGTTGATCATATTTGTTGGTTGGGAATCGCACAAATCAGACCAACTAAGGGCAGCAGATTTTCCTCTTTAAACGACATCAGTTAAAAGATAAGGTTTTTACAATAAACTGGTAATGTAATAGCTACCATTACTGACCTTATCTTTTCATTCCGGGTGCATCTAGTTATTATTGATTTTGAATAGCAAGTTGCCATGATGGGAATCAAACTTAAGTTTCTGGATCTGTGCTTATTGTGCACGGCCATTGACTTGAGCACAATGGCAGTGTAATGTTAGCACAAGTATAGCAACCATGCTACCAAATTTGAGATTGTATTGATGCATAGCTTAGCACTTAAAAAGATTGTAATTGCTTTTTTTTTTTAAACCTATTAGTTCTGACTTAATTAACATTTCCAGTGGATTTCATTGCACTGAAAATCAATGGTAACTATATATATATTTTTTTAAACTGGCAGTGTGAATCACCACAAAGCCAGTAACGTATCAGACTTGAATGAGTAATGTGTTGAATGGAGGGCATTTGGAACAGATGTTTTCTTCTTCCCAGGTAGCCTCGACTCCACAGCGAGTGCTCTCCCTTCCAAATCAGATATTTCTGGATTCACCTCCAATTCCAGAGACTTGAACATAAATCTACCTTGGTATTTTGCTGTAGAATTGACAGATAAGTACATCTGAAAAGTGGATCGCAGTCTGCTTTTTGAAATGGCTCTACCTGTTGCTTTAGCAAGGCCACTGTTTAGGTGAATAGGTAGAGCAATTTCAAAAAGCAGAGTAATTCTCCCCATTGTCTTGTCCAACTCTAAAATAGTTCGTGTTTCCAGGGTATTTTAATTAGTCACTCTGCCCCCCCCCCCCCCCCCATGCATAAATTAGCTTTGATAGTCCATGACCAGCCTAGAGGCAGTAATTAGAGGTTGCTATGCTCTTTATGATGACCTGAAACTGAAGAAGTCAGATGGCTGCACTTAATCTGTCATTCACAAAAATGTCTGATTTTTTTTTGCAGTGAATGTTCAAGAATGTAGACGAAACAGGGTTGAAGGTGGTGGTCAGGAGAAAGGAACTAAAGAAAATGAGACAATACATCTGGGCATGCAGTCAGGTGCAACCTCATATCATAGGTTGTGCAACAGATGGCAACTACCTTCTTCAAAAAAAATGTCACTCAAGTATTTTCAAGTACCCAGACCTGAAAACGGTGGATATTAAGGCAAGTCAGACCAAAAAGTACTTTTAAATTTAAATATTTATTGTAAATATAAATTTGTAAGTTCACTTTAGTACATATTTCAAACAATTTAAAAAAGATCAGTTATAATTACATATCTCTTGCCAGTGAAATATAATAACATGTTATAATTATCTTCCTTCAAATTGCACGATGCCCATTAAACAATTACAAGAGTCTCTGCATTAGTCTCTGGTCTGAAACTAAATGTAACAGTTTCAACTTGTCCATATTTGCTGCAATTCTCATCGATGCAACACTTCAGTAGTTTGGGGAAGGTTTTCCGCTTAGTAGTAAAATAAAACGGGCCCCCAAAATCCTTTGTACAGCCTCGCCTGGTTTTTAAAATGTGTTCTCCATGATGTGAAACTCCCAAGTGCGAGGCATAGTCGTACAATAAACATCACGTCATAGTCCTTCCTGGTACACCATACGTTCCTCTGCTCCGTGTTTCAGTCCAGCCTTTTTTTTAAAAGAAAATTATACACATATAAACTGTCCTGCTCAGAAACCTCTCTTCCGTATCCATATTTACTTCCTCCTCTCCAACTCCTCTGCTGCTCCTCTCTCGGCTCCAGGAGCGGTTGCAATCCACTTGCCGCTTCCAAAACAGCCAAGCTCCGCCTGCTACGCCGATTTCTTGCATTTCTAAATAGTGCCGCTGCAAACCAGATTTTTCCTCATCCATCCGCATCTTTTACTTTAAACAAAAACGGCACATATTTCTGAAAGATTGCATTTTTTGCATCTTCTCTTAAAAAAAAAATCTCCACCCGGATCTTTCAACGTTCTTGCAGAGAAACAATAGGAACCCATTGGTTCTTGTTTCTGCTTTCTTGGCAGTAGCTTCCGATTTCCTCTAGCGCCTCGCATTTCCAAACATCGGTATGAGAATTCTGGAAATAAAATTAAGAAACGCGTCAGCATACCATCACGTCAATTCCAGTCAGCTTCCACCTCGTCACGCAATCTAAGTTTCACGTCTGTCGCAACAGTTTTAACCCAATAAATGCCGCAATCGAGCAAGTAAACGCTGCAGAATTAAAACCAATTTCATTCTGTATTACGTTTTTTTGCAAAATTGTTTAGATGAGTGGTAATATTTAAATAAAACATATTTAACTATATACATCAAGTCTTGGTGGGATTAGAGAACCTACCGTGACAAGCATACAATGCACGTCCAAGGGCTCGGCGCTCTCTTCCCCTGCCTCCAGAATTTCTTCCAAGCGCTTGACACCCCGCAGCCGGACAATGTTGATGTCGTTTTCGCAGCAAAATGCCTGGATCAGGGTGAAATGTATCTGCAGGGCGATGTCGCTCTCGTCCTCATCGTCAGCCGCCAGGAGACACATAACTACACTGTCTGGGTCACTGCACGGGACAAGAAAACGAGATGCTCAGAATGACGAAGACAACAATAAAGAGTACTATTCAATCGATCTGGGAAACAGCGCTGCAACAAGTTGTACAAGTTGCAGCTATTGTAAAAAATCAACTAAACAATACTTACACATTCATTAGTTTCGCCGACTCGTAGACACCAACGGTTAAACAACCCTGGCGTTGCGCTGCCACCAACAACTCTTCTAAAGCTTGGTCAATTGTCTGCATCCTGGAGAGAAGAAAACATTTTTCTTTTAAAAACATTTCAGATTTTCAAGACAAGGTATTTTCCACATCGTGGAATAAAAACCTCTCATACAGAACAAGTGCATGTTTTAAAATTGAGCAAAGATGAAATGTGCTTACTTTTTGCCGGTATTGTCAGTTCCAATAGTATCTTCCAGAGTCATATTGCAGTAATTAAGTCCAAGATTAAAACGAGCTCGCGAGTGCAACAATGAAACTATATGTTGCAAACTTCGCAGTTGAGTGTAACAATCCCAGGCGCCGCAGGACGATCTTTATCAAGTCGATACAAATTCCACTCGGATTCTCTCTGTGACTCCGGAGCTAGGGCTGGCAGCCTTTAAATACTCAGTGCGAACCACCCACCGCTTCATTTCCATATTACTCTCGCAATTGGCAGTCAACAACACGTGGGCACTCCAGCAGATGTCGCGTTTTTTTTTCCGCCTTGGAGGGAAATTCCTTGTTTCTCGATCTCGGTTTTGTTTTCTGGTGTCTGCAGATTTCTCCGTGACTAAGATTCGCGTGCTGGGGGGGTTATTAAATCGCAGACTTGCCTTTATTGGATTGAAATGAATTCAAATCTCCACGAAGAAAACCGCATAATGCAATGTGACATACTCTCTTGATTTCTCGACAATAAGGTGTGCACGCGCCTGTATATCGTCTACAATGCCTTATTTATTTCGAAATTTTAAATGACACAAAATAGTTATGCAAAACTTAACATCGAATCAACAAAACAAAACATCCCGGACGTTGTTAAAAGATGATTGACGAGAAATCTTGCAGAAATATTCTAAATTAATTGTCTATTTCCTGCACATAAGTAGGGATACTCATAATTATGCATCTAGTACATGTAGTTTGAACATTCTGCGAGATTTCAATTTGCACTTATTGATCAAACTTAATCTGCAACCGGCTCTACTAGTAATTTAGTGTGTGGATTGTAGGTGAAACTAAATATTAAACTTGCGCAAAGGCTTTCCTCGTATGAGCTGACTGCACTAGGAAATCTAAGGCACTTTGGTGTTCTGGAGTACAAAGCATTACTAAATGTACTTTACTTGTTATTAATAGTACATTCTGTGCATGATGAAAAGAAAATTGAACTGTAAATAACTAGTCTCCCCCTCTCTAGTTTCCAATGGAGAGTATTGATTGTGCCTAACGAGACATTGGTATCGATTTAAAAAAAAATCACACGCAGACCTCACAACGTACTTTGTAAAAAATAAACCATAGCAAAATGATTAATATAATTACAAAGGGTTATGCAAAAGATCGTAAACATGTTTTGCATGGTGATAGTTCACATTTTACGCTGTCATTTTTTCCTGTGATCTTTCGGACTGTTTACCTTTAACATCAAGAACAGGTGTTGGTAACATAGCATGTTACATAGAGCAAACCCATGAACAACGACCCCCCCCCCCCCCCCTTCCCCCTCCCCCACTTCAAATGTCCCCACGCGTAAACAAAATGTCCTAGATTTCTTCGTTGTATTTGGCTGCAACAGATCGATCCTTTTCCAAAGATCAATTGTGTTTGCAAGTATCTTTAAATCACGTGGTGTGTAAAATTGAAAAACACACACACACAAAGTGCTGGACAGCTCAGCGGGTCAGGCAGCATCTCTGGAAGACGTGGACAGGCATTCTGAAGGCGTTCAACCCTTCTGAAGAAGTCCCAATTCGAAACGTCGCCTATCTATGTCCTCGAGAGATGCTGCTGCTGAGTTACTCCAGGACATTGTGTCTTTTTTGTAAACCAGAATCTGCAGTTCCTTATGTGTAAAATTAAGACAACCTGAACAAATATATATATTCCAAACGGAATGCACGTTTATTGTTCGCGCCTCCCTACACCCTAAAAGCCGTTGAAAATAACTTAGCTCGTAAACATGTGCAGAAATAAAAACATTTACAACAATAAACACTCGGACAGCGCCGCCTGGCAGCCCCATCATAGTACTGCTACGTCTGTTACTGGGTCACCGTTTCCATCTAGTGTTGAACTGAAGAAGCACACACTATTGGTAAGATTTCCAGAATTAAGGTACCCTGTATCTGTTTAAATTTTGGCATGATTGGATTTTGGCAATTGCAAAGAGTGTGTGATAGATCATTTGAGGATGTACTGGTTGTCATTGAGCATTTTAAGCAGATCTTTAATTTTCATGTGTCAATGCATTTAGTTTCCTAATGGTTGTCTATTGACCACTGGGGTCAAGATCAAGAGTGTTTGTCATATACGCCAGATAAGAATAGGGACATTGAAATTCATACTTACTGCATCCTTGCATTAGATACAACAATAACAATAAATGTACAAGAAATTATAATTTATTCTAAGTAAACAAGACCATGATAGTGCACAATTCAAAGTATGTGGAACAACTGTAATTCAATGCTGAGGTGGGGTTATGGTTGGGATTATCAAGTCATAGAGCACGGAAACAGGCCCTTCAGGCCAACTTGTCCATGCTGACCAAGATGCCCCATCTAAGCTAACCTGCCTGCGTTTGGCCCATATCCCTCTAAACCTTTACTATCAATGCACCTGACCATGGGTTGTGCAGGATGGTTCAAGAATGTTATGTTTGCTGTTCCTGAAGCTAGAGGTAAAAGTTCTCAGGCTCCAGTACCTTCTTCCTGGTGGTAACAGTGAGAAGAGAGTATGGCCAGGATTGCATGGGTCTTTGATCATATTAGCTGCTTTCTTGGGCAGCACTTCCTGTAGATCCTTTTGATGGTGGGGAAATCAGTGCCCATGATGAATTGGCGTTGTCCATCACTTTCTGCAACCTTCTTCATTCTTGAACCTTTTAATTTCCAAAATGTGCTATGATGTCTGTATGCTCTCCTCTGTGCACCTGTAGATGTTCGGAAGAGTATTTGGCAACAAGTTCCTCAAACTTTTGAGGAAGTAGAAGCATTGGTGAGCTTTCTTTGTGATTGCATCAATGTGGTGGGCCCAGGCTATATCCTCAACAATGTGCTTGCTCAGGAACCTGAAGCTGTTAACTCTTTCCACCATTGCCCCATCTGTGAAGGAAGGTGTATGGTGTCTTAGTTCATTACAGAAATCAACAATTAGCTCCTTGGTCTTGCTAACGTTAAGAGTAAGTTTGTTGTTCTGGCACCGCTCAACAGTTTATTGATCTTTATTCTGATTAATCGTTTCTGGTTATTCATCCAATGATGGTAAATTTTAAAATGGTATTCGGCTGTGTCTGGCTTTATAATAATGGGTGTAGAGTAGAGCAGGGGGCTGAGCACACAGCTCTGGGGTGCATTTGTGCTTATGCTCAGCGAAGAAGAGGTGTTATTGCCAATCGTTACTGAACAATGGCTGATCATTCAGGACCATGTCTAGAACATCATCCAGTCTATTGTCCATTCGGTTCCAGTCACTCCTATGCCTCCCCCAACCAGCTCTGTACAGCACTCTTTGTCATAGTTGTATTTTTCAATCACTGCCTATATGCAGTAAGAAGATGCCACAAGGATTGGTATTGTTGGTCCTGTTATTTACAAATCTATATCATTGACTTGGATGAGAGGATCAGATGTGATAAATCCAAGTTTACTGATGATACAAAGATGTGTGCAGTAGTGTAGGTTTTGAGAGAGATACTGGGAGATTTCAGAGGGTAGTGAATTGCTGGTACTCCTTACCCTGGATGATGTACATCAATAGAAATAGTTTATGGGCATGTCTGGAAAGCATAATGGCTTCCTGCACATCGACATGTTACTTTGCACCTAGTACGCCAAGGTCTATAGTGCGGTGCCCTCTTCCAGGTCAGCTTAATTCCTGCTTGATGGCCAGTGTTTGCACCTCTGGTTTAAGAAGTTCTTGCCACCTGTAGCTGGTGTGGACTTGTCACAATGTCGCTCCTTTGCTGATTTGCCCTGTCAAGTCAATAGCGCTAGCGCAGTCTTGAGTCTAAAAGCATTGATACGAACAGATAACAAAAACATACTGTTCTACAGTCAAGAGTCATGAGTTAATCAGCAATTGTGATATTTGCATCTATTTTCAGAGACTGTCAACTTTAGTCCCATTGTTCCTCCAGCTAGCTGTTGCTAGGAGATTCTGGGCTTTTATATTCCTAGTTGTTGAATGAAGGAGATGATAGTACATCAGATGATCATTTCCTGGATTATGCAAGGTTGTACTCTATTTTGGCAAACTGAAGAGGAAAAAAAACAATGAGCAAAACCTCTTTTGCGCTGAGCTCCTTTGTTATTTTTCTTTTTAATACAGTTTTGATGATTTCTTGTCCACCAGGAGGGTCACTGTTAATTACCAGGAATGCTAGTTGATTATATGAAATCTTACAATACAGAGAACATTTATAACATCCTTTTCAATGATTTACTGCAAATCAAGTAACATGCCATATACTTTGAACTAAACAGGGATTTTTGATCAATGTGGTTAATACTACCAGAGCTCATAAAGTTATAAGAATCTCTCAATCCATAATTCAGTTACTTCCTGAATGTTCAAAAGTCCATGTCATAGGACAAGATTAGGCCATTCAGTCCATTTAGTCTACTCCACCATTCAATCATGGCTAATCTATCTCTCCTGCTCAACCCATTTTCCTGCTTTCTCCCCATAAACCCCTGACACACTTACTAATCAAGAATCTGTCAATGCCTGCCATAAATACATCAATGACTTGGCCTCCACAGACATCTGTGGCAATGAATTTCACAGGTTCAGCACCATCTGACTAAAGAAATTCCTCTTCATCTCATTTCGCAAGGTATGTGCTTTAATTCTGATATTGTTAACTTCTAAAGTCCAAGTTCAAAATCCATCCAATGTGTGCAGAACTGCTAGACGTCAGCTCTAAATTTGCATTTTAATATGCTGCCATACCGTCACTGAATAATTTATAGGAAACAATTTGCATTGACAAGGTGTCTGTCAAGGTACTTAACAGTAGCATTATCAAATAGAAATTGACAACATTTGATACCAAGCCCCAGAAAGACACATTAAGACAAATGACCAAAGGGAAGACCAATGTTTGTTGGAAATTTGAACCCAAAGCGGTAAATGATGGACATACACATTAGCTCAGGCATTATTTGTGGAGAGAGAATCAAGTTAACATTTCATGAAAAGTTTAACATTTGGTGAAAGAGTGAGATAGCAATAACTGTTCTAACTTTTTTTAATTGTAAGTTCTCCATTAGGTCCTTTCTTAGTATCTTTCATTTAAGATTAAATAAAATAAAATTTTGCAGACGGGCAGCAACACAAAAAATATGGTGAGATACTAGTGCAGTACACATTGATGCTATCTCGCCAGAAGTGCAGTCTTTTGCAACAGGCATAAATTGACATCATATTTGTCATCATGGGGATTTGAAAAAAATAATGCTGTATTATATTGATTTCTAAATTAATGATCGCAGGGTGTCCCAAAGTACTTTACATCATGATGTTGTTGTGGCAGCATATTTTCAGAAATACCGCAGTCCATTTATAAGTTGCAAGATTCCCATAAATAGCAATGTGATAACGATCAAATCATCTGGTTTGTTTTATTGATTTTGTTTGAGAAAGAAACATTGGCTAAAATATCAGGAAGAACTCTCCTGCAAGTTCTTCCTAATAGTGGCATGGGACCTCTTAGATGTCAGAATGCAAACGGGTATCAGTTTAAGCTTTCATCTGAAAAGTGGCATCTCCAACAATACCTCACTCAGTATTTCACTGAATAGTCAACCTAGTTTTTTTTCCCTTGTGCCTCTAAAGCAAAACGTGAACTCATCATTGTCTGAGAATGTTACCTATAAGCCACAGCTGACAGCTCTTCTGATCTTGTATCTCAGCCCTCAGCAGCAATTGCCCTCAATTTTCTTCATTACCGTTGGGACTTGAGAGTCTCTATGAATGCAACAAATAATTGGATTAGTTTAAATTACCAGTTCTGTTTTTACAAATATCTAATAATTCTCACGGCCGAGGAGCAGCGAGGGCTATAAATATTGTTGAATCCACAATTTTTGAAAGATTTTCTCTGTCTTTAAATAACCTCGTTATCAATATACAGGTATCAGATTTGCATTTTCTCAGTTAACCTTTGATAGTGTTATACTGTTGGCGTTGTCTTTTGCATAAGAAATTACATTTAGACTCCACCAATTTTTCCGTTTGTCCATTGAAGGCACTGACTGAATTGAGCCCTGATCCCTTCCAATACTTTGTCTTTTAGTTATTACTCAAATGTGTAACTAGCGAACGAGTATCATTTGGCTCAGTATGGCGTAGTTAGCCTCTCGGTTATTAAAGAACTGGAAGGAACACAGCAAATATAATGCCAATATCTACACAGTATAGTAAAAATAAGCTTTAACATAAATGATGATTTCTCTTCCCAAACTTTCCTCTCCTTTGAGATCTTACATAGAAGTTAATTCTATCATAATAATTCATCACCATGGTACAGCGTTAGAGTTGATGCCTTACAGTACCAGAGACCCGGGTTCAATCCTGACTGAGGTTGCTGTCTGTACAAAGTTAGTACGTTCTCTCTGTGGTCTGCATTGGTTTTTCCCGGGGTGCTCCAGTTTCCTCCCACATTCCAAAGACTTAGAGGTTTGTAGGTTAAGTGTGTAGGATAGTGTCTATGGGATGATCGCTGGTCGACGTGGACTCGATGGGCTGAAGGGCCTGTTTCTGCAATGTCTCTCTGAAAAAAATATGTTCTAGTAACTCTTTATTTGGAGAGCTGAGGCTGCTGTGAATCAATTGGGATGGTACAGGACTTGGGAGGTACAGCAGGCAGTGAAGAAAGTGAATGGCATGTTGGCATTTATAATAATAGGAGTCGAGTATAGGAGCAAAGAGCTCCTTCTGCAGATGTACAGGACCATAGTGAGACCACACCTTGTGTATTGTGTGCAGTTTTGGTCCCCTAACTTGAGGAAGGACATTCTTGCCATTGAGGGAGTGCAGCGTAGGTTTACAAGGTTAATTCCCGGGATGGCGGGACTGTCATATGCTGAGAGAATGGAGCAGCTGGGCTTGTACACTATGGAGTTTAGAAGGATGCGAGGGTATCTTATTGAAACATATAAGATTGTTAAGGGTTTGGATATACTAGATGCAGGAAACATGTTCCCGATGTTGGGGGCCACTGTTTTAAGAATAAGGGGTAAGCCATTTACAAAGGAGACGAGGAAACACTTTTTCTCACAGAGTTGTGAGTCTGTGGAATTTTCTGCCTCAGAGAGCGGTGGAGGCCGGTTTTCTGGATACTTTCAAGAGAGAGCTAGATAGGGCTCTTAAAGTTAGCAGTCAGGGGATATGGGGAGAAGGCAAGAATGGGGTACTGATTGGGGATGATCAGCCATGATCACATTGAATGGCGGTGCTGGCTCGAAGGGCCGAATGGCCTACTCCTGCACCTATTGCCTATTGTCTATTTTTTAAAAACTATTAAAGATGCCATGTGAATGTGATTTGCTGGTGTCATTTCAGTTGAGGGAACTTTCTCTTTAAGAAAAGTTCCCTTCACCAATCTTAGCAATAAAAAGTTAAGAATGCTCTCTAGGATATGTCTTCTTCTTCTTCTTCTTCTTCTTCTTCTTCTTCTTCTTCTTCTTCTTCTTCTTCTTCCTCTTCTTCTTCTTCTTCTTTCTCTTCTTCTTCTTCTTCTTCTTCTTCTTCTTCTTCTTCTTCTTCTTCTTCTTCTTCTTCTTTTCTTTTTCTTCTTCTTTTTCCTTCTTCTTCTTCTTCTTCCTTCTTTTTCTTCTTTTTCCTTCTTCTTCTTCTTCTTTTCTTCTTCTTTCCATCTTGTTACAAATATTGACCTCGCTGTCGTCGTCCATCCTGAAAAGGACTGAAACAGTTGGAGCTACCTGCAGATTCTTTACACTACGCTGCAGCTGTCACATTGTGCGGGGTGAGATCATATGGGCCAATAGAGTGTTGCTGAACTTTACTCGTGCTGAATCACATTGACAGGCATGTGGCAATAATGAGAATGATTTCATACTATAGTCCATCTGCTCATGATTTCACAAGCATACCGCACCAAAACTGTATACATTTACTGTGAGATGGTCATTCAAATGTATTTACATTGTTTACTCCACATTTTAATTGTATTTTTTTCTACAATTTGCTCTGGGATTTGGCTGCACAGTGACTCGTTGGCCTTTGCTGAAATATTCAAATAGAACCCCAAAGGTGATGGGTTGATTTTGTTCTTTTGAATTCAATATGGTTGATACATGGAATTATGCTACATATAATTTTGCAGCACAAACCAAATGAATTTTCTCTCATATGACATAATTGGCAGGCACGGATTATTGATACGGGACGATCAGCCATGATCACAATGAATGGCGGTGCTGGCTCGAAGGGCCGAATGACCTTCTCCTGAACCTATTTTCTTTGTTTCTATGATTTCCATCAACATTTACTCTTTTCCTATCTTTTGGGTTCTTGATGCTCATCTCAACCAGTTAAATGATAACTAGTTCCAAATTCTAAATTATACTCTGAATAATTAAGTTTCCCCTAAATTCTTTATATGATTTATTCATGACTTTTATATTTATGCCCCCTATAGTTGACCCCAGAGATAGAAATATTAGCTGAGAATGCAGAGCTTTATTCATTCAGAACTACATGACTGAAAACATGTACATTATGTGGAATGAATCATGAACATTATGTGGAATGATTCATGACAATGACCATTTTAGGATAATTCACAAATGCAACCAGGCCTTTCTTGACTGGCATTGGACTTGCAAATTCAGGGATTATTATTATTCCCCATGCCAGGAAAACTGGTTCATTTTTTCCCAGAAATTATGGTCAAGGAGACAAATATCTTTTAATGGTGAATCACCCTATAACATGTCTATCACCCAATAATTATCTCTGCACCTCATCTTCTGACTCCTTGACAAACCAATGGTCCCCTGAGATTCCTTCTGAATGTCCTGATCCCTAAAGGTTCCGATTCATAGGAAGGCTATGATACATTGGAGCCATGATGTTTCCTCTAAAAACCTACTAACTCGCTAGTTTTTCAGTTCCCCAAGGTCTTGATCACCTGACACCCTGACGCTCTGATAGCCCTAAGGTCATGGGCACCTAAGACTCCGACACCCTCCTTATCACCCCAATCCCCCTATCATTGATTTCACTCCAAAGACCGCAAACTTCAACCCAAAATTAATTTTATCCCTGATACTTTAATAGCCAGCTGTATCATCAGCTCCCAAACCCTGAAGCTATCTATGCACCCAAGAATTGTGATAAACATAAGAAATATGCAAAAGGATAAGTATATTGAACCCTCATGCCTTCTCCTTATTAAAAAAGATTTTCTATATCAACTACACTCTCTGATTTTTGTAATGACCTGTGTAGAGAACTTGGCAGAGAAACCTAAGCAGGCAAAAAAGAATGGCAAGGCTGAAATAAGTAATGATTTCATTCTTTGGAAAAACAAAAAGTAACCTTCAGGTTCAATGCACAGTGCACTCTTTCCCCAAACCCACACCAACATCTATCAGGGGGAGGAGCCATCTTGGAGCCATCTAACCAGCAGCCGTCCGTTAAACTTGCTTTTTTATAAAGTTATTTAGTTAGTCCTATCTCGTCCGTTTGGAGAAATTGGCTTTTTAATGTGGGGGGTAGGGGGCAATTTTATTTCTAGGTCCCTACCTGGTCGGTGAGGCAGCTTTTTCTCCGGGCTGCCCGTCGACCCGTCCTCATGGCCTACCAGCGGGCTTGGAGCGCTGTTTCCTGGCGGGGACCGCCCAGCACCTTGGCCTCGGTGGCGGCACAATGCTGGAGCGCTATCGTGGAGCGGAGCGGGCGATGCCTTGCCTGGGTCGCCGCGCTGGATCGACGCGCTGGAGCTCCGGTGAGCTGGACCGCCGAGAGCAACACCTCCGGGCTGCGGGACTGTGGAGCGGAGCGGGCGGCGCCGATTTCAACATCGGGAGCCTGGGAGCTCCAAACCGGCGCGGCCTTGTCGGCTTCGGAAGCCGCGGTCTACAGCTTGGAAGCGGCCGTTCCAGGTGGCCCAGCCGCGGAGAGGACTCTCCCGACGCCGGGGCAAGACCACCCGGTGAGAACGGCCAGGAACATCGGGCCTCCGTAGAGGCAACTGCGGTGGCCTCAATAGGCCTGACTTTGGGGTGAACTTGGGGCTGGGGACTTGACATTGTGCCTTCCCCCAATGGTATCCATTGTGGGGGGGATGATTTTCTGTCTCTACGTAATCCTGTTAGTCTTTGTCCAAGATGGCTGCCGTGAAGGGAGAGTGGACGCTAGCGCGCTTTAGCTGCCGCTGCTCTCTCTTCACATTGTGTTTTTGATTTTCTGTTTTTGGACTGAATTCTGTTTTTAGTTTGTGTCTCTGTGATGTCTTTATTATTTATTTTACTCTGATAATATGTTTATATTCCTGTTAATCTATGTAAGGTGTCCTTGAGATGTCTGAAAGGCGCCCAACAAATAAAATGTATTATTATTATTATTATTAACTTACAAAAAGCCAGGACTCATTCCATTAGATCTCTAGATATGACCACATCCTTGCACCATTTCTGTTGTTGCCTGTGGTCCTTAACTGCCTTATTCAAGTGAAACAGCATTCTCTGCTATTTAATATTGGGCCAATTCAAAAATTCAGACTAAGGGAATCAAGTGATTGAAGAATAGGCGAAGAAAGTAGAGTTGAGATTTAGGAGGGGACATATGATACTGTTCAGTGATAGGGCAGGCACAATGGGAAGGATGACCTATTGCTGCTCGTACTTCTTAAGTTCCTTACTAAATACTGGAGACACAGTTGTTTAAAGTCTCTCACTAACTCTTCTTGTGTACCATCCGAACCCTAACAAATTAGGCCCCAGATGATGCGTGGTCAATTGAAGAAAGAGTTACTGATCAAGATCTCAAACCCAGCTCAAAAGTTATGACAAAAGTCTTAAGAAGGGTCTCGACCCGAAACGTCACCCATTCCTTCTCTTGAGAGACGCTGCTTGTCCAGCATTTTGTGTCTACCTTAAACAATTATGACCTTCCATGTAGCAGTGATCCTTGCCTTCTTATGTTCTTCTGACCCAGACTACCTACTAGCAGACATCTCAATGCATTTGGAAAATAACATTTACATTGTCCCAGCAAAATCCTCCAAACTCTATGCAAGAATAAGAGAACTAAAGTTAATGCCCTCTCTTAGTCCAACATTCCCAATATTAAGAGTACTCTCAATCTGCTACATCGCACTGGCCACATCATGGCTGACGCAGGACTTCTGAAACAGACCTTTTATTCTGAGTTTTATAATGAAGGAGATTACCAGAGAAAGAGATTTAAGGTTGTGCTTAAAATTTATTTGAACAAGTGCACCATCCCCAAGGAACCTCTGGCACACAACTGTTCAAAGTAAAGAAGCTTTCAAGATGTTTTTTTAAACCTCAAGGCCATGCATTGGGAGCACATGGAAACCCTGCATAAGAATTGGAAGGAATGCACTGCCTCACAGACTAGCCAGCTGCCCACTCTGTCAACCACCACTTGACACATTAGTTGAAGGATCTATAGTTCCCATATTGTCTTCCACCCCCATTGCAGTACACCCCAAAAAATAAATCTAAGCAGGTCATCCATGATCTTATGGAATTGTCCTGAATGAAGTTGAGAAAGCATATTTTTCTCATAGATGATCCTATTAAATGATTTGCACACATACCCATGGGACATTGAGCTGGTATCCTAATTTTTTTTTAAATCTCAGGAGTGCAAATGTCATTTGCTGTAGTTTGCCTGATTCACTGGAGGAGAGGAAGCAGCTCAGCACAAATGAATGAATAATCATCCAGATGGTGCTTTACCCACTAAACCATTGGAAAACTCTCCTCAGCTTAAAGTAAGTAAATAGTTTATCAAACCAAACACTCTAACCTTTCAACCCATTTTGTTAATGCTGTAGTCAACAATCTTCTTATTTTTCTGGTAATTTACCAAATGTGTTCTCTTCCTCAGAGTAGACAAGGATAGTTTAGAGTTTCCATTTAAGGGTTTTACTTACCCTTTCCTGAGTAGATATCTAGTGTTTTCTATTTGTCCCCAGCAATTTTCTGCCCATTCATTTGAGCAGAATATGGAAAATATCCACCTCATAGATTGAAAATCCTGGTTGAAATCTATGACTGAACAACTAGTATAGGGAAGGGATATCATATGAGTGTTGTGTTGTATTTTCTATGACTGCTCTTCTTTGTATAACAAAAAAGCATGAAAGATTTGTGCTAGCAAATACATCATCCCACATGAAACAGAGTTTATGCCATGTGTGCATGGAAGTGATGAAATACTTTTTACACCAAAGGAAAAACCAACATGAAACAAGCATTTCCCATTTGACTGGGCATTATCACAATTACTGGATACCCATTCCTTTGAAACCAAGCTAACTGATTCAAAACCAAATGACTATTATCCTGGTCTAGACAATGCCGGGTAAGCAGAGCGGTGGTTTCAGCTCATAGTGCATGGAGGTTGGGATGATGCATTGGTCTATTTCAGAGGTCTCTTTTAAACATGCTAGAGGAACCATACGGAGCTGCTACTTTTATTTGCATTGTAACAAAATACACCTTCTTCCCATGGAAAATAATATGTCGAAGAGAAAACAGGACAAGAGATAATTGACCTATTAATTCTGTTTTTTGCTTCGCAAATTCTGCCTGGGTTGCTAATTCTGGCATTTTGTGTTTTTACAATGGGAGAAGATACTCCACTCCATTCAAATGGGCCTACATTGATTCCATTACCAAGAATCTAAATGCAACACAAACATTTTAAGTGGTTTTAGCTCGGTATCCTGCTGTTTGAGTCAATAATTCTGATGAATTGGAGAGTTGTTTTCACCAGAAGTACAGGCACATCTTGCCTGCCGCATGCAATAATTTGCACAACAAATTTGGCTTAACCCTTCAAATGATGAATGTCTTTCACAGCTTCCTGTTTGAGATTCCTCCAACCCCTACCTTCCCTCCCCCCCACCCCTACTTCACCTCCCATCCCTATTTTTCCATTTCTCATCCCCAGCCACTAGTCCACCTGGTCCTAGTCACTTATCCAACTTCAGACATTTCAGCTTCCCAAGCACCTTCTTCTTAGTAATAACAACTCCACTAACCTCTGCCCCCCGACTCTCTTGAATTTCCGCTGTGAAGACTGATGCATGGAACTGATTCAATTTGTCTGCCATAGAGTCATATAATAATACAATGTGGAAACAGGTTCTTCAGCCCAACTTGCCCAACCGGCCAACAATGTCCCAGCTACACGAGTCCCACTTGCCTGTGCTTGGTCCATATCCCTTCAAACCTGTTCTATCCATGTACCAGGGATCGTCTCAGCCTCAACTACTTCCTCTGGAAGCTTGTTCCATACACCCACCACCCTTTGTCTGAAAATGTTACCCCTCGGATTCCTATTAAATCTTTTCCCCTCACCTTGAACCTCTGTCCTCTGGTCCTCGATTGCCCTACTCTGGGCAAGAGACTCTGTGCATCTACCCGATTTATTCCTCTCATGATTTTGTGCACCTCTATAAGATCCCCCATCATCCTCCTGCGCTCCATGGAATAGAGACCCAGCCTACTCAACCTCTCCCTATAGCTCACACCCTCTAGTCCTGGCAACATCCTCGTAAATCTTTTCTGAACCTTTGATAATATCTTTCCTATAACATGGTGCCCAGAACTGAACACAATATTCTCAATGCGGTCTCATCAACGTCTTATACAACTGCAACATGACCTCCCAACATCTATACTCAATACTCTGACTGATGGAGGCCAATGTGCCAAAAGCCGTTTTGACCACCTTATCTACCTGCGACTCAACCTTCAAGGAGCCATGCATCAGCACTCCCGGATCCCTCTGCTCTGCAACACTCTCCAGAGGCCTAACATTCACTGTGTAGGTCCTGCCCTTGTTAAACATCTCAAAATGCAACACCTCACACTTCTCGGTATTAAATTCCATCAACCATTCTTCTGCCCACCTGGCCAATCGATCCATATCCTGTTGCCATATCCATATCTTTCACAACCATCTTTATTCCACATCAAATGTATGCAGCTCATAAACTAGTCTTCAATGTGCTTGTTTTTACAGCTTACTTCCTCAATTTAAAAGCAAAGTAGCAGGCTTAGTGTTGTTCCACTGAAGTTTGCAAGTTAATTAATTCCAGGTGTTGCTCTTTCAGTGTTTTTAAAATGTTGAATAGTACTGTAAACCTATTTTACAATTTTGGTTCATAATCTATTCGAAGAACTACTGCCAAATTTCAAGTTATGCATTGAGATAGATATTATTTAACAAAGCTATTATTTGACTTTTTTCAGGGTATATCAAAGTTTCCTGAACTAAAGATGTAAACTTGTGGACCACATTGTATGTCAATAGCCTAGTCTTGGAAAATGGTCTGTGGGGATATGGTAGGTTGCCCGAATCACCTTTGTTTCCGGGAAATGGCTTCAGACTGTCTGGTACCTTCAGAATTCCAGGCAGAGTCCTTGCATTACCCACCCTAATTTATTTACACCCACAGATGATTTATTCATGGTTATTATGGTAAATGTGTCACTAACAGTTGAGTTAAGCTGTACAGTGGTGGAGAATCTCAGTATCCAGTAAACACAAGATGACATCTATAGAGAACATGAGATATGTCATTCCCTCTATGGCTTCTCTTAGTGTTTCCAAGAATAATTGAATTACATAGTGGCATGACCAGAATGAGTTTGAAATTTATTTTTCTGGCACAGTGCCTCCAACTGACTCACCAGAATCATCTTGCTCCTCAGCTTTAATCATAGAGGCATGAGTGCATCCACTGAGTCAGATGATTATGACTTAAGTGCATGATCTAATGTGACATCGCCACACAGTGTGGATGCAGGAGACTGCAGAGGCTGAAATCAGGTGCAAAAACAAACTGCTGAAGGAACTCAGCAGGCGAAGCAGCATCTGCTGAGGGAAATGAATGGTCACATTTCAGGTCAAGACCATTTATCAGCACAGCAGACAAGGATCTTGACCTGCAACGTTGACTGTCCATTTCCCTCCACAGGTGCTGCCACACCCACTGAATTTTCCAGCATTTTGTTTGTTTTTAATTGCAACACGGTACAACTTAACCCGACAACTGGCCTTTTACCTCATTGCATTTGTTGTGCCTTAAAACTTAAAAAATGGCTATTATCCAAAATTACAACAATTACTATTTTTAAATAACTTTGTTGGTTGTAAGATGTTTAACTGCCTTAATGTAAAGAACCATCCTGAAAGGTTCCATGTAAATCCAACTTAATTATTACAATTTGATTTCTACCTTCAAACTGATTTTTGTAGGTGCATATTTTAACACTCTTCTCCCTTTGTTCTGTTCCTTTCGAAATGCAGTTCACAGCTTCCAGTTTTGACAAACACTTCCATCATTTAATTTGGAAACTAAAACTATAAAGGAACATGTTGTCAGTACTAGAATTTAATGCTGAGGTAATAATGATCTATCTCCATAGCCGACCAGACACTATGGTAAGTTTACATCTTAAATCATCATCATCATCATTCTTTATTGTCATCATGCAAAGCAACAAATTGTACAGTGCAAAATGAGAAGACGTTTCTCAGGGAATCGCATCGCACATAAAAACTTAAACATTTCACACATAAATAAAAACAATCCAGTTCCTGATAAAAACAGTACAAATAGTTTTTTTTAAAAGTGCAGGTAAAAAAGCAACATTAAAATACAATTTTAAAAAGTCATAAAATGTCCAGGGCAGCTGATTTAAGTGACCTGAGCCAGTGCCAGAGTTATTACTCAGTGCCAGTTATTAAATTGTCAGTGCAAAAGCAGCAGAATCAGGTGGAATGACTGTTTAGCAGCCTCACAGCCTGTGGAAGGAAGCTGTTTAGCAGTCTGGTTGGCCGGGCTTTGATGCTGCGGTATCTCTTTCCTGATGGCAGGAGATCTAGATATGTGTGGAGTGGGTGCAATCTGTCCTTTGCTATGCTCAGTGCTTTTTTCAGGCAGCGGCTCTGGAACAGTTCTTGGAAAATTCAGGGAACTTTGATATTCCCTCAAAAAAAACCAAGTAATAACTTTGTTAAATAATATCCATTTCAATGCATAACCTGAAATGTGGCAGTGTAGTTATTTGAATATCACCAAGTCAGAAATTGCCTGCTCCTGTCCCTGTTTAAATTCTATGTTATCTCAAGTCAACAATTTTCATCAGCACGTTGTCCAGAAAGCTTAACACCTTTTCTCTCTCTACAGATGCCAAGCACTCACAGCATTTTCTGTTTTAATTTTAGATTTCCACAAGGATTTCTGTAATATTTTACATTCATATCTCAGCATGCACTGGTATATCCACAGACACTCTTGTCCCACGGAATCTCTCCATCATGCTGTTTTTTAATTTGAGAATGCCACCCTCGACACTATTTTGCAATTTGCCGTATTTAACTTGCAAATAATATATTTTAATCCAGGGCATCTTTCAGTCTCTCACCAGTTGATGGCGTGTGAAATCCACCCCCATTTCCACCACCATCCTCCAACAATTTGAATCATGGGAACCTGTGTATGCATTGCACTTTGCTCTTGTTCGGAACAATTACGAAGGATTGGTGGGAGCTGGGAGAAGTGATCATCACATCTGACTCGGAAACAGGATATAAGTTTTAAAGTTCACACGCTGTGTGGGGAGGAAAACGAGACATAAATGACAAAAGGACAAGCAAACGCCTTGGCTTTGCGTAATGATTTACCTGTCTCAGGTTACGGAGGTAGGAGATTTTTGTTTAAATAATAATGAAAGGCTGAGACTAGAGGAGATTTGGGCGAAAGGCTGTTGAGGTTGTTGTGGGTGGGCGCTGGCTCCGCCGCCCGGGGTGTCCCGTGCTCGGTCCCGCGCTGCAGCCGTTGGGCTGGTATTGCTCGCTCGCGCGCGCGCCCGGCCGTTGGTGCCGCCAGGTGCGGGCGGGGAAAGGTGGCGGCCGCGACGGAGGGCGGCTTTGACGCCCCGGTGTTTTATTCGACGACACCGACGCGGACAGACACAGCCCGAGGGAGGTAACTGGATTTCTGACTGAAATGTGACCCTTCTCTATCGGTCGGTTCGGTAAATAACAGCCAAACGAGGCCGGGACCTCAGACCGGTGACCAGACAAGCAGCTACTTATTAGAGAAAATTTACACAAAGTGCTGGAGGAACTCAGGAGAACATGGGATAGGCGACGTTTCGGGTCGGGATCCCTGTTCAGACTGACTTGACAACGTAGTCTTCTTAGACTGACTATTTAAAGCTGGGGAGTGGGGTCAACCAGCGGGTCGGGCAGTGTGGTCTTGGTCTGACAGTTGTGCCCAGACGTGATAGAGTAGATGTGGATGCCCACTTGTGGCTCACTTGGAAAAACCGCTTACCACGAAGTCAGAAATCTGAGGGTTGAAGACCACTCCAGGAGGTTTGAGCATACATTTTCTTTAAAACTCCCATTCCCATACTGGCCTTTCTGTCCTGGGCCGCCTCCATTGCCAGAGTGAGGACAGACGTAAACTGGAGGAACAAGCACCACATATTCTGCTTGAGTAGCTTACATGCCAAAACCATTGAATTATACAATTTTAGAGATACTCGAACAACCCTTTCTTCCTCACGGCTCCCATTCTCCCCTTTGCCCCACCTGAATTTGCACCTATTTCTTCGTCCCCCACCCAGATTCCTTGCTCTGGCTTCATAATTTGCAACTTCAATCTTTTTCACACCTAATGTTTTTTTCATCTCCAGTCTTTGTCCAACCATCTTTCCATCAAAACTCCCCATCACTTGCATTCACCTATTAACCTGTCACACTTTGTCCTGCCTCCTCTTGTCCCAGCTTTCTCCCCCCCCCCCCCCCCCCCCCCCCCCCCCCCCACCCCCACAATCAATCAATGAAGAAGGATCCTAACCCAAAATGTCCCGCATCCCGGTTCTCCAAGGATGCTACCTGACCTGCTGAGTTACTTTAGCTCTTTGTGTCTTTTTTTGTAAACTAGCATCTGCAGTTCCTTGATTTCTACATAAAACGTTGTTGGCTCGGTTCGACTATGTTAAGCTTTTATAAATGACCAGCTATTTTGTTGGCATCAATTCTTCCAGCTCCCACCAAGGTGACCCCTTGCATCCATGGTGGAAGGGATCCTGAGAGTTCGGATCTACATACATTTGGAGAAGCAAAGACTGATTAGGGATAATAATTTGTGTGTGAGAAATTATGTCTCATCAATTTGATTGAGATCTTTGAACAGGTGACCAAGGAGATTGATAAGGGTAGTGCAGTAGAGATTGTTGGATGGACTTCAGCAAGGCATTTGACAAGGTAAGTGTTATAGGCTAGTCTGGAAGGTTGTTCACATGGGATTGAGGGTGAGCTAGCAGACTGGATAGAAAATTAGCTTGAAGGTAAGAAACAAGATGTTAATAGAGGGTTTCTTTTTTGGACTTGAAGCCTGTAACAACTGGTGAACCACATGCATTGGTGCTGGATCCGCTGCTGTTTGTTATTTATTGGATATGAATATAGATGGTGTTGTTAGTAAGTTTTTATGCAAAACACTAAAACTTGTGGTAGTGGATAGAGAAGAAGGTTATCTGTGATTACAATGGGATCTTAATCAACTGGGCCAATGAGCAAGGAATGGCAGATGGAGTTCAATTCAAATAAATGGGAGGTGTTGCATTTTTGTATAAAACAAGAGGGCAGGAATGGTAGGGCTCTGGGGAGTGTTGTAAACAAATCCCCCTGGCTGCCATTACATAATTCTATGAAGGTGGTGACACAGGTAGACAGGGTGGTGAAAGCTTGCCTTCATTGGTCAGTGTATTGAGTACAAGAGTTGGGATGTCAAGTTACAGCTGCTGAAGACATTGGAACAACTATATTTGGAGTACCATGTACAGTCCTGGTCACCCAGGATACAGGAATGATGCTTGCACTGATTGTGATATCTTGAAGCTGAGTCACAATCTCAAAAGAAGGGCCAGTTACCTGGGATGAAATGGAATCACCCAGAGAAAAGTGTACCTTTGGAATTCTCCATCTGGGATGGCCGTGAAGATTTTGTATATTTAGTTTCTTAAGTTTATTCAAGGCAGGGATTAATGAATGTTTGGATATTTAGGAAATGGAGGAATACAGGAAAGTGGCGCTGAGGTAAATAATTTGCCATGATCTTATTGAATGATAGAATAGTTGCTTCTATTTCTAACATTGTCTTCCTTTACACTTTTACCAATGATTCAACATGACAGAGGACACAAGTTGACTGGAGCAAGTTATTTGAGGGAAAAGGAACATCAGCCAAGTGGGATGTTTTTAAAAGTGTGCTGAAAAAAGCTCAGGATTTGTACATCCCTGTAAGAGTGAAGAGCAAAGCAGGCAAATATAAGGAAGCTTGGCTGACGTGGGAAATTGAGGTATTGGTCAAAAACAAGAAGGCTGCATGGGACGGGTAAGAGGCAGCTGGGTTCAAGTGCACCGCTGGAGGTGTTTCGCGAACTAAGGAGTAAACTGAAAAAGGAAATCAGAAAGGCAAAAAGGGCCCGGAGATAACTCAGGCGGGTGGCATTAAGGACAATACCAAAAGATTTTATAAATGCATAATGGGAAAAAGGGTAACGAGAGAGGGTGGGTCCTCTCAGGAATCAAAACGGTCACCTCCTTGTGGAGCCACAGGAGATGGGCAAGTTCCTCAATGAGTATTTCTTCTCTGTATTTATTGAGGAGAAAGACAGTAGGACGGAGGAAATTGGGGCAGTTAATGGAAGTGTCTTGAGAGCAGTCAGTGTTACTGTCGAAGAAGTACTGAAGGTACTATCGTGTATGAAGGTAGATAAATCTCCAGGGGCTGATCAGATATAGCCGAGGACATTGAGGGAAACTAGAGAGGAAATTGTGGGAGCCCTGGTTGAAATTTACCAGTCGTCCTTAAATACAGGAGAGGTGCCGGAAGACTGGAGGGTGGCAAATGTTGTGCCTCTATTCAAGATGGGGTGCAGGGAAAATGCTGGGAACCAAAGGCCGGTGAGCTTATCATCTGTACTTGGAAAGCTATTAGAGAGTATTCTGAGGGATAGGTTATACAGGCATTTGGATGGGCAAAGGCTGATTAGGGATAGTCAGCGTGGTTTTGTACGTGGGAGGTTGTGTCTCACAAATCTGATTGTGTGTTTTGAAGACATGACCAAAAAGGTTGATGAGTGTAGAGCTCTAGATGTTGTATACATGGATTTCAGTAAGGCATTCAACAAGGTTCCACATGGTAGGCTGCTCTGGAAGGTCAGATCGCATGGGATCCAAGGAGAGATAGTTGAATGGATAGCAAATTGGCTTCATAGAAGGAAGCAGAGGGTGATGGTGGAAGGTTGCTTCTTGGACTGGAGGGTTGTGACTAGTGGTGTGCCTCGGGGTTCGGTGCTGGGCTCGTTACTGTTTGTCATCTACGTCAATGATTTGGATGAGAACATACAGGGCAAGATTAGCAAGTTTGCTGATGATACAAAGGTGGGTGGTTTTTCAGATAATGAAGATGGTTGTGATCTGGATCAATTGGCCAGATGGGCTGAGGAATGGTTGATGGAATTTAATTCAGAGAAATGTGAGGTGTTACATTTCGGGATGTCTAACAAGGGCAGGACCTACACAGAGAATGGTAGGCCTCTGGAGAGTGCTGTAGAGCAGAGGGATCTAGGAGTGCTGATGCATGGTTCCTTGAAGGTCGAGTCGCAGGTAGATCAGGTGATCAAAAAGGCTTTTGGCACATTGGCCTTCATCAGTCAGAGTATTGAGTTTTGACGTTGGAAGCTAATGTTGCAGTTGTGTAAGACGTTGGTGAGACTGCATTAGAGTATTGTGTTTTGGATGGCAAAAACCCCCCCACCTCCCCACTACCCCCACCTCCCCCACAACCCCCCCCCCCCCCACAACCTCCCCCTCCCCACCCCCCCCCCCCTACCCCCCCCTCCCCCCCCCCCCCTTTGATTTGAAGGCAACACCTGGTCTTGTCCATCCACTTATATTACTGGCAGAAAAAGTAATGAAAATGGATGTATTTAAAATGATCTTCTCCCACCTTGGTCAAATCAAGTCGAGAGAGTTTATTGTCATGTGTCCCAGATAGGACAATGAAATTCTTGCTTGCTGGAGTATGCCAGAATATTTTAGGCATAAACACAGATCAGATCAGTGTGATCTTGGGCATCTGAAAATGTGAAAAAAAAAAGAAATGAGGTCATACATACTGCAGGGGATTGACCAGTGTTTATTTAAATATGAAAGAAATTTGTCGAGTTTGTCGATACATGGACAGGAAGGGTCTAGAGGGGTGTAGGCCAAATGCAGGCAAATGGGACTAGCCCAGAATGCTAACTTGGCTGGCATTGACAAGTTGAGCCAAATAGCCTTTACAGCTCTATAACTCTCTGATTATGTGGATGGCAGAACAAGGGAGTCTAAAAAGAGGAAGTTATCATTATCTAGTTATGCCATTAAATTTGAACACTACATATAACTACAATGGTTTAATGAGGATTTGCAGGTTCGGTAGAACATTCACCTCATGCAGAGCACCTAACAGCAAAACAGTTTGAGTTTAGTTTAATTGTCACGTGAAAAGGCACAGTGAAAAGCTTTTGAGTGCAAACAAACTTCTTGAATGTGTAGAGAAGAAAATGTGCTGAAATTAATTTATAAATATGTTCTGCTGTGATGAAATGGCTGTCTTGTATTATTCTGGAGTGGGTTAATTCTGTTGTTAAAGCTATCACACAATCTGAACTTTTACCTCTTGACCACCTCCTTTTTTGTCTGCAGTCTTAGAATATATCTGTATTGCTGAGCTTTAAATGCATATTCTTTCCATTTACTTGGATGTTGCCACTCTTGCCAAATTATTTGGTTCCTTCCATATTAGTTAGTGGTGCTTTGAAATAAATAATAATTTTCTTATGATCCATATTGGTAAGGACATTATTTTAAAGTTATTTTAAATTTCCTTTGGGTTTAAGGATTAAAGTTCAGTATAGAATTGAAGTTATGTTATTGGACGGGTAAAGAAACTATTATGTTCTTTAAACTCATTGCTACCCATGCCTGCCTTTTCTGAGATGCAATTTTTTTTCTTCAGTTGTTGATGCATTTCTCAAACTTGGGAAATGTTTAGTGGCGCTCTCTGTGTTAATCATTACCTGTTTAGACTCTTTATCCCAACTAATTTTTCAGGTGTTCTGTGAAGCAGAAATACACTACCAATACCGTTTCATTGTATGGTAGCTGGTGTCATATTTCTTAAACATCTGAACGGTATCAGTTACTCTACCTGTTAAAAATCATAATAACCATTGCCTGGCTGTTAAAATTAGATCAGGAAATAAAATAAAAATGAAACCGTATAAGGTTAGCTCAGTAAACACTTCAGGTTTCAAGCTTTAAAAAAATGTCCAAGATTTTAATAGGTTGAGATGTTGCAAAACAAGTTTGAGTACCTTTTTGATCTGTTTAGCGCTTTTAGATCCACAAGATAATTGTAAATAATTAGGTATTTTTATGCTAATATCTAAACCAAACCTGTGTGGTACCATTTTTGCCTGTCTTTTCTTAGGTTGGTGGCAAGAAAGTTTGATCATTCAAAGATTTATCACCCTTAATATATTATCTTCCATTAAGAGCTTTCACAATCTGTGAGCTAAATTTAACCTTCCAGTTTTAAAAGGATTAAACTTATCCAATTTCAAAATTCCTACTCGTAATCCTGAAAGATAATATTAAAAAAGGATTGGAAAACCACGAAAATGGCAGGTATTTGTGTTGTGAACAGTTGGAAAAGAATAAAACTTTAGAGAATATCACAGGGTTGAAACCTGCAGGAGCAACATGTTTATATATGGAACTTTAATAAAAATGTTAATAACTGATTAAAACAATAAATAGACCAAGTGTAAACGTGTCTTATTTGGAAACAATCCTTTCAGTTAAAAGGATACATATATTATGCTGTTGTGCACAGAATTTGAAGTCAAGAGCCTTAATTTGCAATCAAACATCCATTTATGGAGCGAAGGAATTAGCAATGTTTCGGGCCGAAACGCTGAAGAAGGGTTTTGGCCCAAAACGTTGCCTATTTCCTTCGCTCCATAGGTGCTGCTACACCCGCTGAGTTTCTCCAGCTTTTTTGTGTACTGTACCTTCGATTTTCCAGCATCTGCAGTTCCTTCTGAAGAAGGGTTTCGGCTCGAAACATTGCCTATTTCCTTCGCTCCATAGATGCTGCTGCACCCGCTGAGTTTATTGTGTACCATCCATTGAAATGTTTCAGGCCAATGTTATTTTTCAAAGCAGCACCATGGAATAGTAGAAATTTGCAGTATGTAAGGAGTCCGCTGTGGTTAAAATCCTGAGCAATTTACGTTATTCACACATCCTAGCTTTCTGTACTTTGCCTAGGTAACTTACTGTTCCCATTTATTCAAGACTTGAAGAGAAAGCATAGGATCTGTCTCAAAGGCATTGTTATAGCACCTAATAACGTGACAGCACTTTGTTTCATTGTAATAGCATTTTAATTTGGGAGCCTGCTGTTGCCTTCTACGTTTTACCCCAACCTTAAATCATTGCCTAAATGCAATAAAAGGAACAGATGCAGTGAATAAATGTATAAGTATTTATATAACATCTTATCACATAAAGGTTCTTAAACCTTTGCACAGTAAACTGCTGCTTTATTGACTTCTGGATCTTAACATAACCAGAGTTTAAAATACAACATAATTTAATCGTCCTATGACATTTTTGTTTATTTATTCCAAACTAAAACATAAATGTGGCGCTGCAGCAAAGTTATTAGAATGTAAAAAAATGTTTGACTTGCCAGTGTTGTCCATATCCCTTTACTAGAAAGGAAAACAACTTTAAAAAACTGTTTCTTTATTGCTCTGCATTCATGCTCCTTTAACAAGGTGTGGTATAAATACAGTCCAATGGTTAACCAGACATTAGATATTATTTTGCTTTATAATTATTTTTCCTCTCACCCCTTCAATATCCAGATAAATCTAGATAATTATAATTTTAAGGATATTTGCAGCATCCTCAATCCTTGTAAAACCGAAGTCCCAGCCCAAATAGGTTGGCTTAATAAATATACATCAGCCTAGTTCAGGCTGGCCTGCTATGATTTTACTCTGACTTTTATTATGGTTCTTAGTACCACAGATGAACTACTTGCACAAAATGTTGACTCAAAATCATCAACATTGAAGAAGTATATTGGCCTTCATCAGTCAGAGTATTGAGTATAGAAGTTGGGAGGTGATGTTGCAGTTGTATAAGATGTTGGTGAGACCGCATTCAGAATATTGTGTTCAGTTCTGGGCACCATGTATAGGAAAGAAATTGTCAAGCTTGAAAGGGTTCAGAAAAGATTTACAAGGATGTTGCCAGGACTAGAGGGTGTGACCTATAGTGAGAGGTTGTGTAGGCTGGGTCTCTATTCTTTGGAGTGCAGGAGGATGTGGGACAAAATCATGAGAGGAATAGATCCGGTAGATGCACAGTCTCTTGCCCAGAGTAGGGGAATAGAGGACTAGAGGACATTGGTTCAAGGTGAAGGGGAAAAGATTTAATAGGAATCCGAGGGGTAACATTTTCACAAAGAGTGATGGGTGTATGGAACAAGCTACCAGAGGAGGTAGTTGAGGCTGGAACTATCCCATCGTTTAAGAAACAGTTAGACAGGTACAAGGCATTTTGTATCCATTTTAGGTGTAGAGGGATATGGACCAAGCACAGGCAAGTGGGACTAGTGTACCTGGGACATTCACATTGTTGGCCGGTGAGGGAAAGTTAGGCCGAAGGGCCTGTTTCCACACTGTATCACTCAATTACTCTATGACCAAAACGGTTGATCATTTAATGCAAACTTTCCAAAAACCTTACATATGTAAGCACAATATGAGCAGAAGAAGGCAGAGTCAGGTAATTCATGCGTGGAGTCTCCAATTCAGGACTATGAAATCCATTCATCTTTCATATTGCTGATGCTTTTGGGCCAACAGAGTGCATCTTTACAGTTCTAGAAAGTTTGTGGGATTTCAGTAAGCTTGGCAGAGTGGATTTAATTGTAACAGACAACTACAATAAATCATTGGGAAGGCTAATTGAATGCTGGCTATTATAAAATAGGGAGTCATACTATCATTGCATGAGAAACTAGTGAGATCACATTGAGAGTATAATAACAAACTCTGAATTTTAAAAAGCTAAAATTTTCATATCTTTAGCAGACATGCATTATAGTTCTGTAGGTAGGAAAATAGCAATGAATAAGATTAATCTCTTACAACAATTATTTAATGTATTACTTTATGTGATGCCATCTGGTCACGTGTGTGGCATTTTGGTTCACTTTCCAAAGAATGGCCCATTATACTATTTTGGTTCCGTTGGTTAAGCAAATATATCGGCATTGGAAACAGTTCAGATAATATTCACCAGGATGATTCCAGATATCACAAGGTTGTCATGAAAAGTTTGAGAGGTTGGGTTGTACACACTGGAGTTAGGAAGGATGAGAAGAAATTTGATTGAAACATATAACATTGTTAGGGGACTTGATGGGGTCAATTCTGGGATAATGTTTCCCAACATGATAATGTCAGGGATCAAAAAGCATCGTAACAGAATAAGAGGGTGTCCATTGAAAACTAAAGTGAGAAAGAAAATCTTCTTCCAGAATGCTGTGGAGACAGAATTCGTGAATAACACAAAGCTGAGATAGATTTTTAATTAGTAAGGAAATCCAGTGTTATACAAATACAGCAGGAACATAGATTTGAGGAATGTTGGACAAGTCATGATCTTCTTGAATGGCGGGGTGGGGGAGTTCTGTTTTTTTAATGACTTTGTGCCAGGATATTTTACCGCGAGATGAAATTTAAAAAACGGGAAACCATTATACTAGTGCAATGCCGATTATTCCCATTCCAAGTTGGTAATTATGGTTTAGTGAAAATTCCAGACTTTTCTTTTTCCTTCCTACCTTGTTTAACAAAGAGTAGGGATTAACGGGTCCCTTTCAGAATTGTAGGCAGTGGCTAGTGGGGTACCGCAAGGCTCGGTGCTGGGATCGCAGCTATTTACAATATACATTAATGATTTAGATGAAGGGGATAAAAGTAACATTAGCAAATTTGCAGATGACACAAAATTGGGTGGCAATGTGAACTGTGAGGAGGATGCTATGAGGATGCAGGGTGACTTGGACAGGTTAGGTGAGTGGGCAGATGCATGGCAGATGCAGTTTAATGTGGATAAATGTGAGGTTATCCACTTGGTGGCAAAAACAGGAAGGCAGATTATTATCTGAATGGTGTCAAGCTGGGTGAAGGGGAAGTACAACAAGATCTGGGGGTACTTGTTCATCAGTCACTGTAAGTGAACATGCAGGTACAGTAGGCAGTAAAGAAAGCTAATGGCATGTTGCCCTTCATAACAAGAGGAGTTGAGTATAGGAGCAAAGAGGTCCTTCTGCATTTGTACAGGGCCCTAGTGAGACCTCACCTGGAGTATTGTGTGCCGTTTTGGTCTCCAAATTTGAGGAAGGACATTCTTGAGGGAGTGCAGCGTAGGTTCACAAGGTTAATTCCCGGGATGGCGGGACTGTCATATGTTGATAGAATAACGCGGGTGGGCTTGGATACTCTGGAATTTAGAAGGATGAGAGGGGCTCATTAAAACATAAGATTACTAGACCAAGTGCAGACCCATTGGGTCTGTTCTCCCAACGTGCGTTTTTTGGGGGGGGGAGGTGGCATGCAGCGTCACACACACTAACTATCCTCCCCCTCCCCCCCCGCACTCACGCTAATTACCCCCCTTGATATTATATTAATATTATTAATTTGCTCCTTTTACCCCATAACCACCCTATCTACTGACGCCAATATAGCCCCCAACTTGCAGTCACATCTAGAGAGGGGGGGGGGGGGGGGGGGGGGGGGGGGGGTAGAGAGTGAGGGCAGAGAGAGAAGGGGGAGAGACACAGAGAGAGGGGCAAGAGAGGGCAAGAGGGAGAGGGGGGGGTGGCGAGGAGGAGAAGAGGGAGGGTGGGTGAGAGGGGAAAGGTGGGGGTGGAGGGGAGGAGAGAGAGAGGGGGGGAGGGGAGAGGGGAGGGGGAGGAGGTGAGGGAGAGGTGAGGAGCAGGAAGGGTGGAGGGAAGGGGGAGGGGTGTGTGAAGGAGAGGGGGGGGGAGAGAGGGGGGTGTGGTGAGAGGGGGGGTGAGGTGAGGGGACGGGGAGAGGGTGGGAGCAGGGGGGGGGGGGGTGGAGGGAGGGATAGAGAGGGAGGGGGGAGGAGAGAGGATAAGAGGGGGGAGGAGAGGAGAGGGGGGGGGGAAAAGAGGGAGGGGGGGAATAGGGGGGGGGGAAAGAGAGAGAGGGAGGAGAGGGGGGGGGGGGGGGGGAGAGAGAGAACCCAAACCCCCCCCAAACAACCATTTGCAGGCAGTGCTTTTTTCCTTCAAACTAACCATAACCATATTTTCATTTTCAAACCGAATTAAGGGTACTTACTCACAGCTTTGTAGACATTTGTTCAGTCATTCAGAGCTCAGACCTCCATGTTGTAGAGACTGATTGGGGCACACCACTTCCTGGTTTTATAGTCCCTCCCCCATCCCACCAGCAGGAGCAGCAGAGAGAATGGGGAATTTTGTAAAATCATTAATATCTCTTTAATATTTCATCGACGGGAAAAATCCTCAGCACACATGCGGCGGAGGTGGGCTCTGAGCGAGGTGGCCAAAAATGACGGCCGTAGGTGGCGGCGTTCTCTCGGAAACCGCAGCACAATTTGCCAAAACCGGTCAAGAACAGAGTTTTAGATAGATAACCAGATAGATAGATAGATAGATAGATAGACAACCAGATAGATAGGCAACCAGATAGATAGATATGTAGGCAACCAGATAGATAGATATGTAGGCAACCAGATAGATAGAACGAACGAACGATAGATAGAACACACTAGAGGCAGGAAACATGTTCCTGATTTTGGGAGAGTCCAGAACCAGGGACCACAGTTTAAGAATAAGGGGTAGGCCATTTAGAACGGATATGAGGGAACACTTTTTCACACAGAGAACTATGAATCTGTGGAATTCTCTGCCTCAGAAGGCAATGGAGGACAATTCTCTGGATGTTTTTAAGAGAGAGTCAGATAGAGCTCTTAAAGATAGCGGAGTCAAGGGATATGGTAAGAAGGCAGGAACGGGGTATGATTGTGGATGATCAGCCATGATCATATTGAATGGCGGTGGTGGCTCGAAGGGCCAAATGACTTACTCCTGCATCTATTGACTATTGTCTATAACTGTAATGTAGGATAATTTTTTGCTTGGAAAACAGATAAGATAAAGAGGAGACTTAGTTCGATTAGGCTATGAATCTCTATACAAACAGCCATGTGCAGGAATTAGAATTTATTTACAGAACAACTTTGGTAAAGGGTAGATTAAACTTGAATATTTTAAAATACCTGTACTAAAGTTTAAGAAAGGACTGCAATAATGCCCTCTGATAGCCAGAATTATTTTTAAAGAGTACACTAATACAAATCATCTTTTAATTGGAATATTTCTCTGTCAATAGCAAAATACTTTGAAACTTTGAACTAAAAAGAAACACAGTGTTACTTGAAGGTAGACACAAAATGCTGTAGTAGCTCAGCGAGACAGACAGGCATCTCTGGAGAGAAGGAATGGGGGACATTTCGGATCGAGACCCTTCTTCAGACCGTGTCACTTGAGCCTTTCAAAGGAAAGTTCTTACCGGGGCAACAATAGCTTGCTTTTTCTCCTTTTATATGATGCAAAGCAGAAAGGCTTGGTATTCCATGCATTAATTTTTGATTTTTCTGCATTTAAGTAAGGCTGTGAAAATATTCAGATTTTTCCATGTTTTCTAAATAAATAACATCTATGAAGGCTTTAATAAAGTTGGTTAAATTTACAAGGTTTAAATTTTAAGGCATTTTTTTTGCACTGAAGAATGGAAATTCAAAGCAAGATACTTAACATCAGCTTCTATTTCAGGTTAATGCTTCATGGAGGATTCCACCAACCTGTGATGAAAAGATACAACCTAGCCAATAGTTTTTCATGTGGATGTCTGCTTTTTAATGCCTTTACCTGAGAAGACAGTTCAAATTTGGCACAATGGTAGTGATAATTGTGGACCCTGGACCTGCAGATCAGCACCCTCTTCAGCAAAGTGGTTCTTGAAACTTTTTGAAGAAATCACAACATTTTACCTTAAATGTGTTTCTTAATAGTACAGCTCCAAAGCATTAGATATTGAAAGACAGACACTGAAAATGCATGTATTGAAAATGCATAAAGGCTATGGGATTCTATTTTATAATCTGATGATTAGATTTGTACTGCATTCACAAGCCTCTTATGCACTGGATTGTACACCAAGAAAAACTATAAATTATGAAGGTAAGAGGCATTATTGTATTTAACATTATAATTATTATATCAAATGACACTCTATTCATCTTCATTCGAAAACTAATGGTACAGGTACTTTGTAATAATATGGATTGGTCTGTTTCTCATCCGGTTCCTCTGATCTGGATGTGAATTTGAGAACAGATAGGTCAGTATGAGACTAGGATGGTGAATTAAATTTGTAGGCAACCAGAAGCTAGATGTACTCTTGCGGACTGAACACACAATTTGCAAAACAATTACCCTCCTACATTGCTACTACTGTGGCCCAAAGCAGATTTGATATTTGATCTATCATCTTGGCATGCTTTAGCTTTTGGACTCTATCATATACTTCAACTTGAGGAAACTTGCACTTTATCTATCTTTCTCACTCACTCACTCTATGTCTGTCCGTCTCTCTCTCTCTATATTCCTCTCTCCCGCCCTCACTCCAACTACCATCCACACTCCAGCCCCTCCCCCTCTACCCCTTGCCCCCTCTGCGTCTCACTCTTTACCCTCTATACTCTCACCCCTCTGCCTGCCCCCTCTCTACCCATTGTCCTCTACCCCCCCCCGCCCCTTTTACTCTCCCAGCCCCCACCCCCTCTACTCCCCCAGTCTCCTCTCCCCCACACCCTCTCTCCCCCCCACCCCCATTCCCTCTCTTCCCCTGCCCTGTCCTTCCCCCACCACTGGTGTAGACTAGCCTGCTTGGCAAGACCCGCAGAGTTTGTATTAGCAACACAAAGCAGAGACAAGTAAGCATATCTGCTTGAAATTGTTGCTGTAACACATTTGGTATTGTCTTGTAAAATATATTCCGTTTGATCAGTTCTCGGAAACTGAAAACTAATAATTTTTCTATCCCAGTTCCGATTAAGGACCCGAAACATTAACTCTGTTCCTCTTTCCATGGAAGGTGCTGAACCCGCTGAGTGTTTACAGCATTTTTAGTTTTTATTCTAAATTTCCAACATCTGCAGGTTCATTTGATTAATATAATAAAATTGAATGTCTACATCCATCAACACGTTATTTACATTTCTCTCCTATATCAGGTGTAGGTGTGTCATACACGGTCATACAAGTTCTTACAATGCCTCGAGATTGGATTTATAATTCTATTGTGCAAAAATTGCACTTTGTATTCTAACTAATCTGTATATTGGCAAATTTAATGAGTAGCATATCTGATGTAACAATTACCTCAAATATTATCATTTAACATTTTTGGCGAGCTTACATAGATTTATTTTTTTACTTTTTATAGATTCAAACTTGAAAACATTTGCAGAACAAGGAATCTCTAATTATTCAACATTACTATTAAGTGAGGAGCATGGCCTGTTGTTAGTAGGAGCTAGAGATGCCATTTTCGCTCTCAACATTGAAAATATTTCAAACTCCATTTCACAAGTAAGAATATCAAGCAAAATCACTTTACTTTGTGGTTCACCCCCACTGGTCTGAATACCCAAATTGGTAAAAATAAAGAATAATAATACAGAAAAATAGTGATGGCAAAATGGGGTATAACACAAGTTCAATGATCTCTAAAGTCTGTGATATTTATATCCATTTAACACTATTTACATCTTTAAATTTCTATGTGCCTTTTGTTGCTCATGAAATTCCTGATTCTAAGAACTTTGTGAATATCGCTCCTTGTTTGCCTTTATTGTGCAACTGCAGAAAAGTCCTTTATTTCCGTGTCATACTGTGTTCTGTCATTTTAATGGGAATAAGATGTAATGGCAGGAAAAGCAACATATTACCTTTTCTCTGCTTCAATGTCAATATTTAAATGCCCAGTGAAGCTAAGCATTGCTTCACTATTAGAATATCCATGCATATTCTAATGATACAGGTGCACAACCTTTTATCCGGTGTTCCAGAAACCGAAAAGCTCCGAAAACCGGCCATTTTTTCCAGATGTCGTCTGCGCACCAAAGCTCGCGTTTGGCGCCAAACCTGACCCAAAACGACCCACGGTCAACCCAGGTCTGTACTACTGTAGCGGCTGCCTCCTCCCTGGAGACCGGGAGACGCTTAAACATCTGTAAATCATTGCTTAAATGTTAGTCAGTTAGTTTGGAGGGCTTTTATGTGAAGGGGTTGAAGGGGTAAACTTTAATTCTTAGTCCCTACCTGGTCGGAGAGGCGGGGAGCGGTCAATGCCTTACCGGGTCGCTGTGCAGTAAGCTCCGCAGCGCTGTGGCCGCCAGCGGGCGGCGCCGGTTGTAGCTCCGACCCCGGCAACTCTACCCCTGGCTGCGAGGCGCTCCAAATCCAGCGCGGCCCGCGGCCGGACGCCCCAGCTCCGCGAATGTCGGGAGTCGGCAGCGTCGCAGCGCTGGGATACCAGCGGGGAGCGGGCAATGCCTTACCGGGTCGCCGTGCGGCAAGCTCCGGAGCGCTGTGGCCGCCGACACACAACATCGCGGAGCGTCGCTGGATTTGGAGCCGCGCAGCCAGGGGTAGAGTTGCCGGGGTCGGAGCTGCAACAGGCGCCGCCCGCGGCCGGACGGAGCCCCCAGCTCCGCGAGGTTGGGAGTCGCCGACCAGGTAGGTAGGGGACTAAGAATTAAAGTTTCCCCCTTCTCCCCTACTCCACCACCACCACATAAAATCCCTCCAAACTAACTGACTAACATTTATGCAATGATTCTCCCGGTCTCCGGGGAGGAGGCAGCCGCTCCAGACTTTTCAAGCCGCCCGCCGCTACCTACCTAATCTACGCTAAAAATCTTCCATTCTGAAATCCGAAAATGTCCGAAATCCGACAAGTGTCTGGTCCCAAGGCTTTCGGATAAAAGGTTGTGCACCTGTACTATGCAAATTAATAAATAGGAAAGTATGTACAATCAGTTGAGTTTCAGACTGAAGGACTTCTGAATCCCATAGAATTATAAATTACTGTAGTGTGTTTCCAAGACTTTTTCCAAGAGTATTTTTCAGTGCCATGAGATTTTTTAAAGTCCAGTTGCAAGCATAGGCGCATTAAGGAATTGCTAATTTTGGGACATGATTTGTAGGATAGTTTCACTTTTTCACTTCAGGGTATGATGGCAAACATGTCAATCCTATAAGGGATTTAAAAAAATGTGCAGAGAGGGATTACAATGTCATTTTCAAAGAAAACATGAGAAATGTGAATAGATCTGGCGATATCAAAAGGAGTTACTTCAGAGGTTATCTCGTTCAAACATTCTAGTCCCCATAGTTCGTCTTTTTATTTTGAAAGAGTCTGCTCTATAGCAAAATAAAATAGCTCCATCTTGTATCCTTGGGTTATACAATGATTTGTTAACCACTAACTCTTGCAAATAAAACATTGTCCTGTCATCTTAAAAGAGTAAATGGTTGATATTGAAACTTGAGTACTTTTTTTGTAAAATATTTCTTTGGTGTAATTTAATTGACAGGAAAATGGTAAGTGCCAAATAATTATTTTTTAATATAATTCGAAATAAGATTAGTGTTTGTTTTTAAAAGTTCATTACAAAATTTGTTTGCCATATGTGGCAGTGATATGAACACAAGATGTGAGGAAACATCATGAGAGAATAAATATACTATATATATATATATTAGTGTTTTAATTTGTAATTAATAATTTAAGTGAATAACAATAAAATATTCACAATTTTACTACACGAATATATTACAGACATAATGTACCATGGGATTATCATGTTGCATTTGTACAGCTGGTTAGGATGAGCCTTTTCTACAGAGGGCAGGAAGTTGCTGTGCTGTTATGTCTTTGTTTTGGAAACTCTCTTAGACTTTGGCAGAGTTTATTTAACCAAGGTCAGTTACTGTTGACTGTAATTCTGTGTCAGGGGCCAGGACTTAACTTACAGGGAACAAGTTGTTTTGTTCAGGTTTAATTTGGAACCGCTTGCTAAGTAGAACCTCAGATTTATGGAAGTGTTTCATCAAGTTTTAATTGTTTGTGGAAGGAACAGGGACACAAGTTATTGTTGTTGTTACGATTACATGCCTTTGGTGAAGCATTTAGGTTATAATTGTAATTTCTAAAACAATAAATAATTTCATGAAACCAATCTTGCTTCAGAAATCCAAATGCATATGTTTGGAAATAGTAGGGACTAGAAAAAAGAGCAGATAAAATTCAGCAACAATTCAGTAAAATTCAGTAAACAAGCCAATAAATAGTTATTTTCATGGGATTAGAGAAGTGTGGTGTGTAGTTACTGAGAAGGTACGAGGCAACACTTATTTTAGGAGCACCTTTGGGAAGACTATATTTAACTTTAAAGGATAGTTATGAGAAATTGTAAAATGTAAAAACACATACTTGTTGGGTTTGCTATTATCAGGATATTTACAAGAAGGAAGATGAAACTTTAATTGATCATGAACAGTTTTTGCAGAATCTCCAGTGTAAAGCGAGCATAAATTCTGCAGGGATTGGTGTTGAGTCTGCTATTTTTCACGTTCTATATTAATGATCTCGGTGATGGCTTTGTGGCCAGGTTTGCAGATGATACAAAGGTAGGTGAAGGGAATAGAGGTGAGAAAGCAGGGAGTCTGCAGAAGGACTTGGACAGGTTGGGAAAGTGGGCAAACAAGTGGCAAAGAATGTTTTATTGTCATATGTCCCGAAACGGAACAATGAAATTCCTATATGTTGCAGCACAACACAAATGTATACATAGTACTCTGTAGACACCATAATAAACACCAACAAAAATATACAAACAAACAATAACAGTGCAAAGGCAAAATCAATGCCTCCAAGTCTACGTAGTTTGGAGCTTATTTGGACGTTGAAGTGCTTAATGGCCTGATGGTTGTTGGGAACAAGCTGCCCCTGCAAATTGGGCATTACAATTTTCAGGCTTCTATACCTTCATCCAATGGCAAGAATGAAACAAGAGTGTGGCCAGAGTGGTGTGTGTCTCAGATTATGCTGTCCGCCTTTTAGAGGCAGCAACTCCTGTAGATCCCTTTGATGGTGATATTCTGTGCAGTGCCTTTGTTTCTTACCATTCCAAAGAAAACGTCCCACATTTAGAATATTTCAGCTTGAAAGAAATATTTCAGTTTGGGTTTTTTTAAATAGCCATATCCTCAAAAGACAAGCTTCATATTTCAAGATAGAAAAGACGGTCTCTACTGTAGTCTAGCACAGGAGATTGCAGATGTAGGAACCTGTCGCTTAAAAAAAGAGCTGCTGGAGGAACTCTGTGGGTTAGGTGGCATCTCTGGAGGGAAATGGACAGTCGAAGCTTTGGGTTAAGACCCTTGACTCTTTCAGTCCAGATGAAGGATCATGAGCCCATTTCCTTCCTTGGATGCTGCCTGCTGCTGTTCCTTGAGCAGCTCTTTTTTTTCCCTGTACAATAGGCCACTAAATTGACTTGTACCTGTACTTTGATTTTATACTCTTGTAAGGTTCTGTTTTGGGAATTGACTGATAGTGGCTCACGGTTTTATGGTGAATATATAAGAAATGCAGCAAACACAATATAACATAAAAAATCAAGTGAGCAAGTACAGAGACTTTCAGTAAACCAAACCATTTCCAGTAGTTCCAACTTCATACAAGTTGATACAATGTTCTGATACATTAAACTGTACAATCTGTTCTCACATTTAAAGCACTGCAAAATAATGTATGTCTGCTGGAACCAAGGTCAAACGTTGTCCTTCTGCACCATGGACTTGGAACTATTCAGATTATGATAAACTTAATCAAAAAATTGGGAATCAATGGGGGTGGGGCAGGGGAATTGAAGAAGAAGCTTGGCTAGGATACAGTTGAGATTTACCTGTTGGTGCAATTGGGAAGTTAGTCACAAAATGTACTCAGAATTACACTGGTTACGTAATAGTTCAGGTTAACGTTTCCATAAATTCAAGAAGTGTAATATTTTCTTTGCATTCAAATCTACATCCTTTTTTATGAAAAAGAAATGGTGCTTTTAAAAAAATATATAAACACAGCTTTATCACAAAATAAGCATTTTTAGGAGTCCAGTTCTGCATCTAGAAGAAACCCTGACTTCAAATCTCTGTAAATGGAACCCCCAAAATATACTGAATCATGTTTTACTTTTATTGGTACACTGGTCAGTTTCTTGATACCAGAAATGTACTGCATGCCTTCTGCCCAAGAAAATAACTGAATCTGAAAATGTTTCCCAATTGGTTCAATTTTGCTATTTTAACTTTAGTGCTCCAACATTCCAGGTCTGGCAAATGGAATTACGAATCAATGTAAAAGGTTAGACAAATCCAGCTTCAAGTATTTAATGCTGTAATGAGGATTTAAATTCCCCGATTCTTTGCATTCTTCCTATTGATTTTGTTTTGTGACAAAATTAGTGGAAATTCAATTTCTCCCCAATTCAATTATTTTTTGATATTTACCTAATTGTTTATATATAGAAATTAAATTTAATATAAATACTTAAAAATAGACATTTGATGACTTTTAAATAGTTGCTATAATGTCTATCCTTATTCTTTCATATATGTTTTGTTTGTTTTTCCCTTGAATTTGTTTTATAAATGCATTTTTTCAGTAAAATCTAGTCCCAGGTATGGTTCATGGTATTACTTGTACTGCTTAATATATCTTGTTCCCACTTTTTTATTTCCAGAATTTCATGAGTGTTTAATTTTAATTTTTTTTATACTTCTATTTAAAGTCTTCCAAGCTTGCCTGAATAATGACTCTCCTCATTCTTAGAATTGCACAATTACATATTTAACTGCCCATTTTCAGGTGATGTGGACTGTCTCTGAGCAGAAACAGAAAGAATGCATGTACAAAGGAAAGTCACAAGAGGTATGTTGTAAAATTATTAAATACTCAGCACAGATGTAGTAGCTATGGATGAGAAACAGAAAACAGCAAATCCAGGCATTTCAAATTATGTTAGGTTCATTGCAGCTGCTTCTTGAATATATCATAGTACCTGTACAAAGGTTTATAATAGCAAAGTTTTTGTAAATTATTAATTACTATAAATTTGGTCTTTTCAACAGAAACGGAAGGTGAGATTTTCAACATGAATGTAATCATTTGGATAAAAATTATTGAAATTTGTTTAATAAAACAAAAACAAGAGTTTATTTTTAGATGCATCTGGGGTACGACTTTCAGTAGGCTTTTGAGATGACCATCACATACTAAACAGAAATAGTACACCTGAAACATTCAGTCTTTCCACCCTCTAGATTACAGACTGATCTGCTGATTGAAAATCAAAAATGTACAAATGATCTGTGCGAGTTGGCTTAAGAGTTTACTGTTTCGCTATTGATATATATTTAATTTTTGCATTACAGATTGATTGCCGTAACTATATACGCATTCTCCACTGGTTAAGTGAAACTAGAATGTACGTTTGTGGAACAAATGCATTTCAACCAACATGTGATAGCTTGGTGAGTACTCATATAGGGACATGTAATATATATCCAAAAGTAAATCAATAACATTATTTAAGATAGGCTGAATGTAGAAATGGCTGCTTAAAGTTCACTGAAAACTCACTGGGCCTATGGTCCTGTTTCTGTGCTGCATCTCTCTATAAATGAGTATGTGGCAAAATTATGAAATTAAACAATCAAAACCTCCAACGTGGTCTGTCTGAAGTTGACACGGTCTCTCTCCGACAAAGTTGGTTTCCCCTGGATGCTTAGGTTTCTACTGGCCTATGAGTGATTGGTAGGGGTCAAGGAAACAGCATTCACTTCGCGGCCCTGTTTCCACCAATCTTTCCACCACCACGCATAAGAAGCACAAGACAGACACCATTGTATGCAGATGCCGAGAAGTGTGTTCAGCTCTGGCTGAACAACTTCTAATCAAATTCAGATTCAGATTCAACTTTAATTGTCATTGTCAGTGTACAGTACAGAGACAACGAAATGCAGTTAGCATCTCCCTGGAAGAGCGACAGAATATGATTTCAATAAATAAAAATAAATAATCTTTGTGTGTGGACTCGATAAGAAGAAGAAGTGATTGGTAGAATCTAGGGAAGCTGATGGGAATATGAGGATAATAGGTCACAAAGAAAGTTATTTTGAATGGAATGCTCTATGTACCAGAGACACAATAAACTGCAGATGTTTGGAATCTTGAATAAAAAACAAAGTGCTGGAAGAACTCATCGGGCCAGGTAGCACCTGTAGAGGGAATGGACAGATGATGTTTTGACCTTTCATCAGACTCTTTGAGGTAGGGATCAAAGCTGAAAAAGAGGGGTTGGGGTTAGATAAAGCCTGACAAGTGATAGGGTGGATATAGGTTTAGTCGATTGATGGAAGGGTGAAAAAGGCCAGAAGTGAAAAGGAGACAGTATGGTATCAGATAAGGAAGGAGTGAAATGTAAAGCTGGAGGGACCTATATACATGGAAGGTGATGGGGGGAAAGAAATATTCAAATTCCACTTGGGTAGCCTACATCCCAGCGGTATGAACATTGAGTTCTCCAATTTCATTAAAAAAAAAAATATATTTCCCCTGTCCCCTTCCTCCGAGGTGGTGTGACACATTTGTCTCACCAACTCCCACCACTCCACTCGCCCTGTTCCTATTCCCTCCCTCGTATGCTTATCTCCCATCCCCAAGTCCCACATTTCCCTTTTATGGCACTTTCTTCCCCTCCACTCATGTGGCAATCCAGCCTAATTGACCTTTGCTTCAACACTTGTACGTCCATCAATCACAAGCTCAATTGCTAATTTTTACACTAATCCTTGGAACAAGTATATGCTCATTACAAGGTTACACAGAAAAGCTGGAGAAACTCAGCGGGTGCAGCAGCATCTATGGAGCGAAGGAAATAGGCAACGTTTCGGGCCGAAACCCTTCTTCAGACTGATCGGGGGTGGGGGTGGGTGGGGACAAGAAGGGGAAAAGGAGGAGTACCGGAAGGCTGGAGGGTGGGAGGAGACAGCAGGGGAGCTGAGGCAGGGGAGGAGACAGCTAGGACTAACAGAATTGGGAGACTCGATGTTCATGCCCCTGGGGTGCAGACTCCCCAAACGGAATATGAGGTGCTGTTCCTCCAATTTCCGGTGCTGCTCGCTGTGGCCATGGAGGAGACCCAGGACAGAGAGGTCGGAGGCGGAGTGGGAAGGGGAGTTGAAGTGCTGAGCCACTGGGAGGTCAGCTTGGTTATTGCGGACCGAGCGGAGGTGTTCGGCGAAACGATCGCCCAACCTCCGCTTGGTCTCGCCGATATAGATCTGCTGACATCTAGAGCAGCGGACGCAATAGATGAGGTTGGAAGAGATGCAGGTAAACCTCTGTCGCACCTGAACGATTGCTTTTTTGACGGAGTCGACGGGGGAGGTAAAGGGACAAGTGTTGCATCTCTTGCGGTTGCAAGGGAAAGTGCCGGGGAGGGGGTGGGAACAGAGGGAAGGGAAGAACTGACAAGGGAGATATGGAGGGAGCGGTCTTTGCGGAAGGCAGATATGGGGGGAGATGGGAAGATGCTCATTACAATGTCTATTTGAAACTTGGAAGTAATAGTTTTTATTTCGGATTTAAAAAAAACACGGAATTAAATTGCGGAGTTAGCTATAGGTACCACAACATGATGAATGAATGAATTCGGCATTTAACCTAGAATTTCAATACTCGAGACTCCAGTTTCTGGTTTCCTGGAGATGTTTACATCATTTTACATAATGGTAAGGTAAATCATGCCCTAAATATAACTTATTCCATGAATATTGTCAGTAAAATCTTTCCTACAAATGTGATTCATATTTTGTTAATTTTTTTAACTTTTAATATTTTTTCCTCTTTCAATACTTCTTATCCAAAACCCCTTCCTCCCCTCTTGTGATTATTTTTTTGTTGTCACGCTGCGAGTGTCCCAAAGTCACTGACTTGTACAGACAAAACAATCCATGGAACATAGAACAGTACAGCACTGGAACAGGCCCTTTGGTCCGTAATGTTTGTGTCAAATGCGATGCCCAGCTGAACTGATCTCATCTGCCTGCACATGATCCCATATTCCCTGCATTTTCACGTGCATATCTAAAGCCTTCTTAAACACTACTATTGTATCTGCCTCACCACCACCCACCTCCCCCACCCCCACTCTCTCTGTAAAAATACTTGCACTCACACATCTCTGTTATATTTTCTCCCTCTCACCTTATACCTATGCCCTCTAGTGTTCTGGACATTTACAAAACTGTTGATACATTGTCATCAGGAAATTATCTCAGCAGAAGATGTAGAATGAAGCATTACCATGAGGGTTTATTGTTTGACAGGTTATTAACAATGGCAAAATCCACCTAGAAAATAATCCTGAAGAGAGTAAAGGAAAGTGTCCATTTGACCCGACTCAGAAGTATGCATCCGTAATGGTCGGTATGTTATGTACTTTCCTTCAATACCTTCAAAAATAATTGTTGTTAATTTAAAACTGTTACATTACAACTAGTAAAAGAAATGAAAATATTTATTGCATATTAAAACATCTCGCGTCTGATGTGTTACATTTTGTACCACAAGTGTTCAGTTAGTAGTATTGAATACAATATATTTGGTAGAAGATGGAAACCAAAACCCTTTTCTATTCATTTCAAACAAATATTATCTTCCAGCAATTAAGAGTTTGAGATGTGGTAGATATAATTTCAAAGCCTTTAATCTTGTAAGAGTGAAAGCACCATTTTGATTTCATTAATTTCATATATTTTAGATGGAGAATTTTACTCTGCAACAGCAAATAATTTTCTTGGTTCTGAGCCCATTCTACTCCGTAGCCTGAAAAACAATCTGAGGACAGAGTACAAAACTTCATGGCTAAATGGTGAGGACATTTTGTGTACTATGCTAAGGTCATCAGTGAATCTTCTTGTTACTTAGATTTAATTTATGGGGAGAGATGCAAAAGGGGGGGGGGGGGGGGGATAGGGGTCGAATGGAGAAACAATTCATTTGTTTCAACCGTAGAGCAGAGTGTAATCTAAAGATTAGGAAATTTCATTGAAATTGTTTTGCTTGTTGCAAACAAAAAAATACTGGTACAAATAGACTTCTCGTATCCATTATTCCATTATGTCATTTTAAAACGTATTGAAATTAAACCTACCATTTTTGTTTGGTGCGTTTGTGAATTAAACACCAGTTTAATTTTATTGGGGATTAGTTATTACAAAATAAAAAAAATGCTCTGAATCATGAAAGTTTAGACATGCAAAAGATGTCTTTAATTGCATCTTGTATCAAGGTAAGAAATGTAATGGCCAATGAATGTAAAGCTAGGCTATTAACCCAAGTACAGCACAAATAGTTGCAAAGAAAATTTGTCTCGAATACTCCAATGTGTCTTGGCCTTAACAAAAACAGAATGCTGGAGGAACTCAGCAGGTTGAGCAGCATCCATGGAGGCAATAGGTATAAGTCGACATTTTGGGTTGAGATTCTGCATCAAGACTGAGAGCGAACAGAAAAGATTGCCAGTGTGTAACAGTATCGGGTTGGGGGTTGCAGTGGGGTCACATAGAATAGAGGCTGGTAGATGATTGGTGGAACCAAATGGGGTGGGGATAAATGGAAGATGGAACTGGGTGGGGAAAGAGATTGATCACAGTTGTTAGATATGTTTTTTTTAAATTTAAACAGAGCCTAATTTTATACATTTGGATGTGGTTGAAGAGAGTAAATCTGCTGCTGATGGAGATGATGATAAGATCTACCTTTTCTTCAGTGAGACAGCTGTTGAGTTTGAATTCTACAATAAACTACTGGTTTCAAGAATTGCCCGAGTATGTAAGGTAGGTACAGGTGAACCCCACATTACAGGGAACGTTTGAGAATAGCTATATCACAATTTAACTCAACGTGAAGTTGTGTCAAGGATCGCAAGTTAAAAAAAAATTAGAAGTTTAATGCTAGTTTATGTACTTTTCTCCCCAGATAAATTCCACGTGTAATATCTTTGCCTATACATGTACAGTGAATTCAATTTCACTGTACATGTATAGTGACAATAAATGGCATATCTATCTAATATTATTGCATATCTCAAATTTATGGGTTGCAATTTGTGAATTTGCAAACAAATTTCTGTAACCCAAATGGCCATAATGTGCGGGGTGCCTGTATTAATATTGCAGTATTTCAGTTTTATTGCTAATGATAATGTAGCAATCAAGAAGTGTGACAGAGTTCTGCAGTGAGTTCCAGATTGAACTTCCACATATGAGCAAATTCTGCCCAGACAGATAATATACTAAACTATCCATCTGCAGCCAATAATATGCATTATGAATGGGTTAGGAATTATCTTTTATATCTAAGTATGGACTCAAACCATTTAAACCCATCCAAATCAAACACTATTACTGGTAATTTTGGTAAAGAAGAGTCATTAAGTGAGACAAGGGGAGAGACCACTGTATTTAGAACTATGGCAAATTTGTGGATTTGAGCCCTGTTCTGCAGATAATCTTACTTTATGTGAGATGAATGTTAAAACTGTCACATTCTCAAATGTTAGTGATCTCCATACTAGTTTAAAAAGATACCTTTAAAAAAAGCTATTCGATTAAAACAAATAATGTTTGGTGTAAAATGCTCTGGTAGAGTGATTACACAAATAGCCTCACTTACTGGCAGTGCGGTAGTCTCGTGATAGGTATGCTGTGAGGGTGGGGAGGAAATGGTGGATGTGATGGGTCTTGACACTTGGGGATACTACCTCCTGTTGCCAGTAGTTAACTAATTCTGGAAATTAAAATCACGATTAAGCATGCTCATTTGCCCATCCAACAAAAAGAGACTCAAATGAAGGCATTTGTTTCAAACCACCCTGCAGATAACTGGAAATTGCACAATGTTAACCTTAATATCATTGGACACATTAAACTAGATTCAAATCTGTGATGGAAACTATTTCCTTTACATTGACAAAAAAATACGAGTCAGTCCTATAATAATTGACCAAGCATTCAAATGTATTTAAAATTTCTAAACAAAATCTTGGATATGGTCAGCAGGGTTACACAGCGTTTAGAGACAGAAAGAAACGCCATAAACTGTTAAGATATGTGAACATTCACCAGGACTTTTTAAACATTAGTTTCCCTTTCGTGACCATGCCTTGCGTAATGGATTAAGGAATCTGGAAGAGGGAGGGATTTTTTTGGTTGTTAAATGCAAACAAAATTATGCCATGCACACCTGTTATTGTTTTAACATATATTGACATGCATATACTTCAAAATAACATTAGAAAAGCCAAGAATTATGATGGTGACAAGAGCCTCAAGCATTGTAAGCTGGGGAGAAAAGAGCTTGCATTTATATCGTTCTTTTTCATGATCTAGTGGCATCATGCAATATCGCAAATTGTACAATATCACTGGTAGAGATGTCTCAGTTGGGAAGATGCACATTTCTTACTGAAACTAAGTTGGGAACTTTAAGTGAGTTTCTGTTGATTCCTGCATCTTGCTGTGTATTTCAGGGGGATCTAGGTGGCCAGCGAACTCTTCAGAGGAAGTGGACCACCTTCCTGAAGGCCAGCCTGATGTGTTCTGCTCCTGAGATAAACTTTCCATTTAATATTATTCAAGATGTCTTTATGATGAGGGCAACAAACTGGAGCGACAATATTTTCTATGCAGTTTTTACTCCGCAGTGGTAAGAATAAGGACTGGTTTGCAAGCCAAGCAAATAATGTTGCCCAAATTTGTGTAGTTCTAGTTAAGGAATTATGGTTTTAATAGTTATCCAAGAGTCTTGTTTCTTCAAATCACGGGGAGCCAAGGACCAATGATTGTGGGAAACCTGGAGCAGTTAGCATCACAGAAGAAAAAATAATCCGGATGTGAAGGTCACTAAAGCCAGTAATTCCTCTTGTGTTCTGGATCCCAGGATTCTAAGAGAGGTGGCTGCAGAAATAGTAAACGATAAGCAGTAACTTTCCAGAATTCCAGTGGATAGATAGCCAATATAATTTAAGAAACGAAGGAAAGAGAAAAGAATATGAAACTCTAATAGTTAACTAGCGGGAACAAAGAGGAACCATTGAATGTGGTATATCTAGATCTTGCATAAAATATGGACCACAGATGGATGCAATATTTTAATATGATAGCAGTTATGTCAGAAAACAGAAGGATATTTTAGGCTTGAAGGCTGTGATTAGTGGAATACACTAGGGGCCAGTACTTGGCCCCAAATAAACACAGTATATTCTCTTGTTATAATTGAAAAGACAGTTGAGTACAACGTGAAAGTTTGCTGATGATTTCTGGAAGTGAAGTGGAAATGTGAGCTGTAAGGAAAGTGCAAATAGACTGCAATGGGATACAGAAAAGGTAAATAAGAAGGGGGTAGGTGTAATAATAAAACCATTGTTGTACAGTGGAATCATGAATGTATGGTAAATAATTGGAAATGCAAGTAATATATTAGCCTTCATTACAAAGAGGTTGAAGTATAAGAGAAAGGAATATTTGATGCAAACTGTTGGAGTTCTGGTGTGATGAATCAGACTGGAATCCCTAGTTGATTTATTTTCCTTCTCCATTGTGCAATAATGATTAGTACAATTATAATCTTTCATTTGTCATTGTCTGAGATCAGTGAACCAGGGACCGACCAGGGATTATGACTGGTTACCAACTTCTTGGGTGGGGGGGGTTCTGGCTACTACAATAATTTATAATTTGCTACTTTGCATCTCTTGCTTCTTAACCATTTATTTTATTGCAGTATTATCTTTATTCTGTCAATGAAAAATATGCATATGGTATTTTCCACACTATTCACTCACTTAATCCATCAGAAAAAGTTCAAATGTTGTGAAACTAGTTCTTCATAAAGGAAGTGTACTATCTCTAGAACAGGTTGTACAAATCATTCTGGAACTCATTCTGATGAGAATGGCCCAATATGGGTGATAGGTCATCAGCAATGTGATTTCTACTCTTTTCCAGCTTTCTTCCCCCCAACTCCATCAGTCTGAAGAAGTGTCCCAACCGGAAATGTCATTCTGTCCATTCTCTTCAGAGATGCTGCCTCACCTGCTGAGTTCCTCTAGCACTTTGGAGTATGCACATGGTGTTGACTCTTTTATCACCTATTTTAGGGAGGATTCTGTTAGACTCTGCTATGATGGCCTGGCCAAATCCTGCATCTGGAGACAATATGGCGGTTACATCACTACGGTGTTACTACAGTGTTATAACTGTGGTGTTCTCTGGTTGTTCTCCTTCTAGCTTGAAAAAAAAAAACGCAACCTGAGTGGAGATAAAAGAGCACATTTGCAAATTTATTTCATTGAATAAAGGTCAGAATTGTGTCATTTCACTATTACGTGAACCATGAGATAAATGAGAGGTGTTTTAAAATTGAATAGGATCTGTCAGCAACTGTTTAATAAGAGGGAAAAATAATGATAGGGAGAAAATTGTGTGCATGTGTTGGTCAAGTATTGTCCTATGTTCAAGCTATAATATAACATTTAATTGTTCAGGGGGAAACAGGATATTTCTGCGGTTTGTGCCTTCAAAATGTCAAAAATTCAGGAGGTGTTCAATGAAGGAAAATTCAAGTCAGCTATAACAGTAGAACAATCTCGCGTCAAGTGGGTGATGTACAGTGGAACAGTTCCTGTCCCTCGTCCAGGTGCCGTAAGTATTCAAGCTTTCCTTGCAAGGAAATCCATCTTCATAGTAATTTAAGAGCTGGAGTACTTTTCCAGGCTTTCCTACTCAATACCAGATTTGATTTATTATTCCATGAGGAATCACTTTGAATTCAACTGCATAGGCTCTTCAGACAAACTCAGTTATTGCACTGCTCAAGAAGCTTTCCCAGGAATGAAGGCATGAATGTAATCAGCACAACAGCCAGTGCACCAAATATGCAAAGGTTGCCTACAAGGACTGATATTCAGACATAGAGCTCAGAAACAGGCCCTTCAGAAACATGTCCCATCTACACTAGTCCCACACACCCCGAGGACGTGGTGAAAACCTGGCAAGATTTATGACCTGATGTAGAAATGGGAATAGAGGAAGTCGGAGAAGGGTCTGGAGGAGATTAGAATCCCAAGTGTTTATGCCTGAAGGAAGGAAATGTGTCTTTTGAAGCAGCTGATGATCAGGCTTACCAGTTTTTTTTCAGAGATAACCAGTTCTGACGCAAGTTCACCTACCTGTATGTTAACTGGGTCCTTCTGTCCCCACAGAGTACCCCCTGACCTGCTGAGTATCTTCAGCATTCATTTATTTCAAATCTCTTCTGACGAAAGTGTTTTACATCCACATTTTCAGCAAAGTTTTTTTTTCTTCTCTTCCCTATCCTCATATATCTTCTTCATGTTCTGAATACTCCAGACAGATCAACTGTGATTAATGAGCCCTCCCCCAAGCCAACACCACCACGTAACGTTCTGTCTCTCTGTGTCCCAACTCTATTGCAAACATTCTCTTCCTGCAGTTTAAAACAAGTTTGAATTGTAACTGACCCTAACTCTGTTTCTGCCTGCATTTTTTTTTTTTGTTGAGAATCTATTTAGTCCACAGTTAACAGTACTGTTTAGGTGCTTCTCGCAGAGGATGCCAAAGTAATTGGCAGGGTTCAGGGATTATTATGGGGTGTTGCAATTGAATTGAGAAATTAGGAACTTGACTTGGTTGAAGTTGGAATCTTTATCAACACAGATTTTATGCTAGGCCAGATTCTCTCAAGAACCTGTGCTTGCCCACATGAGCCAAACCCATCAATAGAGGAGACAAGTATGAAGGAAAAAATTGTACACCAGATTTCCAGTTCTATCGTACTTTTTACAAATAATTACAAAATGTTTGCATTTTTGTGTAGTTTGTATCAATTGAAGACCCAGTTCACTCAGGCGATCTCTTTCCTCTCTTTCCACATAGTGTATCAACAATGATATCCGTAAGAGTGGCATCAAGACTTCTCTAGATCTGCCAGACAAAACACTCCAGTTTGTTCGGGACCATCCTTTAATGGATGATTTAGTGACCCCCATCAACAACCGACCTAAATTAATAAAGCAGGGTGTAAAATACACCCAGATAGCTGTAGACAGAGTTATAGCAGCAAACCTCGAAGAATATGATGTAATATTTCTGGGAACAGGTAAATTCATTTCTGCGAATGTACTGTACTGTCAATAATCTGCTTTTACAATGTTAATCGGAATGCTGTTCATTGGAAAATGCTACAAAACCAGGTATTTCTAAAAGAGTGACTTACAAAAGATTTGAAACTAGTTTACTCTGAAGATTTCCGTAACACTGAGCCCTGCACTAGAGACAGCATCAACTAAATGGCAAACATACATTATTTCAAAGCATTGATTTACTGAAATAATTAATCTGCTTTGATTGAAGAGTTCACATTTTGAGATACCTGACATTTAGGTAGAAATTCACTTCTAAGTTTGCTATACTTGTAATAATCAAAGTGAGAGAGAAAATGTTAGAAAATAAACTATATCCCTATTTTTGTCATGTATATTGAGCACTAAGCAATTTTATTCCATTGTGCCAAGTTTATAATAGGTTGCATGTACAACATGGCTTGTGCCTCACCATCATAGGCTCTATGTGTGTGATGGACCCAGAAACAATTATGATAATCTATCCCTTGTGTAAACCAAATGAAATATGTTTGTCATTTTTACTGAGGAATTACTAATGCTGTGGGTAGTTTTTGATAACTTCATGAATTCAAATTCATATTCCAATATCTATTTTTCATTGCATGGTGCGATTATTTTTAATTTGCTGTTTTAATTCAGAAAGCCCAACTATCATTTGCTGTATAAATGAATTTGAAACCTGATTTTTCCAAGCAAGAATCTCTGGGTGCTAAGCAGAAATGGTCCTGAACTGCAATTAACCTTGTTCCATGAAACTCGACAATATCACTGACATGCAATATTGAAGTGATATACAAAATTTTGATGAAGTCCTTTTATTATAAACGTATTTGACTTGGTTTCAGATTGTAGGTTGCATTGCAATGTCTTTTCAACTGACAAAATAGATACAATTTAGGTACAGCAACATTACGAAAACTGATCTTGTGTCGTTTTTTGGTGTAAACCAACATCTGCAGTTCCTTCCATGTTACTAAAACTGATGATTTTTGGCACTACAGGTATTATATTGTTTTATGTGGTAACTTGCTTTGCACAAAATTAATGTTTTATTTCCACCATTGCAACTTGGTTAGAGAATGCTTTGGGATGTTGTGCAAGGGATGCGAAGGGCACTACTGAAATATAATTATCATCCTATTAAGTAATTACATTGCAAGACTGCTTATATTCCAGGTGGGATTGGCTGGATAACGATATCACAAGATTAATTTTCCGCCACATGTGCTATGTCATATTCCACTATTAGAACATTATTTGATATGGCAGTCAAGCTGATTTCATTGTTGTCCCGATGGGAGAAGATCAAATACTTAAATTTTTCTCCTCATGCAAGATGAACCAAAAGAATTTGAAGTTATGAATGGTGAAAATAAATAACACCATATATTTTCTTGTGTGATGGACCCAGAAACAATAATGATAATCTAAAGCTAATTATCTCTGGGGGGGGAATAGTCTCCTGGGTATGCAAGTCATCAGAGGAATGCAATAGCATGCCCCTTGTGCTTCATGGTAGTTGACGTCAGTGGGGAATTGAAGGAAGCTGCAGAAGCTTGTTAACAACAGGGATGAAGCTATTCCTGAGTCTGGCAATGTGTGCCTTCTGCTGAACGGAGAAGAAGGAATGACCGGGGTGGGATAAGTCTCTCATTATGTTGGCTGCTTTTCTGAGGCAGTGTGAAATGAGAATGCAGTCAATGGTGGAAGGTCTAGTCTATTCGATGGACTGGGCTACATCGACAACTCTCTGCAACTCTCTGAGATATAAAGTGGCATTTCCAGGTAGAGCAAAGGCAATTATAATCGTGAGCATATATTTTTATAGTCATACTCAAAACTTGCATGTTAATGTAGTTGTTTTCTTTTACAGATAGTGGATACCTGCACAAAGCCCTTAGCTTGGAGAAGGATATGTTTATTATTGAAGAGGTGCAGCTGTTCCTTTCTGCAGAGCCTGTACAAAACTTACAGCTTTCTTCAAAAAGGGTATAACAAATATAAAGTCAAGTATTTATTGCTTTTGTGGTTTTCAACTTTGAATATGGATTTCACTGGACAATGTATTAATGTCAGAACTTACATTTGTCTCCTAGGGTCATTTGTATGTTGGATCCCCATCACTGGTGGTCCAAGTGCCTGTTGCCATTTGCACTAAACATATCACTTGTTGGGATTGTGTACTGTCTAGAGACCCTTACTGTGGATGGGATAAAACTACAAGCCAATGTATTCACATTTCAGAGATTAAGTTTGACATACAGTGAGTAAACTAAGAATATGAATATCATTGTGCCATATTTTTACATTTATTTGTCATTATTTGGAGTTGGAAAGCTGTTTATTGATAAGACCATGACTGCTTATCTGCAGAGTTTTGATCAATTTATTTAGACTATTATTTGTTGGTGCAGTATATTTTTGGTGTGTAATGTTCTCATTTTTTAAATGCTTTTAGGAACTTAGTTCAGAATATAGAAAATGGAGATCCTTCAAAATGTCCCAGTCATGGTATGTTCCATAGTTATATTTTTCACAGTTATGACATAAATGCTAGGTTGTTCGCTCATTCCTTTTTTTTGTGCTTCTTTCTCCTTTGTTTTCCACTGCCCTGCCCCATTAACCTCACCCAAACCTTAACTTCCCAGGATTGTTTCCTTAAAAGTTCAGACTTGTTGATTTTACACATATTTGTGACAATTTAATGTTGCACATTCATAAGCTTTCCCAAAGTAGGGACATTATCACCTGCAACGGATCAGGTTTGATCATGAACTCTGTGTGGAGTTTGCATGTTCTCCTTGCGACTGATCAGTTTCCTCCCACATCCCAAAGACGTGTGGGTTTGTTGGCCTCTGTAAAACACCCCTAATGTGTAGGGAGTGGTTGGGAGTGTGGGATAACAGGGAACTGGTGTGAACGGTTGAAAAAGGTCAGCGTGGAGTCAGTGGGCTGTATCTCTAAACTAGAAGTTGGTATAGAAGATGGGAGGTCATGTTGCACTTGTATAAGATGTTGGTGATGCCACATTTAGAGTATTGTGTTCATTTCTGGGCACCATGTTATAGAAAAGCTATCAAGCTGGAAAGGGTACCGAGAAGATTTACAAGGATGTTGCCAGGGCTAGAGGGTCTGAGCTATAGGGAGAGGTTCAGTAGGCTGGGACTTGGAGCGCAGGAAGATGAGGGGAGATCTTGATAGGACAGGTTTGGAGAGATATGGACCAAACGCGTGCAGGTGGAACTAGTGTAGCTGGGCTATATTGGCCGATGTGGGCAAGTTGGGCCGAAAGCCTGTTTCCCCACTGTATCACTCTATGAATCTAAACTAAACAACAAATGCTGTATTACCCAAATGATGGCCAATGAATTTTTGGAGAATAACATTAAATTTAAAATAATGTGAACCATTTGATAAGTCTGTTTTGATTAATTTATCATTAAGCCTGCTTACAATCATAGAAATAATTGATCTTTTTAAAATTCTCAAATAGTGGATTGTACTAAATGTATACTACCATTTGGTTATTTTTTTAAACTGACTATAGTATCAGAATAGATTGTTCCATCAATGCCCTGTCTCAAGTACATTTAGATGTTGGAACAGGATTGGCAATTTACAAAATTGAAAGGCCATGATCCAGCAAAATCTTGACACAATGGGGTTTGAACCTTTTGGCCCAGAAAACTTGTTGCAAAGTTCACATATGATAGCCAGATGTGACTGGACTGTGTTGCATAGTAAAATAGTACTATTTTAACTGGCAAATTTGGCAAAGAATTTAATTGTTCTGCATTTGTTAGAATTTCTACTGAAGTCATCTTTAATAGCTTGTGCTGTTTAGTATTTCTTAGAAATCCTGTTTTGCTGATATACTGACAAATATTATCTTCTTCAGAAATCTATAAAGCTGAAAAGCAAATTATTATTCCTGGAAACAATATGGTTTTGAATTGTTATCCTACATCCAACTTGGCTCAAATGCAGTGGCTACACAAAAAAAGAGAAATTCCAATAACAGATCCAAGATATCTCCACTTCAGTGATGGATTATTAATATTTAATGTTTCTACGGAAAATGAAGGACAGTATGACTGCCTTTCTGTTGAAACAGTGGCTGGGAAGCAATTTTCACAAGTCGCAGCAAGCTATTTTCTGCAGTTATCTACATCTAAACATGGAATAGATCAACATCCATTTCCAACAAAGGCGCATTTTGGTGTGCCTACCTTACCAGACAATACTGGTCGCAAGGCTGCCTTGCCAATGATACAGAATTACCTTCAAACTGAATTGACATTGAAAGGTTTCCTGGTACTCTTTATCATGATGTTCATACTTCTTCTTGCATGGAATATTTATAAAGGTCATGTGCCAATACCACTGCGGCCATCTGGAAATGAAAATGTAAGAAGAACATCAGCTATTATTTTGAACAACTCAGTGCAGGAGGTGGAGGAGAAAATATCACTTTCAGAGGGCCCTCAATTAAAGGGTGCACTGAGCAATGTTGACCTCCCACTTACAAGTACTGCCAATGCAGATCCACTTGAGAAGAACAGCAACAATAATTCTATACTACTAGAGAATGCAAACTCCAGCTGTGCTAGACCATTGCTTGTTCTTGACGAATTGGAATACATTGATGCTGATCAGACTGAATCAAACGCATAAGCCTAAGGAAATTACATTAATTCTTTGAGAAATGCACGTCATGAATATTGGGTAATGTAATGTTGCATTTTCTACCTCCCACATGCCCCAATCTTCCACGTTCCTATTCTTATGAATGAGGCTCTATATCTGGACGAATGTAAATGTGGAAGAATAAGCCATATTATGTATTCAGTAATATACTGTACCCCTCTGTGTCCCACAAAAGATTACATATGTTGTGCATATTTCACCTCAGGAAAAAAAATATTTTTTTCTTTGGTCTATGCATTTTTTTTATAAACCCAACTGAAAAGAGCACTGGGTTTTGAACAGATACTGTAGGTACTATTGGGTTAGCTCAGTGTTCATGTACTCAACATGCTTGCTTAAAAGCACTGTGAATTGCAATTTCATTGTCACTGTGAAGAATACACCTTTGTCGCCTTAATTTTCATGCACAAGTGGTGAGTTTAGCTGATCCCTGGGAGAAGGAAATCACTGAATTTCTCCTTTGTGTGTTTTATGCAAATACATGTTCTGACAATTGGATCTGTTTTTCTCTCATTTGTGCCCTTCCATGAAGTATTGAAATGTGTGATTAACACTTAATGTCCATTTTATCACAGGGAATACACATTTGACAAACTTTTAGTTTAATTATTCGCAATGGCACAAATTATTTTAATGCAGGAAATAAGAAATGTTAAGAACAGGGGAAAACCACTGTCCAACAAACTTGCTAGTTCAACCCTCGTATCATATCTATCAATCCCTTCCCTTGAATAATACTTTTAATGAAATTGTGCTCCCTTTGTCTTTATTCTATCTTTCGATCTTTGGTAGTGAGCCAATCACATCTTGAAAATGATTGAATTTCTGAACAAAACCACCAGACAAACCCCACATTTCCTTGATCCAGTTAGACGGAGTTCATCTTGAGTTAAACCGGGTAAAATGTCCAAGGATTTATGTAGTTTTAGCTAAGTCATCAGTTAAAAATGGTTGCTCCCAAATCTTTCTTTGCACTTTAGTCCCATGCTCTTGATCTTTAGATACAGAGTTCAGAGGAACCTATTTATGAGATTGCTCCTGAAAAGGACAGAGTGGGATGTAGAGGTCCAGTAAGTGGTTGTTGAGGAATTTCTCTATCTTGACTACCTGCTCCTTTTCCAAGGTTATGTTTGAGCATGGATCGCAAAGAAGGAGGACCTTCTGTGATTAGTGGAGTGCATCCTTGTTATTGAGAATAACATTTAATTTTTTTAAGCCAGCAGCCAGACTTGTACAATTCAGTCACATTTGCACATTGTTGGAAAGGTGGTGGATGAGCTATAGTCTTTGTTCCTGTTTGCTTTGCAGAGATTCCTAAGTCCAGTAGGAACTGGTTCCAGTCCAGTAAGCCTACTGATTCCAATGCAGACAAAATTCAAATTTTGTAGATATTTCATAGCATCCAAGCCTCTTTTGAGGATATAGAAATAATATATGATTTTTAGAGTTTCCTTAAGATTCATTGTTCAAAATGTTAAACAAAAAAAAAGGATAATTTTGGCCATCTTATCGATGCATCTGTCTTTTGGGCAGAGAATTGACACATGAGGTATGACTTTGAGGTATTTTTGCAACTTGAGGTGAAATTAAAATATTTAATTTTCAGGATTTGGTAAAATATAGTAAAAGTGACTTAAATATATTTAAGTGATTCTAGACTACACAAGAATAATCAAAGCTGCCGAGATTCCATTCTTGATTGCATGCATCCAGTTGCAGACCCTAATTCATCAGTTAACTCAGTTGAATGGTAAATTACAGGAACGGTGTCATGAATCCATAATCTTGCATAAGTTAGACTATCTGTGGAGAAATAATGAGGCAGAAAAATGTTCATGGAGAACAGTTTCATCGACGGTGAGATGCAAATCTAAGTGGCTGAACAGCTTCTCAATTCTAATAAATCATAAAATAAATATTTTGAAAAGTTGCAACTATTCTAAATGTTAGTGTTTAGTACTACAGTGGATGTGATAAACCATTAAGTGTTGCTGGTTTCCTGATTCTATAGAAATCCTATGGAGTTATTTACCCGAACACAATTCATTCACCGAGTTATGCAATAAGAAAACATGCGTTTTGACCCAACTCTTCCATGCTGACCAAAATTGCCTATCTACGTTAATTCCATTTACCAGTGTTTAGCCCATATTCCTTTAAACTTCGCCTATTCATGTACCTGACCAAATGTCTTTTAAAAGTTGTAATTGTACCTGCCTATACCACAACGTCTTACGGCTCATTCCATATACCCACTATTCTTTGTGTGGAAAATGTTGCCCTTTAAATCCCCTTAAAACTTCCCCCTTTCATTTTAAACCTATGGTCTTATTTTGGACACCCATACCCTGGGAAAAAGACCTGACTATCTACCCTATCTATGTCCCTCATAATTTTATAAACATTCGAAAGGTCACCCCTCAACCTCCTTTTCTCCAGAGAAAGTAATCCTAGCTATCCAATTTCTTTTTATTACTCAGGCAATGATCTATTGAACTTTTTCTGCATCCTTGTCGGGTTAATTGCATCCTTTCTAAACTGTGGCAGCCATAACTGCACATAATCCTCCAAGTGCAATCTTGCCAATGAGTTGTATAACTATAACATTATATTTTACATCTTTACTACTCTGTCCACCTCTGTTTCTGCTTTCAGGGAACTATGTACTATATCCCAAGGACTTTCTGATCAGTCACACTTTCCTGGGTCCAGATGTATACCTAGTTTAACTTTGCACTTGGCTGAGTAAATTCCATCAGCCATTTCAATGCCCACTTTCCCAGTTGGTCTAGATCATATTGTAACCTTACACAACTTTCTTAACTGTCCACGATAGCATCAATATGTAGTTACTGATCATCTACCTACATTTCCTTCTCTGCAGCGCACCATGTTAATACTCCTCAAGGAACCTGTTTGACCCCCCTTGACCTGTGACTTTTTTTTCCTGACCAGAGCCTTAATATCCCTATCTGCTAGGGTTTTCTTATCCTGCCAATTTTGCCGTTCACTAACAGGAGCCTGCTGACCCTGAACTCTGACCCTGTCTCGCGTGTAGAAGCTACCCACTTGCCAGACATTCCTTTTTGCCTGCTAACAGACTGTTCCAATGAACCATTGCAAGTTCCTCTCTTAATGCCATCAAAATTAGCTTTGCCCCAATTGAGAACATTTAACTTGTGGACCAGTCCTATCTTTAATGATCTTGAAATGAACAGAATTATGGTAACTTATCCCAAAGTGCTCCCCAACTCACACATCAGCCACTAACCCAGCCATGTTTCCTAACAGCAGGTCAAATGTAGCCGCTTCTCTGATAGGGACATCTACATGTTGTTTCAGGAAACATTTCTGGGTATACTTAACAAATGTTGCCCGAATCCCTTAGTGCTCCTTCAGAATTCAACATTAGGGACATTACAATCACCTATTATTTATAACCTTATTATTTCTACACCTATCTGTGATTTCCTCACATATTTCCTCCTCCAATTCTTGTCGAATAGTGGAGGGCCAAAAGTATAATACCATAATATAATAGTGATCTCCCTTTTTTTTGTTTCCGAGTTCCATATGGCCTCGCTGGGCATTTCCCTCCAGGATATCCTCTCTAAATGCTGTTATAATGTTCTCCCTAATCATTAGTGCAACTCATCCTCCTTTCTTACCACTATTGCGCTGGAAACAGCTGTATCTTGGAGCATCGTGCTGCCAATCCCGCCCATCCCCCAGCCATGTTTCCATATTGGCTATAATTAAAAAATCCCATGCGGTGATTTGTGTGCTGAGTTCATTTGCCATACCAATCAGGCTGCTTGAGTAAAATAAATGTTCAGATAATCATACTTTCTTTGTTCCATGTCCTGGCCTTGCACACTTTAAGCTCAATATTTGCTTCATTTCTCTCCTCTGATACTACTCCTTTATGTCCTACCCCTGTCATCGTCCCCCCACCCCCCTTTCCCAAAATACCCTGCCAGACTAGTGTGTGGCACAGGGAATAATCTTGAAAGTATGATCATGAAGGCTCTGTTTTTTAACTCACTGCCTAGCCCCCAACATTTACTTTTGACTATTGGTGTCTTTCAATTCAGTTATTTCAATCCATTGTGGTCTTCACACTTTCCTATCACCAAAATCACCAGCCACTTGCATATCTTCATCAGCTTCGCTTCAAACCGAAAAATACTCTCCCTAAATAATTGTCTAGCTCTCTCTTCCTTTCACATGAATATTGAAACCTAGCTATTGTTGAAACTTTAGTTCTGTGTCCTGATTTCAGTGTCAAGATTTGTTTGCTATTCCAGTTGAGCCGATTGGATTTGCGTTCAAATGGAAGTTGCTTTATTGTGGTCGGTCCTGCAAAGCAGTCTTGAAAATGCATTGCAACATGTTTATATTGAAAATGTAACTTTTCCTTTGCTTTTTCTTGAAGGAGGATTTATTGATTGTTACTAAATTCACATTCAATGTGCATATTTTGGCTGTAAATGCAGCGCTGCTTTTCACTCTATCGGATGATATCACATAAAATCCTTATTGTACAGCCAAATTTATATTTTTATACATGTAAATGTTGATGATTTGGTAAGCTTATATCGTGTACATAGATATGAGAACTCTTTCAAGTGCCAATTCAGCTATGCATCCTGTAACATCATCGAAGGGCAATATTTGTCAAATGCCATCAATATTTTTGAAAGGTGAAAATTATATTTCCCAGTGAAAATTTATGATCCTGTAGATCTGTGGGACACTATAATCATCTTGGTTAAATATGATATTTAGATTCTGCGCTTGCTGATATGTTTTACAATTAATATTAGGTGTTATTTGTGACACTCCACTCGCTCCCAACTCTGCTATCATTCTCTGTAAATCTGCTGTTCCATGCTTTTTATTGGCCTTCATTTTTTGGCATACCATATTGTAGGGTGTGAACAAAGCTTGCAAATAGTGTCCTACATAATAAAAAGATGTAGGAAGTAGAGTAGGAGGAAACCCAAGTATTCAATGTGCAGAGAGCAGGGAATTAACAACTTAAAGACTTTTGACCCAGAGTATGTTTTTTTTTATCTTTTCTCTTCCTGTGAGGAAGTGTCTAGCCTGCAGTCTGTCACTGGTCTCACAAGCATAATTAAATCAGGACTGGAACTTATAATATCAGCCACAGCCGTAATGTTCTATTTGCCATGGTCAAGGAGCTGTTGTGCTACGTACTTCGGCTCTCATGACCCAGTGAATTATGTTATAACCTTGCTCAAATAGGTTTTTTGCAACTTGTTTACATCACATCTTTTTCTGTAATGATGAGTGAGAAGAAATTCAATGCTGTTAAGTTGAGGGGCATAATGCGTCCTTTTATAAATAAAAAATGTGAGTAATGGGGGCCATTGTGACAATCGCCGCAAGATAAAGACTGCAGGCAAGATAGAGTTCTTGTGGTTTGCCTTAACAAGTGGAAGAAGAGCAGAAAACTAGCAATGCATGTTGTTAACATTACTGGGATAGAATCCTGATAAAACCAAGTCATATTATGAGATAGGTCTTATTACAGGTTTTCCTTCTGAATATGTATTGGATTAATAACATTTACGTAGTTTATATATATTTTTAATCTAATTCACATGCATGGGCCTATCATGAAAATTATAAACACCATAATTTGGGCCTACACCCAATCCTGTGAAAACACATCCTCATAAAACAATAGCTCCATGCAGTAAATAGATAGTGAAACATTAAACTAATATATCACTATCTATTTATTGCAGGGAGCTATTGTTTTAAGGGGCTCAAAATAACCATTAATTTCTGTCCACAAAACATTTACAAAATCTTTTGGCTTCATATGCAAATATAACAATGTAACTGAATACCAGGTAATCCAAAACTTCAGGACTACCGTCTAGCTCTGCATCTTCATGGCCAGCAAAGCAATGGAAAATCAGAACAAGGCTAAATTTGACTATAATGTCCTTTTTGGTCAATGGAACAAAAGCACATAAGAGAAATGATTATTTTGATGAAGCAGCACAATGGGGCTGTGCTTATGGGAAAGTATCCCAGCAGGAATCTGTATTCAGGAGCAAATGGATAGAGGGAAAACTGGTTTGGAAAAGATAATGTTATAGATGTCAGCCTTATGTAATACCCAGGGGAAGAAAATAGTCTGCAAAGAACAATCTAATGTACATGAGCGTGAGATAATCACAATGAAAATTGGCCCAAGAGTTAGCCTAATTGTCCCAACTCTTCCAGTCTGGCTTTCTGTGAAAAACCATTTGAATTATTTTCAAATTGTACAGCTCTGCTTTGTAAATACTGTAATCAAAAAGTTACCCATTTTCAAATTAGCGTTTTTCAATGTGCAAGCAATTCTTGTATGAAAAGTGGATTTAAACAAAAAAATCATATGATTTTTGTTGTGTTAAAGTCTGCAAAGATGGTGGCTGCCTTTTAAAACAACTACCTGTACTGCAAAAAACAAATATTTCTAAAGAATATTTTAAAATGAAACATTTTTGGAACAAAATCTTCTTGTTGATGAAGAGATGCTACATCAACATCTTGTTATAAATCTTACACATGTCCAATGACAATCTTTACTGAATGCTATTTTCTAATTCAAAGCCTTGTTTTATTTGGGGTATTCCAACAAACACAATTTCAGTAATTTTTTTGTACAATGTAATTAAATTAGATTTTAAAATTTAATCTTATGCCAGATGTGTTTCTTTTTTGTACCCCTTTCAAGCATAAGAACATACTGGAAGCAATAATAGGCTGTTGGGTTCAGCACATCCGCTCCTCTATTAAAGCAGATCATGGTTAATCTGTTCTGCTTTCCAGCATTAACTCTGTATCTATTGATTCCTTTAATATCCAACAATCTATTGATCTTTGTTAAAAATATAATTGGTGACTGAACCTCAAAGCTTCTTGAGATAATTCACATATTCTGGATAAATACATTTATTTTGATATCTGTTCTGCCCAGACCAATCAGGAAAAACTTTGAATCTGCATACACACTGTCAGGCCACCTTAATATTTTGTATTTTTCAATAAAAATCACCTATTCCAAATGCACAAGAATATAGCTTCAGACACATGGCAAACTAATTCCATTGCTAATATTCTTTTGTAGGATCACCAGACCAGTAAATAATACTCCAGCTGCAGTGTCAGCAGGGCCCTATATAATTGGAGCAAAATTTATTTCACTTGTGTTCAATTCGTTTTGCAATAAAGATCAACATACTATTACCTTCTTAATTGACTCATTGTACAAAAGCGTTAATAGCACTACTCGTTATTTTAGTTGTGATCTGTTTTCCCTGCTTCAGTTATGCTGAAATCTATTGATACACTGTCAAATTAGCAGGTGGACACAAAATGCTGGAGTAACTCAGCGGGACAGGCAGCATTTCTGGAGAGAAGGAATGGGTGACGTTTCGGGTCAAGCCCCTTCTTCAGCAAATTAGCAGATTGTTTCATAGATTTACAGTAATTGTTGCAATGTATACTTTCCAAGAAACGAAACACTAAAGTGATCCTGAGCGCCTTAGATTTCAAGCCATGGTGCAGTTTTAAGTGTTGCACCAGTAGAGTCATGATGAAAAATCTTAATTGTTATGTTAAATTGTAAAGTCTTTCAGAATCCCACTCCTGAATTGTGTCTATGGATCCCTTCCGGAGAGGGAGAATAATGTGAGCGTGTGTTAAGTGCGTCATGTGAACAGATTTGGATTTAATTGTGATGCCACCATTTTTGTGAAAAATAAGTAATTGACTTGTTATTTAGGCTGCATTGTAAAGAATGACAGCTCGGGCGAGGGAGTCAGTGCCTTAATCTTTTTTTAAATTGCTGTGTAGGCTTAATATGAATCAGCAATGACTTCAATAATGTGAACTAAACTGGGAAGAGGAAATCAATGGGTTGCCTTGGTTATTATTGCTTTCACAAAACAGTTTTCATCAAATAACACCAGCATCAGTATATTTTAATTCAGTGGAAATATTCATACGTGAGCTCTGTTGCTAATTATGCCTCTTGTATCTGAACAAAATACCAAGTAATAATCCAGATACCTGCATTAGGAAGAGCACAGATAAAATAAAATTAGCAGTGGAAAATATTGATTTTGAAAAATAGTGGCTTTCTTTACTGGTTTAATGGACACATTTTACAATTTCCCATATCCTTGCGAAAATAATCTGCCCCACATTATTGCAAAAAAATACATGAGTGGTATTGCACAGACTTTGCGGACAAAAGGGCCTGTTCTTGTGCTGTACTGTTCTTTATTCTAAAATTAAGAAGAATGAAAACTACATTTACCTCATAGCACCTTTCATGATCTCCAAGTACCAAAGGGCTTTCACTAAATTACACCGTAAAATGTAGTTCTTATTGTTGGGAAGATGCCAATCCTTATGTGCCCAGAAGCATGAGATATTAACCAAATAATCGATTTTAGAAGGCGATTAAAGAATATTATTGGCCGGGGCACTGGGGAGAGAATTCCTTTGACTTGAATTGTGTAATAAAACATTTTGTGTCCACATGAGATGACCTCCATATAATGTTTCATCCCAAAGCTTGTTCAACAGCCCCTCAAGACGTATGCGAGCTTGGATTGTGTGTTCAAGTCTTGGACCAGTACTTGAAGAATTCACAGGTGAAACTCCAGTTGATTCCATATTGGGGTGAGCAATATGGGGGTAAATTGATACTGTAGAAAAATTGTGCAAGAAGTAACGATACTTCTAGACCATTGGGTTTAACACATCATGGCCACTGAGGAATTTTAAATTAAGTAGTTGAAGTTAAGGAAAAGCTAGCATAATATGATTTCTGCATCTGACACACATCCAACTATGTCAATAAAATGCTCTCTTTAAAGCAGCATAATGGAAATTAATTATCCTAATACCCCTACCTACATCTCTGGCATTCATCTTACTCCAGAACTTGACTTCTGCATGTCTGTTTCAGGAAATTGGTATAGGATACGTGAGCAGTGTGTCCAGCCCAAATGAGTCAACTGAGTGTAATAAGGGCCTCAATACTGGGATAATTGATGTTGGAAAGAACATGGGCTGATTCATATAAACTCCTTTAGAGTCTAGGAAACGAGGGGTGATTTTATTGAAACATTCAAGATCTTTAGTGGGCATCACAGGGTAGATGTTGATGTGTTTCCACTAATGGGAGAAACGTGAATGAGAGAACGATAGTTATTTAAAACTGAAGTGAGATGTTAGGGGTATTCTGAAAGGAAGTAGATGATTTTTATAATATCGGAGAATTGAGAGTCATGGCAAACTGGCACGGAAGAGGAGATAACATTTGGGGCTGATCAACCCTAATCATATTGAATAGCGGGCCAGGCATGGGGGGCTGAGTGGCCCATTCCTGCTTCTCTTTCCTTATGTTCCTCTAGTGGATATGGAGGATTTTGGAAAGACAGTGTGATGGGATCTCTCCAGGACTTTGATGTGCTTGTTGCAGGTAGACAAGCATCAGAACCAAATAGATCAGGCATCATTGCTGCCTGGCAGAGTTGTATGCTGGGTTTAAGGTCTTGGTCTTCAAAGACACTTTTCGTCAGTCAGTGAAATGCTATGTTAGTACTATGATTTTAATCATAGATGTCTGCCTTTGCCGAGAGGTAGCTCCTGAAATATGGAATGTGTTGTCCAAGGCTTTTCTATGAGTCTTTGTTGTCGGTAGACAGTAGTGCAATGGGGGCAGGTGGAGGACCTCTGTTTTGCACAAGTTGGCTGGATATGTTTCTGTGAATTAATCAATGATAACTTGAAAAAGCACCTCCTCATTGTACCTATCCAAATGTTTCTTGAGCGTTGTGATAGTAACTGCCTCGATTACCTCCTCCGGCAGCTCGTTCCATACACCTACCACCTTTTGGGTAAAAAAAGTTGCCCCTCAGATTTCCATTAAATCTTTCCCCCCCTCACCTATCATATGTGTAAAGCAATGGTATCCAATTGCAAATTGTCTCTTCAATGCTCATTTTTTTGCCTGCCTCACATAAACGGCCAACAAGTCCTCGCTGACCATCGATCAGCCATTTATCTGAGTAGCACAAGACTCAGATGTGTCTGCAATGTACAATACTGATCTGTCGGAGTGAACCACTTGCCCCACAGTAGCCTTGATCAACTGGCAATCCCTGCGGACGGAATCTTATATTGACATTTAGCAATAGATAGGGCACTTATTTTAATATTTTCCCTCTCCAACTTGTAGATGAGGATGATGATGTCCTTCTTCATAAATACTGCATCGATCTCCCTATACTCGCCCACCAACACCCTCTGACAACCAGGATTCTTAATAAAACCTCTTGCACTAAACAATAAAACAAAATTAAATGTTCTTAATTGTCTTTCAATCCAGGGTCTCATCCAATCGATGACACTTTCAACATCATACCTACTGATCAGATTGACATCAAATACGCTGCAGATGCTGGAAATCTAAAATAAAAACAGAAAATATTTGAAAATACTCAGCCGATCAGGTCACAACTACAGGATAAGAGACAGTGATAACATTTCAGGTCAAAGACCCTTAAGTGGAAATAGACAATAGGTGCAGGAGTAAGCCGTTCGAGCCAGCACCGCCATTCAATGTGATCATAGCTGATCATCCCCAATTAGTACCCTGTTCCTGCCTTCTCCCCATATCCCCAGCGCTATTTTTAAGGGCCCTATCTAGCTCTATCTTGAAAGCATCCAGAGAACCTGCCTCCACCGCCCTCTGAGGCAGAGAATTCCTGCCCATGGAAAAGGGTGAACAAAGCAATAACGACCGACAGAAATCCGATTGGAATGCAGAATAGACCTTCTTCAGGTAAGCATTCCTGGGAGATTCCTGGTTTAGAGCTACAGCATGGAAACGGGCCCTTCAAGTCAAGTCAAGTCACATTTATTTATATAGCACATTTAAAAATCAACTCTCGCTAGGTTACATTTGTTATACGAATAGCACAACAAAACAAACTACATACATATAGCCCTCACTCAGAGGACATCAGGAAAGGCTTGGGAGTATAGATATGTCTTTAGTCTTGACTTAAAAGAGTCGATGGAGGGGGCAGTTCTGATGGCAGCCCACCAAGTCCACGCTGACCATCGATCAGCCATTCACACCAGTTCTGTATCCCACTTTCTCACTCCCTGCCTACCAGAGACATATTACAGAGGCCAATTAGCCTACAAACCCTGAAGTCTGAGGTGGGAGGAAACCGCAGATCCCAAGCAGTCACAGTGAGAACTTGCAAACTTCACACTGGTCAGGATCGAACCTGGGTCTCTGGTGCTGCGAGGCAGTGAATCTACCAGCAGCACCACTGTTCTGAAGGAAGGGGCTTTGACCAGAAACATTTAACTCTTTTATTTGCAGATGCAGCCTGACCAGCAGATCCACCTTTATCTGTGTTCAAGAAGGAACTGTAGATGCTGGAAGATCGAAGGTACACAAAAATGCTGGAGAAACTCAGCAGGTGCAGCAGCATCTATGGAGCGAAGGAAATAGGCGACGTTTCGGGCCGAAACCCTTCTTCAGACTGATGGGGGGTGGGGGGGAGAAGGAAGGAAAAAGGGAGGAGGAGGAGCCCGAGGGCGGGGGGATGGGAGGAGACAGCTCGAGTGTTAAGGAAGGGGAGGAGACAGCAAGGGCTTGCAAAATTGGGAGAATTCAACGTTCATGCCATCCGGACGCAAGCAACCCAGGCAGAATATGAGGTGCTGTTTCTCCAATTTCTGGTGTTGCTCACTCTGGCAATGGAGGAGACCCAGGACAGAGAGGTCGGATTGGGAATGGGAGGGGGAGTTGAAGTACGGAGCCACCGGGAGTTCAGGTAGGATATTGAGAACTAAGCGGAGGTGTTCGGCGAAACGATCGCCCAACCTCCGCTTAATCTCCCTGATGTAAATCAGCTGACATCTAGAGCAGCGGATGCAGTAGTGAGGTTGGAGGAGATACAGGTGAACCTTTGTCGCACCTGGAACGACTGCTTGGGTCCTTGAATGGAGTCGAGGGGGGAGGTGAAGGGACAGGTGTTGCATTTCTTGCGGTTGATCTTTATCTGTATTTATTTTAGCTACTGATTAGTATTGAATTTAAGTGTTGCCCTAATTTATATGGGCATGCATTGCTGAGAGCCCATAAACTTGAACACAATTATATTTTTTGACTGCAGTAATTTATTGGCACCTGACAAAAGGCCACAACATGGAAAAAAATAATTCACTGTTAAATCGCACTTAAGTCTCTGGTCCAACACACTGCTGATGATCCTGCCCTGCAACAACTTGCGGACGTTATCCGCCGTGGTTGGCTTGACCGTCGCTCCGAACTGCCTGCTGGCGCGGCACCATATTTCCTCGTTCGCGACGAACTGGTGCTTCACGCCGGCGTGGTGGTAAAGGGTCACAAAGTCGTGGTGCCTGCCGCACTCCGGGATCACTATTTCCAGACTGCTCACAGCGGCCACCCTGGGGTGGAAGCTACCCTCTCCCATGCCCAAAGCCAATTCTACTGGCCTGGCATGGCTCAGGACATCCGTGACAGGGTCTCCGCCTGCGCTGCCTGCAACACCCTGCACCCCCATCAGCAGCGCCAGCCTCTCCTGCAGCCGCCGGCTCCAGAGCTCCCATGGATGGCCGTTGCCACCGACCTCTTTGAGTGGCGCGGAAAGCACTTCCTGGTCCTGGTGGACTCGTATTCCAGCTGGTTCGAGGTCGACCAGCTGACCTCCATCACCTCTGCCGCTGTCATCGGGAAACTTCGCCGCCACTTCTCCACCTTCGGCTCCCCGGTGACCCTCCGGTCCGACAACGGCAGCCAGTTCTCCAGCGACGAGTTCAAGACCTTTGCTGCCCGTTGGAACTTTCACCACATCACCAGCAGCCCCGAGTTTCCTCAGAGCAACGGACTTGCTGAGCGGGCCGTTCGTAGTGCCAAGGAGCTGCTGGAACACTGCCGCCTGTTCCGTGCCGATTTCCACCTTGCCCTGCTTAACCTCCGCAACATTTCCCGCGACCCTGCGCTCGGTTCCCCTGCCCAACGCCTCATGTCTCGCACCACCAGACCTCCCCTGCCGGTTTCCCAGCAGTCCCTCAAGCCCTCTGTACAAAATCCTGCCACTGTCACTGAGCGCATTGCCAAAAAACAGGACACCCAGAAGCGCTCTTTTGACAAATCTGCCCGCCTACTTCCACGTCTGCTCCCGGGGCAGGTTGTCCGGATGCAATCCCCCACTGGCCACTACCGCCTGGCAGTCGTAGTCGGAGACGCCGGTTCTCCGCGCTCCTATTTCGTCGACTACGAGGGGGCTATCTACCGTCGCTCCCGCCAGCACTTACTCCTTGTGAATGAGCCCGCTCCACCTCCCGCGGATCCTTCTCACCCCCCCATCTCTTCCAGACCTCCCGTGGCCCCTCAGGCCCCGTCTACGCCTCGCATGCCACGCACCCTCCCCTCACAACTGTCCGCCCGTTCCCCTGCCTCGCCTGTCAAGCCAGCATCGCCCGCAAAACCTCCCTCCCCTGCCAAACCTGTCTCTCCACCCGCAGCCCCGCATTCTCCTCCGCCCGCCTCTCCTGCCCATCCCCCGGCTGCCGTCCCTTCTGTTCCCGACGATGAGGAGGAGGGCGGTTTACGCACCCGCTCTGGCCGGCTGGTCAGGCCGCCTGTCCGCTACGGGGAATTCGCATAGTGTTGTACTGTTGCCGGTGCGGTTGGTGTTCGTAGCGTATGAGCCGTGGTCACTCTGTATAGCACCTGCCATGCTTTTGTTTCCCAGAGGAAGGGTGTAGATCAGTGCATGTTCCTTTAACCATAGTGACCTCCTGTATTACTAACCACTCCCCATTGTCTCCAGTATAATTGTAGTGTCCCCACCTCTAGCTCTCTCTCTAGCTCCAGTGATGACCACGGACAGCTACAGCATGGTGATTAACAGTTACCTAATAAATAGTTATAGTAAAAGACTTGTGTGTGTGCAGTAAGTCCTTTTACACAAGGTAGTCTGGTTAGTAAGATCAAAAGATTTTGTCTATAGGTTCAGGAAGATTCTAAGATGGGATATCAAACTCCGAGAAAGATCAATAGTCTCGATTTCAAAAGGTTTGGTCTCTTGAAATTCTAGAAAATATTCCTGAGGCAATTACTGTCCCAGAACAAAGTAAAGCCTAACATAGGCAAGCTGAAGTGTCAAAGTAGATTGAACAGTTCTGAAGTTAACAAATGGAGTACTAAACCAAGATGATATGGTCTTTTATCAATTCCCATAAGTCTATTTGAAATATGCTTCACTCAGTCGTCGGGAAACTTGCTTCTGTCAGGTGGTGTCATTTTAAACCACATAAAATAAATTGATCCAGTAATCTTCATTGATGCTCTAGGGCAACAATGCATCGTTGGAGACACTGCCCTGGGGTTAGTCAGGTGAACGAATGATTCACAAGGACATTAAATAAAGACAGTAAAACAGCACCTGAAGACATGTTATCCAGCCAAAAACTCCACATCCATGCAAACATAAAATATGTTATTTTATTTTTTAGAGATTTTATATTTTATGACACCTTTAACAACTTTTTGAAAATGTCCTAAAGCATTTCAGCTCCAATGAAGTGTCGTCACAGCCACAACGTAGAATATCCATCCAATAGTCAATCTGTACCAAAGATCTTAGAGGAGCTCCTCTATAATCTTTGATCTGTACAAAGCAACCACCAGTGTTGCAGTCCTAATATTTTAGGTGCCGGAACTATCAAACAGGAGCGTCATTTCAGGTTTTGCTGGAGGGAGGGGGGACAGTTCGGGTCGGGATTGAAACGCAGGTTGGGCATCGTCAGTGGGACAGGGTGGTCGAGCCGGTCGGGTAGCGTCTGTGTGGGGGAGGGAAGTGTCCGCCTCCCTCCACGCATGCGCAGGGCCCGCCGGTTCTCTTCGGCGCCACGTATGTCGCGCCTGCGCACTCGACGCGACGGGGGCAAGATGGCGGCGATGCAGCAGGGGGAGGCGGATCAAATGTTCGATGTGAGGAACAGCTTCTACATCGGCAGCTACCAGCAGTGCATCAATGAAGCGCAGAAACTCAAGGTGAGGCGGCCGAGCAGCCTGACAGCGGCAACCGAGCACGTAAACAGCCGCGGGTTCGGAGGATAGGCGAGGGCCGAGGAGCCCAGGAAAGGCGATGGGAGCCTGGACAGCAGGGAGTTTGCTGGTGGGATGTGTGGGGAGGGAGGGGTATGTGGAGATGGGAGGGAAATGTGGGGGAGAGATATGTAAGGATGGGGGTATAGGGTATGTGGGGATGGGAGGGAGTATTATGTGGGGAAGGGGGAGGAAAATAGGGGGGTGGGTGGCGTGGAGAAGAGATACCTGAGGAAGGGTGAGGACTGTGGGGTCACAGCTTAAGGATAAAGGGAAATCCTTTAAAACCGAGATGAGAAGAACTTTTTTCACGCAGAGAGTGGTGAATCTCTGGAACTCTCTGCCACAGAGGGTAGTTGAGGCCAGTTCATTGGCTATATTTAAGAGGGAGTTCGATGTGGCCCTTGTGGCTAAGGGGATCAGACGGTATGGAGAGAAGGCAGGTACGGGATACTGAGTTGGATGATCAGCCATGATCATATTGAATGGCGGTGCAGGCTCGAAGGGCCGAATGGCCTACTCCTGCACCTAATTTCTATGTTTCTATGACTGGGGGACATGAGGTTCAGCACCCTACCCGGTGGGTTCTGTGTGGTCAGTTTGGTTTGGTAGAGTTTTGCTTCTTTATTTAAAAAATGCAGTTTCATGTGTAGTTGACCATAAATTGGGGATATTGGAGGTGGTTTCTAGGGCTTTAATCAGGCATCAGACACTTGCTGGAGAGGCATTGACACACATAGGACTGAATAACAAGCAGAGTAAAGGTCAGAGCTAACAGTGTGTTATGGCTTAATTTTAAGACCATTTTAAAATACTTTATATTTTACTATTCTGTCGTGAATCAACTTGTCTCATTTTTACATTATTATTACTATATTTCTTTTGCAGTGCTATATTTGACCTTTGTAGCACTCAGCCCCAGTAAGCGTCGTGGCTTTGGCAGGTCAGGCAGCATCTGTGGAGGACAAGGGTAGGCAATGTTTTGTGTTGGGACCCTTCTTCATACTGATGAATGGAATCAACCTGAAGATGGGTCCTGACCTGAAATGTCACCCATCCATGTTTCCAGAGATGCCACCTAGCCCGCTGAGTTACTCCAGCACTTTGTGTCTTATTTAAACTTAACCAGCCCAATAGTTAACATTAAGAAAAGTTTACTTATCAAAAGCTTTAAACTATTGGAGCAAACCATAAATTTTTTGATATAATTTGCATTAATATTGAGCCCTGTTAAACCATATAAAATAAGATACAATTCATTGGTTCTGTTGACATAAAATCTGAGCTAATTTTCAAATAGTTAACTGTAGACTGTGTGTGCAAATATAGAACATAGAATGAGGTGAAGTTATCTGGATTCATATTAATAATAGGTAGATCTTTTCACTGACTTTATACTGCAATAAAAGTCCATCTAAATGGAGCAGAAAATACATTTACAAATTCCAAAGTAAAGTGAACTGCCTTAACTAAAAATACTATCATCAACTATGTATTTTTGCCTTTTGTCAGAGCTTTCTCACAGAATTTAATTGTGATCAACTAATTTGTGGTGTGTGTAATTCCACCATCTAAATTTTCCTCCTTGAGTGATTATCAATTTAAAACATGGTGACTTAATAACTTGATGCTCTAAGTAAAGGCACCACTTGATGTAGAACACAACATTGAAACTGAAACTTTGGAATTAGCTGCTGTTAACCAGAATTGGCAATTCAGACAATAGAATTCACTTGGTACAGTCTTGTTATAATGATGGAGGTATGGATCTGTGGAAAATGAAATAGAATGAGATTGAACTTGATCAATTTGATGTCATCCATGGTCAAGCAATTCTCCAATTTATTGTCTGGGGATGAATCCACAAAGAATGAGGCATTTAGATAAAGTTTTAGAAGAACAACAGCAGTGGATCTATGTCAGCGAACTATCATTTCTTCCAGATAATGGAGGCAGGGGTTTTGTTAATTACATGTCTTTGTTGCTGTTTATCTTTGTGGCAATAACAGGTCGATTTGTTTTTCAGTTCTCTAGTCCCGAGAAAGAAGTTGAGCGCGATGTTTTCCTTTATAGAGCTTATATTGCACAGGTACGGTTAGTATTCTGATCATTACAGAATATCTATGTTCATTTTCAACCTTGCCTTTTTCAAGAGATGTAGATTATGAGTTAGTTTAGTTTATTATTGTCACGTTCATAAGTTATACGAGTAGAATTAGGCCTATTCGGCCCATCGAGTTTACTCCGCCATTCAATCATGGCTGATCTCCGCCTCCTAATCCCATTTTCCTGCCTTCTCCCCATAACTCCTATCTTAATCAAGAATTTGTCTATCTCCGCTTTAAAAATATCCACTGACTTGGCCTCCACGTGTACTGAGGGACACTGAAAATCTTTTGTTTGCGTGCAATACAGTCAAATAAAACACTATATATGATTACAACCACCCCCCACCCCACAGTGTACAGATTAAAGGTATAACATTTGGTGCAAGATAAAGTCCAATTAAAGATTCCTCCAAGGTATGCATTGAGGTAGATGGGTGGTTGGGACAGCACTCCAGCTGATGAGTGGACCGTTCAGTTGCCTTATAACAGCTGGGAAGATACTGTTGCTGAATCTGGAGATATGCATTATCAAACTTCTGTGCCTTGCCTGATGGGAGAAGAGGGAGTGACCAGGTTGAGACTGGTCCTTGATTATACTGGTGGCCTTGCCGAGGCCGTGTGTAGCGTAGATTGAGTCAGTGGAATGGAGGTTGGTTTGCTAGATGATCTGAGCTGCATTCACAACTCACTGCAACTTCTTGTGGTTTTGGATGGAGCTGTTCCCAAACCAAGCTGTGATGAATGAATCCCAATAAAATGCTTTCTGCAGTGCATCTGTAGAAGTTGGTGAGCGTTATTGGGGACATGCTGAACTTCCTAAGTCTTCTAGGGAAGTAGAGGCATTGATGTGTTTTCTTGGCCATTAGGATTTATTAGGCTCCCAGTGCAAAATCGTCTAGGTAGGGTCAAGGCTGATGCCTTCTCCATTTTCCACACTTCCCGTAGAGAAATTCCTGGCATGTACACGGCATGTAACCTGATTTCATTTCACTGCACATCTCGTATGTGTATGTGACGAATAAACTTGACTTGACTTCTCAGTTGATACTGCTGGGTCATGCACTGTCATTGTAGAACTAAGGAGCAAAACACCAACTGCTGGAAAACTGACTCGAAACATCGACCATCCCTCTTGCTTGACGGATACTGCTGAGTTTGCACCAGATTCCAGCTTTTTCACCCATTTGTGTCTATAGAAATATTATCCCCCATTGTTTAAACTCACCCATGGTGCGTTGGCCTTCGATCAGGTTAATGCGTTTATCTCCTGTGAATGGACTGAGAGGAGCATCTTCTGTGCAAGCTTGATGAGAGATGAGATTAGACAGTTGCCTTTCAATTGCAAGGGCGTATAATATTGCAACTAAAATAAGATACAGATATAAAAAAACATTTTATGACATCAAATTTTATTTTGTATCACAAATTTTTGGGTAGGAAATTAACTCGGGGAATTTCCGTAACCAGAATTTCCTGGGGGAGGGGGGAGGGGTTCTAGGTTTTCTTTGTTATGGTGATAAAAAGTGTAGAATGTATATTGCTGTAGCTTTAACTGGAGACTTTTAATCTTGCTTTTCAATGTGAACATATCTGCCAAAGCCACTGAATTTAAATGTGAACTGTTCAGAAACAAACATTATTTTTATCTTCCTGTTTAGCGAAAGTATGGTGTGGTGTTGGATGATATCAAACCAGGAGCTGCCCCCGAATTACAGGCTGTAAAAATGTTTGCTGAATATTTGTCCAGTGAGGATCACAGGTAAGAGACCATACTTTAACCCGTGTTTATTTTTTTGATGCGATGATGCAAATCTGGTTTAATTTGTCCTGAATGGCCTCGACTCAAAACAACACCCATTCCTTCTCTCCAGAGATGCTACCTGTTCTGCTGAGTTACTTCAGCATTTTGTGTTTGATCTATCCTGAATAAGTATAGCTCACTTTTAAGCATACAATATGCTAAGTTCTAATAGCATGGTTGCTTCTTGTCAACTTAGGGTATTGCATTCAAGTCCAATTATATAATTACCTATGAATACCTTTGAATTTTTCTTCGAAATAAATATTGGAGAACTATCTGTCGATTTCTAACCTGAGATGTTGAGAGCAATTGACAATCTCTGGCTGGCATGATCTAATTTGGCAGGGCATATTAATTACTACATTGGTCATTTAATAAAAATACTCATGGTTAGTCTTTATAAACAAGGTAAGTGTAAGAATATAAAAAGAAACCTTTTACTGTTACCTCATATGCAGGGACAACACTATTTCAGAGTTGGACAAGAAGATGGCAAAGAATGTTGATGTGAGCAACACCACATTCTTGTTGATGGCATCCTCAATCTTTTTACATGAACAGAACACTGACGCAGCCCTGCGCACATTACACCAAGGAGAAAGTCTGGAATGGTGAGTATGTATGTGCAGGCACCGCTTGCCACATCTTTCATATATCAGTATTTTATAAACACTGAATTGTCTTAAATGTGCCATAAACCGGCATTGAGCAGAAATGCAATGAGCGAAGATTGTCTCATGCAATAAATTAAAGGAAGATGTTGAATAGTACCAGAGAACCATGCTCATCCTCAAATGGGATCTTTTAAGATTTATGTGAGCAATTGAACATACAACTGATCTCTCAGCTATGCATTCGCTTTAAAAGATCATCTTCTGACAGTCACAGCGGTATTTTATTCAGTTCATGAGTTCATACTTACAGAGCGTTGAAACAATTAAAAAAAGGTAGCAAGGGCTTTCTAGACTGCTCCACCATATTGACTGACCCGACATATCGATACTAAATTTTTCACAAACTGCCTCTTAATAGTCATACAGCATGGAAGCAGTCCTTCGGCCTAACTTGGCCATGCCGACCAAGATATCCTTTCTACACTACTCCCACGTGCCAGTGTTTCCTTATCCCTCTAAACCTTTCCTATCCATGTACCTGTCAAAATGTCTTTAAAATTTTGCTTTAGTACTCCATACACCCACATCCCTTATTTCTTGTCTAGATATATATGCAGTGACTTAACCTCCAGATCTTTTTATGTTGAGAATTCTGTAGCTTCACCCTCAATGAAGATATTTCTCATCAGTCCTGAAAAACGTTTACCGCATCCTGAGACTAGCCACTGCTTCTAGGTGTAATTCCAACCCTGCCCTGCCAGAGAGCATATTCACTGTATTCAGCCTGCCAGAACCTGTCAGAAGTTTTATACATTTCAAGGAGATTCCCCTCAACTGCCTGAAGGCCAGAGGGTATAGTTTTCCTTCCAACCAACATGCCTTCCCTATCATCGCTACTTTATCACCAAGACTCTTTCCCCCCCTGTGCAATGTTCTGTTTAACCAGCCAATGAAATTGCCAAGGCATTTAGATGTCCAAGAGAAAAGTCAGGAGTACCTGGCAGGCAAATCTCAGTCGCCTTTATACGTGCAGCCTCCTCTGCTGAAGCCTTTGTAGCAGGAGTTGTGCGCACAATATTCATGGAAACATAGAAAATAGGTGCAGGAGTAGGCCATTCAGCCCTTCGAGCCTGCACCGCCATTCAATATGATCATGGCTGATCATCCAACTCAGTATCCTGTACCTGCCTTCTCTCCATAACCCCTGATCCCTTTAGCCACAAGGGCCACATCTAACTCCCTCTTAAATATAGCCAATGAACTGGCCTCAACTACCTTCTGTGGCAGAGAGTTCCAGAGATTCACCACTGTCTGTGTGAAAAATGTTTTTCTCATCTCGGTCCTAAAGGATTTCCCCTTTATCCTTAAACTGTGACCCCTTGTCCTGGACTTCCCCAACATCGGGAACAATCTTCCTGCATCTAGCCAGTCCAACCCCTTAAGAATTTTGTAAGTTTCTATAAGATCCCCCCTCAATCTCCTAAATTCTAGCGAGTACAAGCCAAGTCTATCCAGTCTTTCTTCATATTAAAGTCCTGACATCCCAGGAATCAGTCTGGTGAACCTTCTCTGCACTCTCTCTATGGCAAGAATGTCCTTCCTCAGATTTGGAGACGAAAACTGTACCCAATACTCCAGGTGTGGTCTCACCAAGACCCTGTACAACTGCAGTGGAACCTGCCTGCTCCTATACTCAAATCCTTTTGCTATGAATGCTCCTATACTCAAATCCTTTTGCTATGACTATTCTTCCTGACTCGCACACAACAATGGGATCAATTGAGCACTGCTGACATTGAGTCACCCCAAGAGCAAGCAGGATGGATTTGAAACAGTTTTACTCCATTCGCTACTTGCTTTACTAATGGCATGTTGCAGCTTTTCCCAATCTGGATTCCTGAAATAGCAATCGTGATGGTGCATTCGCAGAATTTTGTTATTTACATATATTTTTTGGAAATGAATTAGAAACATATTAAATATAGAAAATAGGTGCAGGAGTAGGCCACTCAGTCCTTCGAGCCAGCACCGCCATTCAATATGATCATGGCTGATCATCCAAAATCAGTACTCCGTTCCTGCGTTCTCCCCGTATCCCTTGATTCAGTTAGCCCTAAGAGCTAAATTGCACTCTCTTGAATTTAAACTATGTACTAAAAATATCTCTGCTTGCCTTTGAATTCTTGGAGTTTTATTAACAGAATGTTTTTCATTCTGTCAATAACCTAGGTTAATTTGTGTCTCTTTCACCCTCTACAGCATGGCCATGTCAATACAGATCTTTTTGAAGCTCGACAGGCTGGATCTAGCTCGGTAAATACATCAAAATAGCAGTTCAAAAGAAAATATATTGCATCACTTGATTAAGTTCAAATTTTTGCACACTTTTCTGAGAAATCATGGCTGTAGAATGAACTATCACTTCTAAACACCTCTCATTGAGGTGACTGAAAAGGTTAATTTTAAGGAATTGTGAATAATTTCGTACATTAACCTATCAAGTTAGCTTGGTTATTTCAAAGAATGGTTTGCAGGATCGCTGCTTAAAATCTTTTCTCGCCTGTCACTATCATTACATCGCAAATTACCTATTTACCCCTATTATTCAATGACAACTCGTGAATGAGACAGTAAGATTGACCTGAAAAATGTAGCAACTGCAGTGCACTAGCCTCACCAAATAATTTCTTGTTTAAGTGTTCCATATTGATCCTGAGTACGGGTGCTGTCTGTATGGAGTTTTTATGTTCTCCCCATGATCTGAGTAGGTTTTCTCCGGCTGCTCCAGTTTCCTTCCACACTACAAAGACGTACAGGTTTGTAGGCTAATTGGCTTGGTAAAATTGCAAATTATCCCTACTGTGTGTAGGATAGCTGGTGCGAGGGTAACGCTGGTCGGCGCGGTATCGATGGGCCGAAGGGCCTGTTTCTGCACTGTATCTCTTAAACAAAACTAAGATTAATTATTCTGCAAATTGTAATTTTTTGCTTCTATCTGCATGATTCGTCGAATAGGCGAGGGCAGGAATGTTATAAATCAAATAAATGATCTGAATGAGATTAACAGTTACAGCTAAGAATGCCACCTATTTTGCTTGCCTTGGTTCGTTCTCCTTCCTCCCCCTGCCTCAAAGGACAACCTTCTTGATATGGAGTAATTGTCCTCACTGCAGAACATTAATTAAACTTAAAAAAAAAAAAAAAATTAATTAAACATCCTTTTTCATTTTTAATACATTCTGTTTGAACCAGATCAGAATTATGTCATTGAGATGCTATTGTAGCAGTGCTGCTGGATATAATCAGCTGTCAAATAATTGGATAATGGTTTGGCTCCCTCATGTGACAAAAACAATAGCTCAGTCCAGTCTTTTTCCAGGAAAGCAGCGTGGGTTTGTGAAAACAGATACATAGCTTGGTGAAGCAGTTCCACAGTGACTTGGGTATTCTTTTATTTTTTGGATTAAAGATTCTTGTCAGTGGTTGGAACTAATTTTATTGGCTTCTGTTCTCCTTTATTGTTTTGTGATTAAATGGACGGTGATGAAAATATGGAATTTCTACTTCAGTCTAAGATTGAATTCACACAAATTTGTTTTACTCGGGTGCAAACCCAGATAATGATTGTTTTGTTTTCTGTGAATTTTCTTTAATGTGTGAACAATCATGAAGTTGGAAAAAGCTATTTGACTCATTGAAGATCAACCTTGCCCAAGCATCCTGTCCACAGGGACTATATTTGTCTACCAGACCTAGTGTTTATAATGAACAAATATTCATTGCTTAAAAGGTTTGCAATATTAAAAGAATAATTCTAACTTCATATTGGGCCACTGTCATTTAAAAAGACATTTTGGATTCTCATTGCAATCCTGACAAATGCTCTAGGTTTTTCTGATCATTTATTGATTGATAGCATTCCTGCCCTCACCTATTCAAGATAAATTCTGCAGATAGAAGCAAAAAAAATTATTTTTTTATCCAATCCAACCGTCGCATTTGCACAAGAATAACTGACAGAACAATGTTACGGAACTCTAAAACAAGAAATGATTTGGTGGGACTGATGCACTGCAGTTAATAATTTTTCGGATCATTCCTATTGTCTCTTTCCCAACTTGAACAAAGATAGTTAAGCAAACCAATAGTGAAACTGACACAATGTAATTATTCTGGAATGCTAGATTGATGCTGGTTTAAACTGAAGATAGACACAAAAAGCTGGAGTAACTCAGTGGGACAGGCACCATCTGAAGAAGGGTCTCGACCCGAAACATCGCCCATTCCTTCTCTCCAGAGATGCTGCCTGTCCCGCTGAGTTACTCCTGCTTTTTGTACCTATTGCTAGGTTGAGACTTGTCCAAGAAGCTTCCAGTCCTGATTCTTAGTTTGTGATATCTACTGTTGAATGTTGATGGATGCCACAATTGGCCTTCAAGACACAGGGCAAGGTAGAGGGAGGTTGACCAGGTAATTGATTCTATTGAGTGACAAGTTGTTTCCTCCTTTATCCCATTGGGATAAAGGATGGCACTTCAACTTCTCTCTAACCACCAGCGAATTGAAGAACATTGAGTCCCATCAAAAACAGAAACCTTTTGAGACTTATTGGATGGCATCAGTAGGATGCACTCCAAATGGGAGGAAAAGGGAACTTTGAGGAAAATAAATGGCATTGTTATTATCAGTCTACATAGTCGAGTCATTCATTTTGAGTAATTAATAACAATATCTAATTTAGAAAGGAACTGAAGAAGATGCATGAATCAGACGAAGATGCCACCCTGACACAGTTATCAACAGCCTGGATGAACCTCGCTATGGTTAGTGAAGATTTATGATATGTAATGGATTAGCAACCTGGATACATTTGCTGATATTGGGTGGGTAGAGAGTTGGTGATGTGACGATAGGAGAGATAAAGCGAAAGTTCAATTTAGTTAGTGAACCTACAGTAGGGATTGACCTCTGCTTTAGGGATGTCTCCAACTTATTCCAAGGCTTGATATCTCTGATGAACCTGAAGACAGGTTTAAGGTTAGAGGGGAGCCTGGGGGACAATTTTTTCCACACCAAGGGTGGCGGGGAAATAGAATGAGCCGCCAGAGGAATTTGTTGAGCCAAATGGGGGGGGGGGAGACAAAAGGGGGAGCCGGCGTGCTTTGTGACTTTGTCAGCACCGTAGGTGGTTGCTATTTGTGTACATTGTGTATGTAAGCAAAGAATCTCACTGTGCTTAGTCACATGTGACAATAAAGTATTCCTACCCTAACAACATATAAAAGACATTTGGACAGGTTTGGAGGGGTCTGGGCCAAACTCGGGAGGGTGGCACTAGTGCAGATGGGACATCTTTGTCGATGTGTATGTTTGTCTAAAGATCCTGTTTCCGTGCTGGATGATTCTATGATTCTAAATGCTGTCAAGTGTTGGGGGCAGGGATGAGTAATGGTGTGCTTGATTTGTTATTGAGATCCCTACAAAGTCCAAGCACATGACGTCATTAGTAATTGACTGCATTGGTAGGTTGAAACCACTTGTTGTTGCGATTACAATAACCTGTAAATGTTCTGTGAATTCTTACTGTGCTGTATAATTTGCTGTCCCTCTGGCAAATCTATTTTATTGACTGCTCTCTACAGGGTGGGGACAAGCTGCAGGACGCCTTTTATATTTTCCAAGAAATGGCAGATAAGTACACAGCAACCTTGTTGCTCCTGAATGGACAAGCTGCTTGCCAGATGGCACAGGGGAAGTGGGAAGATGCAGAAGGAGTTCTGCAGGAAGCACTGGACAAGGTAAGAAACTCTTAAAGAGTAGACACAAGAAACTGCAGATGCTGGAATCTTGCCTCGAACACAGTGCTGGAGTAACTCAGTGGTCAGGGTCCTGACCCAAAACATTACCTATCCATGTTCTCCAGAAAATTTGCCTGACCCGCTAAGTTACTCCAGCACTTTGCGTTCTACACAAGGGTCTTAAAAGTGGCTGAGTAAAACTATAGTAGCTTTCAACCTGACAAATTGTGCCACTATATTTGTAGCAACTTTTTGCTATAGAAACACCAAACCTGTCTCGTTGCCTAATGTCTTTTGCTCTTCGCTTGAAATATTTAATCTTTCTTTCGAGATGAAATGGTTCATCAGCTTCAGCTACAACCTTTGTCAAATTATTCTTTGCACCAATATACCAACTTTAAAAAAATAATCAGTCTATGTGATGGGATTATTATCCCTTATATAGACTATTATCTGAATGGTGGCCGATTAGGAAAAGGGGAGATGCAACAAGACCTGGGTGTCATGGTACACCAGTCATTGAAAGTAGGCATGCAGGTGCAGCACGCAGTGAAGAAAGCGAATGGTATGTTAGCATTCATAGCAAAAGGAATTTGAGTATCGGAGCAGGGAGGTTCTACTGCACTTGTACAGGTTCTTGGGTACAGTCTTGGTCTCCTAATCTGAGGAAGGACATTCTTGCCATAGAGGGAGTACAGAGAAGGTTCACCAGACTGATTCCTGGGATGTCAGGACTTTCATATGAAGAAAGACTGGATAGACTCAGCTTGTACTCGCTAGAATTTAGAAGATTGAGGGGGAATCTTATAGAAACTTACAAAATTCTTAAGGGGTTGGACAGGTTAGATGCAGGAAGATTGTTCCCGATGTTGGGAAAGTCCAGAAAAAGGGGTCACAGTTTAAGGATAAAGGGGAAATCTTTTAGGAATGAGATGAGAATAACATTTTTTACACAGAGAGTGGTGAATCTCTGGAATTCTCTGCCACAGAATGTAGTTGAGGCCAGTTCATTGGCTATATTTAAGAGGGAGATAGATGTGGCCCTTGTAGCTAAAGGGATCAGGGGGTATGGAGAGAAGGCAGGTACAGGATACTGAGTTGGATGATCAGCCATGAACATATTGAATGGCGGTGCAGACTCGAAGGGCCGAATGGCCTACTCCTGCACCTATTTTCTATGTTTCTAAGGGTCTCGACTCAAAACGTCAACTATTCGCTTTCCTCCACAGATACTGCCAGAACCACTGAGTACCTCCAGAAATCTTTTGCTCCAGATTCTAGTGTCTGTAGTCTGTGGCAAAAAAAAAAAACAGTGATAGAGGAACTCTGCCGGTCAAGCAGCATCTGGAGGGAATGGACAGGCCACATTTTAGGCCATGACCCTTGCTCAGACTGATAGAGAGAGAAAGCTGAAACGGAGAGGTTGAGGCAGGTCAAAGCCTGGCACGTGGATACAGGTGAAGGGGTTTCATTGGCAAATGGAGTAAGTGACAAAGGCTCGAGGTGAAAAGAAGAGTGGCGCATGAGTGACATGTACAGCTGGAGGGAGGTATATGGTTGGGGGCTGCAGAGAAAGAGGAGGGATAAAGGGGAATTGGTGTCTTGGGAATGAAAGATGAGTATATGAAGGAGCAGGGTCACTGGGGAGGGGAGATGTAGGTGTGCACCAGGTGAAGGAGGGGAATATTACTACTCGACAGTCCCTATCTCCAAACATCAAAACTCTTACTAATTAATTAAAAATTAATGTTTCATTTGCAAACGCCCCAACCAGAGGAAGCAACATTTACCTTTTCATCAAAACCTTCATGGGGAAAAAAACACTTCCAGTGTAAATAATCTCATTATCCCAGATTTTGAATGAATGTCACTCTGGTAAATCAAACCTACATATTCAGTGTTCCTAAATTGATCAGTCTAAACCATGAGCATTTCTCTTGACACTTCCAGAAGTGCCATTCATAGTATCTACAGGGGAAGGTGATTGGACCGGAGGTTTGAAGGGTATTGTTGTTATATTTATAAATGGTTTATTGTCTTTGCACTCAGCCTTCTTGATCACGCAGATCAAAAGTCCAAATTTCAACCCCTAATGTGCCGTTGTTAGTTAATCATCACTTGCGGTAGGAAACTGCACCTTGGCCTTGTGAGGAAGGGTGGGGAGAGTCGGGCGTAGTACCTGCTCTGCTCCACTCCTGTCATTGCGGAACAGTGGATGAATTGGGTTTGGATAAAGCTTGGTTTGACTGGGCAAGTTTCTGCCACCAAACTGAGCATGTGTTATGGAGAACTAGAAAGGGGTGATGGGGCAGGTGAGATCAGCAAGCTGGTACAGACGCTGTAGGGATTTTCAGTGTGTTGCTTAGGGTTGCATCAGATGAATGGCCGATGTAACTATCCGATGTGTCACCTGTGACATTCATAAATCAATGATGTTTTTAATATTTAAAAGTTGAACTAAGTGCAATGTGATTGTATGGGGCTGACAATATGATGTACAAAAGGAGATTTGGTGCCATCTAGTGGTGATGTTGCAATGAAAAGTGTTCAAAAAGGAACTGCAGATGCTGGAGAATCGAAGGTAGTCAAAATTGCTGGAGAAACTCAGCGGGTTCGGCAGCATCTATGGAGCGAAAGAAATGGGCAACGTTTTGGCCCGAAACGTTGCCCATTTCCTTCGCTCCATAGATGCTGCCGCACCCGCTGAGTTTCTCCAGCAATTTTGTCTACCTTGCAATGAAAAATATTGAATTAGTCTGGATTGTGGAGAATAAAACACCGTTTACAATCATGTTCTACTAAAGACTTCAAATGAAAGGTGGTTCAGATATTTCAGCATGCACTGCATATCCAGGGTTCAGAATTACTGCATTAATTCCTCATATTTCATCTACCTCATGAAAATCCTTCATGAAAATACACCGTAACTCAGCTTTTACTTGACAGCTATAGATTCTATCATTGTCACCGATGCGAGTCCAAACTACATATTCTTTGCTTTGTGTTCTTTAAAATGAGGTCCTCTCTGGCCCACTCTATAATCATCGTTTTATTTCTGCCTTATCGAAAAATAAACATCTTTGAGGCAGAGATGAATACTTGGTGAGAAAGTTAGTAAAATATTATCACTGGTAGATGTGAACGCAGATTTCGTGGTTATAACCAGCTGAGCCATGATCTTACTAAATGCTAAAGCAGTGACAAAAATTAATGGAGATTAATATTGTTTCATTGATATTTCTGTTGATCTCCTATAAATTATAACTATTCAGATGCAGCACCTTGGCTTTAAATGAAATGAAATGATGAAATGAAATGATTCAATTTATTGTCATTGTCAGTGTACAGTACAGAGACAACGAAATGCATTTTTAGCATCTCCCTGAAAGGGAGACACAGGGCGTCGCGGTGTGCCTGCGCCTGCCGCCGTACATTCCATTACAGGCAAAGGTGGGTGAAGTGTCTTGCCCAAGGACACAACGACAGTATGCACTCCAAGCGGGATTTGAACCGGCTACCTTCCGGTCACCAGCCGAACTCTTAGCCCATTGTGCTATTTAGTTTTTTTTGTATTGTATTGTATTTTAATGACCACACAGCCAGGCTGGTGGAATTTGTTATCAGTACAGCTCGGTACAGGTTCCAACATTTCATCAAACATTAAACATATAGCATAGATATACATACAAACAGACGCATTACATAATACATAAGGGCCATGCTTATTCTTATTCCTCACCGTACAGAGTTTAAAATGTTAATTGCAGTGGGAATGAAACTGTTTTTGAAGCGGTTTGTTTAACTTGATTTCTCGCTTGTCATCGCTCTTTACTCTCGCTTGCTCTTTACTCACCGAAGTCTCACAGGGATCTGCCACACATAGATGCGATAAGATGCCCTTGATTTCCCTCGAGTAACCTTTATATACAACACGTATTGATTCTTCCATTACCGACCTACTGCTGTCAATCCTATCGTTTCCACATGTATGCTTGTACCAGGAGCTGCTTTGCAGACTTGCCATGATACCTAGAACCTTCTTATTGACACAGCTGCATCTTTGACATTTGTGGAGTAGGATGATTTAATGTTAAACTTAAAACCAATGTTTCATTATCAACGTGTTCTGTAGCACGTGGGAAGATTTTCTTTCTAATTTTGCTTAACCTTTTATGTGAAGCAAGCTGAAATTTCTAGCTTTCACCAATAAACAGGTTGGCGATAAATGCAGAAATATGGAACTGCACATGCTAGTTACAAAAAAGACACAGCTGGAGTAACTCAGTGGGTCAGGTAGCATCTCTGGAGAACATGAATAGACGACATTTTGGGACGTGATCCTTCTGTCTGAAGAGAGGTCATGACCTGAAATATCCCCGACCCATCTTCTCTAAAGATGCTGCATGACCCGCTGTTGTTCTGGCACTTTGTCTTTTTGGAATTAATGCCTTGTTTTGAATGTTCAACGCAGCCATTTGCTGTATTTTGAATCCTTCTGGTCCCAATGCTTCTTTCTACCTAGAAGAATTGAGTGCATTTATCTATACTGATTTATCAATGAGGTCGTAATGCAACTACACTTCCTTGAGTCGTATGTTCGGAATCTACTTTGAATGTTAAACCATTAATACATATCTTCAATCCTCATAGGACAGCAATCATCCAGAAACACTCATCAACCTGATCGCACTTTCTCAGCATCTAGGCAAGGCTCCTGAGGTAAGGCTTCTGAAAAAAATTGGCATGACATTCATTTGATCTTTCCTCATTGCTCAGTCAGTAAATACTTTATGCGTTGTGGAAATGGAAGGCTCTGACAAGTATTGTCCCATGTTGAATTCCTAATCTCTTCTGAACAAAATTGCATACGCCTTGACTAAACCAAGGGACACAAAAATTTGTATTGCATCCCTGATGAAGAGAGATGACGTTCAAGTGGGCTCGGGAGGGATTGCAAAATTGTCCACGTAATTCATGTGATTCTATGTTCAGAGTCCCACCTCTTCCACAGTCTCTTATCCCTATCATCCGTGGAAGGCATCATAGTCTGAAGAAGGGTTTCAACCCGAAACGCTGCCTATTTCCTTCGCTCCATAGATGCTGCCTCACCCGCTGCGTTTCTCCAGCATTTTTGTCTACCATAGCTTTCGCTGTTCGTCGGTACACATGATAATAAACTAAACTAAACTAGCTGTCAAATACACTTGCCCCAGGCAAACCACACTAAGCAGGCCTAGTGTAGGTTTAGAACAGTTAAAACAGTTCTTTGCACATGTCAGAAGTGAAGTTCTATATGTTTTTGATAAGTTGTTAGGAAGTTTCAGGAAGTCATCAATATAATTTTCAATGTAGTGGGAGATGGGCCTTTGAGGCTCTAAGCAAACGTATTGGCATTTGTAATTCTTTCCACCTGACAATGCTACTGAGAAAGTAAAATAGATTGTGTTGCCTTGTATGGGGACCTGTCAGCCCCGACAGTCACAAATGAACAATTCTCTGTTAAGGAGCATGCAGTTGATAACAATGGACATAGAGACAGAATAGCTCTGCCCAAGACTGCATAGATATTGCAGTGAGTTATAGTTGCAGCCCAGTCCATCACACAGTCTACACTTCCCACTCTTGACTCCATTTACACTTCATGCTGCCTCGGAAAAGCAGTCAACATAATCAAAGACGTCCCATACAAATCATTTTGAAGGTTATCATAAGGAATAGGAGTGGAATTAGACCATTCAGCCCATCAAACCTCCACTATTCAATCATAGCTGATCTCTCTCTCTCCGTCCTAACCCCATTCTCCTGCCTTCTCCCCATAACCTCTCACACCTGTACTAATCGTTAATCTATCGGTCTCTGCCTTAGAAAATATTCACTAACTTGGCCTCCACAGCCTTCTGTGGCAAAGAATTCCACAGATTCACCACCCTCTGACTAAAGAAATTGCTCATTATCTCCTTCCTAAAAGAACGTCCTTTAATTCTGAGGCTATGACCTGTAGTCCTAGACTCTTCCACTGGTGGAAACATCCTCTCCACATCCACTCTATCCAAGCCTTTCACTATTCTGTATGTTTCCCTGAGGTTCCCCTCATTCTTATAAACTCCAGCGAGTACAGGCCCAGTGCTGACAAACACTCATCAGAGGTTAACCTACTCATGCCTGAGATTCTTGTAAACCTCCTCTGGACCCTCTTCAGAGGCAGCACATTCTTCCTCAGATATGGTGCCCAAAATAGCTCACAATTTTTCTCCCACCTGGTCCTGTCCGGCAGAAGGTACAGAAGCATGAAAGCGCACACTGCCAGACTTAGGAACTGCTTCCCCCCTCTGTTACCAGGCTTCTGAACGGTCCTTCTATAAGTTGGGGTACTGTCCCAACACTCTATCCCATTGTGGACATTTGACTTTGCTCTGGAACTTGTGCACTACAATGCTGAGAACTATATTCTACACTTCTTCCCCTTTGCTCGATCAATTGTACTTTAATTTGAACTGATTGTGTAGTATATCTGAACTGTTTGGATAGCATACAAAACAAAGCTTTTCACTGTACCTCAGTACATGTGACAATAATCCTAACCCTATATTGACAATGGTAAATGGCCTACGCAGGTACACAAAATAGCCCTGAGCTCCAATAAGAAATTCATCAGTAAGTGGCACAGGCTTCAAGTTTGAATTGCTCTGTTGGTTTTAACTGCTATTTCAGATTTCTTGCTGCTGCATTGTCTGGATTCCTATGATAATTATAACCAACAGTGAGATTTCAGGTCATGCCACATGCAGTCCATCGCTGTTGGTGTTGCCTCCTCATACTAAGGTGCACTGTCTTTATTAAACAGGTTAGTAACCGCTACCTCTCTCAGCTAAAGGATGGACACAGAGGGCACCCTTTTGTTAAAGAATATATGACCAAGGTACGTGAAGACTTGTAAATCAAATCTGCATTATCATTAGCAGCAAATTTAATGAAGGTGTCTGGTTTAAAAAAAATGTTTTTAAACATTTCCAGTAAAATATCAAGAAGTCACTATTTTGATCTCAAATCTTTATTCGGATAGAAGAGTGATTTGGGGAATCCACGATGTACTTGAGTCATGCCAGGACATGTTAGAAGTGTCAGTGTTAAGTACTTGTTTGCTATTCAGTAAGCCTCATACTAATTACGTTACAATTAAAAGCCCTTAAAGATACCATTAGATCTTGCTGTTCTGGTTCAGAATATTAATTATAGATTAATAGACACTGTATGTGGGCCCTTATCAATATTACTGAGCATTCTGCTAAACTGTGGAACCATGATTTTGAATACATCCTCAAGGTTGTCTTAACGATGTCTGTTATGGCCATCTCAGGTTAGTCCACACCTTCGTGCAAAATGCATTAACATGCTGAATAATTAACAAAATGATATCTTACTCATCACCTTTTAAACCCATCGGACATTTCAAATTGCTTCACTCTACAAATACTTTAGCTTCATGGTTACCTGCAGCAGTAGGGAATCCAAGAGGCAATTTACACCACAAGACATAGCTGGACAAGAACTAGATCATTTCTGATTATGTTAACCAATAGACACATTCACTTATCCAAGAAATAAGTCGAATTTTGCTCTACTATATATATATACTATTTTCCCAACGGCAACAGACTGTAACTGGCTCTAACTGACATGCTGGAGAACATCAGATATGATTCTAGTGACATGTATGTCACACTGAATTAATGGAATTGAAAAATATGGCTGTGATCCGATATTTCAATAGATAGCAAGACCTTGCTGGCTAGATTCCAAGGATGTTTCCAGCATTAGATTGATATAATTTGTTTGTGTTTATTGACAATAATTTATAATTCTGCAGCCGATGTGGAGCAAAGTGCAGCCTTCTTATATTCATCTCAAAGGGAATACCCAAGGGTGTGAATGTAGCACACATATTAAAAAGAACAGCACCTTTATTATAGATAGTTAGAGCTCCTTCCAGCAGACATCGCCTTCTGGGTTCTGTGATTTATGATGTGAATTGAGTTTCTGATGCAATTCTCTATGGTGTGTGTACTAAAGATGTATTCAGTATGCAAGAGCTGCCCCATATGTTCACGTACTTCAAAAATAAATGTGTTCTAAACTGTCCCACAGGAGAATGAGTTTGATCGATTGGCGTTGCAGTACGCTCCAAGTGCGTGAGTAGAATGGAAACAATATCCGTGAAGATTAACAGAATTTAATATCTTGGACCAATTTTTCTTTTAAGCTCCCCCAACTGTGGAAGTGTATTTAAACTCATGTCTTATGATCCGAAACCTTGTATAAAGTGACCTAAGAGCAATTGTTACTTGCTTGAGACTCTGCTGTTTAATATTAAAGACTGTGTTATATTTGAGGTTAATTCAAGTCATCAAATTTGTTGAAACCTGTACAATGAAATGCCCAAATGTTAGTTATATTAACTGTGGAATTATACTGTTAATAAAATTTATTAAGCTCCCAAATATCTATACACAAGATTTGAAATGCATTGCTAAGCTTGCTTGTGTTGCCCATATCTGTGCAAGAAGGAACTGCAGATGCTGGTTTAAACCGAAGATAGACACAAAATGCTGGAGTAACTCAGCGGGACAGGCAGCATCTCGGGAGAGAAGGAATCGGTGACGTCTCTGGTCGAGACCCTTCTTCAGTCTGAAGAAAGGTCTTGACCTGAACCGTCACCCATTCCTTCTCTCCAGAGATGCTGCCTGTCCCATTGAGTTACTCCAGCATTTTGTGTCTATTGCCCATAACTGTCGGTTTGCATGCAATGTTGCCCTTGTGGTGATAGTGCTTTGGTAAATGGCTGGTTTAGCCTAGTTACATTCCACCCTCTACCACAGAAGCCAGCTCCAGTTTCAACGTATAGTTTGCACAGTGCTTCATAATCTCCACCAGAATAATGGCATGGGTTATCTCCATGGGGAAGATGTTTCCTGTATGGGATTGCGTCACCCCTCTGAACACAGCAATAATTGGCCTGTGGTGGGAGATTGCAACCTTCATGTGGTCCACCCTGTTTCAACGAGTGCAATCAACTGGCCGTGCACGATCAAATAGAACAAGTTGTCCCACAATTTTTGGCTGTGCATGCCATACGCAAGAAGAATTAGCCTTATTATCCACATTGCCTTCAGCAGTATTCTAAACACATTCCCAATGGAATATACTGCACTGAGGTAATTGATTAGGTTCGGAAGTTGGTGTAAACAGACTACATGTGGAGCTGTGAGCTACAAATAAAATGATGCCCGTGGAGATTAATGTAAATCATTTGATGTTTTTTCTCATTAATTGAGATTAATCAAATTGCCCCCTTGTTAAGGTGCACTATGAATTTTAATTAGATATTTAATTGTTAATTCCTCTTTCACTCAAGAGTGGTCCCTGTGCCAAAGTTCTATGTTTGCTGGTTGCATTCCAGAGGCTCCTGCAAAGGAAAGACGATTAGATTGATGGTCTTGTTCCACCATGCAAATGCAATTGCACAATTTTGGGAGTCGAAATCATAGTTGTGTTCCTCCATGTCTCCAGTCAAAGGGGTGTCAATTGTACCACTATTGGGCCTTTAATGCTGTGGCCTCATCATGCCAGAAACCCGGGTACGATCCTGATCTTGGGTGCTGTCTGTTCGAGTTTCCACATTCATTCTGTGACCACGTAGGTTTCCCCCCACATAGAACAATACAGCACAGGGCCAGGCCCTTTGCTCCAAAATGTCTGCTGGACATGATGCCAAGACCAACACTTATCTGCCTGTACATCATCCATATACCTCCATTCCCTGCATATCCATACACCTATCAAAATGTCTTAAATGCCACTGTCGTATCTGCCTCAACTACCAACCCTGGCACTGTGTTCCAGGCACCACCCTCTGTCAAAATAAAAATCTGCCCTGCACATCTCCTTTAAACCTCACACCTTAAAGCAATATCCTCTCGTATATGATTTTTCTATCCTGGGACAAAGGTTCTGACTAGCTACCCTATCATAAGCCCCTCATAATTTTATATACTGCTAATCAGCTCTCCCCACAACCTCCAGCGTTCCAGAGGAAGCAATTGTCATCCTAAAGACATGCGTGTTTGGAGATTAATTGACCTGTGCCTTTCCCCTATTGTGTAGAGGGTGCGAAAATGGGGTAACACATGAACTGGTGATCGATGATCAGCATAGACTCAGTGGGTTGAAGGACCAGTTTCCATGCTGCAACTAGCTACGGTTGGACCTTGAACAGCACAATCTTCAGCCAGTGGAATACTGCAGTCAAGTCACTGTTGTGAGACAACCAATTGATGCAGTGGAAGCACCCCTAACCTTAAACTGTAATATAATAACCAGGTTATTGATACTGGCCTACATCATATCGGCCAGAAGACCTGGGTGGTAACTCCCCTGCTACTCTTCAAAATTGTGTATATTTTAGTATGGAAGAGAGAACAGACTAAACATTAGTTTAACCATGCAAAAGACCACCTTCTACAATACAAGCCTCCCCCCTCGCCCTCAATGTCTACTGCAGTGTGAGATTAGACTTCAATTCTTAAATTTCTGGAGAAGGTCTTGAATCCATCATATTACTGACCCAGATAATAACAAGAGTATGATCTGATATATCAGCTAAATCTGGTGCTACAATATAACATAACATTATTGGGAATATTGAATAAAACAAAATATTAGAAAAGCAGCAGCACAAACAACATCTGTGGGAAATGGTTCAGGTCATCCACCTTTCGTCAGGATTGTGATAAGGACAGCAAACGAGACAATAGCAGATATAGGTCATTTGCAACCACTGGCATCAAAAAAATATTTGACACATTTTGTTGGCAGTATAAGATTAAAAATGGAAATAACCAGTTGGAAAACTGAAATAAACAGTATGTCTAGGAAGGAACTGCAGAAGCTGGTTTAAACTGAAGATAGACACAAAATGCTGGAGTAACTCAGCAGGCCAGGCAGCATCTCTAAAGAGAAGGATTTGGTGATGTTTCAGATTGAGACCCTTCTTCAGACTTCTGAAGAAGAGTCTTGACCCGGAACGTCACCCTTTTCTTCTCTCCAGAGATGCTGCCTGTCCCGCTGAGTTACTCCAGCATTTTGTGTGACTAACACAGTAGATCAACAAACCCCATTTTATGTTTAATCCATGGTCAGATCTATAATATTGATTTTTTCTTCATCTTTTACAATGCTGAACGTTGTACATTTGTTGACCACAAGTAGTCATCGTTACTGGGCTGGCATTGTTGCCCATCCTAAATGGGAGCTGAACCGGAGACTAGTTAATAATCAACTACATTAGTGGGTCTGAAGTCACCAAGTCAGCAACCTGGCTTTCCTTGAAGGACATTGGTAAACAATGACACAATAGGTTCAAGTGAGTTTCAAACGTAGATCTCTGGATCATTATCCTGATCCTTTGAATCATCATCTTGAGCAGATCTTGGGATGGAGGATGAATCGTTCCTATTGCCAGTACTGATGAATCAATTAGCCTGATGAGGCAGTGGGTATGTCGTCTATGAGGTGATGTGCTCCTTATACAAATAACATAGAGTCTCTGATCGCGACTCATGGACTCGGTTCTCAATACCATCCCAATGCTCATCCTTGATGAAGTCATGGGTCAGGGATTGCCAAGGGTTGTTGTGTTTTATAGGAGGCTTTGATCATGTCATTAAATCTTTTTCTCTGCTATCTTTCTAAATCTTTCTAAAATAGAGCTCGTACTAGAATGTCTGTTGCAAGAGTCTGCTGTGGGGTTTACAAACAATATTCCCTGCCCAATGGAATGGATTCAATGTAACTCAGGCCTTGATGCTGGCTTGGGAAAAGACACTGACATAGATTTACATTTATGTCTGGGGAAATTGGACAACTTTGCAAACACAATATTGATGGTATCTTTCCAGTTGCTGATGTTTCTGTTGTAGGTAGGTTTCATAAAGTCATACAATGAAACAGGTCCTTCAGCCAAACTTGCCCATGTCGACCCATCTACACTAGTCCTTCCTGCTCTTTTGTTTGGCCCATTTCCTCTAAACCTTTCCTATCCATGTACCTGGTCAAATGTCTTTTAAATGCTGTTACAGTGACTGCCTCAACTACCTCCACTGGCATCTTGTTCCATATATCCACCACCCTCTGTCACCCAGAAGCATATAAGACAGAGTTTACTATAGCCCGCTAGACCATGGGTTTTGTGCCTTGCTCGACTTCTTGATCTTCAAAATACCTTTTCCTCAACAAACTGTAGCTTATGCTGATACATTGAAGGTGATGGTGAATTTAATCAAATGTCACATTTATTGAGAAATGGCCGATGTGAAAAGTGCAAATGAGAACATTTATTTTCACGGGTTAGTGGTGTACAGTGACACTTCTTTCAATCTTTCTCACTGCAATGCTGTACTTCACCTCTGCAAACTTTCCAGTGGAATAGGAAATGTTTCTGTCTATGATGACCACGTACCAGAATGAAGATCATCTAAACCACAGCAACGAGGCACTTAAAATATGCAAGTTTGGAGGCCAATCCTCAAGGCAATGTTCACTGAGAGCAGGGGGCTTACGCTCAACATTAGCATGGCATACACCCTCCTACTGCATGCCTCTAGGTGCGAGTTCAGAAACTAAACCCCCATGTTTTAGTGGCAGATGGGAATGGTTTCATCAACATCTTCATTAGGATCATTCAAGGTTTCAAGGTCAGTTTATTGTCAAATGTACCAATTAAGGTACAGTGAAACTCATGTACAGATCCAGATGGCCATCCATCATTTACAGATGCATGTAATGAGAACGCACCAATTTTGTGTGATATGATCCATTGGCACACTTCCCATCCATACACTCGACAAAGATTCCAAAAACAAGTTTTACAAAAGAAGGCAAGTAAATATTTGTTAATAGCTCTTTCAATCAAAATATGTCAACATTTTATCCTGTGCAGAAATTGTAATAATTAGTGGGCCACTGAGTTTCAGGGTAGGACCGTGCCTGTTAGGTATTAAATTAACTAGAGTTGAGTCCAGTCTTTTTTAATGAAGAGAAAAATGTTGAGTTAAATTACTTTTGATTGTAATCACATGTTCCTGGGACAAGCCATGCAATCCTTGAGAATCCTAAGAGCTTAAGAAACATTTAGACAGGTACATGGGTAGGACATTTTTAGAGGGATATGGGCCAAATGCAGGCTGGTGGGACAAGTGTAGATGAGACATGTTGGCTGGTGTGGGCAAGTTGGGTCAAACGGCCCGTTTCCATGCTGTACGACTCAATGAATCAGATGCCTAATTCTCAGTCTCACTTCCTCTAACCTCAGTCATCAACCTCCAATACTAACCAAAGAAATTCAATGTAAACTCAGGGAAGAACATTTCCTTTTTCAATGAGCCAAGTCGCAGCCTTCTGGATTTAACAATATCAGATCAGAAGCTTTTTTCATTTTGATTATCCTCCATTTAAACCTCCTCCAATCTGACCTTTCATTATTCTGAATATTTATTTTATCTATTTCATCCCATCATCCATGTTGTTATTACTATCTCATGCCTTCCACCCACCCCAGATTTCCCCATTTGTTCCCCTATATCTCCATTGCATCTGCCTCTCAAGGCCTCTTTTATCTGTAACTATCCCCATTTCACCTGAAACAGGAACTCCATTTTCTTTCCATGCAGGACACTGAGACATATTGCAAGACTTTATTTTCCCCATGAAGTTCTCTATTTGAGGCTCCATACACATGTGAGAATCAACTCACTTGCAATGTCCCTCATGATAGTAAACCAGTTGCAACTCCGGGCACTAGAGAAATCCTCCTTCCAACAAGATGCTGTTGTACACAATTAATTGGTTATTAACTTCAAGGTTATTAACTATCCTCAGCAGAGGATAATCACGAGGGCATTTTTGTTAACCTTTTAAGCACCCGATTACACTGATACACAAACTCATAGGGTATTAGATTGCAGGTAACTTCACAAACACAAGAAAGAAATTGAATATCTAAAGTGGTACATTTTTCTCATTTCCCTGCATACAGCCTTGAGAATGTTCATTTCCACGTAAATTTGTTAGATAAAAAACTTGTGAAGTAGGAAAGGGTTAAAAACCACACATAAGCAAAAGTGTTGAGCAGGTCAGGTGGAGAGAGGAAGTCATTAAGCATATGTTCTGGGAGTTGAATGAGAGAAGACAGTGTGTGTGTGTTTTTACTGACCTAGGTTTAAACTCAGTGAAGCTCGAAGTGAGGCCCGTGTTACACCTTGTTGTCCAGGCATTGGGTAGGTAATACAAAGATAGAAATGTGACTTGAAAGTAGGCCCATTTCATTATTTATTCAATTTTGTCTTCATAGCCTCTCATCCAGATGAATGATGCTGCATATTTACTTGAAGACAATGTACAAGTTTAATATTCTTTTGGCCTGTGTCTTGGGATGGGGATGTTGCCTGCTCTGTTTTTAATGAGTTCTGAGGTGGCCAGTGTGAGGATTGTACATTTTCCACACAGCGTGTGGGTAATACTGGGGAAGTTACATTGCCTTTCAAAGGGAACTGGTCTATACTTTGCATATCAAAACACCTGACTCCGTTGGAAGAATAGTGGAGTATGTAGTGGGGTGTCTTTTACAAAGAGAAGGTATAGCTATGTGCTGTTAAACCTGATTCATATTTCCTAAATGTTAAAGGATTTTATCATCAAACAATGTTCCCCATTCAAAGGTGGATGAAAATCCAAACTACCCCCAAACAAACTGGCAAGACTAGATTAGGACACGCCATAGGACTAGTTAACATGCAACATGAGCATTTCACTGTACCTCGGTACATGTGACAATAAACTAAACTAAAACTCAGGAAGAGGTGCAGCAGAGGGTGGGATATGTCAATTGAAAATGTGTTGGTCTATTAGTAGATTATTTTTAAACTAAGTATTAATTTCAATGAACATGGGGGGGAGGGAAAGCTCCTAGCACACTAATATGTTCTGATTGAATGTGCTCAAGGAACTAAAGGGCCTATTAATGTTTCTGTGTTGCCCTGTTAGATGATTAGGCATGTTGATAGCCTTGCGTTTTCATGTTTGAATTTAAGGATAAAACTTCAGGAGACTAGACCTAAAATTGTTTGGATTAGATTAAAATCTTCTCTGGATTTTATTTAGCAACTTTAAGAGAAAGTGTTGGTTTATATTTTAGAAAGTGCTGTGTCTTTTTACAGTGGATTCATCTTTAATTCATTAGAACTCTGCAATTCCAAGTGTTTGTTAGCCATCAACCAGGTGTTTCCTCCATGTCCATTCCCCTTGTATCTAGCCAGCCGATACTTGCACGATGAACCTGAGGTCGGGCAAAGCCACGTCAGCAAATCCTTTCATTCCCCCCACTCCACGCTGCACTAAGGTTCGAGATGGGCTCCTGGAAACGCCACCAGGAGGAGACTGTGGTGAGCCTTCCAAGACTGCACGTTCAGCAGGAAAAACCACACCCAGAGCTTCATCAAGGGTGAGAAAGGTATGTCTAATATTAAAGGTACACAAAAAAGCTGGAGAAACTCAGCGGGTACAACAGCATCTATGGAGCGAAGGAAATAGGCAACGTTTTGGGCCAAAACCCTTCTTCAGACTGATGGGGGGGGGGGGGGGGGGGGGGGTGTGAAGAAAGGAACAAGGAGGAGGAGCCCGAAGGCTGGGGGATGGGAGGAGACAGCAGGAGGGCTGAGGAAGGGGAGGAGACAGCAAGGACTAACAAAATTTTGAAAGGGTTTGGCCCGAAGGGTTACCTATCTCCTTCGGCCCGAAACTGAGTTTTTTCCAGCATTTTTGTGTGCCTATCGATTTTCCAGCATCGCAGTTCCTCCTTGTACATTGTCTGCTGCGATACTCCTCTGAGTATGCCTTTTTCCAGCATTTTTGTCCTACCTTCGGAGATTTTCCAGCAGAAGGGTTTCTCCTTGAACGTTACTTTGTCTTCGCTCCATAGATGCTGCTGCCTCGCTGAGGTATGCCATTTTTTTGTAAGAGAGTTCTCCTACCACCTCTCTCCGGAGACAGTTTCACAATCGAAGAAGGGTTTCGGCCCGAAACGTTACCTATCTCCTTCGCTCCATAGATGCTGCTGCACCCGCTGAGTTTCTCCAGCATTTTTGTGTACCTGGGAGAATTCAATGTTCATGCCCCCAGGATACAGACTCCCCAAGCGGAATATGAGGTGCTGTTCCTCCCATTTCCGGTGTTGCTCGCTCTGGCCACGGAGGAGACCCAAGACAGAGAGTCTAATATTAAAATGTAATTAATCATTTCAGAAATTTAAATTGATTTTGACACTTCAAACACAGCTATGATTTGCACTGTAAAGCATTATAAGTACTTGCATAGTGTAGCACTTGCCTCCTGGATATAATAATAATTCGTACACAACAAAAAGGCTTCTCACTGTCCCTCAGTACACGTGACAATAATAAACTAAACTTCATTTCAGAATGATCCTGCTGCCTATCTTAATTCCTTTCACAATCACGGATTTCTTGACAAGCGAGGGGTGAAAGGTGAGGGAGTGTGAAAATACCTCCACTGTTTAGTTAATTTAATTCCAGCTCTGTCCTCTCTGCTCCAGGCCAGGCGAGTTGTGACGTTTGATAATTCACCCGATTCCTTCTCGACCACACCCAGTACCAAACGATTACCAAGAAAACGCTGGCAGGAGGTGGAGTTTAAAAGAGGTAGGGGTAACTCGGTAATGGTAGTCCATTTTGTAGCGTTGTAACTTCATTTGTAAATACTTGTCAATTGTCATCATGTACATATCACGCCCAGTATAGAACCAATCTGAATCGAGGTTGACATCCGAGCACTGTTCTCATTGATTAATTGATGGTCTCCTAACTCCCTCATATTATAACACCAGGGGAAATAAGAGCAGGAATAGACTCAGCCTGCTATAGGGAGAGGCTGAGCAGGCTAGGACTTTATTCCTTGGAGTGCAGGAGGATGAGGAGTGACCTTACAGAGGTGTGCAAAATCATGAGAAGAATAGACTGGGTAAACGCACAGCCTTTTCCCTAGAGTAGGGGAATCAAGAACTAGAGGATATAGGTATAAGGTGAGGAGGGAAAGATTTAATAGGAAACTGAGGGTAACGTTTTTACACAAAGGGTGTTGATGTATGGGACAAGCTGCTGGAGGAGATAGTAGTCGGGTTGAGACAGGGTGGTGAATCTGTGGAATTCTTTGCTACAGAAGGCTGTGGAGGCTGTCAATTGATATTTTTAAAGCAGAGATAGATAAATTCTTGATTGGTACGGGTGCCGGGGGTTATGGGGAGAAAGCAGGAGGATGGGATTAGGAGGGAGAGATAGATCAGCCATTATTGAATGATGGAATAGAATTGATGGGCTGAATGGCCAAATGCTGCTCTTATCACATATGACCTTATGAGGTACCATTTGCAACGTTTAAGAAGCATTTAGATAGTTCCTGGATATGACAGGTTTAGAGGGATATGGGTCCTATGTAGGCAGATCGGGCTAGTTGAGATGAGGCATGTTGGGCCGAAGGGCCTGACTCTATGACTCTCTGACCTTTTGGGCTTGATGAGATGTATCCGAACATGCTGTAGGAGCCAAGGGAAGAGATTGGAGGGGCAGTGACCATGAATGACAGTAGATTAGGTGATGTGATGCCCTTTTACTCAACAACAGGGATAAGCCAGGTAATTAGTCTCAAGCCAGCAGTGGGGATATCATTAGAGATAATTCTGAGGGAAAGGAGTGATTGAAGCATCTGCTGAAGCAGGAATAAACAGCGGAACTCGCGGAGATAGAAGTCCTGTCTGGCTAATTCAAATTTTGCAAAGACATAACCAGTTATGTCGATGATTGGAGTCTAGATGGACTTTTAACCCAGTGTCACCTTGCGATATTACATTGATTTAAACATTTTTTTTTTTTAATTTCAAGGGTTTGACTCCACTTCCTGTGCAACAAAATCCCACACACGGGTGAGGTTTCATGAGGAACATCATGGGCCGGTAACCAGGAATAACCATAATGCCAAGCAAACATTGTCCTCGCTTCCAATCCTCCCTTCAGCAACTCCTGGTAAGTTCAATGCGAAACTAGAAGGTGGAATTTGTACAAATGCCTTGTATCTTGAGTATGATTCATTAGGCAAGCGTGGATATTACTGCCTGTTCAAGAGAGCCTTCGATTCAGCTCTTGGGGCTAAAGGAATCAAGGGATATTGGGGGGGGTGGGGGGAAGTAGGAATGGGGTACTGACTTTGGATGATCTAAATCTAAATCATAAATATCTAAATTTAAATTGTATTAGTTATTTAAGTTATGACATCGGATGGAAGCTGCATACCAAATCTCGTTGCACTATTGTGCAATGACAATAAAAATATATTATTATTATTATTAATATTATTATGATCAGCCATGGTAGACAAAAGTGCTGGAGAAACTCAGTGGGTGCAGCAGCATCTATGGAGCGAAGGAAATAGGCAAGGTGAAACGTTGCCTATTTCCTTCGCTCCATAGATGCTGCTGCACCCGCTGAGTTTCTCCAGCACTTTTGTCTACTTTCGATTTTCCAGCATCTGCAGTTCCTTCTTAAACAGATGATCAGCCATGATCATATTGAATGGCCGTGCTGGCTCGAAGGGCTGAACGGCCTACTCCTGCACCTATTTTTCTATGTTTCTGCCACCAACAAGTTAATTCAGTAAATGTCCACAGAGGATGTACTGGGTCAGTTTAATCTTACTGCCCTCTTCTCTTTCTGCAGTCCCACATCTTAATTAGTTTCAAATATTTATGCATTTTCACTAAACCAAAAGTCAAAGGGAATTTCTGAAGGAGGAAGGGCTTGGGATGATCTGATTCAATGCCTGGCAGTCCTGGCAGCCGGATCATACAATAGAAATGGGATTGTTGATTAATCTCTTGTTTGGAATCACGAGGAACTGCAGATGCTCATAAATTCGGAAGTCATAGGAGCAGAATTGGGCCATTCGTCACGGCGGTGTCCGGGTAAGGCTACTGCCTTGCAGCTCTAGAGACCTAGGTTCGATCCTGACAACGGGTGCTGTCTGTACGGAGTTTGTGCACGTTTTCCTCGTGACCTGTGTGGGTTTTCTCCGAGATCTTCGGTTTCTTCCCACACTCCAAAGACACACAGATTTGTGGGTTAATTGGCTTGGTGTAAAATGCAACAATGTCCCGAGTGTGTGTAGGATAGTGTTGATGTGCGGGCATCTCCGGTCGGTGCAGTCTCGATGGGCCGAAGGGCCTGTTTCTGCTCTGTATCTCTAAACTAAACTATCGTAATTCAATCATGGCTGATCTATCTTTCCCTCTCAACCCCATTCTCCTGCCTCCTCCACGCAACCTTTGACACCCTTACTAATCGAGAATCTATCAGCCTCTGCTTTAAAAAATACCAAAAGACTTTGTTTCCGCAACTGTATGTGGCAATGACTTAGAAATGCCTGATCCCATTTAATCATAGAAGCTAAAAGGAGAGTTGGGCCTGTCAACTATTTGGTCGAGGGGTATCAATTGCAGCAGTCTTTAGATAGACACAAAATGCTGGAGTAACTCAGCGGGTCAGGCAGCATCTCATTCCTTCTCCCCAGAGATTCTGCCTGTCCCTCTGAGTTACTCCAGCTATTTGTGTCTACCTACTTAAAAGAACAGTTTGCAGCTTTGTCTTGGTATTGTATGGTACTTTATTTGTCACGTGTGCCGAGGTTCAGTGAAATTCATTTTTGTATACAGTTCAGTACAGGTATCACTATGCATAAGCTCTTAGATAAAACATCTCACAGAGAGTACAAGTGTGTAGCATTATTACACTGAGATGGTATACAAATCTTCTAGCTTCTATCAACAGTTTGAACAGTTTTCTCTGTTCCAACAGACATGGATACCAATAGAAATTTGGACCGAGGCTCTGTGCCCCTGGAGTGGATTTTCTCCATCAATGTCTCAATGGATGCGACCTCGCTTTGTGCCAAGAAAGAAACCTTTAATCAGTAAGTACTGGACAGAGTTTCCCTATTGGTGACCTTCGGATCTGCAAAGAAACTTGTTTAGTTTGGACATTTTAGGTTGGGCCCTAAAATGCACAGTATTAATTAAATGAAGCAGTCAAGCTCTTAAACAGCTTGGGCAGCTGTAAAGGACAATGATCCACCCTCGAGATTAACAGCAAGGAACAACTGCAGGAAATGGGCAGAGATAGATGGATTCCCCCTCTTGTATTTATGGCCCTTCAGCTCTTTACCTGACAATATGGGAGTCGGGGGTCAGTGGGGGATGGCAGGAGAATGGGGTTAGGAGGGAGAGATAGATCAATGATGATTTGAATGGCGGAGTAGACTTGATGGGCTGAATGACCTAATTCTACTCCTATGACTTATGACCTTCTGAGATTACTTTTGACAACAACTTGGACAAGATTTCGAATATCTTCTATCATTTAAAAACTCGGTTTGGTAAATGTTTTTAGTATATATTTCAAAAATATTTAATTCTTAACATGTTGATTTTATACCTCTTGGTAATTAGCTTATCAAACTAGGTTGGGTTTAAGGAAAAAACCGGAATCCCCCAGTGCCCTCATCAATGAATTTGTTTTGTAGACAAAGGTACCAGGATGCATATTAATCATGATAAGGGAATAATGTTTGGTGCCAGGTAAAGCCAGCAAAGTCGGATCAAGGATAGTCAAAGGGTCGCCAATGAGGTAGATAGTAGTTCAAGACTTTTGTGTTCCAATATCCCCAACTGGTAGAGTTGATTGTGGGAGGAATGCTGATCAGGTCACTGAGAGCTCTGCCCTCAAATCTATAATGGTCACTTGAGCTGAGGCTCCACATGCAAGTGATCTGAACTTGCGTGCACACTGAGGGGAGAAGTGTTCTACTCATGACCTCTCTTCACCTGGAAGAGCTTGGAATTCACCCTAGTAAGTTATCCACGAGTAGTTGCTCTACTAAACAGCCAAAAATCTGTAGCCTCCCTTTGATCTGGTACTTTGTTGGTTCACATGCTTGATCAATGGTGTTTTATCATTAATGTTTTATTATTATTAATGTTTATTGGTTTCTGAGTCATTCGTAACTGTCGCAGTATGTCACGTTGTTACTTGCGGGCGGAGCACCAAGGCAAATTCCTTGTATGTGAATACTTGGCCAATAAACTTACTTACTTATATGTCTCTAAGTTAAATGTCTGGGCTAACGAGGCTTTATTCTGGTATTACTTGGACAATAAAGTCAGTAATACCAGCGTAAGGTTCAATCAATCAACTGTACTGGAATTTAAAACTGAAATTTCAGATATTATTATTATTTCTCAGGTATAAATTCTTCAAGGAATTTCAAAGCTCGACAGAAGATTCACTTCAAAAATCCATTCTTCCGCTTAAAACCCGCAGCGTCCCTGATTACTCGCTCGTTCTGGGGCTGGTGAGTTTCCTGTTGCTCTTCATTAAGTAAAGTAAAACGCCCAAATTCATTCTGCAGAGTAAGTCGTTTTTTTAAGCACAATTTCACTGGGAAAGATGTAACTGTTCTGCTGAGTTGAGATTAATCTGGAATTGACAAATGGATTGGCTGAATGAAGAGGGCGAAGACCTGCCCCCTTTGGGCTTTCTAGTTTAGTTTAGAGATGCAGCAGGGAAACAGGCCCACCGGATCCGTACCAACCAGTACACTAACACTATCCTACACGCACTAGGGCCAATTTCCCATTTATTCCAAGTCAATTAACCCACAAACATGTACATCTTTGGAGTATGGGAGGAAATCAATTATCTTAGAGAAAACCCACTCGCTCACAGGGAGAACGTACAAAGTCCCTACAGACGGCACCCGTAGTCAGGATTGAACCCGGGTCTCTGGTGCTGAAAGGCAGCAACTCTACTGCTGCGCCACCGTGCTGCCCAGTGCAGCTGGCTTGATTAGTGCTGCAATGTCAATATTTCGTGTTGAGGTTCTAGACAGCATTTGTCCTGGGATCCCCTTGTCTGGCATCCTCTCATCCCTGACCACACAGTTTGTGTTTAAGTCCCGTCCAAGCAGACAGTGGCACTGGGGTAGAGTTGCTGCCTTACAGCACCAGAGTCCCAGGTTAGATCCTGACTACAGGTGATGTATGTACGGAGTTTGTACGACCTCTCTGACCACGTGGGTTTTCTCCAGATGCTCTGGATTCCTCCCACATCCCAACGATGTGCAGGTTTGTAGGTTAATTGGCCTCTGTAAATTGTACCAAGAGTGTAGGATAGAGCTAGTGTACAGGTGATGGCCGGTCAGTGTAGACTCAGTGGGATGAAGGGCCTGTTTCCACGCAGGGCAGAACAGAATCAGGTTTGCGGTGTGAGCCGAGAGCTGGGATGAGTGGTCACAGGTCACCCGTCGTGTTTTGTTGCCGTGCTCCTCATGCAGCACCCCCTTAAACTTGTGCATTTCATTGGGGGGGGGGGAAGGGGGGGAAGACTCGGTGCCGGAGTAACTCAGCGGGTCAGGCAGAATCTCTGGAGAATATGGTCAGGTGAAGTTTTGAGTCGAGACCCTTCTTCAGACTGATCACTCACCCAGACAATTCCCCTCGTGGTTTTATATACCTCTATAACATCACGGAAAAGTGAAAAATATGGAGTAACTCAGTGGTAGATAAAAGTGCTGGAGAAACTCAGCGGGTGCAGCAGCATCTATGGAGCAAAGGAAATGGGCAACATTTCGGGCCGAGACCCTTCTTCAGACTGATGGAGGGTGGGGAAGGAGGCGGGGAGAAGAAAGGAAAAAGGAAGAGGAGGAGCCCGAGGGCTGAGGGAGAGCTGAGAAGGGGAGGAACTCAGCTCTTGGTAACTCAGTAGGTCAAGCAGCATCCCAGGAAAACATGGATGGGTGATATTTCAGGTCAGGGCCCTTGCTTCAGACTGATTACGAGGGTGGAGGAAAAAGGAAGCTATCTCCCTCTGTAAGATCACCCTGGGCTTCAAGGAACAAGGACATGGCCTGTCCACACTCTCCCTGTAGCTCAGGGCCTTGAGTCCTGGAGACTATAGCAGTTTATCTCTTCCAGGACTCGAAGATGGAGGACATCGCTGGTGGGGAATAATTTCCAGTTTAGTTGTAGCCCAAGTGCATTTGCTGTATAATATCTCTTTTTTTATTATAGGATGAAACTCTCGTCCATTGCCAGCTGACTCCCATGGAGAATCCAGACTTTGTATTTTCTGTCCACTTTCAGGATAAAAACTATCAGGTTTGTCCCTCTTGGAGCTTGGACTAAGTGTTCTGTGCCTTGTGTTGTATGTGGGGCGCTCAAACCAACTCCCGACTCACTTCATCTTCCCACTGCTCTCAACTGACAAATCCATTGCTTTCCCCACTCTTGTTGAACAAGCACCACCCTGCAGGTGCCACTTGCATTAGCAACTCTGGGCTAGTAACATTCTCATCATCATTATCCCGGATATATAGGTTTCTCCTGAATTCCCTCTCTTGTATTTATGGCCCTTCAGCTGTTGACCTGGTTGGGGGTCAGTGGGAGAAGGCAGGAGAATGGGGTTAGGATGGAGAAATGGATCGGCAATGATTTAAATGGCAGAGTAGACTTGATGGGTTGAATGGCCTAATTCTGCTCCTATCATTTATGATCTTATGAATACTCATCGGGGCCACAGTGTCAGTAACTGCTCGCGTGGGAAAGATGTGATTAGAGTGCAAAGGTTGCAGAGGAGACTTCTGATGACGTTTCCAAAAATGGTAACATTCTTGCCCAAAACAATGCAGCCTGTGTTCTTCCTGCTGATTTGGTGGATGCCCGAATCTATAATGTCCCTCCCCACAGATAAGTGCACACCTACTGTCACACACGCAACTCTGGGGCGGCACGGTGGCCGCAGCGGTAGAGTTGCTGCCTTACAGCGCCAGAGACCTGACTGCGGTGCTGTCTGTACGGAGTTTGCACGTTCTCCATGTGACCGTGTGGGTTTTCTCCGGGTGCTCCGTTTTCCTCCCAAATTCCAAAGAGGTGCAGATGTTGCAGGTTAAGTGTACAGGGCAGAACTAGTATACGGGGTGATCCCTGATCAGTGCGGACTCAGTGGGCCGAAGGGCTTGTTTCCACGCTGTATCTCTAAAACTAAACTAAACTATTTGTCCTGCTCCATACCAGTAAAGCCTGCAGACTACCCTTTCTCCACATACCCAGAGTTAGTGACCAACCCTCTTGCTCAGACTGCTGCCCACGCACCTCTTTGACATGCGGTTGTACCACATGAATATTGCATGCACACAATTTTAATGCTGTGCAGATTGACTAAGCCCGTTGTATGGCAGAATGTTGCACATTTCTTTTGCTGGAATATATTCGCTAGCTGTCACTGATTTCACTGAGAGCCAGTCTGTAGCACACTTGTTCAGCCCTCCTCCAGAACTGCATTTATTTAATGCCTTCTTGTGAACCCTGATAATGGACTATTGTCAGATGTTGGATGGAATAGTGGAGTTCATTATCCAGAAACTGCCCGGGTGGGATGTCCCCAGGGTCCACGCACAATCAACTGGACACCTGCGGCCAGGCTCCGTCTGAAGTCCATGCATTCACTAAAGACGCGAGTGTGGAATGGGAAGGGGCGGGGATGGGGGCAGGGAGATTCGTGACACTCGGCAGCTTTTATCTAGAAGTCCAACCTCGGTAAAAGAGGGGCCGATCACCCCCAAGAGTTTTGCTCAGCCCAAGATGGAAATATCAAATACCGGGGGGCACAGGTTTAATGTGAGGGGGGCAAAGGAGATGGGCGGGGCCAAGCTTTGTTACGCAGGGTGGTGAGTGCCTGCAATGTGCTGCCGGAGGTGATGAGATAGAACCGCTAGTGACGTTTACGTATTGGATAGGCAAATGGATGTGCAGGGGATGGTTATGGATTATGCACAAGCAAATAAGATCAAGGCAGCATAGTGGCGCAGCGGTAGAGTTGCTGCCTTACAGTGCCTGAGACCCAGGTTCGATCCTGACTGTGGGTGATGGGTCTGTGTGGGGTTTGTACGTTCTCCCAGTGACTGCGTGGGTTTTGTCCAGGTGCTCCGGTTTCCTCCCAAGACTACAAAGACATACAGGTTTGTAGGTCAATTGGCTTTGGTAAAATTGTAAATTGGACCAAGTGTGTGGAGCAGTGTTAGTATAAGGGGTGATTACTGGTTGGGGCAGACTCGGTGAGCCAAAGGGCATGTTTCCACGCTGTATCTCCAGTCTAAAGAGTCGGTCATATTTGGCATGGATATTGTGAGTCAAAGGGCCTGTTGTGCTGTAGTCCTCTGCGTTCCAAGCTCCTCCTAGTTGGCATCTCCTCCTGCTGAAGCTCGGATCCATCTCTAAAGCAATTAACATTGTGAACTCGAGTGCTGGAGGAACGCATGTTGTGGAACATAGAAAAGAACAGTCCAGCAGCGACAGTATTTTGTGTCTGGAGTTGGGACTTTGTTGTCTCCCCTTCTGTTCTCTGTCCTGGTGCGTCTCGTTCTATGTATTATCCAGACAGATCAGCTGAAGTAATGAGGTTAAACCCAGGACTACCATTCATCAGCACTATGCAGCCTCCCTTGGTGTCCATCTTGTCACAGAGGTTCCCTTATTCTCCCCACACCTCGCCCTGCTCTGCCACTGAAAGTGCTGGTTTCCGTACTTGCCTAGTCCTAATGAAGATCAAGCTGACACGTTAACTCTGCTCCCTTCTCCACACGCGCTGTCCCACCTCCTGTGTTTGTCCACCACTTTTTTTCTGTGTTTTATTTTGGGTTTTAAGGAACATCTTGCAGGGGGGAGCAAGGCGTTAGGGGGAGACTATAAGAGCTGGGGCGGATGGCGGCTTCATGGAGGTACCACATTGGCTGTTGGAAAAAGGGGGCAGAATTGGAGGTGTTCGCGGCCTTGAAGATTTGTAGGACTGGTGAGGGCAGAAGGGGAGGCCCATGGGAGGATTGGAAAATCACAATGGAGATTTTAAAATTGCTTTTTAATAAAACAAAAAACAAAAAAACAAAAAGAAGATGCAAGGTCCTGGAGTAACTCAGTGGGTCAGGCAGCATCTCTGGAGAACATGGTGACGTTTTCAGTTGGGGTCCTTCAGGCTGGTTCTCGTGGGGTATTTGGGGGGGGGGGTTGGAGGAGAGGAAGGGGCAGGACAAAAACCTGGCAAGTGATGGGTGGATACAGGTGAGGGTTTTGGGTTTTGATAGATAGATGGTTGGATGGAAGCCAGAGGCCAGAGCGGAGAAATTAGTGTTAATCCAGGTGGGGCACGGAGAGGACTGGGGGTCGGGGAGGGTTGTTTGTATTAGTTACCTGAAAATTGGAGAATTCCATGTTCATGCCGTCAAGTTGTAAGCTACCAAGTGCAATAGGAGTGTGTGTGTGTGTGTGTGTGTGTGTGTGTGTGTGTGTGTGTGTGTGTGTGTGTGTGTGTGTGTGTGTGTGTGTGTGTGTGTGTGTGTGTGTGTGTGTGTGTGTGTGTGTGTGTGTGTGTGTGTGTGTGTGTGTGTGTGTGTGTGTGTGTGTGTGTGTGTGTGTGTGTGTGTGTGTGTGTGTGTCCCCGTCCGTGTCCTCACTTTGGCATTGGAGGATGGGCCTGTTTAGGACGGGGAACTCTCTCTAAATTGGGGGGGATATGTGGGAAAGGGGGGAAGGTTTTAAAACGATTGTTTGAAGAGATTTTTCACGAGGATTTTTCTTCCTGTTTTCAGGTCTACGTGAGGCTGAGGCCTTACTGCAGGGAATTCCTCGAAACCATCTCGCAGTTCTACGAGGTAAAGCCTCTCCCTTGCCTGTATCCACCTCTCAAGTACCAGGCTTTGTTCTACCCCCCCCCCCCCCCCCCCCCCCCCCCCCCCACCTCATTCTGCTCCCAACCACAGTCAGTCTGAAGAAGGGTCCAGAGCTAAAACACCACCTATCCATGTTCTCCTGAGATGCTGCCTGACCGGCTGAGTTACTCCCAACTCCTTGTGTATTTTCACTGTTATTAATTGTTCTGCTTTTGATTTGATTTTTTGAATCTGACCTCTTAATTTGCAATTCTAAAGGCAAGCATTTGTGTTCTAGGGGATATCTTTAACTTTGCATGTTTCGTTTCCGAGGCTAACGGGTCACTGGGCGAACGCGTTATTGATGAGTACATTGCTCACTTTAAATCGTTCATGTAAAATGTCCTTGGGTTATACAGAGAAGTATCAGCCTGGTAACCGCAGCGAGTTGGTGCATTGAAACTATTTTGAGCTTCGTATTAAATTGCTTCTACGTTCTTGAGCCAGGAGGCAAGCACCTTCTGTGGTTCTGCTGCCTGACGTGGAATGAGAGGGACAATGATGTGAGCTGTTCCAGGTAGACACACACACACAGCTGGAGTAATTCAGCGGGACAGGCAGCATCTCGGGAGAGAAGGAAAGGGTGCGTGCCTGTCCTGCTGAGTTACTCCAGCTTTTTGTGTCTATCGTCGGTTTAAACCAGCATCTGCAGTTCCTCCTTGCACATGCCAAACTCCAGCTGTTACTCAGTGTAATCTTCACCCTCCATTCAAACTCTGCCAAAAATTGATGTAAATGCTGCCTGAATGCGAAGCGAAAATTCCCACAGCAAATGTTTGGCATTTTCTGTACATGTTCAAGATTGCTGCACTTGAAGTAACCCTGTCCACAGAACTGTCTTATCCAAAACTCCACGACACCACCTCCCTCTATAATCCCCCACATCAATTAATCACCAAAATGAATTCATGGCCCTTGGGATTGAAGGAGCGCTGGCTGGCTGCGTAGAAAATTGGCTTCATGGAAGGAAGCAGAGGGTAATGGTGGAAGGAAGGAACTGCAGATGCTGGTTTACACCGAAGGTAGACACAAAATACTGGAGTAGAGTGTAGAATATAGTTTTCAGCATTGTAGTGCATCAGTTCCATAGACAATGTCCCCAACGGTGTAGAGGTGAATCAGACAGTTCCCCAGCTTATGGAAGGACCATTCAGATGCCTGATAACAGAGGGGAAGAAGCTGTTCTTGAATCTTGTGGTATGCGCTTTCAGGCTTGATGGGTTAATTCGGCATTTGGTTATCTCTAGTGTAGGGGGGTGGGAGTTAAGTGGCAAATGAGAGAGAAAATGTCTAAATTAATGAACGGGAGGATGCGATTGCTCTGAAAACTAGCATTGATTCGATGGGATGAAAGGCCTCCTGTGTTATATAAAAGATATGAAACAGTGTTCCTCTACATGCTTTTGATAAAATCTTTTAATGAAGTGAATTATTTGTATGAAATAACACAATGGGTGTTTTTTTGTGTGGTCACTTTAGTAAATTAAAAAGCCTTATAGGCCTCAATTTAACACTCAAATAGTCCTGAATAGCTGTGTCATTTTTTTTTGGAAACTTAAAATTGTGCTACTTAATGGATGTTTGGCAAAGACCCAATCTGTTGCTAAGTGATGATCTCATATCAGCTGTAGCAAACAAAACATTTTTTTTCCTGGCTTGCACTCGCAAAAGTCTGACCGCTTTTAATCTGTAGGTGAACTTGAATTTAAACTTGGACCGTGGGATGGGGAAGAAATGGAATGAATGGCTGGCTGTGCCTGAAATGGATGCTACCTCAGAATATCCCATCCACTGGGCTGGTTTGCCAGCCAGGGCATGGTCCCTTGACGCAACTTCCTCTCAGAAGAGTTTTTCTAAATAATCGGCAAGGGGGTTGTTATTAATTTCATAGTTCTGAGCCTGACCCTTAACTGGAATACCAGACTCGTATCCATGTGGCCTTTTGGGGTCCAAACAGATTGAGAACTCTCCCAGTTCACGTCACTGATCTTAGATCATCCACTTGTTTTGTTTTGTACACAAAATGGTGAATGCACGACTAAACGGCTGGTGATTTTTGGTGGAGTTTGGGTTGATCCTTGCTCTGCTCTTTCACTTAGATTATCCTTTTCACTTCTGCTACTAAAGATTACTCTGACAAAGTGTTGGATATACTGGACCCGCAAAGGCGGATTATCAGGCAAGTTGTTTGTACTTGTGTGGGAAGCCTTCACTAAAGTTTATTTGTTTTTGTTTAGAGATGCAGCACAGAAACAGGCCCTTCGGCCCACTGAGTCCGCACCAACCAGCGATCCCCGCACATTAACACTATCCTACACACACTAGGGACAATTTACACGTGTACCAAGCCAATTAACTTACAAACCTGTACGCCTTTGGAGTGTGGGAGGAAACCGAACATCTCGGAGAAAACCCACGCAGGTCACGGGGAGAATGTACAAACTCTGTACAGACAGCAGCTGTAGTCGGGATCGAACCCGGGTCTCCAGCGCTGCGAGCGCTATCAGTCAATAACTCTACCGCTGCGCCACCGTGCCGCCCATTGCATGCCTGAGTGAACAGCATTGGCCTCGAGTGCTGGTCAGGATTGCTCATGTATTTGAGGTGATATTGTATTCAGAATGTGTGTGGTGAATTGCTTGGCTCCAGTTTAATGGTCATTGCCTGCTTTCATATATGTCTTTAAATGTGCGGTAGGGAGTCCTCCCCGATGTGCTGCACAATTGTACCCCCTCACCCAATAGCATGGATTATGTGGCCGTTCCCCCAGTGATTGGACAGGTTGGCAGCTTTATTTTTGCTGCTAGAAATTTTGACTATATTAAAATTTGGATCGAGGTTTAGTTTAGAGATACAGCGCGGAAACAGGCCCACCAAGTCCGCGCCGACCAGCGATCCCTGAACACTAACACTATCCTACACACACTAGGGGGCAATTTACAACTTTACCAAGCCAATTAGCCTAAAAACCTGTACGTCTTTGGAATGTGGGAGGAAACTGAAGCACTCGGAGAAAACCCAAGCAGGTCATGGGGAGAACGTACAAACTCCATACAGACAGCACCCGTAGTCGGGATTGAACCCAGGTCTCTGGTGCTGTTAGGCAGCAACTCTACTGCTGTGCCAATGTGCTGCATTTGGAGGACAAGCAGGAGACAAGCGTTGGCGAGTCTGCTGCCGGGGTGTGGTACGTGTGGGCTGTGATGTGCTTTGGAACAAAAGATGTATCCCTCTTCCCCACGACACCACCCCTCACCCTTCATCTCTTTCCCCCCCCCCCCCCAAAAAAAAACCAAAAACAAACCTCCCTGTCATTTTTCATTTTGAGTCTAATTTGATCCAAGTCACTAATCGGTGACACTGAATCTGTTCCAGGCATCGTCTACACCGGAAACACTGCACCAGTGTCATGGGCAGCTACGTCAAAGAGCTGATGGTCCTCGGAAGGGATCTGGCAAAGACTGTGTTTGTGGACAGTTCTGCTGAAGCTTTTGTTGGTCAGGTGTGATGGGGATTTTAAAATTGTTATTCTATCAAATATATATATATGGAATAAGATAGAAAACATTTTCACCCAGAGAGTTGTGAATCTGTGGAATTCTCTGCATCAGTAGGCAGTGGAGGCCAATTCTCTGGATGCTTTCAAGAGAGAGTTAGATGGAGCTCTTAAAGATAGTGGAGTCGAGGGATATGGGGAGAAGGCAGGAACGGGGAACTGATTGTGGATGATCAGCCATGATCACAGTGAATGGCGGTGCTGACTCGAAGGGCCGAATGGCCTACTCCTGCACCTATTGTCTATTGAACATGATGCCAAGCCCATCATTTATCTACCTGCACATAATCCATATCCCTCTACTCCCTGCATTTGCCCATCCTAAAGTGTTATAAATGCCACTAACGTGTCTGCTTCACCCACCTTCAGCAGTGCATTCCAGGCATTCTCCACCCTCTGTGTTTAAAAAAAAAACCTAAAAACTTGCCCAACACTTCTCCTTTAAATCCCACTCTTCCCTTAAAGCTGCAAGCTCTAATGCATAATACTAAAGCAGAAACTGTGATAGGCCTGACAGCTGATTAAACGCACTATACTAAAGATTAGATTAGATTAGATTCCTTTATTGTCATTCAGACCTTTCGGTCTGAACGAAATTATGTTGTGTGAAAGTGATTCTTCTCTTGAAATAAATGTCTGCAAGTTTTGCTAATCAGCGGATGTGCTTTTTGACATGCCTTTGTTTTCTCCTCCAAGACTGCAAATGGGATTCTAGTCAAAAGCTGGTTCGAGAGTCACAGCGACCAGGAGCTCCGCAATCTCATCCCGCTTTTGCAGAAATTGGCAGAACTGGTAAGGCGTTGGTGGGCATCCAAGACTGATGGATCTGCTCTCTCTGGCTTTCGGTGCATCCTGGAATTTGATATCTGCACTGCAGACAGCTGTGTCTTTAGTTGCCAATGCCCTTGACTGCAGCAAAAATGAAAAAATGCTGGAGGTATTCGTCAGACAAGCCTTCACTTCCCTCCTTGCCCATTGAGTTCCTCCAGCATTTGTCCTTTGCTTGAGATCCCAACATCTGCATTCTCCTGTGTTCTTATTCTCTAGAATTCCCTTGCAAATACCTCCTCCCTTTGCGAGTATTTTTACATCAACACCTCAATCTGACTTGGCATCTCTCAAATTTTGCTTCTGCTGTAAAACACCTTCAGACATCTTACTATGTTGACAGGTAAAATAGAAATGCAAATTGTTTTTCTCTAATCTACTGAACGTTAATTAACGAATTAGCAATTTAAAGATCTTGAGTGAAGTTTAGTTTATTGTCACGTATACAGTGAAGGTACAATAAAAAGATTTTGTTGCGTGCTAACCAGTCAGCGGAAAGACAATGCATGTTTACAATCGAGCTGTCCACAGTGTACAGATAGATGCATGATAAGGGAATAACGTGAATGACATTTAGTGCAAGATAAAGCCAGTAAAGTCCGATCAAAGATAGTCCGAGGGTCTCCATGAGGAGGCTGTTCTCTAGTTGTTGGTGGGATGGTCAGTTGGAGATCCTTCTACACGTAATTCACCATCAAACCAAATTTGACCTTTCTGAAGAAGGGTCTCGACCCGAAACATCACGTATTCTTTTTCTCCAGAGATGCTGTCCAACCCACCGAGTTACTCCAGCTTCTTGTGTCTATCTTCTTGACCTTTTTTTACAGTCTGCTTTGGTTGTTGTGCTTACCACGAATCATCTTTGCTTTTGCAGGAGGACGTCAGGCCCGTGATTCAGAGGAACCAGCTAAACGTTGGAGTCTAGGCAGAAGGCTGCCTTTGAAGGGACTGTGGGCTCCAGTAAAACCAATAGCCTTTCCCCTTCCCAACTAAAGTTGTATGTTGAGCACTAAAACCCATCTCATTTCACAACGATAATGTTGGAGAATGATGATTTATCAAACCTGCCTGGAACATAATGTAAACTTAAGAAGTAAATGACAACATCTTGCTTTACCTCCAGTTGTTCACAAGCCCAGTTGTTTTATGTGTTGGATGTAATATTAGCCAAGTCGTGCGTGATCACTTGCATCCTGTTACATTATTTTTCTACTAGTTTTATCCGTAATTTACAAATAAAGGATACCGCATTAATGCCTAATCACAATGGCTGTCTCTTAATTGATTGTTAAGTGGTCAATTTGAATCTGAAAGTGGATTGTTTTAGATAAGATGGAAATGAAATTTCTATTAGAATTTGAATCAACACTCAAGGCTGCATTGCATGTAGAAAAACAGAACTTGGTTTATGCTCTGGGTAAAAGCGAAGGAGCTTATAATATGTAACTATATTTTACCATAACATGTTTGCATCTAATAAAAATTTTTTTTTTAAATAAATAAATAAATAAAACACAAAAGAGCCAAAACTACAAGGTCAATTCTGACTGAATTGGAAACTGATATTAAGCTCAGGCAGAGCTTGGGAGAAGAATAATTCAATTCCCCATAACTATATCAATGCAGCCAACTACTTTCTAGCTCTTGTGAACCTGATGTTTGGTGAGCAAAGGTTCAAGACCCAAAGGCAATCTTGATGCGGAGTAAACTAATAAGGGTTGGAATTATTTAGATTTGAAATATTCTTCTCAGTTCTTTTGAGAAATTGTTCTCACAGTGTCCCTATTGTGCAAGATAATGTTGGTGTGCGGGGGTCGCTGGTCGGCGTGGACTCGGTGGGCTAAGGGGCCAGTTTCCACTCTGTATCTCGAAACTAAACTAAAGACTGGCTTATGTAGAAGGCACCTGAGGAGAGGCAAGATAGTTCAGCTGTAAACAAATTCTCAACAGGTCATGCAGCATCTGTGCAGCCGGAGGTAGGGTCAACATTTCAAATTGATGGCTTCAATAGCATTATTTGTTTCACTTTGGATTTCTACCAGCAGCAGTATTTTGCTTTTGATTATTTGTTGTCCCAGATATCATTCAATGCCTTCAACAGGTAATACACTAATTCTCTCAGCACAGCACATAGATACAATAATGAAGAAGGCATACCAGCAGCTCTGCTTTGTTAGAAGTTTAGAGGTTTGGCATGTTACTGTCTACTCCAACAACCTCTACATATGCACTCTAGAAAGTATCCTTCATAAGTTCATAAATTATAGGTGTGAAATTAGGCCATTTAGCCCATTGAGTCTACTCTGCCATTCAATCATGGCTGATCTATCTTAACCCCATGCTCCTATCTTCTCCCTATAACCTTTAACGCCATTGCTAGTCTAGTACCTGCTAATCCAGGCTTTAAAATTGCCCAAAGGCCACAGCTGACCATGGCAATAAATTCCACGGATTCACCACCCTCTGGCTTAAGATGTTCCTCCACATCTATTTGCTAAAGGTGCGTCCTTTTATTTGGGGGCTGTGCCCTCTGGTCTGTTTAAGAAACATTTAGACAGGTACATGGGTAGGATAGGTTTAGAGGGATATGGTGCAAACACAGACAGGTGGGACTACAGTAGGTGGGGCATGTATTCAGCTGTATGATTCTGAGTGCAGGATATAGAACTTAGCATTGTAGCGCACCGGTTCTAGAGACAAAGTCCAATGTCCACAATGGGTAGAGGTGAATCAAACAGTACCCTTGCTTATGGGAGGACCGTTCCCAAACCTGATAGCAGAGGGGAAGTAGCTGTACCAGAGTCTGGGGGGAAAAAAACTGGAACCGTGTAAATGTGAGATACAAAGGCAGGAGCAGCCAAATATCTAAAGTTGTTGGTACGTACACAAAAAATGCTGGAGAAACTCAGCGGGAGCAGCAGCATCTATGGAGCGAAAGAAATAGGCAACGTTTCGGGCCCGAAACGTTGCCTATTTCCTTCGCTCCATAGATGCTGCTGCACCCGCTGAGTTTCTCCAGCATTTTTGTGTACCTTCGATTTTCCAGCATCTGTAGTTCCTTCTTAAACGCATCTAAAGTTGTTGCATTGATTTTGAATGCTGTTAAGTGACCACTCTCACTCTGAACGTCTGCAGATGCTGGTTTACACCGAAGATAGACACAAAACGCTGGAGCAGCTCAGCGGGACAGGCAGAGAGGGAGGAATGGGTGACGTTTCGCGTCAGAGTTTGGGATGAACTTCATTGAAGGGTTAATGAACGCCGGGCGTGGGATGCGGGATTTCGCATCTGCGGTATTTTGCTTTTTCTTCCCTGGTTGCAAAGGCTTTCAGAATGGCTGGAGATACCGAGGGTTACACTAGCCCTTCACTTCAACATTTTGCTGAGTTCTCCCTTTTAGTATCGCTTCCATCTCCCGGCCCCGGGTAACGTTCACCACTCACCCCGGGACCGCGCTTAAGACACCCCCCACCCCCTTGCTCCGCCTTCATTCTCCCCACACAGCGGGTCTGCAGTCCCGGGGCTTCCACGGATGGAGCGCTTGCTGTGGCTGTTGCTGACGCAGCCAGTGTTCATAAGCCTTGTACACCTCCACTGTGCAGCGACAGATATCAGAGAGAACTGTCGTTCACAATAGGCCATTGTTAGCTGTGGGATATGGGGAGGGGGGGTGATAATGAGTTATATATTATATATAATATGCCCCACATTTCCTTGATTATCCTTGCATCCACGAGTAGTTGCTCTACTCAACAGCCAAAAATTTGTATCCTCCCTTCGATCTGGTATTTAGTTAGTTCACATGCTTGATCAACGGTGTTTTATCATTAATGTCTTATTATTATTAATGTTTAGTGCTTTCTGAGTCATTCGCAACTGTCACTGTATGTCATGTTGTTACTTGTGGGCGGAGCACCAAGGCAAATTCCTTGTATGTGAATGCTTGGCCAATAAACTTACTTACTTATGTTTGCATATCTCCCATTCATTTGTAGAGTCATAGAGTGATACAGCGAGGAAACAGGCCCTTCGGCCCAACTTGCCCACATCGGCCACAACATGTCCCAGCTACAATAGTCCCACCTGCCAGCATTTGGTTCATAATCCCTCCATACCATGTCTATAGATCTCTCGTTCCCCTCTTCCCTGACCATTCCTATTCCTTCTCTCCAGAGATGCTGCCTGGCCCGCTGGGTCACCCCATCATTTGTGTCTACACAATATATGAATGTACATACACAACACGCACATATACATACATACATACACATGTATATATATATGCACATATACACTCACACACGTATGTACACACGCATATATATTTACACATGTACATATATATATACATACACGCACATATATTATATGTTTTATATTATATTATATAATATGGGGATTGAGGAATCCCCGGGCCATGGCCTGTCCATTGTGGCAAATTACTATAAGTGGGAGAGGGCTCCAATGGGCTAAAGGCTGTGCATTGACATGAATCAATGTGGGAGGGTCTAGTTGCCAGCTGAACGCGATCGGACTACTAACGAGGAATCATTCTGATTGTGTTTTCTCCCCCTCTGTGTGTTGTGTTGGTTTTTGAATACAAACGTGAGCAGCCTGTCAAAGCTCGACTTTTTTCGCTCGCTGTGCGGATGGGCGCTGCGGGGCCAGGCTGACGGTCAGATCAGAGAAGGCGCTGGATACAAACCCGACCCAGGGAGCGAGCGAGCGAGCGAGCAGGTGGAATTGGCAAAGGAACAGCCAGGGCAGCGGGAGACTTGAGGGTGTCAGCAAAAAAACAAAACAAAAAAACCCGCTTCCATCCCCGCCGCTCGGCCGGGCACTTCCATCGTTGCTAAATATTTAATGAAGCGAGGGTTTCTCGGCCCTTGTTGAAGCAGACCAGGATGTGAGCTCGGATCATCATCGCCATGCACAAAGACACCAGGACTTGATTCAGGAGACATGTAGCGGGGAGCTGCGAAATTGCAACATTCCCCCGAGACAATTTGTAGCCAACAAGAAACAAGGCAGGGAATCGGACAATTTCAGCCCGGTATCTCCTTGTCTGTGTGTGTGTGTGTGTGTGTGTGTGTGTGTGTGTTTACAGTTATATCCCCCCCCCCCCCCCCCCTTCCCCTTCCCCTTGGCGTTCCCTGGGATTAATCGCTATTTCTCTGTGACTGCTGGATGGAGCCGGGCGGTCGGAGGCAGACCGTCAGGATGGTGGAGCCGATGCCCAGTTACAGCGAGGTGCTGGTTAAAAGCTTCACCTGCATGAACAATGCGATCGCGGAGTGCAAGGACTGCGGCTTGGAGCTGTCTAAACGGACGCTGCTGGCAAACGCCTCTCTCTCGGCCACCGAGGGGCTCATGTTCCTGCTCTGCGCTGCAGGGTGGACGCTGCTCCGGAAGGCTGCTTCTCGCTATCTCTTTCAGGTCAGTGAGCGAGTCCAGCGTGTACAGTGTGACTGTAATCATGGGTAGCGGCCGAAAACATAGAAACGTAGAAAATAGGTGCAGGAGTAGGCCATTCGGCCCTTCGAGCCTGCACCGCCATTCAATATGATCACGGCTGATCATCCAACTCAGTATCCTGTACCTGCCTTCTCTCCATACCCCCTGATCCCTTTAGCCACAAGGGCCACATCTAACTCCCTCTTAAATATAGCCAATGAACTGGCCTCAACTACCTTCTGTGGCAGAGAGTTCCACAGATTCACCACTCTCTGTGTGAAAAAATAACATGTTTTTCTCATCTCGGTCCTAAAAGACTTCCCCCTTTTCCTCAAACTGTGACCCCTTGTTCTGGACTGACCCCTTGTTCTGGACTTCCCCAACATCGGGAACAATGCATCTTCCTGCATCTAGCCTGTCCAACCCCTTAAGGATTTTGTAAGTTTCTATAAGATCCCCCCTCAATCTTCTAAATTCTAGCGAGTACAAGCCGAGTCTATCCAGTCTTTCTTCATATGTAAGTCCTGCCATCCCAGGAATCAGTCTGGAAAACATTTGGTCTGTTTCTCTCTCTCCACCTCTCTCTCCACAGACGCTGCTTGACCTGCTGAGTATTCCTTCACACCATGTTCAGTGTTATTTCACATTTCAGCATATGCAGCATTTTTTTTCATTTGCATTATAAAGACAAAATACATGTTTATAGAACAAGCTGCCAGTTGAGGCTGGACAATCCCAACGTTCAAAGAACTGTTAGATAGGTGGATGGACACAAAAAGCTGGAGTAACTCAGCGGGACAGGCAGCATCTCTGGAGAGAAGGAATGGGTGACGTTTCGGGTCCACACCCTTCTTCAGACAGTTAGACAGGTTTGGAGAGATATGGACCATAATGCAGGCAGGTGGGACTTGTGTATCTGGGACATGTTGACCGGTGTGGGCAAGTTGGGCCGAAGGGCCAGTTTCCATGCTGTATCATAGATACATACATAAATACATACACAATAGATGCAGGAGTAGGCCATTCAGCCCTTAGAGCCAGATGTGATAATGGCTGATCATCCACAATCAGTACCCTGTTCCTGCCTTCTCCCCATATCCTTTAATTCTGCTAGCCCTAAGAGCTCTATCTACAGTAACTCTCTTTTAAACACATCCAGTGAGTCGGCCTCCACTGCGTTCTGAGGCAGAGAATTCCACAAATTCACAACTTTCTGTGTTTTCCTCATCTCAGTTCTAAATGGCCTACCCCTTATTCTTAAACTGTGGCCCCTGGTTCTGGACTCCCCCAACATCGGGAACATGTTTCCTGCACCTAGCATGTGAAAACCTTTAATAATTTTATATGTTCCTATAAGGTGTCCTCTCATCCTTCTAAATTCCAGTGAATACAAGCCCAGTCGCTCCATTCTTTCATCGTATGATGATACCATCATCCCGGGAATTAATCTCGTGAGCCTACGCTGCACTCCCTCAATAGCAAGAATGTCGTTCCTCAAATTAGGAGACCAAAACTGCACACAGTACTCCAGGTGTTGTCTCACCAGGGCCCTGTACAACTGCAGAAGGACGTCTTTGCTCCAATACTCAACTCCTCTCGTTATGAAGGCCAACATTCCATTAGCTTTCTTCACAGCCTGCTGTACCTGCATGCTTACTTTCAGTGGCTGATGTACAAGGACACCCAGGTCTCATTGTACTTCCCCTTTTCCTAACCTGACACCATTCAGATAATGATCTGCTTTCCTGTTCTTGCCACCAAAGTGGATAACCTCACATTTATCCACATTATGGCATACTGCAGCTGCCCACTCACCCATCCTGTCTAAGTCACCCTGCATCCTCATAGCATCCTCTTCACAGTTCACATTGCCACCCAGCTTTGCGTGATCTGCAAATTTGCTAATGTTACTTTTAATTCCTTCATCTAAATCATTAATATATATTGTAAATAGCTGCAGTCCCAGTACTGAAACTTGTGGCAGACCACTAATCTGCCATTCTGAAAGGGACCCGTTAATCCCTACTCTTTGTTTCCTATCTGCCAACCAATTTTCTTTGCATGTCAATACCCTACCCTCAATACTATGTGCTCTAATTTTGCCCACTAATCTCCTGTGTGGGAACTTATCAAAGGTTCTCTGAAAGTCCAGGTACACCACATCCACTACACTGGCTCTCCCTTGTCCATTTTATTTGTTACATTCTCGAAAAATTCCAGAAGATTTGTCAAGCATGATTTCCCCTTCGTAAATCCATGCTGACTTGGACCGGTCCTGTTACTGCTATCCAAATGTGCTGCTATTACATCTTTGATAATCGACTCCAGCATCTTCTCCGCCACCGATGTCAGGCTAAACTGGGCGAGAAATTCTCTGCTTTCTCCCCAGCCTCCAATCCACAGGAAGTGATCCAGTATCTACAGTACATTGGAAAATGATCACCAATACGTCCACGATTTCATTGAGTGCCCTGGGATGCAGACCATCAGGCCCTGGGGATTTATCAGACTTCAGTCCCATCAGTCTACCCATCACCATTTCCTGCCTAATGTGAATTTCCTTCAGTTCCTCCGTCACCCTTGGTCCTCTGTCCCCTAGTACATCTGGGAGATTGTTTGTGTCTTCCTCAGTGAAGACAGAACCAAAGTATCTGTTCAACTTGTCTGACATTTCCTTGTTCCCCATAATAAATTCACCTGTTTCTGTCTTCAAGGGACCCACATTTGTCTCAACTATTTTTTTTCCTCTTCACATCCCTAAAGAAGCTTTTACTATCCTCCTTTATATTCTTGGCTAGCTTACCTTCGTACTTCATCTTTTCTCCCCATATTGCCTTTTTAGTTACCTTCTGTTGTTCTTTATAAGTTTCCCAATCCTCTGGCTTCCCGCTCATCTTTGCTATGTTATATGTCTTCTCTTTTATTTATATATTGTCCTTGATTTCCCTTGTCAGCCACGGTCGCCCCTTACTCCCCTTAGAATCTTTCTTCCTCTTTGGAATGAAATGATCCTGCATCTCCTGGATTATTCCCAGAAATACCTGCCATTGTTGTTCAACTGTCATCCTAGCTCCTCCCTCATGCCTCCATAGTCCCCTTTAAGTGTAACTGCGATACTGATACTTCCGATTTTACCTTCTCCCTCTCAAATTGCAGATTCAAACTTATCATGTTGTGGTCACTACCTCCTAATGGTTCCTTTACCTTGAGTTCCCTTATCAAATTCAGTTCATTACACAACACTAAATCCAGAATTGTCTTCTCCCTGGTAGGCTCCAATACAAGCTACTCTAAGAATCCATCTCGGAGGCACTCTACAAACTCCCTTTCTTGGGGTCCAGTACTAACCTGATTTTCCCAGCCTACCTGCATGTTGAAATCTCCCATAACCACCGTTGTTACATGGCAATTTTAACTCCTGATGCAACTTGCAACCTATGTCCAGGCTACTGTTTGGGGGCCTGTAGATAACTCCTACTAGGGTCTTTTTAGCTTCACAATTTCTCAGTTCTATCCACAATGACTCTACATCTTCTGATTCTATGTCACCCCTCGCAAGGGAATGAATTTCATTCCTTACCGTCAGAGCCACCCACCCCCTCTGCCCACCGCTATGACTCTATAAAGACACAATGCTAGAGTCACTGCCTTACAGTGCTTAAGACCGGGGGTTCTATCCTGACTGCAGGTGCTGTCTGTATGGAGTTTGCTGGTCGGCACAGAAAGCCAGACAGGGCGTAGAGAAGGTTTACCAGGATGTTGCCAGGACTCTTGGGCCTGAGCAATGGGTAGAGGTTGAGCAGCCTAGCATTTTATTCTTTAGAGCGCAGAAGGATGAGGGGTGATGTTATTGAGGTGTAACAGGATGAATGCACAGTCTCTTGCCCAGAGTAGAGAAATCGAGAACCAGAGGACATAGGTTTAAGTCTGCAGAAGTGTCCTGATCCGAAACGTCACCTATCCATGTTCTCCAGAGATGCTGCCTGACCCCGCTGAGTTACTCCAGCACATTGTCTGTTTTTTTTTGTAATTCAGCATCTGCAGTTTCTTGTTTCTTCTTCATCTACTGCAACCCTGGTGCTGAGGATTTTGTCAGAGATTTGGAAAAAAATAAGTGTTAAAATAATAACTAAAATGTAACGCGTTAAATAGGTGTTAATTAATTAAAAAATATATAAATATATACACTGTGTGGCTTCCCTCGCTGTTCTGGGCCCTGGGGTGAGCGGAGTGGTGAAGGTAGTGGTCAGATGTGCCGCACATAGAAAATAGGTGCAGGAGGAGGCCATTCGGCCCTTCGAGCCAGCACCGCCATTCATTGTGATCATGGCTGATCGTCCCCTATCAATAACCCGCGCCTGCCTTCTCCCCATATCCCTTGACTCCACTAGCCCCTAGAGCTCTATCTAACTCTCTCTTAAATCCATCCAGTGATTTGGCCTCCACTGCCCTCTGTGGCAGGGAATTCACATAAATTCACAACTCTCCGGGTGAAAAAGTTTTTTCTTACCTCAGTCTTAAATGACCTCCCCTTTATTCTAAGTTACATCTACCCCGTGGTGCACCCCTGACCTTCGTGGAGCTGCACTGTGGAGGTGTGAGAGACAAGGACTCTCCGCCTAGCTGTCTGCTTGTTCCTCTGCATCGATCTCAACGTTCTTACCTCACACAGCATAAAAGACACTGACCCCGAACTACTGCACACCAAATTCCTCCTACCCTTGAGAGCCGTGATGCAGGGTTTCAACCAAAACCATTGACAATTCACCCCCCCTCCCCCTACTTTCCCAAACACTTCATAAGGTCATACGTTCCAGGAGTTGAATTAGGCCATTCGGGCCATCAAGTCTACTCTGCCATACAATCATGGCTGATCTATCTATTAACATATGATGAACGTTTGACGGCACTGGGCCTATATTTGCTGCCGTTTAGAAGAATGAGGGGGGACCTCATTGAAAAGTACAGAATAGTGAAAGGCTTGGATAGAATGGATGTGGAGAGGATGTTTCCACTAGTGGGAGAGTCTAGGATTAGAGGCCGCAGCTTCAGAATTAAAGGACGCTCTTTTAGGAAGGAGATGAGGAGGAATTTCTTTAGTCAGAAGGTGGTGAATCTGTGGAATTCTTTGTCACAGAAGGCTGTGGAGACAAAGTCAGTTGATATATTTAAGGCAGGAATAGACATCATGATTAGTACAGGTGTCAGAGGTTAAGGGGAGAAGGCAGGACAATGGGGTATGGAGGGAGGGATAGATCAGCCATGATTGAATGGCGGAGTAGATTTGATGGGCCGAATGGCCTAATCCTACTCCTATCGCTTACGATCTTGTTATCTTTCCCTCTCAAACCCATTCTCCTGCCTTCTCCCCACAACCCCTGAAACCCGCACTAATCAAGAATCTGTCTATTTCTGGCTTAAAAATATCCATTGCCTTGGCCTCCACAGCCGTCTGTGGCAATGAATTCCACAGATTCACCACCCTCTGACTAAAGAATTTCCTCCTCGTCTCCTTTCTAAAGGTAAAATAGATGCTGCTCTACCCACTGGGTCCCTCCAGCACCTTGTTTGCTACTCCGGATTCCAGCATCTGCAGTGTCTTGCGATTCCCCTCCTACTCTTTGCTAATCCTGTCAGACTTGCCATCTGGTCTCCGCCACAGCTTCTTAATACATTTAAGACTCGAGGCACTGATGATGCTGGAATCTTGTGCAGAACACTAAGTGCTGGAGGAACTCTGCAGGTCAGGCAGCATCTATGGAGGACATGGATAGGTGGCGTTTCGGGTCGGGACCTTTCGCCCTTCCAAGTCAAAGGTGCAGCCATGAATCTAAAGAAGCGTGTAGGAAAGGAACTGCAGATGCTGGTTTAAACCGAAGGTAGACACAAAAAGCTGGAGTAACTCAGAAGGGGCAGGCGGCATCTCTGGGGCGAAGGAACGGGTGACGTTTCGGGTCGAGACCCTTCCTCAGACTAGACACTTCTTCAGCCTGAAGAAGATGCTGCCTGTCACACTGAGTTACTCCAGCTTTTTCTGTCCGTCTTCAAACTAAAGAAGGGACCCGGCCCAAAACGTCGCCTATCCACATCCTCCAAGGATGCTGTCTGACCCGCTGAGTTACTCCAGCACTTTGTATCCTGTTCTTCACGAACGTATCGGTTGATTGTCAGAGCATACAATTAGAAGGAATAAATTGCAGATCATCGCAAAAGAACAAAGGTTGAGAGTGAAATGAAGATCTTTTTTTAACCTTGGGGGCTTGGATTGCAGCCAGAGGCTTAAATGGAAGAGGTAATTATGTTTTGTAAACGGGAGATGGATAAATATACGGAGGCAGGAGATGGACAAGGCCAGTTGGAGATATCTGGAACAAGAGAGTGAGCAGACAGAATTTTCTCTGTGATTCTTCTTGTGCAGTGACAAAGCCTTCAGTGCTAACTGCTGCTGCAGTACGTATGATCTTGAGAGTGCGGAGTGGATGGTTGCCAAGGTTACTTAAGCAACAGCATGACCATCCCTTGTAACTGGTCCTGTCAAAGGACAAGGAGCTCCAATGATTTTGGAACACCCTCGTCCCCCTTTGCGGTAACAGACTGTCCTTTACTTTAGTTAGATACGGCACGCAGAGCAGGCCCTTCGGCCCAACGAGCCCACACTGACCATCGACCACCCGCTCACACCAGTTCTTTGTTTCTCACCCACTGCCCTGCACGCTAGGGGCAATGTACAAGAGGCTATTTAACCTACTGACCGACCCGCACGTCTGAGGGATGTGGGAAGAACCCGGGGAGAGCGTGCAAACTCTACACAGGCAGCATTTGTGGTCAGGATTGGGAGACACGGTGGGGAGGGGGTGGGGATCAAGAACAAAGTGGGGACACGGTGTGGGGGGGGGGGGGGGGGGGGGGGGAGACAGAGCCCCCTGACACGGCAGGCAGTAGATAGGACTGTTCTGTGAGCTTTTATAACTTTGCCAAGACCAGTAATGTGGCAATACTTGTGCAGTCCAGTCAAGTATATTCGTCACATACACATACGAGATGTGCAGTGAAATGAAAAGTGGCGATGCTCGCGGACTTTGTCCAAAAAACAAACAAAAAAAACACCAAACTACAAACAGAATGGAACAGAATCACATTACATATTGTAAGAGGAAGGAAAAAGGAAAAAAAAAACCCCAGCTATTAATTAATTAATTAAATGGCTGCCCAGATGAGGCCTGCTGTATGATTTTACCGGGTTGCTTGGTAGACAAAGCATTTTACTGTACCTAGGTACACGTGACAATAGGTATCGTTGAAGCATTGAACCCAGGTCTCTGGCGATGTGAGGCAGTGGATCTACCAACTGTGCCACTGCGCTCCAAACTATTTCTTGCTGTTAGACGTCTGAAGAAGGGTCTCGACCCGAAACGTCACCCATTCCTTCTCTCTAGCGATGCTGCCGGTCCCCGCTGAGTTCCTCCAGCATTTTGTTTCTATCTTCGGTTTAAACTAACACCTGCAGTTCCTTCCGACATATTTCTTGAAGTCGTTTAGATTGAATTGAATTGGCTGACTCCTGGCTTCAGTGTTTGTGCCAAGGTTTCATGCCTTCAGTTCTTCTTCAGCGAGATGGATATCTTCAGATCCTGAGACCTTGGTGGTGGTGGTGTGGCCGGGAAGGTTACAAGATGGCTGTAAACGCAACATCGGAGACTACAGGAAATTAATGCAGAGTCACCCGAGTCACCATCCTCCTGAGAAAGAAAAGACAGATTTGCATTCTCACAAGACGGTTTGTGGCCTCTGGATGTTCCATTGCAGTTATGTCCAAAGACGTGCCTTTGAAGTCACTATTGTAACATCCAAAATGTAGCAGCCACATAAATTCATAAGTTCCAGGAGCAGAATGAGGCCATTCCACCCATCGAGTACTCTCCGCCATTCAATCATGGGTGATCTATCTTTCCCTCTCAACCCCATTCTCCTGCTTTCTCCCCACCAGCACTAATCAAGAATCTATCAATCTCTGCCTCAAAAATGTCCATTGGCTTGGACTCCACAGCCGTCTGTGGCAATGAATTTCACATATTCACCACCTTCTGACTGAAGAAATTCCTCCTCATCTCTTCTCTATAGGTAATTGCACAGAAAGTTCCCACAAACTAGAATGTGATACCAGTCCTATCTTTTTTACTGCTGTTTCAGGTCAGTATCGTTCATCAGACAGTAGTTGCTCTGATGAAGCAGCCCGAACAAGATGTGGTCGGTCCATTCCTCCGTAGATGTTGCCTGACCCGCTGAATCCCTCCAGTACTTTGTATCATGCTCAAGCCTCCGGTATTTGCTGTCTCTAGAGTCGCTCGTTTTGCACTTTGTCGAGGGTTAAACATTATTTTGTTTAATTTGGTTGAGAGAGATACGACATGGAAGCAGACCCTTTGGCCCATCTAGTCCATGCTGACCATTGATCACCCCTTCAACCCTAGTTCTATGGTATCCCACTTTCACCTCCACTCCCAACATGCTAGGGGCAATTTAAAGAGGCCTGCCACCTACAAATCTGCACGGCTTTGGGACGTGGGAGCAAACCGGAGCGCCCGGAGGAAACTCATGCAGTCACAGGGAGACCGTGCAAACTCCACACAGACAGCACCTGAGGTCACGATCGAACCCGGGTCTCTGGCACGGTGAGGCAGCAGCTCTGCCAACTGTGTTGTGGTACTGTGATTTATTTATTTATTTTTTGCATCTATCTTCAGGGACCCTGATTAATAATCACCTGAAAGCTGTCGCCTGCAACAGTGCAGTGCTCCCTCTGGATTGTTCTAGAAGCCCTAGGTGTTCTGCCTTTGTCCCTGAAGTGCAACTTGAAGCCACAATCTCCACATTCTACAGCAATATTTGTAATAATTAATTTCTGAACGCTGAGACAGTGTTTATATTGTTTCTACTCATTTGGTAAACCTTTGACTTATTGCTGAGAATTTTATTCTGCACACTCTATTTTCTCCTTTGTCTTATCTATTGTAGTTGAGTTTGAGGAGGTTATATTAATGCGTGGTATGTCTGATCTGCTTGGGTGGCATGCAAAACAAAGCTTTTCACTGTCCATTTTAGTCAGAGGGTAGTTAATCTGTGGACCTCATTGCCACAGAGGCCCGTGGAGGCCAAGTCAGTGGGTATTTTTAAGGAAGAGATGGACAAATTCTTCATTAGAACGGGTTTCAAAGGTTATGGGGAGAAGGCAGGAAAATGGGATTGGAAGGCAGAGCAAGATCAGCCATGATTGAATGGCGGAGTAGACTCGATGGGCCAAATGGCCTAATTCTACTCCTATAACTTGTGAACTTGTACACGTGACGGTAATAACTCCCCTTCCTATATACAGGACATATACAGGAAGAGATGTATCAACAGAGCCATCTCCATCATCAAAGACCCTTACCACCCATCGCATGACATTTTCTCCATCCTCCCAACTGGGAAGAGGTACAGGAGCATTAGCTGCAAAACCAGCAGGATGCTCCTCAGCTTCTTCCCACAGGCTATAAGACTGTTAAATGGACTTTGCCCCCTGCCAAATATCGCGCACAAACCCCCACACTGCAGCAGAGCCACTGTTGTGCCACTGCCGGTCGGAACGGCTGTTGAATGTTTAGTAGAGTGTTAAATTTGTTCATGACATGTATTTTTTATTTCTATTTATTTTTCATGCACACTGAATGGACACTGGTTGAGCAACTTTTTTTGTTTCCTCTGGGTATGCGAATACTCAGGAAATGACAATAAAGATATACAATACAATACAATACAATAAACCTCATGCTAGCTGTTTTTCTCCGGATCAGGAACAAGTAACCTGGTTCGATCCTGACCTCGGGAGTTTGTACATTTGGCCCGGGTTCATTGCATGGGTCTCCCACAGTTCCCCCTCTCTCCACATCTACCCCACACTTTATGTCATGATCTTGTATAGTTCATTCCCCCCCATACACCCTGCCTGTTACATCCTCAAATAAATTCTCACCAGATTTTGTCAAACAATATTTCCCTGTTATAGACTCACTGACAGCTTAATTGACACTGACAGCTCCTAGCCCTCATTGCCCTATATATTATTAATATACTGGACTGTGTGTGGATAGTTGAAAACTCCTATGTTATTCATTACTCCACAGTTTTTGCTCATTTCTGCAGTTTCCTGCAAGTTTGTTCCTCACTGTCCTTCACTGTAATGGATGACAACTATAATAGACCCCGTAGACTAATGGACCTCTGTCCTTGATCATTCTAGGGGATCCTCTCTCTAGTGCTGCAATATTCTCCTCAATCAATGCAGCATGACTCTCATTTCTTCCCTTGTCCCTTCCCAAGTACCTTGCCTGCATAAATATTTACAACCAACTCCTGCCTGTTCTTCACTGGGCCTCTGTTATTGCCACAATATCATTGTCCCGTATGCTGCCCACCAAACACCTGTCAAACTCTCTTTTTACATTGTGTAGCAAAGAACTGCAGATAGACACAAAAGTGCTGGAGTAACTCAGTGGGTCAGGCAGCGTCTCTGGAGAAAAAAATGGTTGATGTTTTGGGTTTGAAGTCTTTGAAGTCTTTTTACATTTACTTACATGCAGGGTAAACCCACCTTCGACTTTCTTGGAGTTGTCTGCCTAATAATATCCTTCCAGGACCATTTATATCGCCCAATTATTATTAATTTTTTTTATACCATTTTTCTACAGTCCTGTACCTATCCCTCTGCAAAATTGTTTTTTAAAGCTCCCTGTGACCATCTTATGGGGAGATTGTTCCTGATTCTGTTGAAGGTCTGGTCACCATGTTTTAGGAAAATGTTGCCAAGCTGGAAAACATGCAGTGTTGTAGAGCAACCTAGGAGTACAGGTACATACAGTCACTCGTTGAAAGTGGCACCACAGGTAGATAGGGCGGTCAAAACGGCGATTGGCACATTGGCCTTCATCAGTCAGAGTATTGAGTATAGAAGTTGGGAGTTCATGTTGCAGTTGTATAAGACGTTGGTGAGGCCATATTTAGAGTATCGTGTTTAGTTTTGGGCATCGTGTTATAGGAAAGATGTTGTCGGAAGCTGGAAAAGGGTGCAGAGAAGATTTATGAGGATCGAGGGGCGAAGATATACGGAGAGTTTGAGCAGGCTAGGGCTTTTCTTGGAGCAGAGGAGGATGAGAGGTGAGCTTATAGAGGTGCAAAAAATCATGATAAATGTTCAGAGTCTCTTGCCCAGAGTTGGGGAATCGAGAACCCGAGGACTTAGGTTTAAGATGAGGGGGGGGAGAGATCCATTGCTGTGGCCTTAGTTATGTCTGCACAGACCCAGGTAAAACCTCACAATATTTAAGAAGAATGAGGACCAGCAAATGAACCACTAAGGCCTCGAGAGCTGTGAACTAAGTGGGGGTGAATGGGATTGGTGTCGATGGGTATTTGATGGCCAGCATGGTCAGGGTGTAGAGAACTGTGGATCACACAAACCAACTTCCATTCCATTGATTCCATTTACACCTCATGCTGCCACGGCAAGGCCACCAGCATAATCAAAGACCAGTCACACCCTCTTCTCCCCTCTCCCATCAGGCAAGAGGTACAGAAGTGTGAAAACGCACGCCTCCGGATTCAGGGATAGTTTCTTTCCAGCTGTTATCATTCTCCCTCCAGGTAGAATGCAGTCCTGACCTCCTATCTACCTCATTGGAGACCTTCGGACTATCTTTAATTGGACTTTACTGGATGTTATCTTGCTCTATATTCTTGCCATAGAGGGAGTACAGAGAAGGTTCACCAGACTGATTCCTGGGATGGCAGGACTTTCATATGAGGAAAGACTGGATAGACACGGCTTGTACTCGCTAGAATTTAGAAGATTGAGGGGGGATCTTATAGAAACTTACAAAATTCTTAAGGGGTTGGACAGGCTAGATGCAGGAAGATTATTCCCGATGTTGGGGCAGTCCAGAACAAGGGGTCACAGTTTAAGGATAAGGGGGAAATCTTTTAGGACCGAGATGAGAAAATCATTTTTTTACACACAGAGAGTGGTGAATCTGTGGAATTCTCTGCCACAGAAGGTAGTTGAGGTCAGTTCATTGGCTATATTTAAGAGGGTTAGATGTGGCCCTTGTGGCTAAAGGGATCAGGGGGTATGGAGAGAAGGCAGGTATGGGATATTGAGTTGGATGATCAGCCATGATCAAATTGAATGGCGGTGCAGGCTCGAAGGGCCGAATGGCCTACTCCTGCACCTATTATCTATGTTTCTATGTTTCTAAGCGTTATTCCCATTACCATGGATCTGTACACTGTGGATGGCTTGATTGTAATCATGCATAGTCTTTCCGCTGACTGGTTAACATGCAACAGAAGCTTTTCACTGTACCTCGTGACAATCAACTCTTTCTTATTCTCAGACTATGCTACCCCAGTGGTTTCTAGTTTGCTCTTTGCCAGCATCAATACTCTAAATTATTTAATTCCTAACCCTGACTATGTTTTTAGTGGCGATTAGATCACAATCCTCTTATCTCTAATTGCACCATTAATTCCTCTACCCAACTACAAATGCATTTGGATAAAACTCAAAATCTATTATTATCTGTTGTTAGATGTGTCCTTGTTTGCTGAGACACCATTAGTGTTGGATCTCCTTGAAGTTTCCTGCCATAATCTGATTATTATAAACCACATGACTAATTTGCTTGAAGGTACACAAAAATGCTGGAGAAAGTCAGCGGGTGCAGCAGCATCTATGGAGCGAAGGAAATAGGCGACGTTTCGGGCCGAAAACCCTTCTCCAGACTAATTTGCTTTCTGGCCTTGAAGTTTCCTCTCAAGCTTTCACCTCCATCCCTGCTACCTCCATCAACCACCTGCATCAATTATTTGTCACAGCTCAAGTCCCAAACTTGTTTTTGTTCTCTTTCTCACAGAGTTGTTCTCCTGAGTGACCCGTTCATTTAGTTTAGAGATACAGCGTGGAAACACCGAGTCCGCGCTGACCAGTGATCATCCGGACACCAGATCTATCCCACACACGAGGGACAAATTGACAGGAGCCAGTTAACCCACAAACCTGCACGTCTTTGGAGTGTGGGAGGAAACCCACGCGGTCACGGGGAGAACGTGCAAACTCCGTACAGACAGCAACCGCAGTTAGGATTGAGCCCGGGTATCTGGTGCTGTGAGGCAGCGGCACTGTACCGCCCCAAGTCAAGTCAAGTCACTTTTATTTCTATAACACATTTACAAAGCAACTCTCGTTGGCCAAAGTGCTTTACATCGGTATAAGAATAGTATAACAAACAACAGAGGTTCATAGATTAAATACAAACATCGCTACATACATATAGCCCTCGCTCAGAGGACGTCAAGAAAGGCTTGGGAGTAGAGATGAGTTTTAAGTCTCGACTTAAAGGAGTCGGTGGAGGGGGCAGTTCTGATGGGAGGAGGGATGCTGTTCCACAGTCTAGGAGCTGCAACCGCTAAAGGCGCGGTCACCCCTGAGCTTATGCCTAGATGTTCAGCAACCCGAAGTCGGCCGATCTGAGGGACCTGGAGGTGGTGTGGTGTGGAGCCCCAGATTTAAACTCTTTGTTTCTACCCAGAGGGATTTAATTGAAGCTTGGGTAACAATGACAAGATCATATTCCAGAGGTTTTAATATCAGCCCGAATAACTGAACGGAACAACCCGTAGAAACAGAAGTGGGACCAGGCCATTTGGCCGCTCGTGCCCAGCCTGTCCTTCAGGGTGACCACGGCTAATCATTGGATCAGTATAACTTTCTTGTACTAACTCCATATCTATTTACTCCCTACAATGTCTTAAAAATATTCATCTGGGTCTTGAATAGACTCAGCAACTGAGCTTCCACAGCCCCTTGGGTTGAGAATTCAATGATTCACCTCCAGTTAGATGAAGATGTTTCATCTCAGCCTAGCCCTGAATGGACATCTCTATTTTGATTTAGTGACATTAAAGATTCTGAACACTCAAAGCATAAAAAATGGAATCTGATTCTGTGCTATTTGTGGCAAAGCCTGAAGTTGCTGCCTTCCAGCGCCAGAGCCCCAGGTTCGATCCTGACTACATGTGTTGTCTGCACCTTCTCCCTGTGACCGCGTGGGTTTTCTCCGGGTGCTGCTGTTTCCTCCCACATTCCAAAGACGTGCAAGTTTGCAAGTCAATGGTCCCTAGTGTGTAGGATAGTGTTAGTCTATGGGGTGATCGCTGGACGGCATGGACTAGATGAGCCGAAGGGCCTATTTCCATGTTGTATTTCTAAAGCCCTAAGTACCATCCTTTACAAGTACGAGTAAAGTTCCAAGGGTAATATCAGCAGTGGTACATAGGAACTCGCCCCGAGTTCATGGTTAACATAATTCCCCTCAACACCATTTTTACAGCAGGGTACCTGGTCATGAGCACATTGCCATGTGTGGGTCAAATTGCCTGTGTGTGTGTGTTTTGGCTATGTTTCCAATGTACTTCATTGGCTAAGAAGCACTTTATATCCTGAAAGGTTTCTAGAAGGCGCTAACTAAGCCCCAGCCGTTTATAACCGGTGTTCGAAGGTGGGGATACAAGGAACTGCAGATGCTGGTTTACAGGGGGGAAAAAAGACACAAAGTGCTGGAGTAGCTCAGCAGCAGGAGATTATGGACAGGTGACGTTTTGGGTCGGGACACGTCTTCAGACCTTTCTTCAATGTGGGATCTATTTCCGCCCTGGCAAGGTGACCATTCCTCAGTCTCCCGTTTGCTCTCTCTGTCTCTCTGTCTCTCTTCCAGCCGTTCGCCCAGTGGTGCGATCTCCAACCCAGGGATGCAGCCAAGATGCCGGAGAGTATGTGGAAGCTGATTTTCTACACCGCCTCTTGGTCCTACACCTCCTACCTGCTCTTCTTCACAGACTATCCTTTCTTCCACGACCCACCATCCGTGTTCTACGGTACGTTGCGCAGTACGCATTAAACCGTTTCACCCCACGATCGGACAATTGCTCCAACTAAAGGGCCTGTCCCACTTTCACGACCTAATTTACCACCTTTTTTACTCGTGGACATTTTTCATCATGTTGGAGAAACGCCCCGACCTACTTGATGCCACGAGTACCTACGACTAGCATCACAACCTACCTACGACCTCGTGACGACCACGCTGCGAGTATGAGTCGAGGGCAAACACGGCAGAGGTCGTGAATTAGTTTGTGAAAGTGGGGCAGGCCCTTTGTGAGCCCCGTCCGGGAAGAGTGGTCGCGGTATGTGTTTTGTTTGAGCGTTGCCCGCGCTGTAGACTAGATGGTGGGAAGCAAAATGATTTGGAATCGAATGACGGAGTGAACCACATTGACTGTAGCCTGGATGGTCAGGGCTGAGGTGGGATAGGTGGGGACCCCCCGAGTACAAAGTGGGACCCGGTGGGGTGGGGGCTGCTGAGAACAGAGCGACCCAGTGGTGGGAGGGGTGGGGGGGAGGGAAGAGGTACACAAAATTGCTGGAGAAACTCAGCGGGGGAAAGAGGTGAACGCTTTGATCCCTGAGAGGTCCCACTCTCTTCTCTAGTTACCCTTTACCCCCCCCCCCCCCCCCCCCCCCCCCCCCCTTCTGTATTTATAAAATCTTTTGGGATTGTCTTTAATGCTACCCGCCAGAGCTATCTCCTGGACCCCTTTTTACCCTTCTGATCTCCTTTTTCAGTTTACTCGGTTCCCGAAACTCCTCCAAAGATGCACTTAATCCCAGCTGCCTATACCCTGTACCCATGCATCCTTCATGTTTTTGACCAATGCCTCAAATTCCCTCGTCAGCCAAGCTTCCTCACGTTTGCCTGCTTTGCCCTTCACTCTAACGGGGACGTACATATCCTGAGCTTTCGTCAGCACTTATATTGTAAGCAACTCTGGGCACCATATCCAAGGAAGGATGCGCTGGGTCTGGAGAGGGTCCAGAGATAGTTTACAAGAATGAGCAGGTTAACTTATGATGAGTGTTTGTCGGCACTGGGCCTGTACTCGCTGGAGTTTAGAAGAATGAGGGGGGACCTCATTGAAACATACAGAATAGCGAAAGGGTTGGATCGAGTGGATGTGGAGAGGATGTCTCCACGAGTTGGAGAGCCTGTGACTAGAGGTCATAGTCTCAGAATTAAAGGACGTTCTTTTAGGAAGGAGACGAGGAACATTTCTGTAGTCGGAAGGTGGTGAATCTGTGGAATTCTTTGCCACACAAAGCTGTGGAGGCCAAGTCAGTGGATATTTTTACGGCAGAGATTGATAGATTCTTGATTGGTACAGGTGTCAGAGGTTATGGGGAGAAGGCAGGAAAATGGGGTTTGGAGCGAGATAGATCAGCCATGATTGAATGGCGGAGAGGACTTGATGGGCCGAATGGCCTAATTCTACTCGCTTATAATCTTATGACTTTATCAATGTCCAAATAACAATTTATCTTGTGTTCAATCTTTATAACATCCCTCTCCTCTTAATCCTTTCCCAGTCCCTGAGCTCAGTGGGAAATTGCTCCTTTAATGAATCATTGCACACCCAGTCAGAGAAGGGTTTTTTTAAAATCTGCTTGCTGCTAATTCAATCTATTCCCGTCTCACCCAGAGAACTGTTGCAGAGGTGTTGCTTGCAATGTGTGCAGAACTCAGTTCTCCACCTCTCCTTGGACCTGTGTGCATCTGGCAGCAAATACCGCAACAAGAGAGGTTTTAAAAACACCACAGAAATATTTTCAGCCTTGACTGACATGAGCTCTCTCCCTGTTTCATACGGCTGGAGCTACTTCTAGCGCCTGGGTCCAGTGTTGTCTGTGTGGGATTGAACTGCAGATGGTGGCTTACACCGAAGATAGGCACAAAGTGCTGGCGTAACTCAGCAGGACAGGCGACATCTCTGGGGAGAAGGAACGGGTGACGTTTCAGGTCGCGACCCTTCTTCATACTGAGAGTCGGGGGAGAGAGAAACGAGGGATATAGATGTAGATATAGAGACTGAGATAGAACAAGGAAATGAAAGATAGGCTGCAAAGTAACAATGATCAAGGAACTGTCCTGTTCTTAACTGTGGATTGTCTGGATTGTTTTAGTGTACCATGTTTTATTAAGTGTTTAGGAAATAACTGCAGATGCTGGTTTAAATCAAAGATAGTCACAACATGCTGGAGTTACTTTAGACTCCTTTCTGAAGAAGGGTCTCGGCCCAAAACGTCACCCATTCCTTCTCTCCAGAGATGCTGCCTGTCCCGCTGAGTCACTCCAGCTTTTTGTGTCTACCATGTTTTAATAGGTGTTTTTCCCAACAGCCCAAAGGTTAAAATCCAGATTTTGTTTATTGCCGTGGTTGCATTTGGAATATTGTGATCGGTTTTGGATGGCGTTAAGCTGGAGAGGGTGTAGCAGAGATACGAGAGGATGTTGCCAGGATTTGAGAGCCCGAGCGATTAGGGAGGTGTTGGACAGGCAGGCCAGGGCTTTATTGCTCGAAGCGCAGGAGGATGAGGGGTGACCTTACAGAGGTGTATAAAATCATGAGGGGGAATTGATAGGATTTATGCACAGAGTAGGGGAATCGAGAGGAACTAGAGGGCGTAGGTTTAAAGTGAGAGAGAAAGATTTAACCAGGACTTTTTCCACACAGAGGACGCTGGGTATATGGAACGAGCTGTCAGAGGAGGTATTTGAGGCAGGAACTATAACATTTCAAAGACATTTGGACAGGTACTTGGATAAAAAAGGTTTAGAGCTATATGGGCCAAACATGGCAAATGGGACCAGCGTAGATGGGGCATCTTGGTCAGCATGGACAAGTTGGGCCGAAGGGCCCGTTTCCCTACTCTGTCATTCTATGATTCTATTTTCACCTGATCTGGAGACCAACAGATGCTAGAATGTTGAGCAAAACACAAAGTGCTGAAGTAACTCTGCGGGCCAGACAGCAGCAGCGGGCCAGACAGCAGCAGCGGGGATCAGGGTGGAGCCCGGGTCTGTGGCAGTGTGAGAGAGCAGCTCTACCAGCTGCGCTACTGTCCAGCCTAAGATGATTATTGTACTGTGGGGACCAGCTCCGCCCATTCTGGACGTTGTGTTTCTACTTCACAACACTGACTGTACACGAGTACACCAAAATTACCCATCAGAAAATAAGAGCACGGCGGTGTCAAGGAGGCCCTTGTTTTGGGAATTGGCTTTGCTGAAAGAGCTCGGGATGTCTTCTCGCTCCCAGTGAGGGGGGGGGGGAGGCGAGTTGGAATGGAGTTACCTGGGTCAGATATCTCAGTACTGAGGAGGACTCAAATACTGGTGATTCCTTGTAGAAATATGCCAGTGTTTCTTCATTGCCACTGGACTTCCCACCACCACAGCAGTGTGGGAGTTCTGTACCTTCACTACATGGACTTTAGTTCCAGCTCGCATCACCTCCCCAAAGGCAATTGCAGGAGGGCAATAAATGATGCCTTTGCCTTTCTGTCTTGGGCCTCAGACACAAATTGGAGGAACAGCACCTCACATTTTGCTTGGGCAGCTTACAACCCAGTGGTATGAGTATTGATTTCTCTAATTTCAAGTAACCCATGCATTCCCCCTCTCTCCCCTTCCCTCCCCCACCCTAGTCATCCTTCTAGATCCATTATTTGCATCCATATACCCCTTCGTTATCACCTCTTCCAGAGCCATCAATGGACCATTGTGGGCTCCACCTTTCCTTGGTCATCGGTGCCGGCTCCGTACCTTTTCATCCCTCTCCTCTGACACTCGGTCTGAAGAAGGGTCTTGACCCAAACCATCACCTATTCCTTTTCTCCAGAGATGCTGCCTGACCCGCTGAGTTACCCCAGCATTTTATGTCTATCTTCAATGTAACAGAGCAGTTTAACTAGAGTGTGCTGGCATGAACTAAAGGAGGATGGCATCAGTGGCTGATGCAGTTATAGAGACCCAGGTTCGATCCTGACCTTGGGTGTATTTTCTGTGGAGTTTGCATGCTCTCCCTGGGAAACAGGGTTTCTTCCAGTTGCTCTGGTTTCCAACATATCAAAGACGTACGGCTTTGTCGATGAATTAGCCGCTGTAAAATTGCACCTATTGCGTACGGAGTGGATTGAAAGTAGGTTAATGTCCAACTAGTGTGAACGGGTGATCGAAGGTCAGTGTGGACTTGTTGGGCCGAAGGGTCTGGTTCCATGCTGTATCTCCCAAACCCATGAGAGGAATAGTTCGGGTAGATGCACAGAGTCTATCGCCCAGATTAGGGGAATCAAGAACCACAGGACATAGGTTTAAGGTGAAGGGGAAAAGATTTAATAGGTATCTGAATGGCAACCTTTTCACACAAACGGTGGTGGGTGTATGGAACGAGCTGCCAGTGGAGGTAGTTGAGGCTGTGACTATTGCAACATTTAAGAAACAATTAGACAGGTATATGGATAGGACAGGTTTGGAGGGATATGGGCCAAAGGCAGGCAGGTGGGAATTGTGTAGATGGGACATGTTGGTCGGTGTGGGCATGTTGGGACGAAGGGGCTTTTTCCATGCTGTAAGACTCTATAACTATAAACTAAAGGAGTTACCATCATGCTAATTTTACAGAGTGGAGACCAACAAATGAGGTCCCGAAAGACATGGCGATTGCTTACCTGGTCCAGTGCAGCTTCTATGGGCATGCCATCTATGCCACCATCTATATGGATGCCTGGAGAAAGGACTCTGTGGTGATGTTGGTCCATCATGTGATAACCCTGGCCCTTATTGCCTTCTCCTATGCCTTCAGGTGGGTGCAGACGTTTTGTGTTGGGGTCGCCAACAAAGGTTGGGCTTTCCCTGGAGATTTCGCGTCAGTTCTTGCCATCTCTGAGCAACCACCATATTCCCTGTTTTCAATATTTGAGACAATCGACAATAGGTGCAGGAGTAGGCCATTCGGCCCTTCGAGCCAGCACCAACATTCAATGCGATCATGGCTGATCATCCCCAACGCAAGGAGATTGGACTAGGTTCACAGTTGAGGAAAATCATTGCCACAGTAGGCTGTGGAGGACAAGTCAATTGATATTTTAAATGGACAGATTCTTGATTGGTGAGGGGTGCCAGGAGATATGTCCCGAAGGCAGGAGAATGGGGTTGAGGGGGAAAGGTAGATCAGGCATGATTGAATAGCGGAGGAGACGTGATGGGCCAAATGGCCTAAGTCTGCTCCTATCATTTATGAATATGAACAATTCTAAATATTAATATTTTTCTCCCAGTAATTTCTACTTCAATTCTTTTACCGTTTATACCTTTACCCTTAATCCTTAAACTGTGCACTGTGAACAGCTTGATGGTAATCATGTATAGTCTTTTCTTTGACTGAATAGCACGTAGCCAAAACGTTTTTCACTGTACCTTGGTGCCCGTGACAATAATAAACTAAACTAAACTGGATCCTGGAGAGGTGTTTTAAATGAAGGATGCGCTGAATGATAGGGCTCCTGATCTCAGAATGTAACCGGAAAACTTCATCTTCAAGCAAATGGCGGCTGTATTAGCTGCACCAGCACTCAACGCCATGGGGCAGCTAATACAGACTCGGTCTCACGACACGAGAGACCAGGGTTCAATACTGACCTCGGGTGCTGGCCGTGTGGAGTTTCAACATTCTCCCTGTGGCTGCGCGGATTTTGTCCGTGTCTCCCAGCTTCCCCACAAGGTGGTAGGTCGATTGGCCGCTGTAGGTTGGGACCTGGTGCGTACCTGAGAGGGAGATTTTACAGGAGCCGTTGTGAATGTGGGGAGAATTTTTTTTTAAAAATTGGATTAATGTAGGGTGGCTCAGCAGCGCAGCTGGTAGGGCTGCTGTCTCACAGTGCCAGAGACCCAGGTTTGATGCTGGCCTTGGGTGCTGTGTTTGTGTGGAGTTTGTATGTTCTCCCTGATCTCACGGGTTTCCTCCAGGTGCTCCGGTTTCCTCCCGCATCCCAAAGATGTGTAGGTTTGTAGCTTAAGTGTCCTCTGTAAATTGCCCCCCTCGAGTATAAGGAATGTGTAAGCAGGCAGGATAACATAGAACTAGTGTGAATGGGTGATCGATGGTCGGCTTGGACGCGGTGGGCCGACGGGACATATTTCCATGCTGTATCTCTAACCGAAACTAAAACTAAAAGTCTAAAAAGTGTAAATGATGATTGTTGCAGATTCAATGGACCAGCCTCAGACTGTGCTGCAACCCTTTACGAGTCTGTATGACTCTCTGGTCTGTTAGGAAAAACAATGTTGGCATTGGGACCAGTGCCCCTGTTGCCAGATATGTTCATAGTCATACAGTGTGGAAACAGGCCCTTCGGCCCAACTTGCCCATACTGACCAACAAGTCCCATCATCTTGTGGCTGATGCTACAGAGGGCTGTGGAGACGAAGTCCGTGGATATTTTTTTAAGGCAGAGATGTTAGATCATTGTTCTTTCTTTTAAAATCTTTTTATTCGTTTTTTTTTTCAAAAACAAAAACAAAACAACAAAAGAATGATAGACATCACAATGATTTTGATACATAGGGATTAATAACATAGGGATTAATAACCTTAAGGTAGACAAAAGTGCTGGAGAAACTCAGCGGGTGCAGCAGCATCTATGGAGCGAAGGAAATAGGCAACGTTTCGTCCCGAAACGTTGCCTATTTCCTTCGCTCCATAGATGCTGCTGCACCCGCTGAGTTTCTCCAGCACTTTTGTCTACCTTCGATTTTCCAGCATCTGCAGTTCCTTCTTAAACACATATAACCTAAATACGAGTCCAGTGTCCAAACACACATTGAATATCGACCTCCCGGTCTCTATGTAAATATAGTTAAATGTTTAAAAGAGAACTAATCTATCTATCTATTAATATATAAAACTCAAATCCGTCCGCCTGCAGTACGGATCCCTTCCTGCCTTTTGATTCGTTGACGGCTGCTCCTTCCTATCAGCTTCCAACACACTTCGAAACAATGTTGCAAGACAGGAACACTGAACTTTTCACTGCTGCAGCAGGCAGGGGAGGTGCAATTGAGGGAGGCAGGGGAGTGCTGGAAACTTACATTTGGCAACGGCTTCAGTTCCATTGGAGGAGACGGGTGCATGGTGGAATATTGGGTTGGGGGAATCACACCATTGGGGGAGCAGACCCAACGGGTCTGCACTTGGTCTAGTATATATATAAAAAGAAAAAGAAAAAAAAGAAAAAAAGAGAAAAAAGGATAAAACTAAACTAAACTAGAATAAAAATAGTAAAACAGAATCTGGGCTGCAAAGAATTTCAACAATTTAAGTCCCTGGAATTGATCAGCACATGTGTCAGGGGTTATGGGGAGAGGGCAGGAGAATGGGGTTAGATGGGAAAGATTGATCAGGCATGGTTGAATGGCGGAGCAGACTTGTTGAGCCGAATGTCCTAATTCTACTCCTATTCCTTATGACCTTCTGTAATGACCATCTGGCCCCTGTTTTCCTGCAGGTATCACAACGTTGGAATCCTGGTTCTCTTCCTACACGATGTCAATGACATTTTGCTTGAATTCACAAAACTCAATGTTTACTTCAAGAACAGAGCTGGGGTCTACCACCGACTGAACGATGTGGTTTCCAACATCGGATGCTGCTCCTTTGCTGTGAGCTGGTAAGTGGCCGCTCCTCCCATGTTAATGGATCCCAGTCTGGCTGCTGTTAGAGAGTGTCCCAAGTGGAAGCAATGCTTGTCCACTCCCTCCACAAATGCCGCTGACCCACTGAGTTATCCACGCGCTGTGTGTTTTACTCAAGATCCCCGCATCACATTTTCACAAGGACAAACGAGGAACTGTAGGTGCTGGTTTACAAAAAATAGGTTAAAAAAAAAAGTGCTGGAGTAACTCAGCGGGTCAGGCAGCATCTCTGGAGAACATGGACCCATCCGGACCTGAGACGTCGCCCATCCATGTTCTCCAGAGATGCTGCCTGACCTGCTGAGTTACTCCAGCACGTTGTGTCATCGGTCTATTAATCATCATCGACAGTTCCTGTCTCCACACTAAGTCTACATGTCATCTGGTCTTTTTAAAATGAGTCTTTTTTCCCCTGTTTTTATTACTGGAAAGCAGGCTCTTCACTGCACCTCAGTACATAGAAACATAGAAAATAGGTGCAGGAGTAGGCCATTCGGCCCTTCGTGCCTGCACCGCCATTCAATATGATCATGGCTGATCATCCAACTCGGTATCCTGAACCCGCCTTCTCTCCATACCCCCTGATCCCTTTAGCCACAAGGGCCACATCTAACTCCCTCTTAAATATAGCCAATGAACTGGCTCATGTAACACTAAACTAACCAATGTTTCATTGACGGCAGAGCACTTTAAACAGTCTGAAGCTATGATCAGATTAACACCTTAATATCTGTCAGAGTGCAAACCATTAAATGTTTAATTGTTATTAGAAACGGACGTTAGGTCAGAGAGAGGGCGAGGAATTTGTGCTGCAAATCCTTCTCTGCAACTCTCTCTCTTTTTCTCATAGGTTCTGGTTTCGACTTTACTGGTTCCCCCTCAAAGTGCTGTACGCCACCTGTTACTCCAGCCTCCAGTCTGTTCCCAATATCCCTTTTTACTTTTTCTTCAACATTCTGCTGCTTGCTCTCACTCTGATGAATATATATTGGTTTCTGGTGAGTAATTCTGGCCTGCACCTTTCACCGTCTCTTTCTCCACTCTCTTCCAGTCTGTGCTGGGTAGAGTCGTCAACGTTCTCACTTCCAAAGAAGGGACACAAGGTCAAAATACGGGACAAATTCTCCCCACGGCAATTCGTTGACCGACTCGGCCGTGGCTGGGTGAATGATGAGTTGGCCCCGGGTGCTGGACTGCACACAAAGCCCAGCCGGCGGGCCAGCTGAGGAGTTTTGGCCCGTGCCACGTGACATCGCGCGCAAAGTCCGGCGCCCCATCCAATTCATGAACAAATGATCGGCCGTGAGAAGGAGGGGTGGTGGGTGTCGGCGGTAAGCGAAGGTCCGAAGGTCGGACAGCTGGCCGGGCTGCCGACCGACGGGGCCACGGGCGAGGCGCTGCTGCTGCTGCACTCCATGGGCTGCACTACGTCGGGCCGGGTGAGGCGGGGCCAGACGCGGCGCTCCGACCTGACAGTCCCCTCGACCCGAGTAGTAGCAGTCAAATACGGGGCAAGGGCCGGTCCCGTACGGGACAAACCAATATACGGGATGTCCCGGCTAATACGGGACAGATGGCTACCCTAATGCTGGGCACCACGGTGCGATGGGCCTGATTCATTCTTGAGGGTTTGAAGGGGCGTAGTGAGTGGGGTGGAGAGGACTGATGGGATAGGCAAGGGTGGGGAAGGAGTTGATTTTCATAAACAACACTACAATCCAAGAATTTATATCAAACTTACAGTTGCAAAATTCTTGGTATTGAGGGAGTGCAGCGCAGGTTCACCGTGTTAATTCCCAGTATGGTGGGACTGACATACAATGAAAGAATGCATCGACTGGGCTTATCTTCACAGAAGGATGAGAGGATATCTTATAGAAACATATAACATTCTTAAGGGATTGGACAGGCTTGATGCAGGAAAAATGTTCCCCATGTTGGGGGAGTCCAGAACCAGGGGCCACAGTTTACGAATAAGGGGTCGGCCATTTAGGACTGAGATGAGGAAAAACATTTTCAGCCAGAGTGTTGTGAATCTATGGAATTCTCTGCCACAGAAGGCAGTAGAGGCCAATTCACTGGATGAATTCAAAAGAGTTAGATTTAGCTCTTGGGGCTAATGGAATCAAGGCATTTGGGGAGAAAGCAGGAACAGGGTACTGATTCTGGATGATCAGCCATGATCATATTGAATGCGGTGCTGGCTCGATGGGCCGAATGGCCTACTCCTGCACTTATTTTCAGTGTTTCTAAAATGGACCCCGGTGATTTTTGCTATAGCTTGTGTTTACACTTATCTCTTCCATCTTCTAACCCTGTCAACTTGTATCCCTGTTTCCCATGTGTAGCTAAACACCTTTTTGTGCTACAGTAGTCGAAGCCTATTGTTGTCGCCGGCCATCTCAACCTGTCAATAACTTGACTATTCTAGTTATCATGAGTTGTGTTTGCCTCTATAATCCCTTCATGGACATGGAGTCATAACTAATTTTACTTTTCGTTTTTAGTTTAGTTTAGCGATACAGCGGTTCGACCCGCCGAGTCCGCTCAGACCAGTGATCATACGAACACTATCCTACACACACTAGGGACAATTTACATTTACACCAAGCCAATTAACCTACAAACCTGTGGGAGGAAACCCAAGATCCTGGAGAAAACCCATGCGGTCACAGAGAGAACGTCCAAACTCCGCACAGACAAGCATCCGTAGTCAAGATCGAACCCGGGTCTCTGCCGCTGTGAGACAGTAGTTCTACCGCTGCGCCACCGTGCCGTCCTTCATGGATATGAGTCATAACTAAGGCTATATTATTCATCTTTATTACGCATATATAGACATGCACGGTGACGCTGCTGGTAGAGCTGCTGCCTCGCAGTGCCAGAGATCCGGATTCAATCCTGACCTCGGATGCTGATTGTGTGGAGTTTGCATGTTCACCCTACAACTACGTGGGTTTCCCCCAGGTGCTCTGGTTTCCTCCCACATTCCTGTGCGTCCACTAGAGACTCTATGCGTAGAATATCCATTGGATGTGTGTTGGGGGGGGGGGGTCCATCCTTCGGGGATGGGGTATTCATGCAGAAGGAAACCAGTGAGATGTGCAGGAAGGAACTGCAGATGCTGGTTTATACTGAAGATGGACACAGAAAGCTGGAGTAACTCAGCAGGACAGGCAGCATCTCCGGAGAAAAGGAATAGGTGACGTTCTTCAAGGGTCTCGACCTGAAACGCCACCCCCAGAAATGCTGTCTGACCCGCTGAGTTGCCCCGGGTTTGTTTGTGTGTGTCTGCCTTCGTGGAAGCGGGGAGGCTGAGCCGCAGTAATCAGGAAGCCCAGCGGCCCTTGTCCCGCGCTGCATGACTTGATGCGGCCTGTGCTCTGTTTCAGTACATCCTGCTGCTGGTGCTGAAGGTCCTGACCGGCCGAGTGGCGGAGGTGAACGACGCGCGGGAGTACGACGTGGAGGACACCAGCAGGCCCGCGGAGGACAAGGAATATGACCACCCCAGGAACTCCGCCAAGGATGGGTGAGAGCGGCAACCACTCGCGAAGCCGAATTAGCCCGGGAGAGAGATATCGAGTAGAACATGTTTAGTGAGGCGCTATAACTCTATGATGTCTCAGTTCCTTGCCCAGGGTAGGGGCATCGAGAACCAGAGGACATAAGTTTAAGGTAAAGGGGAGAAAGGTTTAATAGGAATCTGAGAGGTAACTTTTCGCTACAGAGGTTGGTGGGTGTATGGAACGAGCTGCTGGAGGAGGTGGTTGAGGCTGGAACAATCACAATACTTAAGAAGCAATTGGACAGGTATATGGATAGGACAGGTTTCGAAGGATATGGGCCAAATGCCGGCAGGTGGGACTAGTGTAGCTAGGACATGTTGGTCGGTGTAGGGCCTTTTTTCCACCCTGCATCACTATGACTATATTAGGCCTTGGGCAGAATATTGTGGTCATTTCAAGCTGCAATGTTTGCTCACATGTAGATCATGGCCTGGAGGTGATGAAGATGCTATTTACTGGCATGATGCCAGAGGGAGGTACTGGTTCTCCTTAGAACAGGGGAGTTGTTAACTTGCTAAAGATTCAAGACAGAGTAGACAAAGACAAATTGTTCCTGTTGGCAGGATGATCCAGAATTGAAGCAGCACAGCTGGCAATGGTGGCACAGTGGTGCAGCGGGTAGTGCTGCTGCCTCGCAGCACCAGAGACCCAGGTTCGATCCTGACCCCGGATGCTGTCCGTGTGGAGTTTGATGATCTCGTTGAAAGTTTCAGTTGCAGGAAGAAGCCGTCTCTGAATCTGGAGGTGTGCGTTTTCACACTTCTCTCTCCCTCTTGCCTGATGGGAGAGGGGAGAAGATGGAGTGACCAGGGTGAGGCTGGTCCTTGACTATGCTGCTGGCCTAGCCAAGGCAGCGTGAAGCGGAGGTGGAGTCAATGGAAGGGAAGCTGGTTTTGCGTGATGGGCTGGGCCCTATCCACAATCCTCCGCCGTTTCTTACGGTCTGGGATGGAGCTGTTCCCAAACTCAAGCTGTGATGTATCCTGATAAAATGTTGTCCACGCCGCATCTGTAGAAGTTGGTGAGAGTAGTTGGCCTTCACATGCCAAACTTGCCTATTATAATATGGGTTAAAGGGATATATGGGGGAAAAAGCAGGAATGGGGTACTAATTTTGGATGATCAGCCATGATCATATTGCATGGCGGTGCTAGCTCGAAGGGCCGAATGGCCTACCCCTGCACCTATTTTCTATGTTTCTATGGGTTAGCGTTGCTTGTGGTTATTGATGTTTGCGTTTGTTCTCTGTGAGATATCTCTGCAAGGTATTTCTGTAAGCTGAATGTATTTCGAAATCGGTCCTTGTGTGGAAGCTGTTCCCTGCAACCCTCTCCTGACTTCACAACCTCTGCAAAGGTGTGTTGTTTGTAACTGGCGGCCTCCTGGTTTATCTCCTGTGTAGATGGCACCAGAGGAACGGGATCATCAAGGATAAATGGTTATAATGCCGTGCCCAGACCAGTGGACATTATCATCATCACCTCGTTTACAAGGACTTCTGCATCCGGATTAGGAAAGGACGTCTGGTCCCCGCCCGTCCAGGAGTTTCTCGATTGAGATTGAAAACTGGGAGGGAGGGGTGCAGGTTGGGGAAAGCTGCACTGATTTTAATCTCTGGGTTACCCTTGGCCTGTTTGCAAACAGTACTGTTCTCCCTTGCCTTCATGCACCTGCAGTATAACTACACTGAGCCATTTCTCCATGCGCTAGGTCTGAGCTCGCAACGATTCCCCGACCCAGACTTCCCTCAGTTGAACCTGTCTGGAGTTTTGTCCTTGGGGAGGGAGGGGAGGGGAGAGGGGGTTTCACTTAACGTTCCCCCTGCAAAGTCCCAGGGCCACCAAGGGGTCGGGAGGTCTCCCACTGCCTCCTTGCGTCACGCACCTCCTGCCGAGATTGCTGGCTGATACAACCCTGGAAATTCCCCCCCCCCCCCCTCCCCCAACACCCCACCCTACCCTCCCTCTCCTGAGTAAAGGTTCCCCATCAGATTCAGAGCTCTTTGCAAGAGGTTTGCAACATAAACCTGACAGGGTCTCAGTAGCCGTATCTCAGACCTTGCTGGACCTGTGTCCCATCCATTGTTACAAACTTCCAGCTTCTGTGAGTAACAAGGCGATCCTTGCACAGTGGAACTCCTCTCTCAGCCTCCCCCCCCCCCCCCCCCCCCCCCCCCCCCTCCACCTAGTCCAGTCCCACAGTTGCCCACATTGTTTCCCTCTTGAGATCCCATCTCCCCGAGCCAACAATGGGTTTACCAGGCGCTGCCCTGCCTGAGGTCAGTTGTAGCCGGACCAAGTCAGATCCTGGGAATTTTCCCACCTCCACTACTCACCACTGCCCCCCACCCCCCCTCAATCTCAGTCTGAAGAAGATTCCCGACCCGAAACGCCTCCTATCCTTTTTCTCCAGAGATGCTGCCTGACCTGCCGAGTTACTCTCGCACTTTGTGTCTATCCCTCCTGATCTAGATGGCCTCAGCTTGTGGCTGACACCCTTCATGGGAAATGGGAGGAGAATTGAAAAGGGCCATGGCATCCACGCGTTAGAGGAAGGGGAAATTTATATCCAAACACTTGCGCTCAGATCCGCCTAGGCCTGCTGGATCTCCCGGTTGATAAGACATTTTAACACCACATCCCATTCCCATACGGAACCACTTCTATAGGTCTTTGTGGTGGAGAGTTCCATAGAGTCGTTCCTGCTGAGAGAAGGAATCCCCTTTCATCTCCGACTAAATGATGGCCTCTTAATTTAAGAACTGGAATGTGACTGATCACCAGTCATGGATCTTGACTTTCTCCACCCCCTCCCTCTTCCCACCACCTTAATCTCCAAGATATCTTGAAGTGGACTCCAGGAGTAAAAACATCTACCCGAGGTAAATTTACCGAAAAGGTACATTAAACGGTAGACTTTCTGCACAGTTAGAATCCAGGCCAAGAAGCCCCACTAGAAGCTCCTCAACAGCATTCAATATCTAGGCAGTCGCTAGGAGACACGCATGCACGTTATTGACAATAATACTCAGGAAGGTGAACACATTCGCTCTGAGGCAACAGTCCAGTTGATGGCCATTCCCCTTCTCCACGTCCCTACAGTTAGTCTCACTTGCCACCATCTCACCTAGAATGGGCATCAACCTCTGACTGCGATGACATGCCACTCATCGCTCGTGTGCCAACTGTGTTACCTGCTTCTGCATGCCCCCCCATCTGCAACTGTATGCTATTAGGGCATCAATAAATTGTTTTAAATAAATAATTTTAAAAAAGTAATATTGCCGTGTGCTGTGTCTTTTTGTAAATTTGTATTCTACAAACAGGTTCTGCTGTGCAGTTTTATAGAAAATAAAATATATAAATATAAGGAGGGGGGAGGGGGGCAGGTGACGCAGGTGGTAGAGCTGCTGCCTCGATGTGCCAGAGCTCTGGCTCGATCCTGACCTCGGGTACTGTCTGTGTGGAGTTTGCACGTTCTCTCTGTGACTCGGTTTCCTCCAGGTGCTCTGGTTTCCTCCCACATGCCAAAGATGTGTGTGGGATATCGGGCTCTGAACATCATTTCTAGCGAGTATGGAATAGATGAGATAGTGGGGTAACATGGGACTGGTGTGAAAGGATGATCAGCGGTGGGCTATCTTGGTTGCTGGCCCTTTGCTGTAAACTGTGCTCCTCAGCAACAGAGGTGGAGTTCTGGGTTGGGATCAGAGTAAAGGTCCTGTCTGGTTCTCATTTCAGGGACCAGGATCACAAGGTTATGGATGACGAATAACTATGGTCCCAACCAGGCTGTCTGGTTACTGGGTTTGTGAAAGGATTCATGAATGATTGTGGGTAGGTTCCCAGTTACTAACCATGCAAACTGAAGGAATATGACTGCTGCCTAATGGCTTTGACATCCACCATCATTAAGTGCTTGGAGAGGCTGGTCATGGCACCCCTTAAATCCAACCTACCAAGCAGCCTTGATCTACTACAGTTTGCCTACTGCCACAACAGGCCCACGGCTAGTGCCATCTTCCTGGCCCTACACTCATCCTGGAACTCCTGGGCAAGAAAGACTCCTATTCTGACTCCTAGTCAGAGACTACAGCGCTTCCGCCTATAATCCTAACAATGCCCAACTTCCAACATGGAACTTGGGAGTCGGCATTCCCCCCTACAACTGAATCTGTGGCATCGTGACCAACAAACCTTGATCAGTGGGGATAGATGACAAATCAAGCATGCACCTTGAGTCATGGATCCATGCTTACAGTCTCGCTTGTGACCTGATCCCTGAAATGAGAAACAGGCAGAATCTTTATTGAGGGCGGATCTGCACTTCTTCAAAAAGACAGAGGAACTCAATAAAAAGTAATTGGGTCTGGACATTATATCTACTGTAGAGGCACTTAGTAAAAGAGAAGAAACAACAACTAATATGAAGAAGGGTCTCGACCTGAAACGTCACCCATTCCTTCTCTCCAGAGACGCTGCCTCACCCTCTGAGTTACTCCAACTTCTTCCTCGCCGTTGTCAGGTTTCTAAATGGTCCTTCCATAATCTTGGGTACTGTCCGATTCACCTCTACCACATTGCGGACATTGGACTTTGTCTCTGTAACTCATGGGCTACTGTGCTGAGAACTATATTCTGCACTCTGTACCTACGCCTTTGTTTTGCCTATTGTACTTGAGTTTGGTTTGATTCTATTTATGTAGATTATTATCTGATTTGATTGGATAGCATGCAAGACAAAGTGTTTCACTGTACCCTGGCTCACATGACAAGGATAAAAAGAAATCTAAACCGAAACACAAAACTGCAGATGTTGAAATCACGCATAGAAGAACTCAGCGGGTCAGACAGCATCTGTGAAGGGCTTGAGCAGGTGAGATTTTATGTCGGGACACTTGAAATAAATAAAAAGTAGATGGGTTCTGACTTTACTTTTGGAACTAAGTACATGAGAATGTAGTAAAAATCTATAAAATTATCTTCCAGTCAGATCCAGAGTATGTCCAATTTTAGCCAAGGGCGGGATGTGAAAACTTTCTTGTGGTGCAGAATATATTTTGTAGAAAGATCCAGGTGAAGAGGTTCAGTTCTCAACAGACCAGAAAACGTTGAGAGGTGCTTAGATCGAGGTGTTCAAAATCATCCAAGGCCAAGTGTAAATAAAGGGAAAGTAGGGAACTAGTGTGTGTGGTCTTCGTGGACTTGATGGGCGGAAGGGTTTGTTTCCATGCAGTATCTTTGAATGATTCAAAATTAATTTGTTGCTCCACTGTGAAATTTCCCTGACCCTGAAACATCGCCCGTCCATGTTCTCCTGAGATGCTGCCTGACCCGCTGAGTTACTCCAGCATGTTGTGTAAAAATCAATATCTGTCTGCTATTTTAATGAGTAGGAGGGAACGGCAGATGCTCGTTTACACTGATGATAGACACAAAATGCTGGAGTAACTCAGCAGATGAGGCAGCATCTCTGTGGGAAAGGAATGGATGGCATTTCGAGCCTCAGCAGCAAAGATATTATAGCATCTTTGCTCAGCAGTGTATGTCTATCTTTGGTGCTATTTTAGTGAGCTGATTATAAAATTCAAAGGAGCCCATCAAGCAGTCCGTAGCCATTACAAATTTGTGTTTGTTTCCTTTGTAGATCTTTGCAAATATCTTTGCATGTAAATAGATTTATTTATTGAAATCATATTCTATGTCGCCCTTCCAGGGAGATGCTAACTGCATTTCGTTGTCTCTGTACTGTACACTGACAAGAATGACAATTAAAGTTGAATCTGAAATCAAAGTGTGTGTGTGTGTATTGTATTGTATTCAAATTTATTGTCATTGTCTCAATTTGAGACAACAAAATAATTTTCCTTACAGGCAGTATCATTAAAAAAAATCACAAAGAAATAATAAAAATAAATAATAAATAAATAATAAAACATATTAAAAATAAAATTGATTTTATTGGGCAGGACTATGTTGATGTTCAAATGAATCTTCTCAGCAACTTAGATGCACCAGTGGCGCTCTGGCTGCAGGCGGCGCTGTGTGGCGGAAGTGAAGCCCACTTGGCGCTCACTGCTCCTTCCGCCAGCAACAAAGATGGCGTCAGTGCCAGGCCGGAAGTGACGGCGCCGGCTGGCCCCAGCGCAGACATGGCGGCCTCCAGGCTGGAGAAGAATTTCTTGCGGCTCCTGGTGAGATGCGAGTCGATGGCGGCCGATAAGAGGGACGAGAAGGACTGGCGGTTGGAGAAGGTAGGGGTGGAGGAGGGGGAGGGTGGATGGAGGAGGGGAGGGGGAGTGGGAGGGGTTCAGGGCCGGGCCGGGCCGGGTTGAGGGCCACATCACCACGGGTTACCAGCGACTCCAGGGCCGAACGTCCCCGCCGCCCCTCCATGCCCCCTGCTCACCAGGGCGCGGCAATACAGCCGAGTCACCGTCACTACTGGCTGGCAGAGAGGGCGAGGGTGGCACTAAACCTGGCAAGTGATGGGTGGACAAAAAGTGCTGGAGAAACTCAGCGGGTGAGGCAGCATCTATGGAGCGAAGGAAATGGGCGACGTTTGACTAAGACCAGAGACCCACCACTTATCCAAGGCTGCTATTGACAATATGTTCATCTGATATTTTGCTATATTGAGTATGGGTGGAAAAAAAAGACAAGCAGCTGGCAGCATCTCTGGAAAATGTAGGTAGGTGACGCTTTGACCCGTGTCGGTAGGTGACTCTTCTTGCAGGGATGTAGTGATGGGTGAGTAGTGGGAGCTGGAAGAGAGGCAGGGGTGGGTTGAAACCTGGTAAGTGATGGGTGGGGGCAGGTGAGGAAGGAAGGGAGGGAGGGACTGTCCACGTCCTCCAGCAGCCTTTGGCAAGGATATACAGAGGAGCAGATAGGAAAGCATCACGAGTTCCCCTTGTTTCAGGGAATGTTTGGTTTAGTTTAACCTCTTCTACTCCTCAGCAAAGATCTTATAGCGAAGCTATAAGATCTTTGCTCCTCAGTATGTTCTTAACAAAGGCTGCTGGTGGCCGTGGCCAAGCAAAACAACCCGTCCTCCTCACCTATACACTCTAGGACATATATATCCACCCATCATTTATTTAAGAAGGAACTGCAGATGCTGGAAAATCGAAGGTAGACAAAAGTGCTGGAGAAACTCAGCGGGTGAGGCAGCATCTATGGAGCAAACAAAATAGGCAACATTTCAGGCCGAAACCCTTTGGTTCGTGTAGTCTAATCTGATGGTTACGTTTAGTGCTGGAAGAGTATTGCAAAGTTGAAGTTGGTTTTCAGATTGGACGTTAGATGGATCCCCAAAAATACAAGATCTGTTGCAACAAATTAAAAAGTAAGGAAGATATCTCAATGTCCCAAGCAGTCTTCATCCCTCATCTAATACCAGCAAGAGAATGCTCATCTCATTTTCTCCTTGTGGGAACAGGTGTGGTCAGATTACAGCAGTAAACATCCTACCATCATCAAAGGTTGTGAACAGCTTTGTGACTTAAAAATAATAAGATAATTCTGTTTAAATCAGTCCGCATCCTCTTCACAGATGCTGCAAAACTAACGTGAGGATTCTTTTATGCCTCAGTTTATTGTGACTCTTCATTTTGTGTTAGTTCTATCTGTCAATGCTGAACTCATTATTGATGTTTGTTTAATTTAACAGGAGTAAAATCTTTTCATGAAATTGTTTGAAATCATACTTGATTGTAAATTTGCAAGTTGTGAATGACTGCTATTTCTAATTTTCTCTAGTATGTTGAAGCTCTTCAAGAAATGTTGACCGAATTGAAGAAGCACTTAAGGTAAGAAGAATCCCTTTGAGGCCATTTCATTTTCACCCTCTGGAGGTCCTGAAACCATAATTTTTTTTTAAATACAGCCACACTCACACACATGCACCAAGATCATTTTATTAAAGCACTTTTGTGTTAGCTAATCTACAGTGGCTTTCAGCTACTCAGTTTTAAATCTCCGCGTGATCGTCCCTTGCTTCCCTCCTTGGCACATTGCAAGATTTGTATTCCTTCAAGTCTGGTCTCTTGAGTTTAATTTGTCTACTCTTCTTTCCTAAATACCCCTCCTCTCCCGATTTCCCGCCCTGTCTCTGAGTCGTTTAATGTATCTCTGGGACCAAGTTTTGATTATCTGCCCTAATGTTGGACTCCAATGCCAGATTTTGTACTGGATAACAACTTTATTACGCAGCACATTTTAATTGTGCAAACAGAAGTTGGTGGCTGTGGGCTGATGTAGTTTCTCTGTCCCTGACAGTAAACCCGCTCCTGAAGTACTAAATGAATACAACCGCAAAGTGGAGTTCATGAAAGGGCTTTTGGAAGCAGAGAAACTGGTATGGATCCTTTGTTTATAATTTTTCTTAGGTTTAGTAGATTCTCTCCTTGGCTGCAATAAGTTAATTTCCTATTGGTCTGTTTGCTTGTAGACACAAGGGACTGCAGATACTGGTTTACATAAAAAGACGCAAAGTGCTGGAGTAACTCGGCGGGTCAGGCAGCATCTCTGACAGACATGAATAGGTGTAGTTTCGCTTATCCACGTCCTCCACGGATGGTGCCTGACCTGCTGGGTTACTCCATCACTTTGTTCTGTTTATTTACTAGAGTACGAGTCTCTGTAGACACAGTTTGAAAAAGCTATACAAAATCTTTTGCACCTTGTGTTACAGACTAATTTCTTCCAACTGAGGACCCTGGTCTCATGACCTGAATGTGGGATGTCTTAGTAGTTTATCAAGCATGAGAGGCTACTGGAAGCAATGTTTACAGGAGGGGAGGGGAGTGAATTGCACAGCTTCTTGAAGCCTAATCCAGCCTAGCTAGGTGTACAGCTTTGAAAATGTATCACTCTTACTTCAGGACTAAACCTAGGCAAAATATCACTGTTACAATTGGCGCTGCCGGGTAAATATTCTGGAAGACATTGCTAAAACTATTGTTGGAGCATGTCAAATAACTGAAGAGGCTTAAGAAGGTGGCTCGGGGGATGGCCTGTATCTCAAAAAATATTTAACGAACAGCTACATTTTTTGCTGAGTTTCCTCTGTTCTCTGAAATGGAGATTTAATATACCATGGCACTGTTCTGACAGGTACAGGCACTGCTCTTTGCTGCCCTAGCAGGTCAATACCCTGTGCGGTGTAAGGGCAGTTTAAGTTGCCCTTTCCCACCTCCAGTTAATGAATGTTAGATTCTATCAACTAACCTTTCACCTTCTGGTTTCCAGCCTAACCCTGCTGAAAAGGCCTTGGCCAATCAGTTGTTGGCTCCTGGGCGAACATCAACGACTGGTAAAGAGCGGGTATCAGCCACTAAGACTGTCCACCTGCAGACGAAAGCCAGGTACACGGGAGAAATGAGGAGTGAACTCCTCGGTGGGGTAAGTGCTCCGGATTGTAAAAGACCAGCAGTTTGTCTCATGTTGGGAGGAACTGAACAAGTGTCTAGACCAAAAACGTCACCCATTCCTTTTCTCCAGAGCTGCTGCCTGACCCGCTGAGTTACTCCAGTGTTTTGTGTCTAGCTTCAGCAGTTTGTCTCAAACTCATCCCTCCCAATATTGGTAGAAGGTACAGAAGCTTGAAAAACACGCACCACAAGACTGGGGAACAGCTTCTGTTATCAGGCTTCTGAACTGTCCTTCCATAAGCTAATTCACCTCAATGGTTTAATAGTACTTTATTATCGTAAATACCGAGGTACAATGCCTTTTTTTGCATACAGTTCAGTAAAAATATTTTGTACATAAGTACAATCATAGTTAAGTACAAGTGTATAAGAACAGTACACTGAGACAGTATACAAGAGTCGCCGTGTGACGTTGTTGGGATTCTACTGCTTACTGTGCCATCTGGATAACAGATTTACAATGACGGAGAAGGACAAAGGGAAAATGCTGGAAATTTTTAGAAAATCAGGCAGTATCTGGAAAGAGAAAAAAAAACTGAAGTCGTATTGCAAATGGATAATCTTACGGAACAGGCCTATTCTGATTGAAACAGGAAAAAATATGAAAAAAAGTCTGCAGAAGGGTCCCAAACCGATACATGGCCTTTCCCATTATAGCATAAATCCATTATAATATAATATAATGAGCGGCACAGTGGTGTAGTGGTAGAGCTACTGCCTTACAGCGCCAGGGACACGGGTTCAATCCTGACTACAGGTGCTATCTGCACGGAGTTTGTACGTTATCAAGTCAAGCGTGTTTTATCGTCAGGTAGACAAAATTGCTGGAGAAACTCAGCGGGTGCGGCAGCATCTATAGAGCGAAGGAAATAGGCAACATTTCAGGCCGGAACCCTTCTTCAGACTGTTTTAGTGTTTTATTGTCATATATCCCAGATCGGACAATGAAATTCTTACTTGCTGCAGCACAACAGAATATGTAAACATAGTACACAACAGGAGAAAAAAAGTTCAGTGTGTGTGTGTATATATACACATGCACACATACTCAATAAATATAATGTAATAATAATAATAATAGTCTGTTGCAGTTCAGAGCTTATTTGTTGTCGTGTTTAATAGCCTGATGGCTGAAGGGAAGAAGCTGTTCCTGAACCTGGACGTTACAGTTTTCAGGCTCCTGTACCTTCTTCCCGATGGCAACGGTGAAATGAGTGTGTGGCCAGGATGGTGTGTGCCTTTGATGATGTTGGCTGCCTTTTTGAGGCAGCGACTTGTGTGGGTTTCCTCGGATATCTTCGGTTTCCTCCCACACTCCAAAGAAGTACAGGTTTGTAGATTAATTGGCTTGGTATAAATGTGAAAAGATTTGTCCCTAGTGTGTGGAGAGTGGTGTTAATTTGTGGGGATCACTGTTCGGTCCGGACACGGTGGGCCGAAGGGCCTGTTTCCGCGCTGCACCTCTACGCTGAACGAAACGAAATAATGTATTATTATAATATAATGGATAGGTGGCGTTTTGGTTCGGGACCCCTTCTACAGACGTTTTTCTTTTCAGTAATATATTAAAATTTAAATATATTAATCTGATTAAAATTAAACTTCTATGAATATCTATTATAAAATTTGACAAGTCACATGCTTATTTTTGTTAACTCTTACCCCGTCTTGTTTTTCAGCCATCGCACTCTGCTGACGGTGAGTGAGCACCTTGCACCTCCTGACCTCTTGCTCCGGCCTCTAGTTGTTGCTGTCATTTTGGCAGCAAAAGGCTGGGGACTTTGTGGGAGTTTCAGCATTTAAATTTAAAAGAAACATTGCGGGCCTTGTAACAATCTGGTCGTCGGGCAGGAATCGGGTCCTATAATGTTCCTGCTGTACTGTAATGCCTGTTCCTCTTCTACGCTCTATAATACCGCTCTTACAGTGATGGAGAGATTACGGACCAATCATTCTGGAAAAACCTGTTTTCATGTTGTACTGTTTCAGTAACAATTTTGGTGAACCGTGGCGAAATACATTTTGAAAATCTTATGGTAAAGATTAATGTTTTTAAAACCCAAACATCCGTTAGTCAAAGCAGGGAGGTTTTCTTCCCCGATGCCTTAATTGATTTTCATCTGCATCTCCCCTGTTTTGCTTCTTCCATTTCCTCTGAAGTTCCCAAAACTATTGACTGCAGTCTTGCTGCCTGTCCCGCTGAGTTACTCCAGCATTTTGTATCTACGGTGTACGATCTACTCTGAGAGCTAACACAGAGTCAAAGCTGAACAGCTGCCTTCTGTCTTGTAAAGGAAATAGAAGGTCAATTTTTTGACTTTTTAATATTTTGGGGGGTGTTTTGCTTGTACAATATTGTTGCTGCATGTTTCTGCACAAGATATTTTGGAGTTTGTAATAATTGTAAATGTGATACGGTGTTAAATAATGAAAATCCACTGAAGAATGCAGAGAAATCAAAATAAGTTATTTATGTTCATTTTTAGGTTCGGACTCCGGTGAATTGAGAAAACGAAGGTTAGTGTTATTAGTCGGCTTTGAAATTATTCATTAGTGTGATTGCAGTTTTGTTTCCTAGTATTCCCGCAGGAATTTGACTGGGGTTGTAACAATAAGAAGTGCTCTTTTGATTGAAAGTTTGAAGGATACAACATGGAAACGGGCCCTTCACCCCGCCGAGTCCTTGTTAACTGATCACCCGTTCACTCGAATTCTATGTTATCCTACTTACTCATCCACTCCCTACACAGTCGGGGCAATTTTACAGAAGCAAATTAACCTACAAGCCCACAGGATTTTGGGATGTGGGACGAAACTGGAGCATCCAGAGGAAATGCACTCATGGTCGCAGGAAGAACGTGCAAACTCCATACAGAGAGCACCTGAGGCCAGGATAGTTAAGAGCTTATTTGGAGGTTGGAGTGTTCCATAGCCTGAAGCTGTTTGGGATGAAGCTGCCCCTGAACCTGGACGTTACAGTTTTCAGGCTCCTATATCATCATGAGTGTAATGAGAGTGTGGCCAGGGTGGTGTGGGTCGCTGATGATGCTGGCTGCCTTTTGCCTTTTAGAGGCAGTGACAACTTCGATAGTGGGGAGGTTGGGCAGTTTGCACCCTAGCGGCATAAACATTGACTTCTCCAATTTCCGGTAGCCCTTGCTGTCTCCTCCCCTTCTCAGCTCTCCCTCAGCCTTTCTCCTTTCTTCTCCCCGCCCCTCCCCCCACCCTACATCAGTCTGAAGAAGGGTTTTGGCCCGAAACGTTGCCTATTTCCTTCCCTCCATAGATGCTGCTGCACCCGCTGAGTTTCTCCAGCTCTTTTGTCTACCTTCAATGGTGGGGAGGTTGGTACCCGTGATGGACCGGGCAGTGTTCACTACTTTTTGTGAGACAAGATCAATTAATCTCACACTTCCTTTATGACATGTCTGGCCTTTACGGGCTTGAGAAGGCATAAGTGTTGCACTTAAGCTGAGTTGAGTATCTGCCTTGATGCATGCGGCAGGAGGATCTTTGCTCCACTTGTTTAGTTTTGGCCCCTTGTCTCTTCCGCTTGCAGTGGGATGGGGGATGAGAAGCAATCAGCCTCTGAGCTGGATGCAGTGCTCCACCATCACCACAACGTGCAGGAGCGCCTCGCCGAGGAGATGCTGAACCTGGCCCGGAACCTGAAGAACAACACGCTGGCCGCTCAGAACGTCATCAAGCAGGACAACCAGGTAAGGGCCGGGCCTGGTCTGCGGTATCTGCATCTCCAACGACAATCAGTTCAGTTTATTGTCACTTGTACCGAGGCACTGCAAAAAGCTTTTGTTGCGTGCTAACCAGTCAGCGGAAAGACAATTCATGATTACAATCGAGCCATTTACAGTGTACGGATACATGATAAAGAAATAACGTTTGGTGGGAGGTTAAGCCAGTAAAGTCTGATCAAAGACAGTCTGAGGGCCACCAATATGGTGGATAATAGTACAGGACTGCTCTCTAGTTGTGGTAGGATGATTCAGTTGCCTGGTAACAGCTGGGAAGAAATTGTCCCTGAATTTGAAAGTTGCGTTTCACACTTCTGTACCTTTTGCCCGATGAGAGTGGGGAGGAGGGAGTGTCAATGGTGCAACTCGTCCTTGATTATGCTGCTGGCCATACTGATCTGCCCAGCGAGTCGTACAGCGAGTCGTACTTGCTCACATCAGCCAGCATGTCCCACCTGCCAGGATTTGCACATATCCCTCTAAACCTGTCCTAGCCATGTATCTGTCTAAATGTTTCAGAAACGTTGCGATGGTACCTGCCTCAACTACCACCTCCGGCAGCACGTTCCATACCTCCACCACCATTTCCATGAAAAAGTTACCCTTCGGATTCCAATTAAATCTTTCATCCCTCACCTTAAACCTATGTCCTCTGGTTCTCGACTCCCCTACTCTGGGCAAGAGACCCTGTGCGTCTACCCGACCTATTTCTCTCATGATTGTGTAGCTCTGTACCGGGGGAGGCCCCTGTTCCGTTTCCCCCATTACTAAATGAGCTCTGTTCAATGGGACAACTATAGGAAACCTTGATGGATGAGACGAGGGAATGGCAGTATAATGTCTGTCTGGGTGAGGACGCACTTATGTGGAGCATAAAAGTAACTTGGATCGGTTTGGTAGGTTATGTTGTAGCAGTGGTTTCAACTTATTGAGCAGTGAAGCAACCAAATAGTTTAATTCTCTTCCCAGGCGATGATGCTCAGTGAAAGATGCTCACTGTGAATGGCTCAGATGTTACTTTCAAGAGAGAGCTAGGTAGGGCACTTAAAATAGCGGAGTCAGGGGATATGTGGAGAAGGCAGGAACGGGGTACTGATTGGGGATGATCAGCCATGATCACATTGAATGGCGGTGCTGGCTCGAAGGGCCAAATGACCTACTCCTGCACCTATCGTCTATTGTCTATTGAAAGGTGAACCCTGAGATGTAGAAACAGTGGTGTGTGTGTGTGATGAAGAATGGGGGATATGGTTCACGTGCAGGCAGATGAGATTGATTATCATGACGTACGTGATGTTCTGCACAGATATTGTGGGCCGAAGGGCCTGTGCCTGTCTGTGCTGCTCTCTGTTGTCCCTTTCTGTTTCTGCATACACGCCGCGCACAAAGGTTGTGTAGGAGCCATTTATGTTTAGTTACTGTTGGCATATTATTATATTGTCTAGCTATTTTGAGCAGTATTATTTTGCACACTTGGGGGCGGCCATTTGGTGCATAGTGGGGCGTAACATATTTGCTTGGGGGACAGGGAGTGATTCGGAACAGGCACGGGAGGTGGAGAGTACACAGTTCTCACCAGATGGGAGAGAACAGAAAGTTACCGCTTGTTTGAGAATAAGGAGAACCTGTTACGTTCATCCCTTTGTTTGTACAACTACTTCATTAAAGAATCAATGAAACTGTAAATGATGACTGGAAGATCTGCTCTTTTTAATCTGCGTAAGATCACTACTACTTACCTGTGTAGAATGGCCACGGAAAGTTGGACATTGGAAAATAAAGAAAGTGCCATTACAGGTTATTTTGCATGGTTTTATACACCTGCCCCCATTACTGGACATTATCTAGCACCAGATGTTATTCATGTTATCATATATCTGTACACTGTGGATGGTTTGATGGTAATCATGTATTTTTTTTACTGGTTGGCACGCAACAAAAGCTTTTCACTGTACATGACAATAAACTAAGCTCAAACATTTTCTAGTCAAAGACAGGCTGAGCTGGTATAGGGTTAGGGTGGGGTGTGGATGTAACTTGGAGTGAGATTGACCGGTGGCTATGTGTTTCTGTCCAGACGCTGACGCATTCCTTGCGGATGGCCGACCAGAACTTCGAGAAGCTGAAGGTGGAGTCTGAGCGACTGGAACAACACACCAAGAAATCCGTCAACTGGCTGCTGTGGCTGATGTTGGTTGTGGTCTGCTTCATCTTCATCAGCATGATCCTGTTCATACGCATCTTCCCCAAGCTGAGGTGACCAGAGTGCCACAGCTTCTCCCGTCTGCCTAGAATATGGGGCTGGAGTAGAATTGCTTCCAATCCACCTCCTGGACTGACAAAGACTCTGCAGAATCCAAGCACCATGCGGTACGAACTTCCATACAACTAACAGGGGAGATCAGCCGCGTCAACAGTACTTTAACTCAAGATCTTCCTGTTTATTGACACATGCTGACATAGTTACAAGGGAAGCCGAACTAAGGATCTCGACCCGAAACGTCGCCTGTCCGTTCCTTCCACAGATGCTGCCAGACCGATGAGTTCTTCCAGCACTTTTGAGTTTCACAAAAAATGTCCGGTGTCATTCAATGAATCTCGTAATGTTTACGCTCAAGTACTTACATATTTTCAAAAGTTATTAAAGCACTTTTGTTTGAGATTGCAGCTGCAGTCTGAGAAGCAGTCGTCATTGGGATGGGTTTCTGTTTGATGGTCTGCTTTGTGCTTTGACACGAGCTGCTGTAAGGCAGCGTTCATACTAGATTTTGACATTTCAGGTTGGAGCCCTTCAGAATGGGCTTGTTGCTGAGTGTGAAGAAGGGTCCCGACCTGAAACGTCTTCTATCCATGTTCTCCAGAGAGGCTGCCTGACCAGCTGAGTTACTCCAGCACTTTGTGTCTTTTTTTTGTAGACCAGCATCTGCATTTAGTCATACAGCATGGAGGCAGGCCCTTTGGCCCAACATGTCCACACCGACCAACATGTCCCATCTACTCTAGTCCCACCTGCCTGTATTTGTCCCGTATCCCTCTAAACCTGTCCTATCCATGTATCTGTCTAACTAGACACATTACCGTGTGTACAGCTGTTATTACGTGGGGCCATAAACATTAAAGACACCCAGGTACCTCAGAGGTTGTAGTGAGTGAAATGCACAGCGGAGACACGTGGGGAGATTCCACGACATGAGGAAGACTTGCTGGTAGTTTTCCCTTTCCGAAGGGAGGCTGGGAATGAGAATGGTGGGAATTGAATTGAGGGAAGGGGTTGCAGGACTTGGAACCCAGGCAGCTGAAACAGAAGGGTCTCCACCCGAAACATCACCCATTCCTTCTCTCCAGCGATGCTGCCTGTCCCGCTGAGTTACTCCAGTATTTTGTTTTTATATTAGCTTAAGCTCCAGTTGCCTGCAAATGGAGGATTTCTAAGGGATATATTGTAGAGTCTCTAGTTTAGTTTGGAGATACAGCATGGAAACAGGCCCTTCAGCCCATCGAGTCCACGCCAACCAGCAATCACCCTGATCACACTAGCTCTATCCTACATACTCGGGACAATTTACAGAAACCTATTAACCTGCAAACCTGCACGTCTTTGGAATGTGGGAGGAAGCCAGAGCACCGGGAGAAAACACATGTAGTCACGGGGAGGACGTCTGTACAAACAGCACTCGTAGCCTGGTTCGAACCTGGGTCTCTGGAGCTGTAAGACAGCGATTCCAACGCTGCGCCACTGTGCTGCCCAGTAGAATAGATCTTCAGGTTTCAAGGCTGGAGGAGATTTGAGTGGCGATGGGCCAGGTCCTGGAGTAATGTTAAAATCAGGTATGAAGTCTGGATACCTCTGGATCCGAGGGTTAACAAAACAATGTTTTGTGGGGGGGATGGGGGAGGATCGGGTGGGGGGTTTTCAGGTGGCAATGTTTTTTTTCAATTACCTCACATTTACCTTTTAGCCTCCGAACCCATACAAGGTACGCCCTTGACGTTTCAGTGCATACACCACATCCATAGCAGTCACGGTCTTGCGTTTCGCATGTTCGGTGTAGGTTACAGAATCCCGGATCACATTCTCAAGGAAAACTTTCAAAACTCCGCGCACTTCCTCGTAGATTAGACCAGAAATACGCTTGACACCACCCCGGCGAGCCAAACGGCGTATAGCAGGTTTGGTGATGCCTTGAATGTGGTCACGGAGGACTTTACGGTGCCGCTTTGCACCACCCTTGCCCAACCCCTTCCCTCCTTTCCCTCTACCTGACATTTTACCAAAGTTTCAGGTGGCAATGTGATTCAGGGCCTTGCTGCCTAGTTCGTTAATGGGAAGAATTATGAAGAGGATGGAAAAATTAAATGCTAGAGTGTGTAGCTGTAAGGCCAGAGTGGCGAAGGTTAACGATGTGTTGGGCAAGTTGTTTTTTTGCACAGGAAGGTGATACCGGGGGTGAAGGTTGAAGCAGATATATTGGTTGCATTTTAGATAAAGTTTCAAAGGTCTTTTATTGTCACGTGTACCAATTAAGGCACAGTGACATGCAAATTACCATAAGTGATGGTCTTGGCATCATGTTCAACGGAAGATATAAAACATTGGAATAATATGAATTGTTCTCTGAATTTACAATTAGTCTTGGGTGAAATATTTTAGTTTATAAATTCCAACCTCTATTACCATGGTGTCAATCTATGCGTGGTATTTAAATAAAAGTTATTTAAAAAAATTTAAATTAAAAATTAAAAACGGCAGTAACTGCTTCAGATTCAGATTCAATTTTAATTGTCATTGTCAGTGTACAGTACAGAGACAACGATGCTTGCATCATCCGATGAGGAAGTTAAGTGATGACACAATGCTGGTGTGTGCAAACCTGGTGTGATGAACATTTGTGTGATCTTAGGAACTGCTGATCATAATTTCTATTCATTTGTAACCTCTTTGCTTTCATTTTTGAATCAAACGAGATTTGAGTATAGGAGCAGGGAGGTTCTACTGCAGCTGTACAGGGTCTTGGTGAGACCACACCTGGAGTATTGCATACAGTTTTGGTCTCCTAATCTGAGGAAATACATTCTTGCCATAGAGGGAGTACAGAGAAGGTTCACCAGACTGATTCCTGGGATGGCAGGACTTTCATATCAAGAAAGACTGGATAGACTCGGCTTGTACTCGCTAGAATTTAGAAGATTGAGGGGGGATCTTATAAAAACTTACAAAATTCTTAAGGGGTTGGACAGGCTAGATGCAGGAAGATTGTTCCCGATGTTGGGGAAGTCCAGAACAAGGGGTCACAGTTTAAGGAGAAGGGGGAAATCTTTTAGGACCGAAATGAGGAAAACTTTTTTCACACAGAGAGTGGTGAATCTCTGGAATTCTCTCCCACAGAAGGTAGTTGAGGCCACAGTTCATAGGCTATATTTAAGAGGGAGTTAGATGTGGCCCTTGTGGCTAAAGGGATCAAGGGGTATGGAGAGAAGGCAGGTACGGGATACTGAGTTGGATGATCAGCCATGATCATATTGAATGGCGGTGCAGGCTCGAAGGGCCGAATGGCCTACTCCTGCACCTCTTTTCTATGTTTCTATGTGTCATCTTGGCCAAATGCTGGAGGTTGAGGGGGGGGGGAGATAAATGATTACATGCCTCTCCCCTGACTCTCAGTCTGCAGAAGGGTCTGGGCCCGAAACAACACCCATTCCTTCTCTCCAGAGATGCTGCCTGTCCCGCTGAGTTACTCCAGCATTTTGTGCTCATCTGATATGTGTGTGTAAAACTTACACACTGAACCTTTTTTCTCTCATTTATCATATTATTTACAGTGTACTATGTTTACATATCCAGTAGTGCTGCAGCAAGTAAGAATTTCATTGTTCTATCTGGGACATATGACAATAAAACACTCTTGACTCTTGGACGTTTGTTGTAGTTCTGAGGCCGTTTGAGATGGCACTCTGCAGTACTGCGAACGTGCCACTGGGTGTCAGCAGCGGTACACGATTGACATTGGAAACAGGAGCAGGAGCTGGTCAGACCTCGCTAAGAATTGGAGCAAGCCAACTCTACTCCTATACTCAAATCCCTCTGCAATAAAACCCAACGTTGCCTGCCTGCCTTTCTACCAGCCTGACGTACCTGAATGTTAACCTTTAGTGATTTGTGAGCACCAACTCCTTTCAAACTTCACATTAAAAGAGAAAGCTACACATTTCTATTTAACATGTCAAACTGGATAACCTCACATTTGTCCACATTATATTCCTTCTACTGTGTTCAATCAATCTCCCAGAAACCTCTCTGCAACTTATGAGATGAAGACTGAGGTGAGGAAAAACTGTTGTGAATCTGTGGAATTCTTTGCACAGAAGGCAGTGGAGGCCAATTCACAGGTTTTCAAGAGAGAGTTAGATATGGCTCTTGGGGCTAACGGAATCAAGGGATATGGGGCGAAAGCAGGAAAGGGGTGCTGATTTTGGATGATCAGCCATGATCATATCGAATGGCGGTGCTGGCTCAAAGAGCCGAATGGCCTACTCATGCACCTATTTTCTATGTTTATACACAGCCCGTACTGATATTGGTATTAGTTTGCCATTCTCACCAAACGGTGGAAAACTTTTTTTGTAGGTTATCCATGTAAAAACATCCATCCTCGATCATATCAAAACGGTATGTGAGTATAAGAGGCAGTGCAAAGAGAAAGGGAGCGGCACGCAGAATTTTGCTTTGGAGCTATACAGAGAAAATGCAGATTAAATAAATGCAAGGGCCCCGCAACAAGGGAGATTGTGAGATGTGTACTGGACATCCCAAGCCCATGAGAGATTCTTTCAAGAGTCTGATAATGGGGAAGAAACTGTTCTTAAATGTGGTGGTATGTGTTTTTGTGTCTTCTGTCGCTAGAGATAGGGGGAAAAAAAAGAAGCTCCAGAAATACATTTTTGGTTCAAAATGTAACTATTATTATTATTATTTATTACACGGTTCCCAGGCCACTTGCATTGTGGTGCTTGCGATTGAGTGAATAACGCTCTCATCTCTGAGTCGGTGGTTGTGGAGATGCTAGAATCTTGATCAAAGTACAGTGCTGGAGCAGTTGGGCGGGTCAGGCAGCATCAGTGGTCAGGTAGCTATCCATTTTGGGTTATAAGTTCTAGGAGCAGAATTAGGCCATTTGGCCCATCAAGTCTACTCCGCCATTCAATCGTGGCTGATCCATATTTCCCTCTCAACCCCATTCTCCTGCCTTCTCCCCGTAACCCCTAACACCCATACTTATCAAGAATCTGTCAATCTCTGCCTTAAAAATATTAATTGACTTGGCCTCCGCAGCCGTCTGTGGCAATAAATTCCACAGATCCACCATCTAAAGAAATTCCATCTCATCTTTCTAAAAGTAAGTACTTTTATTTTGAGGTTATGGCTTCTGGTCCTCGACATTCTCTCCACATCTGCTATCTCCATTCGGTAAGTTTCAATGAGGTTCCACCCTCATCCTTCTAAACTCCAGCGAGTGCAGGCCCAGTGCCGTCAACTCAAACGCTCATCATTCGTCAACCCGATCATTCCCGGGATCACTCTCGTAAACCATCTCTGGACCCTCTCCAACGCCAGCGCACCCTTCCTCGGATATGGGGCCCGTGTGCGGGAGATGTAGGGTTTGGTTTGAATTGGGTGCAAAGTCTTAACATTTCTAACGTGGTGCCTTGGACTGTACGACAAGGCCAGTGTTGCTGACTTTTATATTGAAGCTAGCTTGGTTGTTTGCAAAAGATCCTCGGGCAATATTATGAAGAAAAGCAAGAGAGTTATCTCTGGTGTTCTGGACAACGGTAGACCCATTTAAGACTGACATGAGCAGGAATTTCTTATCTCGGAGAGTTGTGAATTATTGAAATTCTTTACCCTGGTGACCTGTGAATCATTCAGTGTGCCCAGGGCTGAGATCAGAGGGATCAGGCCAAGATGAGATCGGCCACGATCCTCTGCACAGGGAAAGCGCCCAAGGGAATGCATGGGCTGCTATTTCTTGATATCGTTAAAACAGATTGTGCTTGCTGTGAACCTGCTGCGCTTTCTACGTTACAACTCGGGCCCAACTTGACTTGGCTTGAAGCATTTTGAAGATAGATACAATATGCTGGAGTAACTCAGCGGGACAGGCAGCATCTCTGGATCAACAGAATAGGTGACGTTTCAGGTCAAGACCCTCCTTCAATCTCGACCCGAAAGGTCACCCATTCTTCCTAACCAGCCTGTCCCGCTGAGTTACTCCACCATTTCGTGTCTATCTTGGGTGTAAACCAGCACCTGTAGTTCCATCCTACATACTTGAAGCATTTTGAGTCGAATATTAGTTTAACTGCTAGCAGGTCGCTGTGCATAGTTTTTCTCTCTCATTGATTGAAAGATACATTGTAGAAGCAGGCCCTTCGACCCACTGAGTCCATCCCCATCAATGATCTATTCGCACCAGTTCTATCTTACAGTATGCCCCTTTCTCTTCCACTCCCTACACATTAGGTGTAGGAAGGAACTGCAGATGCTAGTTTGGACCAAAAATAGACACAAAGTGCTGGAGTAACTCTGCAGGTCAGGCAGCATCTCTGGAGAAAAGGAATAGGTGACGTTTTAGGTCTGAAGAAAGGTGTCGACTGGAGATGTCACCTATTCCTTTTCTTCAGAGTTGCTGCCTGACCCGCTGAGTTAGGTTTGTTTGGTCTATTGTCACATGCACTGAGCTACAGAGAAAAGCTATTGTTGCGTGCTATCCAGTCAGCGGAAAGACAGAACATGATTACAATCGAGCCATTCGCAGTGTGATACATGATATTTGAATAACGTTTAGTGCAAGGTAAAGCCAGCAAAGTCCGATCAAAGATAGTCGGAGGTTCACCAAAGAGGTAGTGAGTAGTTCAGCACTGCTCTCTGGTTGTGGTAGGATGGTTCAGTTGCCTGATAACAGCTGGGAAGAAACTGTCCCCGAATGTGCATTTTCACACTTCTATACCGTTTTCCTGAGCGGAGAAGAGAGAGTGGCCAGGGTGATTATGCTGCTGGCCTTGCCGAGGCAGCGTGATGTATAAATGGAGTCAATAGAAGGCAGGTCAGCATGAATGATGGTCTGGGCTGCGTCTACAATTCGCTGCAATTCCTTGCGGTCTTGGACGGATCTGTTCCCAAACCAAGCTGTGATGCCTCCCGATAAAATGCTTTCGATAGTACACTTGCAGAAGTTACTCCAGCACTTTGTGTCTTATCTTCTCCACCTCCACAGTGCCGAGTGCATGGATGCTCCATGGTCCGGCTAGTGTGTGCAGGTTGCTCCAGACTTGCCCGTTGCAGCGTAAGGTGCATGAATGCACTGGAGGTCAGTTGCTGGCAGATCTGACCTCTCGATCTGTCCCTGGTCTCACCACACAAGCCAGCGTCAGATCTGAATCACCCCACGATGACCGACAGGGTTCACTTTGAAGAGCGGCGGCGATCGTTTGATGGGTCAGCGACCTGCGCGGAAAAAGTCAATATTGTTTTTTTAATTTTATTTTAATTGATGACGAGGGTGTTCTACAGACTGATTAGCCTCGTGTCTGTGGCAGGGAAATGACATGATCAAAAGTTACATTAAAAATTTCAATGGGATTTGACTCGGTCAGTATTGACATGAAAGAGAATTTGTTTAACAAACGACTGGAGATTTGCTTGTATAAGTGGTCAGATTCAATTTTAATTGTCATTGTCAGTGTACAGTACAGAGACAACGAAATGCATGTCTTCTACCTTATGGTAGAAGACATAAAGGAGAACCAGTGGATGTTCATAGTTTTTTTTAGAGATACAGTGCAGAAACAGGCCCTTCGGCCCATCGAGTCCGTGCCGACCATTGATTCCCCGAACACTAGCACTATCCTACACACACTCGGGACCACAGCCCAATTAACCTACAAACCAGTACGTCTTTGGAGTGTGGGAGGAAACCAGAGCAGGGAAAGGTCACGGGGGGCGGGGGAATGTACAAACATTCGTACGGACAGCACCCGTAGTCAGGATCGAACCCTGACGCTTGTATTCACTGGAGTTTAGAAGGATGAGGGGGCAATATCATAGAAACATATAAAATTATAAAAGGACCGGACAAGCTAGATGCAGCAAAAATGTTTCCAATGTTGGGCGAGTCCAGAACCAGGGGCCACAGTCTTAGAATAAAGGGGAGGTCATTTAAGACTGAGGTGAGAAAAAACTTTTTCACCCAGAGAGTTGCAAATTTGTGGAATTCCCTGCCACAGAGGGTAGTGGAGGACAAATCACTGGATGGATTTAAGAGAGAGTTAGATAGAGCTCTAGTGGAGTCAAGGGATATGGGGAGAAGGCAGGCACGGGTTATTGATAGGGGACGATCAGCCATGATCACAATGAATGGCGGTGCTGGTTCGAAGGGCCGAATGGCCTCCTCCTGCACCTATTTTCTATGTTTCTATGCTGTAAGGCAGCAACTCAACCCCTGCGGCCTATAACATCCTGGAGCCGTGGTCTCTGGTAAGAAAGTTGCCGATTCAGGCACTCCGTCGCACTGCCAGCAACTGACCTCCAGTGCAAGCAGTCCGACCGTCCCGATGTCGGAGTTTCGATCATCCCGACGAGAGGGCCTGTACATTCGGCCGTTGCTATCGGCGACCACGGAGGTTTCATGGCCCTCAACCACGGATGAACAAGGGAGGAGGTCAGGACAGGACTGAACTTTGTTGCCGTCCACCACAGGGAAGAATGCTGTGGTGGATGTTTATGTTAAATTCTATTGTGCATTATGTGTCCTTTTTTTCAATTGTATCGCTGCTGGTAAATCCATCTCACTGCACCTTCATTGGTGGATGTGACGAATACATTTGTGTTGTATTGTGCCACCCACGATAGATTGATTGAAAAATACAACACAGACATAGGCCCTTAATGCCCCTGTCCCACTTAGGAAACCTGAACGGAAACCTCTGGAGACTTTGCGCCCCACCCAAGGTTTCCGTGCAGTTTCCCGGAGGTTGCAGGTGGTTGCCGGAGGTTGCAGGTAGTGGAAGCAGGTAGGGAGACTGACAAAAACCTCCGGGAACCGCACGGAAACCTTGGGTGGGGCGCAAAGTCTCCAGAGGTTTCTGTTCAGGTTTGCTTAAGTGGGACAGGGGCATTAAGTCTACGCTGACCAGTGACCACCCACTCACATTAGTTCTATGCTATCCCACTTTCTCACCCATTCCCCACATATTTTTGGGGTGTGGAGGGAACTGGAGCACCCACAGGGAACCCACGAGGTTACAGACAGCACCCAAGGTCAGGATCGAACCCAAGTCTCCGGCGCTGCGCTGCCCGTGCGATGCACTTGGATTTTCAGGCGGCCTTTGTTACAAACTGCGGGTTTATTACAATATAGTTCCGATCTGGTCAACATTTTCCAGAGCATTATTTTATTACAGTTAGAAACGGGAACAAACAGGACACTCGATGCAAGTAAACAGTTCCCAGTCACATTCTGCTATTCCTGGCAACAGGAAGTGTGTGAGTCTGCAACAAGTCCTTGATCCCAGTCAGACACAACTATAGGTCGGCATTAAATAAATCCAGCAAACAGTTCTCAAGTGAAAACAAAACCTTTGTTTTCTGTGTAGGAAAGAACTGCAGATGCTGGTTTAAATCGAAGGTTTTTCACAAAATGCTGGAGTAACTCAGCGGGACAGGCAGCTGGAGAGAAGGAATGGGTGATGTTTCGCGCCGAGACCCTTTTTCTATGTCCCATCTGCTATTCCGCAGCCCGTCAAATGATAGATATAGATATAGATATAGATATGCCATTTATTGTCACTATACATGTACAGTGAAATTGAAAGCTGCTCGTACTCAGAACGCATACATATAATTTAGTACAAAAAACAAGAAACAGACAAACAAAAACAGAAGGGTGAAGGGTGGGGGGGGGGGGGGGAGATAGGTGCACAATTCTGCGGCGCTATATACATATATACATATATACAGATGGAAGTCCGGGTGTTGGGCTGAGAAATCAGTGCATGTGTAAATTTGAATTAAGAGTAGTTATAATTTTCTGAAAGCAAATGTGTGCATATCTTCGGGCAGCACAGTGGCGCAGCGGTAGAGTTGCGACTTTGCAGCCGCTGAGCCCCAGGTTCGATCCTGACTACGGCTGCTGTCTCTACTGAGTTTGTATGTTGTGACCCCCGCGGGTTTTCTCCGGGTGCTTCCGTCTCCTTTCCACTTATTCTCCGACTTCCCTTTTGTGATGTTGGCAGACTTCAAGGATCTTGTTGGCAGCACGTTTTGGATACTAACAGCTTGTTAAGACAACATTATTTCATTAGTTTAGTTTATTGTCCAAGGGTAGAGAGTAAAGCTTTTTTGTGTTGTGTGCTATGTAGTCAGCAGAAAGACGACGTGATTACAATTATGCCGTCCACCGTGTAGAGATATAGGATAAAGGGAATTATGTTTAGTGCGCGATGAAGTCCTGTAAAATCCGATTAAAGATAGACCAACGGGGTCCCCAATGAAACATAGAAACATAGAAATTAGGTGCAGGAGTAGGCCATTCGGCCCTTCGAGCCTGCACCGCCATTCAATATGATCATGGCTGATCATCCAACTCAGTATCCCGTACCTGCCTTCTCTCCATACCCCCTGATCCCCTTAGCCACAAGGGCCACATCTAACTCCCTCTTAAATATAGCTAATGAACTGGCCTCAACTACTCTCTGTGGCAGAGAGTTCCAGAGATTCACCACTCTGCGTGAAAAAAGTTCTTCTCATCTCGGTTTTAAAGGATTTCCCCTTTATCCTTAAGCTGTGACCCCTTGTCCTGGACTTCCCTAACATCGGGAACAATCTTCCTGCATCTGCCTGTCCAACCCCTTAAGAATTTTGTAAGTTTCTATAAGATCCCCTCTCAATCTTCTAAATTCTAGAGAGTATAAACCAAGTCTATCCAGTCTTTCTTCATAAGACAGTCCTGACATCCCAGGAATCAGTCTGGTGAACCGTCTCTGCACTCCCTCTATGGCAATAATGTCCTTCCTCAGATTTGGAGACCAAAACTGTACGCAATACTCCAGGTGTGGTCTCACCAAGACCCTGTACAACTGCAGTAGAACCTCTCTGCTCCTATACTCAAATCCTTTTGCAATGAAAGCTAATGAGGTAGATGGTGGCTCAGAACCACTCTCTAGTTGGTGAGAGGACAGTTCAGCTGCCTGATAACAGCTGGGAAGAAAATGTCCCTGAATCTAGAGGTATGCGTTTTCACATTTCTGTACCTCTTGCCCGATGGGCGAGGGGAGAAGAGGGAGTGACCGGGGTGTGACTGGTCCTTGATGATGCTGCTGGCCTTGCCGAGGTAGCATGAAGTGTAGATGGAGTCAATGGAAGGGAGGTCGGTTTTGAGTGATGGTCTGGGCTGCGTCCACATTTCGCTGCAATTTCTTGCGGTCTTGGAAGAAACCGTTCCAGAACCGTGCTGTGATGCGTCCCGATAAAAAAACTTAAAGGGCGCACGTGTGGAAGTCAGTGAGTGTTGTTGGGGACATGCCGAACTTCCTCTCCTTCTTCCTTCCAAGGCTCCTCTCTGCTCGCTCTTCCTCTCTCTTGAGCAACTCTGTTTAGTCTCCCCTTTTGCTGTCTCTGTTCCAAGGAGAACAATAGCTTCCCCATTCTCTCCTCGTAGCTCAGCCCTATAGTCACAAAGCATGGAAACAGGCCCTTCGGCCCAACTCGTCCATGCTGACCAAAAGCCCCGTTTAGGCTTGTCCCACCATTCGCCCATATCACAAGGCATGGTTAGCAGGTGTAATTCTCCAGTTTTAAATTCCATTTGGAATATTTTGGAGGACCAAGAACCAAGAATTAATGGATGCAATGAGCTTAATAGTGGGTGGCACAGTGCCGCAGCTGGTAGAGCCTCTGCCTCACAGCGCCAGAGGCCAGGGGTCGGATCCTGACCTCGGCTGCTGTCTTTGTGGAGTTTGCATGTTATTCCTGTCACTGCATGGGTTCCCTCCAGTTTTCTCCCGCATCCTAAAGATGTGCCGGCTTGTGAGCTAATTGGTCTCTAATTCTGCTCCTACCACCAATGAAACTTGGTCCCTATGATCTAATGGACATTGCTTTTGTGCCAGTTTACAAGTTTTAAGTTCACCTTTGGAAAATGATATCAGTAATCAAATTGGCAGTGCCCCAATTTTAAAATCTTTTTTTTTTCCCCTTTGTCCATTTCATAAGTTCTAGAAGCAGAATTAGGCCATTCAGCCCATCAAGTCTACTCCCCCATTCAATCATGGCCGATCTATCTTTCCCTCTCAACCCCAATCTCCTGCCTTCAAACCCCATAACCCCTGAAACCCGTTGCAATCAAGAGTCTGTCCTTCAATGTCCACACTATTCTAAAGTGTAACCACAGGGAGATTTACCTCCTCTGTCGCCTTGTGGAACCCAAAGCATTGTGCGTCTCCAGCCCCTGCCTTGGTCCTTGTAAAGAGCCCTTTGTAGCTGCTGCCTTGACCTCTGTGATGTTGACAACAGAGAAACTGTGATCATCATCTCACCGCCCTCCTCCCTTCAGCCTCTCCTGCATTATACCACAGGGACAGGTCCTGACAGAATGGAAGATAGAAATAAAATATACATAACCACCCCAAAGAAGCACTAATGAAGACAACTAACACTTGAGGAATGTGTAGGAAAGAACTGCAGATGCTGGTTTAAATCGAAGGTAGACACAAAATGCTGGAGTAACTCAGCGGGACAGGCAGCATCTCTGGAGGGAAGGAATGGGTGACGTTTCGGGTCGAGACCCTTCTTCGGACTGAGGCTCATTCTGAAAAAGGGCCTTGACCTGAAAGGTCCCTCGGCCTGAAGAAGGGTCTCGACCCGAAACGTCACCCATTCCTTCTCTCCAGAGATGCTGCCTGTCCCACTGAGTTACTCCAGCATTTTGTGCCTATCTTGGATTTAAACCAGCATCTGCAGTTCCTTCCTTCCTACATACTTGAAGCATTCTGAGTCTGCGTGGGAGGCAAAATACAAGTCGAACTCCTAGCATCTCTCATTCTATATCTCTCGTTTCCCTTTCCCCTGACTCTCAGCCTGAAGAAGGGTCTCGACCCGAAACGTCACCCATTCCTTCTCTCCAGAGATGCTGCCTGTCCCACTGAGTTACTCCAGCATTTTGTGCCTATCTTGGATTTAAACCAGCATCTGCAGTTCTCTCCTGCTCATCCAGAGGGAATGGCTCAGCCTCCGCTGCCATCCTTGGGAAAACCGCTCCGGCTGCAAAGAGCCGAGTGGCCTCCTTTATCCCGCCCGCCCGCTCAAGGCCCGTGACGCATGCAGGGACCTTCAGTCCTTGTTGTTCTGACAGGGAAGGTCGGCTCCATACCAGTCGCAAACTTTATTGTTTTGTCCATGATCCGCTTTGCTCTTTCTCTCTTTCTCTCTCTCTTCTCTCTCTCTCTCTCTCTCTCTCTCTCTCTCTCTCTCCCTCTCTCTCTTTCCCTCTCTTTCCCTCTCTCTCCCCCTCTCTTTCCCTCTCTCTTCCCTCTCTCCCTCTTTCCCTCTCTTTCCCTCTCTTTCCCTCTCTTTCCCTCTCTTTCCCTCTCTTTCCCTCTCTTTCCCTCCTTTCTCTTTCCCTCTCTTTCCCTCTCTTTCCCTCTCTCTCCTCTCTCTCTCTCTCCCTCTCTTTCCCTCTCTTTCCCTCTCTTTCCCTCTCTTTCCCTCTCTCTCTTTCTCCCTCTCTCCCTCTCTTTCCCTCTTTCTCTCTCTTTCCCTCTCTTCTCTTTCTCTCTCTTCTCTCTCTCTCTCTCTCTCTCTCTCTCTCTCTCTCTCTCTCTCTCTCTCTCTCTCTCTCTCTCTCTCTCTCTCTCTCTCTCTCTCTCTCTCTCTCTCTCTCTCTCTCTCTCTCTCTCTCTCTCTCTCTCTCTCTCTCTCTCTCTCTCTCTCTCTCTCTCTCTCTCTCTCTCTCTCTCTCTCTCTCTCTCTCTCTCTCTCTCTCTCTCTCTCTCTCTCTCTCTCTCTCTCTCTCTCTCTCTCTCTCTCTCTCTCTCTCCCTCTCTCTCTCTCTCTCTCTCTCTTTCTCTCTCTCTCTCTCTCTCTCTCTCTCTCTCTCTCTTTCTCTCTCTTTCTCTCTCTCTCTCTTATTCTCCCTGGGCTGCCCTCCCACAGACTTACATCCCACATATGCTGACTGCCAGTGGACTGGATGGGCTCCGATGGGCTCTTGTATGCAGCCCACAGACACGGAGCATTGAGAAGGAGTCACACAGAGGCTCAGTGGTGTACAGCTGTGTACCAACCTCTGGCCACGCCGGCTGAGAGACACACACATGTACAACCCGGACGGAGCGTGTACACAGTCGCACTGTAAGAGGTGTCTGTGTGGCTACGATGCTGGTTTATGAATCAATTCTCTTTGTGCAAATGATTTGAATGCACTCTGGTCAATGAGTTCTTGCACATTCTGTCTGCAAACAGCTCTTGGATTGTGTCTGGGTTCACGGGGTTTGTTTATTTCATTGGCCTGCATGAGCTTAAAATACCATTTTCCTTTACCTTGTCAACATTTAAGAGCAGTTACGACGGACCTAAATGGAAAACAGATAGAGTGGGCAGTGAGTGCACCTGCTGGCGAGATGGGACTGTGTGCAGTGTTTCCCTAGCTCCTGATTAGCTCTCGATGGGTTCACACTGTCAGCTCTGCTGTAATGGCAAACACCCAGCCAGTCCCAAGTTTACAAGTTATAGGAGTAGAATTAGGCCACTCGACCCATCAAGTCCACTCCGCCAATCAATCATGGCTGATCTCTGCCTTCTAATCCCATTTTCCTGCCATTTATCCATAACCCTTGACACCCGTTCTAATCAGGAATTTATCTATTTCTGCCTTAAAAATATCCATTGACTCGGTATCCACAGCCCTCTGTGGCAATGATTCTCCAGATTAACTACCCTCTGACTAAAGAAGTTCTTCCTCAAAAGCACGTTCTTTAATTCTGATGCTATGACCTCTGGCCCTAGACTTCCCCCACCAGTGGAAACATCCTTTCCACATCCACTCTATCTATATAGGAAAGATCTGCAGATGCTGGTTTAAACCAAAGATAAACACAAAATGCTGGAATAACTCAGCGGGACAGGCAGCATCTCTGGAGAGAAGGAATGGGTGACGTTCTGGGTTGAGACCCTTCTTCAGACTGAGAATCAGGGGAGAGGGAAATTAGAGGTGTGAAAAGCTTCAAAACAAATCAGAGCCGGCACCGGTGACCGAGGATTTGGAGAGGATGGTCTTTATACTACGGATTCTGTTGGGCTGTGGTATAATGTGTGGTGAAGGATCTTCAGTATCAACAGAGCACACGCACGCACACGCACGCACACACACGCGCACACATGCACACACACCTCACACCACCCACCACACCACGCACTCACACTAACACTAACACCCTCACACACGCCACACACCACGCGCACACTATTTTACTTTTTGCATGTATTTCCTGCAAACCCAGCCTTTATTTTTGCCACCTTGGTTGGCTGGAAGCTGCACAGCGTTGCCTTATGCATTTCTGTGGTAAACAATTCAATGCCAAAACAAAACTCATTCAAACTGGAATATCGTGGAATTACATCGTCCACTTGGGTTGGAAATTATTCCTCCGCCTCTGTGGTGCACAAGCACAGAAGAATCTAGAAACAAGGAACTGCAGATGCTGGTTTATACCATGATGGACACAAGATGCTGGAGTAACTCAACGGGTCAGGCAGCATCTCTGAAGAATGTGGATGGGTGACGTTTCGGGTCAGGACCCTTCTTTGGACTGATTGTAGGGTTGGGGAGGGGGAAGGGGAGAGAAAGCTGGAAAAGAGGAGGAGTGGGGGCAGGGCTTGGACATTAATAGGTTAATTTGTCAAGTCACTTTTATTTATATAGCACATTTACAAAGCAACTCTCGTTGGCCAAAGTGCTTTACATTGGTATAAGAATAGCATAACAAACAATAGTGGTTCATAGGTTAAATACAAACATCGCTACATACACATAGCCCTCGCTCACAGGACGTCAAGAAAGGCTTGGGAGTAGAGATGAGTTTTTAGTCTCGACTTAAAGGAGTCGGTGGAGGGGGCAGTTCGGATGGGAGGAGGGATGCTGTTCCACAGTCTAGGTTCTTATCTCTGGCCTTTCACCTATTTTTTCATCACAGGTATTTGTCACACCATCGACATAAGAAATTCCCCTCCTCACCTGTATCTACCTATTACCAGTCAGGCCTTGACCTGCCTCTCCCCACCTGCAGCTTTCGGTCCCCCCTGTATTGAAGAAGGGTCCCGACCCAAAACGTTACCTATCCATGTCCTCCAGAGACGCTAAGTTACTTTGTGTCCTTTTGTGTATTAACCTGCACCTGCAGTTCCTCGTTTCAACCTATGACCTGTCAGGCCTTGTCATGCCAGTCTTCCCCACTTCCATATCACGTGGTACAGCGATAGAGCTACTGCATTACAACGCCACAGACCCCGGTTCGATCCTGACTGCGGGTGCTGTTTGTGTGGCTTTTGTACGTTCTCCCTGTGACTCGCCTGGGTTTTCTCCAAGATCTTCCTTGTGGCTTCCTCCCCACACTCCAAAGACGTACAGGTTTGTAGGCTGATTGTGCTTTGTACAAGTCCCCAGTGTGCGTAGGATTGTGTTAAGGGCCTGACCCACTTGGGCGTCATGGTGCGCGTCACGACGCACGATGTCACGGCACGCATGGTGCGCGGTCACGGCACGCATGGTGCGCAGTGACGGAGGCAGTGGCGCCTGGTCGCATGCGGTGTCCCAGGATTTTGAGATGTACGAAATCTTCGCGCGCCATCTGCCATCCAAGTGGGACAGGCCCTTAAGTGTGCAGGGATCGCTGGTCGGTGCGGACTCGGTGGGCCGAAGGGCCTGTTTCCCCGCCGTGTTCTCCACAGATGCTGCCTGACCCACTGAGTTACTCTGGCACTCTGTTTCTTCTGATGAGGACCATTGTTCATCATTTGTGTTTGTGGGATCCCGCTGTCATTCTTGCCGCTGCATTTCCTCATTATAACAGGGACCACCCTTCAAGCAATTAATTGTCATCGTCTGCCGAGGTGTCTTTAGGACATCAAGTTCTCTATGAAAATGTGTGTTTGTGTTTTACAGTGTGTGGTCATGTCCCCTCATCCACATCGTATAAACAAGCTGCTAATGAGTGGAGACAATGCTGGCAGCTCACTGCAACCCAGTGCATTGAGATGAGTTCAGGCAAACCAGCAGCCCTGCTTTACATTCAATCAGCACACCGGTAGGCGGCGCGACTCTGGTCAGCAGCGGCCTCTGCAGCCTGTCCGCGTTTTTATTATTTTTTGTCTGTGTTTTAATGTAGTTTTTGTTATTTTATGTTGGGGTGTGTGTGTGTGGGGGGGTGGGGGGTGGGGTGGGGAAACTTTTGAATCTCTCCCTGCACTGGAGACCCGACCTTTTCTCGTCGGGTCTCAGCTGTCGTTGGGGCCGCAACGAGGAGCGGCCTCCAACGGGAAGAAGCCGGGGACTCAGGTGCCGACTCACCTCACCGTCGCGGAGCTGGCCGAGACCGGAGCGGGTGGAGCGGTGGAGGAGCGTTGCCGCTGCCGCTGCTGCTGCTGAGTCGGAGGCTGCTGCTGCGGGTCTGCGGACGGCGGCACCAGGAGCCCGCGGATCCCTGGGGGGAGACCGCTTTTCGGGGCTCCTGCAACGGCGACTTCTCCCGCCCGAGTTGCGGGGTCGAAGAGCTCCTGGAGCGGGGCTTAGCACCACTGCCCCGCGCAGCTTGGAATGCGGGACTTTGCGAGCGCACGCCGGGGGCTCCAACACCAAGACCCGGTGTGCGACCTCGCACCACCCGGCGTGGCTTTAATGGCCGCGGGACAATCGCCATCGTCAGCCGGGGGCTTTGACTTTGACTCTGACATCGGGGGGGAGAGAGTGCAGTGGAGAGATAAGTTTATTTGGCCTTCCATCACAGCTATGTGATGGATGTTTATGTAAAATGTAATTATGTTGAGTCTGGGGTCTATTTGTGTGTAATGTATGGCTGCAGAAACGGCATTTCATTTGGACCTCCAGGGGTCCAAATGACAATTAAATATACTCTCTCTCTCTCTCTCTCTCTTGGGAGATGGACACAAAATGCTAGAGTGACTCAGCGGGGCAGGCAGCATCTCTGGAGTAAAGGAGTAGGTGACGTTTCGGATTGAGACCCTTCTTCAAACCAGTAAAGGGGCTGTGTGGTTGTGAGAGGTCTCCTGTGGTTGTGAGAGGTCTCCAAAGAGTCGTAGCGTCTTTCTGGTCGCCGCTAAATTTTCAACATGTTGAATATTTCGGCGACCTATGACGGGTGCCGGCAGTCGCCTGTAATGGTCATGTAAGTGGGACAGGCCCTTAATAAGGAAATGATTTCAGTGGGGCAGGAGCAGGCAGTAACAATGGGTCTGCCAGGGCAGTTCTGTGGTCTGAAGAAGGGTCTCGACCCGAAACGTCACCCATTCCTTCTCTCCAGAGGCGCTGCCTGTCCCGTCCCGCTGAGTTACTCCTGCATTTTGTGTGTTACCGTCAATTTAAACCAGTTTTTTTTTTCCTTCCTGCAGTTCCTTGTCTGTTTTTTTTTTTTTTTTTTTTTTTTTTTTCCTTTCTCTAAAAATTAAATCTCCTTCTTTTTCTTTTTTTTTTTTTGGGGGAGAGAAGGTGTGTTTCTTCTTTTTTTTCTTCTTTTCCAGCATTCGCCCCCAGCATCTGCAGTGCATTTCTAGTTCCAATTTTCCTAATTATGGATTTTGGGGAGAAGGTAAAACCGGGCCGTGCGGGGCTGGGGAACTATAAGGTTGGAGGATGGGGAGGACAGAGATGTTCTGTGAGATAACCGCCTGGTGCTTTGTGGGGTCTTGATCCAGGGGTAAGTAGGAGGAGGTGTCCTGAAACATCACCTATCCTTGTTCTCCAGAGATGCTGTTTGACCCGCTGAGTTACTCCTACATTTTGTGTCTATCTTCGGTGTAAACCGGCATCTGCAGTTCCTTCCTACACTACACACTGGGAGCTCTGTAGAGATTAAATCACATTTGAGCTGGGGCGAGTAGCTAAGCACTAATACCTTCCTCCAGCAATTCCCCTACATCCCACCTACTGAGGCCCTTCCTCGATGTGGAGGAGGAGGGGGGGTGGGGGGGGGGGTTGTCATATGGTGGGGGAGGAGGTGGAGGAAGAATATCACTTGTGTTGGTAGGAACTGCAGATGCTGGTTTGAACCGACAACACACAAAAAGCTGGAGTAACTCAGTGAGGTAAGGCCGTGCGTCTGGAGAAAAGGAATAGGTGACGTTTCGGGTCTGAAGAGATGTCTCGACGCGAATCGTCACCCGTGTGGCGGCGTCTGCTGGCGTTTACGCAGAGATCGAACCCGGCGTTCGGAAACCGCGGTCACGTGACTCAGGAGGGGCCCCTTGCGTTAGTTCAGCGCTGACCACCGTTGTGGGCAGACGTGTCTGAGAACCTGTAAACTGGAAATCGAACGTTTGAATAAAGATGTGTTGGGAATCCTTTTCTCCTTTTCTCCAGGGATGCTGACTGTCCCGTTGTGTTATTCTGGCTTTTTGCATCTGTCTTTGGAGGAACGCAGTGACTATGTTCACTTGCAGTTTGTTCCCCAGCTCCAGTGGCAGTCGTGTGAAAGGTTCCTCCCTCCCCCACTCTCCCACTTCTAGTTTTCACACACAAACGTCAGTGACTGCCATGGGAGGGCAGTTTCTCCCCCCTCTCCCACCCACGGTGGCCAGTTGCAGGGGACCTGGGCTACGTGTGTGTCGGCAAGTTGCTCATCTCACGAGCCAGCCGTCTTGGCTGCCTCTCGCAGGGTTTTCCTAAACTCTGGCACAGGCCCACGTTCTGAGGCTGGGACTGTGCGTGGGAACTTGGACGATAGAACATAAACATGCTGAAAGGTTAATGTCATCTACTCTTGCAGTTCAGTAATGTCAAATCACGCGTGCAATTGGCCCTTACCTCAGGCAGTTTTCCTACTTCTGGGCCAGAAACTCCATTCTGGGCAGTTTAGCGTAGAGATGCAGCACGGAAACTGGCCCTTCGGCCCACCGAGTCTGCGCTGACCAGCCCGATCACCCCGTACACTCGCGCCATCCTACGCTCCAGGGACAGTTACCGATTTTTTTTGTAGCGAAGCCAATTAACCTGCAAACTTGTACGTCTTTGGAGTGTGGGAGGAAACCGGAGCACCCGGAGGAAACCCACGCAGTCACGGGGAGAATGTACAAACTACATACAGACAGCACCCGTGGTCAGGATCGAACCCGGGTCTCTGGTGCTGTAAGGCAACAAATCTACCTCTGCACCACTGTGCATCACTCAGCATTAACTCAGCATTCAGGGCAACTTGAAGCTGGTGCAGACTGAGTGTGGTTGTGAGCCCAACCTCCCCTTTCCACCATTTCTTCTTTCACAGATGGTGACGTCCAAATAACTCCTTCCCACTCCACCACGCTGACCACACACTGTGTTCCTCGACTCTACGGGAAGAGTTTGGAGTTGCAACTGTGTGTCCACAATGAGGTGGAGGTGAATCGGACACTTCCTACTTTATGGAGGGACCACTCCGAAACCGCCTGGAGCGTGTATCCGCGGCTCGTATCCCGCTCGCCCCTGAAGACCGGCAGCCGGCAGGAGGTGGAGGGAGTCGGCCACACCGGCGGGCGCTGGACAAAGGGCCGGTAAGAGAACCAGGGGAGTCCAACCTTCAAGGTGGGCCCCAGGGCACGAAGGCTGGAGCGCCACAGAGGAGTGAAGGATGGCTGACTGGTGAACCAAATGAGGTGATGGCTGCAACGGGCCTTTATGCCCAGCTGCAGCTTAGACTGCAGTGTAGAACGGCGACTATCACATATGGACTCAGTGGGCTGTTTTCACAAATGTGGTACTTAATCAGGCATTGTCCTTATGTGTGGCAATAACCGCACTGATCTAAATGCAAAGAATGTTTTTCACTGGATGTTTGGTACACGAGACAATAAAATAACCATTGAAGCCTGATAACAGAGGGGAAGAAGCTGTTCCTGAAGATAGCCATTTGGCCCATTGTTTCCATTCTGGCCTAGATCATTTCCACTTCACAGTTCTGTACATATCTTGTTATGTCCCTTTAGATTATTTTAAATACCTTTTACCTTTTGAATGTCCTGAACATTTCTGCTTCCAACTAAGTTCCAAGAGTACATTTGGCAGTGTGGCCACTTTCAAAATACAAGAACAGTGGAACTCTTTGCCACAGAAGGCTGTGGAGGCCAAGTCAATGGATATTTTTAAGGCAGAGATAGATAGAATCTTGATTAGTACCAGGGGTTCCAGGGGCTATGGGGAAGAGAATGGGGTTGGGAGGGAGAGAGAGATCAGCTATGATTGAATGGTGGAGTAGGCTTGATGGGCCGAATGGCTTAATTCTGCTCCTATCACTTATGACATGAAACCGCGCTGATATTGACTCTGCACTAACTGCTTTACATTGCCTACATCTGATGTTGACTCGGCCTGTTGGCTCAGGTACTGGATTGCCCGCTGGTTAGGGTGTTTGCAAATTCTGGAGTTGATACCAGCTGCTGAGGTTAGATATGTTTTCTGTGGTTTTACGTGGAATTGCATGGGGCCCTGGAGCAGATAAGGTTCATGTTACAAGGGTAAAGTTGGGACAAATTAGCTTTGATGTGGATTATTGTTTGTTCAACGTAGCAGATATTCAGATTAGCACCTTGCCCTCAGTTGAGGATCCCGCAAGAACTGTCCTCGTCGCATCTTGGCCAAATTCTGCTTCTATCACTTATGACCTTATGAACTGGTGATGTGGGTATGTAAAGTCGCGGGGCCTGTCGACTTTAACACCGTGGAGCTGCGGTCTGCGGAGCTTCTAGCCGCTGGGCGCGACGCTGACTTTAACATCGGGATCTTTTGCCGAGGATCGCCAGTGTTGGAGCTCCGTCCAGCGGGGCTGGTGGACTTCAACATCGGAAGCCGCGGTCTCCGGTAAGAAGCGGCCGATTCGGGAACTCCAAGCCGCAGAGTGTCCATCCGTCCCGATGTTGGAGTTTCGATCGTCCTGGCGAGAGAGCTTGTACATCGGGCCGTCTGTAGCAGAGGCGAACAAAAGGAGGGAGATTGACTGAACTTTATTGCCTTCCATCACAGTGAGAAGTGTTGATTCCACTGTGGTGGATGTTTACGTTAAATACCATTGTGCTCTTTTTATTCATATGGCTGTATGATAACTCAAATATCACTGTACCAAATGGTGTATGTGACAATACATGGGAACTTGAACATTTATTATTATTATTATTATTATTATTCAACTTTATTTCAGACTCAAGGTCCAGACAAGAGACAAAATTTACATAAAATACTTTGCATACAAAACCCTCAAATACATATAAAAGCTTAGTATATTACTTATAAGAGCATCATAAATTATATGCAAAAACACAATACATGATTTAAAATCCAGAATAAAAAGAAAGATCAGTGTCCGACAACGATACCAATATCTCCACAACTGGGATTGGTAGCGTGTAGTGCTAAACCTTACGTTTGGTCAGACCACAACAAGAAACAACACTGGGTAATGTCAGAGAATCAGCTTTATTACATTTTCGTTTTGTATATTCTCATGTGCGCTGAGGTGCAGTGAAAGGTTTTTTGCTGCGTGCTAACCAGTCAGCGGAAAGAGGGCCTGAAAACATCGGACTGGCTGCAGAGGCCACAAATAGGCCCTGACCTCGGGTGATCACAGAGGAAGGGGACTGTACTTTCTGTTGCCTTTCCCCACAGTGGGACATTTTGATTCTGTTGTGGGGGGACGATCATGTTGAATTCTACAATGTATTGTGTCATTTTTCTTTTTTTAAATTTTTCTATGGATGTACGGAAAAGTAATTATTTTTTCTATGTAAAGCACTTTGGTTTCAACGCGAGTTGATTTAAACGTGCTATATAAAAAATGTACTTACTTACTTAGTTACTATACATGATTACGATCGAGCTATCCACAGTGTACAGATGCATGATAAAGGGAATAACGTTTAGTGCAAGATAAAGTCCAGTAAAGTACGATTAAAGATAGTCCGAGGGTCTCCAGTGAGGTAGATATTGGCTCACGATCGCTATCTTGTTGGTGACAGTACGGTTCAGTTGCCTGATAATAGCTGGGAAGAAACTGTCCCTGAATCTGGAGGTTTGCATTTTCACACTTCTGCGCCTCTTGCCTGATAGAAACATAGAAAATAGGTGCAGGAGTAGGCCATTCGGCCCTTCGAGCCTGCACCGCCATTCGATATGATCATGGCTGATCATCCAACTCAGTATCCCATCCCTGCCTTCTCTCCATACCCCCTGATCCCTATAGCCACATCTAATTCCCTCTTAAATATAGCCAATGAACTGGCCTCAACTACCTTCTGTGGCAGAGAATTCCACAGATTCACCACTCTCTGTGTAAAAAATGATTTTCTCATCTCGGTCCTAAAAGACTTCCCTCTTATCCTTAAAACTGTGACCCCTTGTTCTGGACTTCCCCAACATCGGGAATAATCTTCATGATGGGAGAGGGAAGAAGAGGGAGTGACTGGGGTGAGACTGGTCCTTGATTATGCTGGTAGCCTTGCCGAGGCAGCGTGAGGTATAAATGGAGTCAATAGAAGGGAGGTTGGTTTGTGTGATGGTCTGGGCTGCGTCCACAATTCTCCACAATTTCTTGCAGTATTGAATGGAGCCCTTCCCAAACTATGCTGTGATGCACCGTGATGTAGAGCGAGCGTGGCTTGAGTAATTAGATATTGGCTCAGACATTGGTTATAATTCCAATGTTTCATCAAAACATGGCACTTCAGCCTCCGTCAGTGCAACTTGGGATTCAAGTCTCCATAAGGTCATAAGTAGTAGGAACAGAATTAGGACATTCAGCCCAGCAAGTCTACTCCGCTATTCAATCGTGGCTGATCCCTCTCAACCCCTGTCTTCTTCCCATAACCCTTGACACCCATACTAATCAAGAAACTGTCCCCAAATCTGGAGGTATGTTTTCTGCAAAGTCTAGATCCTTTGCATAAGTTTCCAGAGTGAGTCTTGAACCCATGATCTCCTGAATAAATGGGAAGAGTTTAAACGGCTGAGGCAAGAATGCCAACTTGGTTTTGCCGTTTGTGAAAATAGTATCCATTATTCTGGGAAAAGGGAATTGGTTAGCAATTTGCATTTGGGAATTCCATGCCATTCCATTCCCAACACACTGTTCATTATGGCCCTAAATCCCTTGCCCACAGCCTTGTCATCTCCACACACCTTTTGTCCAGATCTTATCTTCCTGGACCACCAACATTTCAGACGTTGATGAAATGAGTTTGAGGTTGATTTTAGTTTATTGTCATGTGTACTGAGGTACAATGAAAAGCTTTTGTTATGCACAAATCAGTCAGTGGAAAGTCATTACATGATTACAATCGAGCCATTCTGAAGTGTGCTGTGTTTTAACCCCCTACAGTGGCAGAATGTTTAATGCATCTCTCCAGAACCTTTTTTGAACCCCTCCACATCCCAAAATCTGCATTTTATTTAAATGTGTTTGTTCATATGGATTAAATGTTAAATGGATTTGTCCTATTGTCTATTGGGGTACTGATTGGGGATGATCAGCCATGATCACATTGAGTGGCGGTGCTGGCTCGAAGGGCCGAATGGCCTACTCCTGCACTTTATTGTCTATTGTCATATTGTCATATTGTCTATTGTCATATTGTCATATTGTCGAGTGCAGGCAGGTGGGACTAAGGGGAAAAAAATTTGTTCGGCATGGACTTGTAGGGCCGAGATGGCCTGTTTCCGTGCTGTAATTGTTATATGGTTATATGGTTATATGGTTATAATGTGAACATGACTGATTCTCCAGGTGCTCCGGTTTCCTCCCACACTTCAAAGATGGACAAACCCTGTACAACAAATGTAGGGCTACACAGTGGCGCAGTAGTCGAGTTGCTGCCTTACAGCGCCAGAGACCCGGGTTCGATCCTGCCTATGGGTGCTGTCTTTACGGAGTTGTACGTTCTCCCTGTGACTGCGTGGGTTTTCTCCGGGTGTTAGTTGCCTCCCACACTCCCATGAGACGCACAGTTAATTGACTTCTGTAAATTGGAAGTTGTCCCTCGTGTGTAGGGTAGTGCTAGTGATGGCTGTTCGGCGTGGGCTTGGTGGATCACACTGTATCTCCAAAGACTGGTCTAAAATTGTTGTTACTGCCATTCCTTACTGTCATTGAATTGAAGAAGCACAAGAAGGGTTGCAACCCGAAACGTCGCCTGTCCATTCCCTCCACAGATGCTGTCTGACATGCTGAGTTACTCCAGCACCTTATGTTTCATTCAAACTCATTGGAAGGTCTGCAGGCCGGACAGGATGAGGATGGAACATCTTCTTCCATGAAGGGCTTCAGTGAACCAGGTAGATGTTTTTTGCACCAACAATGATTCATACTTGCTGCTGACAGAGAATAGCTTCAATTCCAGGCTTTCAAGTTAAACTCACCAGCAGTTATGGGTGGAATTTAAACCTCAGCCAATGCGCCACCACTCTGCTTTTCAACCCAGAAACTTAACCGAGTAGTTGTGACACGGTGGCGCAGTGGTAGAGCTACTGCCTTACAGCGCTAGAGACCAGGTTCAATCCTGATCACGGGCGCTGTCTGTATGGAGTCTGTATTTTCTCCCCGTGACCTGCGTGGGTTTTCTCCGAGATCTTCGGTTTCGTCCCGCACTCCAGAGACGTACAGATTTATAGGTTGATTGGCTTGGTATAAATGTAAAATTATCGCTGATGTGTGTAGGGTAGTGTTAATGTGTGGGGATCGCTGGTCGGTGCGGACTCGATGGGCTGAATTCAGTGCCTGGTTCCACGCTGTATCTCTAAACAAAACTAAGCTAAGCTAGTCAAGTCTGCCCAGCTTCACTTTGTTTTAAGATGAGGGGCTACTCATCTTAGACAAGGGTGACATGAAATCTCTTCACTTGCGCGGTTGTAAATGATGGAATTTTTTACCCCGAGAACTGTGGCTGTTGGAAATATCCGTGGCAGAGAAAATAGCTCTTTGGGTACCTAAAGAAGATCACACCTGATGACAGGGGGGGTGGGGGGGGTGGGGGGGAGCGTGGACTTCAGGTATGGGATAACATGAGGTCATGTTGAACACTGGATCTACATTGACGAGTGCACAAGAAACTGCAGATGCTGCCTAGAATCATGTGCAAAACACAAAGTGCTGGAGTAACTTGGGGTCATGCAAGGGGGGAGAGGTGGATAGGCGAAGAGTCCTAACGTGGAACATCGTCTGTACATTCCCTCCACAACCGTTGAGTTACTCCAGCACTTTGTACTTTGTTACTTGGACGAGCTATAAATTGATTCCTGCTTCTGTGTCTCTTCATTTTATGCCCTCACGCTTTCCGACAGTTTGCAATGCCTCGCATTAATTATTTAATTATTAATTACTTAAGGATGTACGCGCGTGTGTGTGCGTACATCCTTAAATGTCAAAAAGCTTACGAGCACACGGCTCAGACACATGTACACACGTGCTTACATGCTCACACAATATATACACACTTGTATATATACATATTGTGTGCGTATATAAATATATATGTTGTATATATATATATATATATATATATATATATATACTTTTCATTTATTATATTGTTTATAGAGTACTATTTTTACATATGCTGTTGTGCCACTCACTGCAAGTAAGAATTTCATTGTACTGTTGGGACATATGACAATAAAACACTCTTGACCCATGGCTAATTTTATTTTATTCTTTGTTAATTTTTTTCCCTTCTGTCCCTGTTCCCCCTCCCGTCCCCTCCCCTTCCCGAATCTGCCACGATCTGCCTCTGGAGACATCCCTCATTAAAGATGCAATGTACATTTAAAGTCGTTGCTGAAGTGGCTAAACGTGAAGATGGCTATTTGATTTCCTTGTGGTGCGTGATGTACTCTGTACAGGGAGGTGCGATGCATCAGTTCAGTGATACTGTTAAAGGGCGGCTGTATTTTCAATTGGTTATTCATTCCATTCCATGATCCAGCAAGATACACAGGCACAGCGGAGGTCAAGAATCTAATGGTAAACTGAAGGCTTAGAGGAATATTGATCCCGAGGCCTGACTGTGGAAAGGCACCTTTGATCAGTTCATCTCAAGGGCGCCAGGCACTTTTCTGTTGCACAGTGACACTCACTTTCTCATTTCCAACCCACCCCCTCAACTCAGTCTTGCTCTCTCTTCCCCGCCCAACATACAGAAAAGGAACTATGAACGCAGGGCTAAATCGAGCGCAGGTCTTCAAACGAGCCATAAAAACAGTTCCGCTCTACCCGATCCCCATCAACAACAACAACACAGTGGTCCAATGTTCAAGGCCTTTGAGCTCTACGCTGCTAATGCCTGAACCATCTTTGTTTATGGGAACTCGCTAATCAGTGCCCAATTAACCGATAGGCTGCTTCAAATAAACAAACCATCAGGGAAGATAAAATGTTGGGTGGCAGGCAATAAATGTGGGTGAGTGTTTAGACTTGCCCCTACACGGAAAGGTCCAGGCATGGACTTCTTTGGTGGCACTCGGAGGTGAGAGTGAAGCCAGTTGTCCCACCCGTGTTATAGTCATTGTCCTATTTTCTGACCAGACTATGGAACCTTTCAACAGCCTTTTGCTTTGATGGGAAACCTTAGTCTGGAGCCAGTGATTTTATACAGGGCATTCCAGTAAACAGGAAGTCAGCTATCAATCCCATCAGAGTGATTACAGGGGGCAGAGTCTCTTGGTCTTTATTGTAGATCATGAAACAACAGCCATATATAATAAGTGCTTCAACCGCATCCTAATCACTTCCCTTGTGTCTTTGTACGGCCTTGGTGAGAATCGAAACGGCTCCAATCTGAATTATTCGTAGAATTGTGCACATCCCATCCAAAGGAAAATGCCATTTCTCCGCACACCCCCTTCTTGTTTCAATAGTTCAATGGCTTCTTTAATATCACGTGTACAGTGAAATATCTTTGGGTCTTTAGTTCAGTAGAGTATTGCCATACCCAATCCCCGATTGAAACAAAGTGTATAGAAATAGTCCACTGAGACCGCATGGAAGGGTCGCCAGGTTTTGAAGGCCAGTCTGGTCAGTGTGCTCCAATCCAGGCCAGCCCCAGGCTGCTGCAGGGCCTCCAGCCGTCCGGATCATCCGGATCGTCAAGTGAACCATCGAACCTCTCCTCGCCCATCCGGCCACCTCCAGCCTTTGTGCCCCTTAAGGGCCTGTCCAACGAGCATTCGACCTGCATGCGGCGAGCGCGACCTAAAGGGCCGGTCCCACCAGCATGCGCCTGCATGCGGCAAGTGCGACCTAAAGGGCCTGTCCCACCAGCATGCGCCTGCATGTGGCGAGCGCGACCAAACCAGAAGCGGGGGCCGCGCGGAGGTCGAGTGAGTGAAATGAAGTTCGAGCGAAGTCCGCGGGAAGTTCGCGCGTGACGTATGGCGTCGAGGCGGCTGCGGGCCGGCAGGCCGTTGCCGCGCGGAATTGTTAAACTCGGGACCAGCTCCGTACAACTCCATACGGCTCCGGCAATCGGTGGGACCGGCCCCGCGAGGCCGTACGGCTCAAGCGACCACGTTAGGTTGCGCTTGCTGCATGGAGTCGCATGCTGGTGGGTCAGGCCATTTATAGGGCACCCCCCCCCCCCCTCGCAGCTGACCTTGTGGGAACGGCAGGTGTGACCCCACTTACAGCCCTTTCTCTCGCGCTCTCCATCGCCGGCTCTCTCCATCCTCCTCTCTGGTTTTCCAGCCCTCGGGGGAGGAGCAGTGGGACGGGCTCAGCGGCTCCCTCTACAGTCCACGGCCTGACACTTCCAGCCTTCCGGCCAGGGGGCCCTATTCCCCTAACCTTTGTGGTGCTGATCATGTACTAATAGTCCCTGCCTCCACCTCCCTTTCAGCCAGTGGGGTCCACACCCCCGTCACCCTCTGGGTGAAGCAACGGTCAACTCTCCTCTACTCAATTTGACCAACGTGAAGTGATGCCCTCTGGTTACTGGTCTCTTCCTGGAGAAAGTGGCTCCCTCCTAGTCACTGCCCCATCTTATAGTTTTGATTCATTTCTCCTTGTTCCAACTGAGACAACAATATTCCAGGCAAACAATGAACTGCAGACACGAACACAAAGTGCTGGAGTAACTCAGTGGGTTAGGCAGCATCTCGGGAGAACATGATCAGCCATGATCATATATGATCAGCCATGATCATATTGAATGGCGGTGCAGGCTCGAAGGGCCGAATGGCCTACTCCTGCACCTATTTTCTTTCTAACATGGTTTGGTGATGTTTTGGACAGGTGCTATCTATGTTCTCCACGGATGCTGCTTGGCCCGCTGAGTTACTCCAGCACTTTGTGTCCTTTTGTGTAAACCACCATCTGCAGTTCTCTGTTTCCACATGGAACAGCAGATGCTAGTTTACAAAAAAGGCAGATACAAAATGCTGTAGTAACTCAGCGGGTCAGGCAGCATTTCTGGAGAACATGGATAGGTGACATTTTGGGTCGGCATAGGTCTCTGTCTCTGTGAGGCATCAGCTCTACACACTGTGTGACTGTGCTTCCCTTTGTTGAAACCTTTGTCTCTTTGTTCAAAGATAAAAGCAATAACCATAAGAACTGCAAATTAATGTCCTCGGTGTAGAACGGTACTGAACAGAATCATTGCAGCGTGGGCTGAGGTGATTCATAGCACCGGGCATGGTTCTCATCGTCTGGCAGTCGAAGAAAAGAGTACAGTGTGAGCAGGTATGCTGTTATCATTGATTGTCCAAAGTCTAAGTTATTCTCTGTAAACAGAATTGTGCAATGAAGTTAAATCAAGTCATCCATCCATGCTGTCTAACGGTGTGACATGGCAAGTACTCTTCAACGGTAACTCATTGAAGTGAAAAGTGAAGCGTTTGTTGGAGCCCTGTTGTTCTGGCCTTGACTTTAATCTTACACTAGGGTTATGGGTCAGGGTAAGTCAGTCCAATGTTCGGGAATGAACTGCAGATGCTGGTTTACACCGAAGATAGAAATGCTGGAGCAACTCAGCAGGACAGGCAGCATCCCTGAGAGAGGAAATGGGCGACGTTTTGGGTCGAGACCCTTCCTCAGTCTGAAGAAGGGTCGCGACCCGAAACATCACTCATTCCTCCCCCCAGAGATGCTGCCTGACCCGCTGAGTTACTCCAGCATTTTGTGTCTGTCTTCTGAGTACAATGTTCCCTCCTTGCGCTTTGAAGATACAAATATATCTCCAAACATCTGTGGTGCTTTCTTATTAAGACATTCATTGCAGATGGCTGTCCACAGATGTAATGATCTTCAGATAGACACAAAATGCTGGAGTAACTCAGCGGGACAGGAAGCATCACTGGAGAGAAGGAATGGGTGAAGGGTCTTGACCCAACAAGTCACCCATTCCTTCTCTCCGGAGATACTGCATGCCCCGCTGAGTTACTCCAGCATTTTGTGTTTACCTTTGGTGTAAAGTTTAACTCCAGCATCATTGCCCCATCATCTTATGGGTTCCTTCCCACACACACTGTAAAGATCTTCAGGTTGTTTGAGGCATCGCAGCTCTTTGACCTCACAAAGGCCGAGATCCTGCCCCAACCCGCATCTCATTCCAGACATTGTTTGACTGCCATTCCTGGCGGACAGTTGGCAAATATACTCCAGCCCTTGGAACATTATCTACACTGATGTTACCCTGAACAGGGAAGTTGTGTCTGCCATCAGTATTGCTGACTTAGAACAAAGTTCTTACAGTGAGCTACACAACCTCCACCTCTCCATCCCAGTGTAGATCTATAATGCAGGCTCCTAACACCTAGAGCCATAAGTGTCATGGAGTTACACAGGCCCTTCAGCCCAGCTCGTCCATACTGACCAATATGTCTACCTTAGCCAATCCCTGTGTGCTTGGCTCATGGACTGGTGGTGCATTACCATCCGTGTCATTTAAACCTTATGATTGTATATACAACTCTATAGCATGATCTAGCAGCTTGTTCCACATACACACCATCCTCTGTATGAAAATGTTGCCCCCCAGCTCCATTTTAAATGTTCCCCTCTCACCTTAAATCTATGCCCTATAATTTTAGAATCCTCCACTCTGGAGAAAATGACCGTGACCATTCACCTTATCTATGCCCCTCATAATTTTATATACCTCCGCAAGGCCACCCTTAAACCTTCTATGCTCAAGGGAAAGAAGTGCCATTCTATCCAATCCCTCCTCCTAACTCAAGCTCTTCAGTCCCAGTGACATCCTCGTGAATCATTTCTGCAACCTTCCCAGCTTAATCTTCTTCTTCTTGCCATTGGCGAGCACAGCCTAAAGTTGTAAGGCAACTTGTTCTGTTTGATCTTCTGTTTGTGCACGCCAGGTCGATTGCAGTCGTCGAAACAGGGTGGACCACGTGAAGGTTGCAATATCCCACCACCCCCAGCTTAATGACTTCCTCCCTATAGCTGAGCCTCCAGGCGTGCGTGCAATATTCCGAGTGTGGTCTCACCAACGCCTTGTGTGGTTGTAAGATGGCGTCCCAACTCCTCTACTCAGTCACCTCAACGATGAAGGCAAGCTTCTTCACCACCTTCATCTTCCTGTGTCGCTACTCTCTGGGAGCTCTGCACCCCTGCCCCTAGTTCTCTCCATTCCACAACACTCTCCAGAGCCAAGCCATCTATGTTCCAAATCCTGCCCTGGTTAAAGGAACCAAATTGCAACAGCTGTCAAGGGGTAGACGCCGACGGCATCTTTAAGGTGAGAGAGGCAAAGTTTAAAAGGGGGTGTGAGAGTGGTGGGGGCCTTGAACACACTGCCAGGGGGCAATGTTGGAGGCAGATGCAATAGTGCCGTTGAAGAGGCTTTTAGATAGGCACATGGTTATGCATGGAATGGAGAGGGGTATGGAGGAGAGGGAATGATAGATCAGCCGTGATTGAATGGTGGGCCCAATGGCCTATAACTGCTCCTATAACTTATGAACTTATGTGCAGGTACATGAGATGAATTTATCTTGGAATCATGTTCGGCACAGACATCGTGGGCTGAAGGGCCTGTTCCTGTGCTGTACCTTTCTGTGTTATATGTCCTATCCCAGTGCCATGTACCAATCCATGCCCTGAAGGCATCTGCCTTACCTGTCAGGCTTCTGGCTTCTTGCATTAAAATAACTGCATTAAGACCATCCTCACCCTGCTTTGTCCTGCCTGTCTTGTCTACTGAACTTGCTTGCTTTAACATTTATATCTGCCTCAAGTTTCCTATCCACCACTTGACTGCTTTGATTCCCACACACCTGCTGGACAAGTTTAAAACCCCCCTCCCCCGAGCAACTCTAGCAAATCTCCCCCCCCCCCCCCCCCCCCCCCCCCCCCCCCCCCCCCACCACCCAGGGTATTAGTTCCCCTGCAGTCCGGATACAACCCATGCCTCTAGTACTGGGTTCAGCTACCCTAGAGGGGAGCCATGATCCATGTGCCCTCTTGCAACAGTACCTTGATCATGCATTTAATTCTGAAAGAGGGTCCATCCATGTTCTCCAGAGTTGGGGCAGGTAGATGGGACTAGGGGAGAATAAGTGTTCGGCAAGGACTAGAAGGGCCAAGTTGGCCTGTTTCTGTGCTGTAATTGTTATATGGTTATATGCTGCATGACTCGCCAAGTTACTCCGGCATTTTGTGTCTTTCTTTGATTAACCAGCATCTGCAGTTCCTTGTTTCTCAATTTAACTGGACTGTCATCAATAATTCAATTCACTGATACATCATTGTCCCATGTACCTACAGTATGCACAGTGAAATGCTTTATTACCTGGTAAACTCATAGAGCAGCCCTCAGCTAGACGGTGCACAAGTGTCGCCACTCAGCGGGTCAGGCAGCATCTCTGGAGTACATGGATAGGTGATGTTTTAGTTCGGGACCCTTCAACAGACTGACCCTATCCTCATCATCAATAAATGCCATCCAGGGATGCTGCCTGACCCGCTGCGTTACTCCAGCACTTTGTGTTTCTTTCCCTCTGTAAACCAGCATCTGCAGTTCCTTGTGTCACCAATACATGGTCATTGTTTTCAGCAAAAGACCGATCCGGGAGGAAAGGTGGCGGAACTCAGCTGCCACATTGGTACCAATTAGGGAATTCCGGGATTCGACAAATGCCGGTCGGGGTCAACAATCGCTGGGGTCGCGGAGAAACCGGGAGAGGAAGCTGGTCGTTAATTTAATCCCTTTACTTGGAGCTCTGCAGACAGAGGAGGATTCCCGTGCTTGCCCATTAAGCGCTGCTGCCCTGAGACAGGGTGCAACGCAGAGAATCCCATCTCCAGAAGCGTCATTGTCTGCCTGGAGCAGCACAGAGCCTGACAGGGGTGGTTTCCTGCATTAACAAGGAACCGCCTCCGCTGGCTCGATGCAATGCACATTGTGTCAAAGGATCAGGCCCCTGCCTGCCTGCCTGCGCACTAGTTCACTGCAGGATGATGACTCCTGAATTCCTAATAACAAACGCACTCCAATGTAATTAGAACGGAATAATCACAGGTAGGCTGAGGCAGGTGCCCCAAAGTGTGCAAGACTTTGATAGTTTAATTCTATTAAATGTAACTATTGGACCTTTCTAAATTTAATATATTTATCTGGTTATGAAATTAAGTTAGTGTTCAGCAATGTGTAGCAGGGCTCATGTGAATGAACCTATTCAATTTTCCTTTTATTCCTATTAATATGCTTATCCTTTCTCCTGAAGGAAGGAAAGGTTAGATTCAAACTTTTTTTTTGTGTCTTAAAACATTTCAAAGCATTTAGCAGCCAATTAAATTCTTCTGAAGGTTAGTTAGTTAATGTTGCAAACTAAAAAGCATTGAACAAGATCCTAGAAAGAGCAATGAGATTTACTTGGGTGTACAGCATTTTGGACTGGCTGTGGATATGTCCGATGCCTGAAAAATGAAAATTCTCTCACTCCTTGTTCCTTTCGAACAAAAAAATCTTTTATTTCCTCTTTCTCTTCCGTAAATCTTCCTTTCTAAGAAATGTAAATCTTTCCCCTTGATGACCCTCCAGTTACAATAGACAATAGACAATAGGTGCAGGAGTAGGCCATTTGGCCCTTCGAGCCAGCACCGCCATTCAATGTGATCACGGCTGATCATCCCCAATCAGTACCCCGTTCCTGCCTTCTCCCCATATCCCCCGACTCCGCTATTTTTAAGAGCCTTATCTAGCTCTCTCTTGAAAGCATCCAGAGAACCGGCCTCCACCGCCCTCTGAGGCAGAGAATTCCACAGACTCACCACTCTGTGTGAGAAAAAGTGTTTCCTCGTCTCCGTTCTAAATGGCTTGCTCCCTATTCTCAAACTGTGGCCCCTGGTTCTGGATCAGTACCACCTCCATTATGTCCCTCGCCATCTTAGTTTTAGTTTTGCCCTCTCTAGCATTGATCTCACTGCCAACCTCCTGCCCTTCATCTTAAAAAAATGCCATTGTCCATAGGTCTTACAATCATGCCTTCTCCTGTGTTAACCATTGCTTGACTGTTGTCTGCGAGTTTCCCAACAAAAAGCTGCCTCATGCGGGTTCAGAGGAGGTTTACGAGAATGACCCCGGGGATGAGTGGGTTAACATGTGATGAGCGTTTGATGGCTCTGGGCCTGTACTCGCTGGAGTTCACAAGGATGAGGGTGGACCTCATTGAAATTTATCAAATAGTGAAAGGCCTGGAGAGGGTGGATGTGGAGAGGATGTTTCCACTCGTTGGAGAGTCTAGGACCAGAGGGCGCAGCCTCAGAATAAAAGGACGTACCTTTAGAAAGATGGGGAGGAATTTATTTAGTCAGAGGGCGGTGAATCTGTGGAATTCGTTGCCACTGACGGCTGTGGAGGCCAAGTCATTGGGTATTTTTAAAGCAGAGATTGACAGATTCTTGATTAGTAAGGGTGTCAAGGGTTACGGGGAGAATGCTGGAGAATGGGGTTGAGAGGGAAAGATAGATCAGCCATGATTGAATGACGGCATAGACTCGATAGGCTGAATGGCCTACTTCTGCTCCTATGACTTAGGAATTTTGAATCGGGACAATCATCGCCCGTTAATCTATTGAAATAATGAAGTGCATTCCATTAGCTTACAAATCCTATCTGAAGGATTACTCTTTAAGTTAAAGTATTTCCATGAACATATCCTTGTATTCTCTGTCTTAATGATCCTTTTCAGATGTAAGACGATTTAACGATTGCTCTCCCAATGATACTGATTCTGAGATTACCAGTTCCTTAGCAACCACCTGCTACTTTGCTGGAGAGACATGTTCCCTGTCCAAGCCTGGCAATGTGACGCACATCCAATGCTGTGTGCACCTAAACATGACAAACCGTTTTTCATCAGGCTAGATGCGGGAAAAAATGTTCCCCATTTCGGGGGAAGTCCAGAACCAGGGGTCATAGTTTAAAAATAAGGAGTAGGCCATTTAGGCCTTAGATGAGGAAAAACTTTTTCATTCAGAGAGTTGTGAATCTGTGGAATTCCCTGCCACAGAAGGCAGTGGTGGCCAATTCACTGGATGTTTTCAGGAGAGAGTTAGATTTAGTTCTGAGGGCAAACGGAATCAAGGGATATGGAGAAAAAGCAGGGGGTGGGAGATTGCAACCTTCACATGGTCCGCCCTGTTTCGACGAATGCAATCAACCTGGCGTGCACAATCAATTAAGATCAAATAGAACAAGTTGTCCTACAACTTTAGGCTGTGCACGCCACACGCAAGAAGAAGAAGAAGAAAAAAAGCAGGAACGGTGTACTGATTTTAGATGATGTGCCATGATCATTTTGAATGGCGGTGCTGGCTCGAAGGGCCGATGGCCTACTCCTGCACCGATTTTATTTTTCTTTGTTTCTTTGTTTCATAGCTACAGTCAGTTGGCCAAATCTTTCTCATCTCTGTCCTGGAACATTTCTGGTGGTTGCCTCATTACAGAATGGATGTGGAGGCTTTGGAGAGGGTGCAGAAGATGCCTGGATGAGAGTGTATTGTCTATAAGGAGCGGTTGGACACACTTGCATTGTTTTTGCTGGAGTGTCGGAGGCTGAGGGGAGACTTGATGGTAAAATGATGTGAGGCATAGATAAGGTAGACAGTCAGAACCTTTCCCCCAGGGTGGAAATGGAGGGCGTAGTTTTAAGGTAAGAGGAGGAAAGTTTCAAGGAGACATGCGGGACATGTTTTTTTCGAGAGAGGGTGGTTGGTGCGGTGCTAGGTGCCTGGAATGTGCTGTCAGGGATGGTGATGGAGGCAGATACAATAGTGGCATCTAAGACGCTTATAGATAAGCACATGGACGCAGGAAATGGAGGAATACAGATCATGTGCAGGCAGAAGGGATTAGTTGAATTTGGTATCACAGACATCAGTCCTCTCATTTGCTAAGGTCTAGTCCCTATCTTCCAACCTACCTCATGGCAGCTGTTGGACCTTTTCTCTGCAACTGTGACAGTACATTGCTGTAAAACTATATTCCACACGCTGATATTTTTCTCTCTGCACTACCTGTTATCCTTATGTATGCTTGCTTGTGCTTACATCTATCTATACTATTACAAAAACTCTCATCTTGACTCTGCAAGGACTCTGCAGACAGATTTGGGCAGGTTAGGAGAGTGGGCAGAGTAGTGGCAGATGGAATTCAGTGTAGCAAAGTGCGCAGTCATGCATTTTGGTAGTAAAAATAAAAGCGTAGATTATTTTCTAAATGGAGAGAGAATCCAGAAATCGGAGGTGCAAAGGGACTTATGATTGCCGTTGCAGGATTCCCAATAGGTTAATTTGCAAGTCGAGTCGGTAGTAAGGAAGGCAAGTTCAATGCTAGCATTTATATCATGAGGACTGGAATACAAAAACAGAGATGGAATGCTGAGGCTCTATAAGGCGTTGGTCCGGCCGCATTTGGAGAACTGTGAGCAAATTTAAGCCCCGTATCTGAGCAAGGATGTGCTGGCTCTGGAAAGGGTCTGGAGGAGGTTTACAAGAATTATCCCAGGAATGAGTGGGTTAGCATATGATGAGCGATTGACAGCGCTGGGCCTCTATTCGCTGGAGTTTAAAATATTGAGGGGGGACCGAATTGAAATTAACAGAATAATGAAAGGCATAGATAGAGTGGATGTAGAAACGACGTTTCCACTGGTGGGAGAGTCTAGGACCAGAGGTCACAGCCTCAGAATTAAAGGGTGCTCTTTTAGAAAAGAGGTGAGGAGGAACTTTTTATTCAGAGGGTAGTTAATCTGTGGAACTCATTGCCACAGAGGGCTGTGGAGGCCAAGTCAGTGTATATTTTTAAGGCAGAGATGGCTAAATTCTTGATTAGAACGGGTGTCAAGGGTTGTGGGGAGAAGGCAGGAAAATGGGATTAGGAGGCAGAGATCACCCATGATTGAGTGGTGGAGTAGACTTGATGGGCCGAATGGCCTAATTCCACTATAACTTGTGACTGGTCTCTAGTTGTGGTAGGATGGTTCCGTTGCTTCAGCTACCAATGAGTGGGAAAGATAGATCAGCCATGATTGAATGGCGGAGTAGACTAGATGAGATAGATTTGCCATTTATTGTCACTATACATGTACAGATGGGCTGAACAGCCTAATTCTGGTCCAAGAATTAATAAACTTATCAACATGAATACCAATACAATAACGCTGATTCAGCAAGCAACACAATATGTCGCCAAATTTTTTAAATCCTTTTCTTTCCTTCCATTTAAATGAAAGGCGAGATCTCAAATCAGAATGTTGGCACTCTAGGTTGTGAAGGGAAATGCCACAAAGGTCAAAAATGATCGCTTAACACTACATTTTAAGATTTATAAGCTGTGCATAGAGTCCATGCTGCTTTGAAACTAACATCTAATAAATGGAGATTCCGATGCCATTAATCAAGCAACTGTGGTGACATCTCATGTTAATTAGTTGCAGCCTTTCACAGCTCATGCAGGTACAGCAGGCAGTGAAGAAAGCTAATGGCATGTTGGCCTTCATAGCAAGATGATTTGAATACAGGAGCAAGGAGGTCCTCCTGCAGTTGTACAGGGCCCTGGTGAGACCACACCTGGAGTATTGTGTGCAGTTTTGGTCTCCTAATTTTGAGGAAGGACATTCTTGGTATTGAGGGAGTGCAGCGTAGGTTCACCAGGTTAATTCCTGGGATGGTGGGACTGATATATGATGAAAGAATGGATCGACTCGGCTTATATTCACTTGAATTTAGAAGGATGAGAGGGGATCTTATAGAAACATATATAATTCTTAAGGGATTGGACAGGGCTAGATGCAGGAAAAATGTTCCCGATGTTGTCCAGAACCAGAGGCCACAGTTTAAGAATAAGAATCTTTTTCTTCTTCTTGCGAATGGTGTGCACAGCCTAAAGTTGTAGGACAACCTGTTCTATTTGATCTTATTTGATTGTGCACACCTGGTTGATTGCATTCGTTGAAACAGGGCCACTGAGACTGAGATGAGAGTTGTGAATCTGTGGAATTCTCTGCCACAGAAGGCAGTGGAGGCCAATTCACTGGATATGTTCAAAAGAGAGTTAGATGTGGAGATAATGGAATCAAGTGATTATGGGTAAAAGCAGGAACGGGGTACAGATTTTGGACAATCAATCATGATCTTGTTGAATGACGGTGCTGGCTTGAAGGGCTGAATGGCCTACACCTGCACCTATTTACTACGTTGTATCTTTTTACATGGTTCTTTTCTGACCTATTTCAAACTGATCCTTCCAGACTTCAGAGTAGTTCAGCATGAGTTAGTGTTGTAGACACCACATGTAACATGCACTGAAAACATGGAAGAAAGCATGACCCAACCCTTTGCACTGCACCAGGAATGATGCATGTCTGGTCTCGTCCATTCAATCTTTGAAAACTCTACCCATTTATGGCAAGGTTCCTCAAGTATTAGTCTGAAGCAGGGTCTCGACCCGAAACATCATTCATTCCTTCTCTCCAGAGATGCTGCCTATCCCGCTGATTTACTCCAGCATTTTGTGTCTACCTTCGATTTAAACCAGCACCTGCAGATCTTTCCTACACATTCCTTCATTTTCTTCATTAGTGCTTCTTGGGAGTAATTAGTTTCTACTTTTAATCTTGGCAATATAGCGCGGAACCAGACCTCTCAGCCCACCGCGTCCACGCCGACCAGCGATCCCCGCACACTTAAGGGCCTGTCCTACTTGACGACATCATTGACTGAGAGAGAGTGGTGAATCTGTGGAATTCTCTGCCACAGAAGGTAGTTGAGGCCAGTTCATTGGCTATATTTGTGGCTAAAGGGATCAGGGAGTATGGAGAGAAGGCAGGGATGGGATACTGAGTTGGATGATCAGCCATGATCATATCGAATGGCGGTGCAGGCTCGAAGGGCCGAATGGCCTACTCCTGCACCTATTTTCTATGTTTCTACGTTTCTATGACGTATCAGGTCACTGAAACATTTGCGGCATGACGCGGCATGATGATGTATGATGTGTTTTTTCTCAAGTGTCGCAACTTTTTTTTGTCAACGCTGTATTTTGAAATGTCCTAAATCTTTTTGCGACACTGATATGACGCCGGCAGTCGCCGAAAAAATCGCCAAGTGGGACAGGCCCTTAACACTGCCCCACACACGCCAGGGACAATTTACAATTATACCAAGCCACTTAAACTACAATGCACGTCTTTTGCGTGTGGGAGGACACCGGAGGTCCCGGAGAAAACCCACGCAGATCACTGGGGGAAAGTACAAACTCTGTACAGATAGCACCTGTAGTCTGGATCAAACCGGGGTCTCTGATGCTGTAAGGCAGCAACCCTACCACTGCGCCACTCTGCTGATATTTATCCTGAGAAACAGATAATCAGATTTTTAGGTACATGGAGAGGAAAAGTTCAAATGGATATGGGTCACACATGAACAAATGGGATTAGCGTAGATGGGTACCTGGTCCCATATTATCTCCCTTATTTCAAACTGACGAGTATTATTTGACAAATCTCATTTGGTAAACCACAGCGAAATTTCCTGAAGAAAGGTTCTGAAGAAGGGTCTCGACTCCAAACATCACCCATCCACATTCTCCCGAGATGCTGCCTGACCTGCTGAGTTACTCAAGCACTCTGTATCTTTTTTGGGGAAACTTCATGTCGTTCCCTCTCAACTTCCTCTTGCTATGAGGAGCGGGGATCAATCACACAAGAACTTCCCAAAGTAATTCCCCAAAATTTCGAAGGGAAATATTTTAACCATACAATGATGGTCAATCATTGGAAAATCCCCCATTTGACAATCCCTTTAGATAAACATTTTGCAAACATTCCCTTTGCATTAGACACCCCTTACATATATTAATTATAAATAAAGTATATTTAGTTCTTATGAAGCATATCCTATTGATAATTATTTGTGCTTCTGTTACATTATTTGATTTCCAATGGGTTTCTATGTAATAAATAGGCAATGTTTCGGGCTAAAACCCTTCTTCAGACTGATCTCCAGCACATTTGTCTACCTTTGATTTTCCAGCATCTGCAGTTCCTTCTTAAACACTTTGTCTACTCCACTGCGAAATCTCCTCAAGGTATGCCTACTTTGAAGAAGTTCTCCTCCTCCTTCCGAAGACAGTTTTACAACCTCCTCTCTAACTGCTCCCCCCCATATCAGTCTGAAGAGGGGTTTCGGCCCGAAACGTTGCCTATTTCCTTCGCTCCATAGATGCTGCTGCACCCTCTGAGTTTCTACAGCACTTTTGTCTACCTTCAATTTTCCAGCATCTGCAGTTCCTTCTTAAATAGGTTTCTATGTAAATCAGGTCGAACTTTTCACTGATCTGAAACACCAATTCTCTCTACACTTGGTTCGCTGGTTCATTCGCAAAATATCTGGTTTATGATATCAGTTTCTATGATCAATATCTTGTCTTTCGATTTGCCATGATATGGTACTTTATTTATCATGTGTACCGACATACAGTGAAATTCATTTTTGTTTACAGTTCAGTATACATCACTATACGTAAGCACTCCGATACATATTAGATACGCATCTCAGATACGGTACAAGTGTATAACACTGAGGCAGTACCAAAGATCAGAAGTCTGAAGAAGGGTCTCGACCCGAAACGTCACCCATTCCTTCTCTCCAGAGATGCTGCCTGTCCTGCTGAGGTACTCCACCATTTTGTGTCTATCTTCGATTTAAACCAGCATCTGCAGTTCTTTCCTACATAGACTCGCCAGTTTGTTGCCATTTTCAAGTCTATTTGTCTATTTCAGCTGGTGTTACCAACAAATGGTAAGGTGTGAGGAGTCTAAGAGGAGTAAGCTCATTGACCCGTTAATTAACTAAATGAGATCGGTTGAGATTTACCACAGATTAGTCCAAGCGTTTTAGGACCCGGAAACTTTGATCATTAACTCACTTTGTCACAGACAGTCAGGGAGGTATTTTTGTCAGAGTATTGGTTGCTGTCACCTTATTAGTGTTATAATCTGGAACACCTTGTCTGAAAATGTAGTGGAGGCAGAATTGATAGAAACATTCATAAAGGGTTAGATCTTTGGAAAGGATAGCTTTATGTTATGAGACGAGAACAAGGTATTCCAACTTTTTTAATATCTCTTTCAAGGCAAAAAAACAAAGTGCCAAATGAACTCAGTGGGTCAGGCAGCATTGGTGGAGAAAAATGACAGATGACATTTCAAGTCTAGAACCTTCTTCAGACTGAACCGGTCCCGAAATTAGTTAATTCATGAATCAATCAGCTTGCATCTCTTTACTTACACTTTATCGTTTGTTAGTAACACCTGCTGAAGTAGGCAAATTGGAAGACAAGATATTGAGCATAGAACCAGATCTTGTAAACCAGATAGTTCTTGATATAACCAGCACGCCAAGTCCATTTCCCGCCACAGATGCTGCCTGAACTTCATTCAGAAGTTTGTATTTTGCTCAGGATTCCAGCATCTGCAGACTCTTGTGTCTCCAACTCTTTGAAAGATCTGGCATGAACATGATGGGACAAAGAGTTATCTCCTGTGATGTACGATTCACAGATTCCTGTTATTTTACTTCTTGTAAGACACGATGGAATAGAGGTATGTGGGATGTAACTCTGCACATTAAAACTAGACCAGCAGATAGTTGAGGTGTAGACTGCGTGCTACTGTTGAAATATTGGTGAATCGCTATCTTGTGTTAAATTTACTGGACAAATGGCTGAAGCTGGTTGACCGCCATGAAGGTCATGGATGGGGAATATCCACGTGGTTGAGGTCTTTAAGTTCAACGAGGTGCAGGAAGGAACTGCAGATGATGGTTTACGCCGAAAGTAGGCACAAGATGCTGGAGTAACTCAGCGGGTCAGGCAGCATCTCTGGAGAAAAGGAGTAGGTGACGTTTCAGGTCGGGACCCTCCTTCAGACATTGTGCACAGCTTCAGAACAACTCTGGTGAAAGATAATCAACCTGAAACGTTAAATTGTCCCCCTTCCCCAAACACTGCCTGCCTGGTCGATAATTACAGCTTCTTGGAATCTTTCTCCAGAATAATTTTGTACATTCAGTGTTTTCAATGTCCTGGTGATAATGTGTGATGTAAACATGCTTTTAAGGAAATTAAAAGTAGGCTTTTAGAACACTTTGCCACAAATTAAAATGTATGCAAATTTTACTTTGTACTTTGAATTCAATTGAAAAGAAAAACTGTTACTAAGTAGATCACGGCACAGATCTCAAAGTTAACAGGGGATGGTACAACCAAGCAAGTTCACAGACTCTGAAAGTCATGGTTAAATAACTAAGATAATGCAGTAAAAAATAATAACAGATTCTGGAACGGAAACAATGAATACTCAGCAGGTCAGGAAGCATCTGTGTAGAAAGAAACCTTGCAAGTCAATGATCTACAATAAGATCTGAAGAACTATTTGTAATCATATTTTTTGTGTTACATAGAGAGTGGAATGAGCAAAGGGAATGTTTGCGATGAAGGGGAGAGACTGAACAACAGCAGTGGCACTGTCCACTGAGAGGCAACAAAGGTGTATTAGCTGCAGCTTGGTTTGGTTCAGACATCTAGAATGGAAGCTGGCCCTTCAGCCCACCGAGCCGCCTCCAACCAATGATCACCTGTTCATGCTACTTCTAGGTTGTCCAGTTTTCCTATCCACTGCCTACACACCTGGGGCAATTTACAGAAGCCAATGAACCTAGACCGCCCACACATCCTTGGGATGTGAGAGGGAACCCATGCTTTCATAGGGGTGGGGGGGGGGGGCGTGCAAACACCACCCAGACAGCGCCCAAGGTCAGGATTGAACCCAGGTCTCTGTGAGGCAGCAGCTCCACTAGTTGCTCCACTGTGCCGCCACTGATTTGACTGATGGAGATACGAGTTAGAGAGGAGTGAGAATGGATGAAGAGCATGTACAAATAAAATCGATAAACAATGCTAGAACAGTGAGGTATGAACCACTGGAGGGTCCAAATGCTGCAGATGAAACATAAAATGGGAAATGTTTGAACATTTCAGCATCTGTGGAGAGAGACAGAGAGGTAACAAGGAGATAACATTGTTAATGTTTTAAGTTGATGATGTTTTGTCAGGTTATAGAGTCATACACCGTGGAAACAAGCCATTTGGGAAGTCGAATGAGAGCAGGTACAAGCAGGTTTGTGGGGTGTGTTGTAGAGCAGAGGGATCTAGGAGTGCAGGATGAGGCATCACTAGTGGATAGGGTACTCAATAAGGCTTTCAGCACATTGGTCTTCATCAGTCAGAGTTTTGAGTATAGAAGTCGGGAGGTCATGTTACAATTGTACACGACATTGGTGAGGTCACCCTGTTATAGGAATTTTGTTGTTCAGCTGCAAAGGATGCAGAGAATATTCATGAGGATATTGGTAGGACTTGGGGTCCTGAGCTACAGGGAGAGGTTAAGGAACAATTCGACAGGTACATGGATAGAAGATAGACACAACATGCTGGAGTAACTCAGCGGGACAGGCAGCATCTCTGGAGAGAAGGAATGGGTGATGTTTCGGCTCGAGATCCTTCTTCAGTCCGAAGTCTGAAGAAGGGTCTCGACTTGAAATGTCACCCATTCCATCTCTCCAAATATGCTGCCTGTCCTGCTGAGCTACTCCAGCATGTTGTGTCCATCTTCGGTATAAACCAGCATCTGCAGTTCCTTTCTACACAGGTGCAATGATAGGTTAGGCTTGGAGGGATATGGGCCAAATGCAGGCAGGTAGGACTAATGCAGATGGGACAAGTTGGGCTGAAGTGACTGTTTCCACACTGTATGACTCTATGACTGTGACACTAGTTAAAATGGGGCAAGCTACAGAGGCGAATCAACCTACAAACCCACACATCTTTGGGATATGGGAGAAAACAAGTGTACCTAGAAGAAACCTGCGTAGTCACAGGGAGAATGTGGAAAGTCCACACAGCCCAAGATTGAATCCGTGCTTTGAGGCAACAGCTCTACCAGCTGAGCCCCTGTGGTACTCTGTGCTGTCAGTTGTGTCATGAGGTTATATTCCCAGCATCTTCCAAATAAATTGACCCCTATTTGTCTTGCCTTAGCATTCCTCAATTGTCTCGATCAAGTTCCTACTTTACATGGGTCTGCAGGTCGGCTCTTAGACCTGAGTGGTATATTAGGCTATCCTGATGTTGTCAGTGAATGTTCATGTGTAAACATTTCCAGCAAGGATTGCTGGATTGCAATATGGATAGAAAGCTTGCCTGATTTATGCTCATTGTAGCCGGGGGGGGTTATTGTGATGGCCTTACTGCAATACTAGATAAGAATGACAAATTTGGAGTAGAGCTGGAATTATAATTGCAATGCTCCTCATTTTTGCATATCAGTAGCCCACTCCGCAATAAGCCACTGGAACAGCCTGAAGCATAAACAAGACTAAGCATGCAACATTGCACACATGTGCACACTAGTGAATCAATGTTTAAAAGGAATATACACAACAAGTTTTTGTGAGTGGAATGAAACTTGCAGGTAATATTCTAGTGTTTTCATTTTATTTTAATTTAGTTTCATTTATTATCGTCACGTGTACCGAGGTATTGTGAAAAGCTTCTTGTTGCGTGCTATCCAGTCAAAGAAAAGACTACACGTAATTACAATCAAGCCGACCACAGTGTACAGATAAGAGATAAAGGGCGCAGCATTTAGTGCAAGTTAAAGTCCAATGAAGTCTGATAAAAGATAGTTCAAAGGTCTCCAATGAGGTAGATGGAAGGTCAGGACCGCACTCCAGCTGATGAGAGGGCGATTCGGTGCTTGACAACAAACTGTCCCTGAACCTGGAGGTGTGCGTTTTCAAATTTCTGTACCTCGTGCCTGATGGGATCGGGGGGAAGAGGGAATGACCAGGGTGAGATTTGATAATGCCAGTGGCCTTGCCAAAGCTGTGTAACGTGTAGATGGAGTCAGTAGAAGGGAGGTTGGTTTGCCTGATGGTTTTGGCCACATCCACAATTCTCTGTAATTTCTTGCTGTCTTGGAAAGAGTTAGTCCAAAACCATGCTATGGTGCATCCCAATAAGACGCTTTCTCCAGCGCATCTACAGAAGTTGGTGATGGTTGTTGGGGACATGCTTGGTGCACACCTGTTTGAGCACACATTTATTTTACTTTCACATGCTGAATGTCACCCTTCGAAAAGCTTACTTCTTATCAATTAATATATCCTTCAGTGGAAAAGTGCAAGTGTATTTTGAAAACATTTCGCCAAGTCCTGTTATGCACATGTCACATTATCGCAGGATTTTAACGAGGCATATAGAGCATAAATATGCCTCGAACAAATTCTTAATAATTCTGTTATTGTTGCCTGTTCTTAAAAGCACTCAGAGTATTTGTTCCAGTATGGAGGAGGGACAAGGATGGCAAGGTAAGGGAACCTTGGATGTCAAGGAAAGTTGTAAATCTGGTCAAAGAGTAAAATAAAGCACGGGTTTCAAAGGATGACATCAGGCTTTGAGTTATATAACAAACGCAGGAAAGACGTCAAGCAGGGAATTAGGAGGGACAAAAAGGGGGCCATGAAATATCCTTGGTAAATAGAATTAAAGAAACAATGGCCTGTTTCCTTTATCACAGTAACATTTTTTGATATCTTTCATTCATTTGTTCTATATCTCTCTGCATCACTGTCTATATCTCTCATTTCCCTTTCACCTGACTAGGCTGAAGGAGGGTCTTGACCCAAAACGTCTCCCATTCCTTCTCTCCAGAGATGTTGCCTGTCCGCTGAGTTACTCCAGCATTTTGTGTCTATGGACGTAAATGTGGATGAGTTTTCTGACAAGACAAAATCAGTGGAGTTGCAGACAGTGAAGAAGGCTGCAAAGGATACAGGTGGATGTAGATCAGATATGGGCAGAGAAATTACAGATGGAGTTTAATCCGGGCAAGTGTGAGTTGTTTCGGGGGAAAGTATACAGTTAATAACAGGAAGCTTAAAATCATTGATGTATTGAGGGATCTTGGGATCCAAATCCATGGCTCCCTGAAAGTAGTAACACAAGCAGATAGAGTGGTAAAGGTGAATGGTATGCTTGGCTTCATCGGTCACGTGAGTGAGTATACGTTTTGGGAAGATAGACACAAAAAGCTGGAGTAACTCAGAGGGACAAGCAGCATCATCAGAGAGAACGAATGGGTGACGTTTCGGGTTGAGACCCTTCTTCAGACCAACAACACCCATCCCTTCTCTCCATAGATGCCGCCTGTCCCGCTGAGTTACTCTGACTTTTTGTGTCTATCTCTGGTTTCAACCAGCATCTGCAGTTCCTTCGTACACATAAGTTTTGGGAAGTCATGTTGCAGCTTTGTAGCACTGGCTGCACTTGGTGTATTGTCTCCAGATCTGGTCACCTCATTACAGGAAGGATGGTGAGCCTTTGGTGAGCGTGCAGAAGAGTTTTCTCAAGATGCTGCCTGGATTATAAGATATTAATTGCAAGGAGAGTTTGGACAAACATGGTTTGTTTTCTGTGGAGTGTCAGAGGCCGAAGGGAGACCTGATAGAAGTTTATAAAATTATGGCAAGCACAGATAGGGTAGACAGTTAGAACCTTTCTCCCCAATGTGGAAATGTCAAATACTGGAGGGCATAGTTTTAATTTGGGAAAGGAATGTTTCAACAAGATAAACTGGGCAACATTATTACCCAGAGTGGCAGGTGTCTGGAACACGCCTCCAGTGGTAGTGGGGGATGGAATCAGATGCTATAGTGGTGTTTAAGAGGCTTTTAGATCGGCAAATGGATATGCAGGGAATGGAGGGATATGGATCAAGTACAGCCCGAAGGGATCAGCTGTATTTGTCATCATGTTTGGCACAGGCATTATCGCTGATGGGCCTGTTCTTGTGCCGAAATATTCTATGTTCTATGTTGGTAAACAACTAAGCTACTATTACGATTTTTAAAAGACATTTAGACAGATGTATGGATAGGAAGGTTTCGAGTACTATGGGTCAAATGCGACGATCCCAAAATGCTAACTGGGTTGGCATTGACAAAATGTGCTTAAGGGTCTGTTTCCAAGCTGTGCAGCTCCAGCACTTTACGACTCCATGTGATTGATGTCAAATGGATGTGCTTTATTGCATAATTGGACAATTTATGAACTAAGTATATTTTTAGTGGAAACAAATTCCCTCGGACCATGTAACATTCTAGGCTTTTACAGAGGGAAACTTACGATGGTAACGTCTGGATTTGTGTGGAGCCCAGACTGGGTAGGAGCAGTTCCTTTAGTGAAGTAGCAATCAAAGTGCACGGCCACCGTTACTGTAATTAGCTTCTTTTTTAGTTTTGTTTAGTTCATTGTCACGTGTACCGAGATACAGCGAAAAGCTTTTGTTGCGTGCTAACCATCCAGCAGAAAGACAATATGTGATTATAATCGAACCATTCGCATTGTGCAAATACATGATAAAGGAAATAATGGTTAGTGCAATCTTCTTCTTGCGAATGGAGTGCACAGCCTAAAGTTGTAGGGTCAACTTGTTCTATTTGATCTATTTGTTTGTGCACGTCGGGTTGATTGCATTAGTCGAAATGGGGTGGACCACGTGAAGGTTGCGATCTCCCATCCCTTTAGTGCAATGGAAAGCCAGTAAAGTCCGATCAGAGATAGTCTAAGGGTCCCAGATGAGGTAGATAGTAGTTTAGGTCCAGGTCTAGAGTTTCAATGTCAAGAGCTGTACTGGAATTCGTCAAATTCGTCAGAATCTTTTGGTCAAAACTGCTAGAGGAAATCAGTGGGTCAGGCAGCATGCATTACACATTAAGCATATTCTATTCCAGATGTATTTAAATAATTTCATTAAAACTCCACAGGTGCCAAAGTGGCATTTGAACTATTTCTCTGGACTATCAATTCAATGCTACAATGTCTACACGTTCCTTGTGCTGACAGAAGTTGGTGATCAGATACCACCGACAGTCATAAGGTCATAAGTGATGGGAGCAGGTTTGGCCCATCAAGTCTACTCCTCCATTCAATCATGACTGATCTATCTCTCCCCCCTAACCCCATTCTCCTGCCTTCTCCCCATAACCTCTGACACCAGTACTAATCTAGAATCTATCCATCTCCGCCTTAAAAATACCCATTGATGGCCTCCACAACCTTCTGTGGCAAAGAATTCCACAGATTCACCACCCTCCGACCTAAGAAATTCCTCCTCATCCTAAAGGAACAGTATCTGTGATCTCTCACTTTACCAACATGGAAAGCCCCATTTCTAACCTGTGCTTTTGATATTTTCATGAAGGATGGTAGCAAGATTTGATTACATACCAATATTTTCATTAAAGATTCCATTATCTTCTTCTTTATAATCCACTGAAATTCAATAGTAGGAAACAATTTTCATTTCTATAGCATCATTAACTTTGGGTAAGGTCCAAATATTCACATTATTAGACAAATGTTAGTATTGAAGATAGGCGAATTATGAAGCTAGAGAAACAAATGTAGGTGGAAGGGAAATAGGGAAGGGAGAAATAGATGCAAAGTGGGGCATGGGGAGAAGGTGCAGGGGGAAAAGAAGGGGGGATAGTATCTGGAGGAAGAAGGGAAAGAGGGAGGGCTTTGTAGTTACCTAAAATTGGAGAATTCAATGTGCATACGGTTGGGTTGCTACGCAAGTGAAAAATGAAATGTTGTTCATCCAGTTTGCGTGTGGCCTCACTATGGTAATGGAGGAGGCCCAGAACAGAAAGGCCAGTATGGGAATGGGAAGAGGTGTTAAAATGGTTGACGAACAGGAGATCTAAAGGCCTTGGCGGACTGAGCACATGTTTAGCGAAACGGCCACCGAGTTTACACTTGGTCTCGCCTACGTGCAGAAGGCCACAACAGGAACCGGGGTCGCATTAGATGAGGTTAGAGGAGGTGCACATGAACCTCTATCCTCTGGAAGAACTAGTGGGTCCCTGGATGGCGGTAAGGGAGGAGGTAAAGGGACAGGTTTTACATCTTCTGTGGTTGCAGAGGAAAGTCCCTGGTGAGGGGATGGTTTGGGTGGGAAGAGATGAGTGAACCAAGGAGTTGCAGAGGGAGTGGTCTCTGTGGAAAGCAGAAAGGGGTGGGAATAGGAAGATGTGACTGGTGCTGGGATCAGGTTGGAGGTGACGGAAATGTTGGAAGATGACGTGTTGGATGTGGAGACTGGTGGGGTGAAAGTTGAGAACTCGGTCCTTGTTGCATCTAGGGGGAGGGGAGCAAATGCAGAACTATGGACACAGAGGAGATGCAGGTAAGGGATCCATCTATGGAAGCAAGGGGGAAACCACGTTTACGAAAGCATGAGAACCCCGTTGGTTGTCCTAGAATGGAAAGCCTCATCTTTGGAGCAGATGTGGTGGAGATGGAGAAATTGAGAGTAGCGGATAGCATCTTTGCAAGAGGCAGGGTCGGAGGAAGTGTAGTCTGAATAACTGCTTGTAGGTTTGAAGTAGATGTCAGGTTTAATTGGCATATGTACTGTCAACAGAACAATGAAATACTTATTTGTAGTAGCATGAAGATCACAAAGTGGCAGTGACGTGCACAATTTTTAAATTGCCATCTTTTGTTAAATTTGCATGTGTCCTTAACACTATGAGATGAAAACATGGCCATGTATGATCTCTCATTTAAAACAAAGTTATGTGTGGTATGTCTGTACCCCTGCCTGACCGTCCATTACCCTTACTATTACCCATCCCCTTACCATTTGCGTAGTGGAATAGCTTGTGACAATAACACTGGCTAACATGTCTGTTAAAATGGATAAAGAAAAATGTAAACACCCTCATGAAATATTCACACCTTACTACATCAAGCATCCTTTAAATAGCAATAACTCCAGATTATTGCTTTGTTTAACTCCAATCCAATGGGATTAGAGCAGTGTTTATGTTATTTATCATTGTGCAGTCCCCAAAAATCCTGTTGTTTGCTTGCAGCCAAGTAGAGATATTTAATTATCTCGTCAGTGCAAAGTTAGTCCATGTTTTAAAAAAAATAATCACAGAGTCCAGTCCGCGAAGCGGTGTACTCTTGGTTCTGGTTTTGCAGTTGTCCCGTCTCTCTTCTCTTTCCACCCCCCCTCTCTCTCTCTCTCCATGGGCTGGCGATGCTTGTTTACTCGGCACAGCCAGAAGAAGTTTGCGTTTGGTCTGTTGGTTCGAGGCTTTTCGATACCGCTTGGTCGTCCGTCTTTTTTTTTGGTGTTGCTCTACCTACCAGAGAAAAAATAAATTGCAATTCATTTTTGCTAAAGAAGCACACGAGAGAAAGAAAAAAACAAAAAACAGAGACGTTGTTGAGAAAAACAAAATATTGGGAGAAAACAATCACTTTGGAATGCGTTGAAGCCATAGGCAAGAAAAAAACCTTCAAGGATTTTATGGCATTGTTGATCAATTTTGCGCCTGGTGTTCTGATAATTTATTAAATATTTTGATTTATTTTTTTCCTTTCGTGAAATGGGGACGTGCTGATTTTCTTCTTGCGGGGAGCCTGCAATATTAACAACAACAAAAAAGAACGCAGGAAGCCAAAGGAAAATCAAGTTTGGATCATCTTGGAAAGGATTTTGTGGCTGATTGATTTTCTCAACAGATTGGATTGTTTTCCCCTTCCTCTTCTCAGGACCTGGTAAATGTGACAGGATTTAAACAACAACAAAAAAAACCCCATCCCAAACAATTGCATCTTGTTGCAATGATATCATCCGGTGAAAAGGAAATTACAACTAAAAACAGTGGAGTTTGAGGATGAAATAAAAGCAAAGGAAATGAGGGGTTTCTTGAACAGGGCAGTGAAGCCACAACCTTTGCAACTCAAATGTGATTTCCAGAGAAGATCTTGTCTTTGAAGGGGGGAACAAAAGATTGGAGAAAGCTTCTTCAGCTGTGGTGGAAGAAATAATCCTGCAAATAAATTAAGAGGCGAAAAAGCTGTAAAATCTGTAACAAACTCCCAAAAAAGACTGGAGAATAAGGGCCGATTAATCTTATTTTCCTTCTCTCTCATGGACAAAGTGAAGGATTTGATCCAGTCTAACTGTCTTGTGGAAAGAAAACTCAAGATTTTTATCTGTGTTGGGAACAGTTGTACTTTTTATTTGCGAGATTTAAAAACAAATTATATTTTTCCTCCTTCTCCTCTTTCCACCCCTAAGTAACCTCGAAAAAAATCCAAAAAAACTCAACTTTTATTGCAGGTTGCCCTTCAACCCTGCGTTTTGTTTTGGTTTTTATTCTGATCCATACAAGGGTTGTTTGTGTGGGAGTTAATTTTGAAATAGGAAGATTTCAGACCCAGAATGGGAATAAAGACTTTGATATTAACCTCGGTGACTCTCTTCATTCTGGCCAACACTGGCCCAACAGAAGCAAAAAGTAAGTATTAGCTTAAAAACACAATTTTTAAAATATATTTTTTAATGATTTGCACTTCGCATTCAGGAGGATTTAACGCTATTTTTAATATGGTGCGTTTAATTTATTTACTGTTTACATGTGTGGAAACGTTTCTTACCTTGTTTTAAAAAAAATTGCAACTTGAGGCCTAATATGCACCCGAAAGCCTTTGACTCGAGTAGAAGGGTAAAGGCGGCAGCTCGCCCTTCTTGGGCGAACCTAAAACCGAGAGCCGAGGATTTGGCAACGCTTGGGCCCAGGGTCTTGCAAGCGTCGTCAAAGTAATACACCTAACCTTTACTTTTACAGTCTGAAGATGCACATAGATGAGATTGGTATTGTTCCGTTTTTTTTAACTAAATATTTAAAATATTACTAATAAAAAGAACGGGGCAAATGCAAGTTGTTTAGAGAAATCTTACAAATTCAATTTTAATTGTTTGGGATTAGTTGCAAAAGGAAATTGATTTGCTATTGGAACAATAATTTCCTAACATTGGGAAATAAAATAACTGTAAAGTTCCTTGTTTTCTCCTTATTGCACAATTGTGTAAATACGTTAGTTGTAAAGAAATCTACACATTTTAAGATGTTTACTTCCAAATGCATTTTATGTTTTTATTGTAGAATGGTGGTACTCTGAACTAATCGGTTGAATTTGGATGGGTTGAGCATAAGAGCATGACTGTGTTCACCTTTCCCCCACCTAATTTCCAATGAAGATCTAGAAAAATAATATCAAGATTAGACTCGCTATAGAAGTCTGATCAAAACATAGGAAAGACACAGAGTGCTGGAATAACTCAGCGGGTCAGGCAGCATCTCTGGAGAACGTGGATAGGTGACGTTTCGAGTCGAGACCCTTCTTCAGCCAAAACCTTGCAGCAAGAGAGGGCAAAAATTGATAAGAGACACAAAACACTCAAAACATTGTAATCCACTGAAATACCCTGGGATTCCATATGTCGTCAAAGGGGATTTTCTTTTTCACGTTACTGTCATACAGCTTCTCATGAAGGCGGGAATAGATAACACCTGCACTCTCTTGTTAAAGAAAAAGAAGGGTTCTGGCCCAAAACGTTGCCAATTCATGTCCTCCAGAGACGCTGTCTGACCTGCTGAGTTACTCCAGCACTGCCTTTTTTTGTAAACCAGCATCTGCAGTCCCTTTTATCTCTATCTTCTATTGCTCTTTGGTTTTCATATTGTATAGTATGTTATCTGAATTCTCTTAGCAGTAGTAGTGCTTGCTTTAAAACAGTTTTCAAGGGAAAGATGTATGGTATTGGCTTCTTATTGTCACGTACACCAAGATACAGTAAAAAAAACTTTGTTTTGAATGCTATTCATGCAAATCGTACCATATGTGAGTACATTGGGTGGTACAAAAGAGAAAATAAACAGTGTGGAATTTAGTGTTTTAGTTACCAAGAAATTAAAATAAAGTGCAAGGGCCACAATGAGGGAGAATGGAAGATTCGATATTTATCCGTGGCATAGGGGAGGTCAATTTGAGAGTCTGATAACACCAGGAAGAATATGCTCTTGGATCTGGCGGTATGTTCTTTCAACTTTTTGTATCTTCTGCCCGATGGGAAGGGGCCAGTCGCTTTCCATGGATTCACTGTCAAGAAGGACGACCTGATGTCTGTCCATGCGGCACAGTGGTGGTGTTGCTGCCTTAATGCGTCCGAGACCCGGGTTCGATCCTCACTATTGGTGCTGTCTGTCTGGAGTCTGTGCATTCTCTCTGTGACCTGCGTGGATTTTCTCCAGGTTCTCCGGTTTCCTCCCACACTCCAATGATATACAGATTTGTAGGTTAATTTGCTTGGGCTCGGGCTACTTCAGTTCAAGGCTGCTAGTAGCAGGGTATAGTACATGCAGTGCAAGGTTCATGTCTACATGGGGTGGGATGCAAGCTACAGCTAGGATAGTAAATTGCCACAATAAGAATGGAACTTCAGCATTGGATATTCCAGGTCCAGGGACTAGGTAGGAACTCACAGAATCGCAATGACTGATCACTACGAGGTATTGATTGGGAAGCGGACCTCTCCAACTCTTACTTGTATTTGGTGTGACCTATCCAATTTCTCTGGCTTTAATTTGCCTTAGTGTGCTGTAGTGTGCGCCTAATGTTTACTTTTCGCGTGTGAGTTTTATTCTTGTGGATGAACATCACCTACGAATTGATGACGTTGGTACGAATTATGTTCCGCATGAATATGTTTGCCATTGAGCCATTGAGTAACGCCTCATTGGTAATGTAAATCTTATTCATAAACAAGGCGAAGAACAATTTTGCTATACATGTTTGATAACAAAGCCACACCCTGCTGGAGACTTTGTGAATGATACGTTCAGTTGTAACAGGGCTTTCCAGATTCTTGATCCGTCTTGTAAATCTTCCCAAATAATATTTTAGAAAAATTGTTCAGGAAAACTAAAGCTGGGTTCTCTGGAAAAGTAAAAATTGCTCTGTGGATGTGAATGTTACCGTGAGCATAATTGGGAAGGCTGGGAATTACCAAGGCTTATTAATCTGTTGGGGAAAACTAGAGCAGGGATCTCTGTAAAAGTCATGCAAAAGCCTACAAGTTACATTGAAATTAATTTTCCAATTTATTCAACCCCCTCTTCCCCTCCATCTATTTTTTTTTCGGGGGAAAGTGTGAAATTTACATAACTCAATTAATAGTCACTTTCAGAAATGAGCCGTTAATCTAACTTGGTTGCAGTAAGGACTGCTGATAGTGGAAGGAAGTAATAGAAGACAGAAGGAACTCCAGATGCAGGAATATTGAGCAAAACATAAAGCACATGAAGAAATCAGCAGGTCAGGCAGCATCTGTGGAGGGAATGGACAGGCAACGTTTCGGGTGGAACCCTTCATACTGATGGAGGAGGTAACGTTAATTGATGAAAAATTGATTGAATGTTATTTGTTGTTCCAACCACTAACTAGTGACAAGTTTACTTTGAAAATAACGCATGTAGACTTTGGGAAGTAATTGGACTAGTTTCTACTCTGATTTCTGAACTATTGTTAATATGCACGCCGACCTAAGTTTGACCTTGGACAGAAAACCTGACGGCTCGGATATTACAACACTGATCATCACCCTTAAGGAACTTAGAAGAGGGAAATTGAAAGTGAGCTAAAATAAAGTTTGAGGAAGCCAGATTGTTTGCTGAAAGTTAAGACTCTTGTCAAGCTTCAAGGAGACATTGCATACAAAAGAGATTGTTGTAGCACAATTCTCATGTAAAATGTCTGACAGAACATGTTACATGATATTGTAATTTGTGGTAAACAGCAATGAGTGAATAGTGATTCAGTTTCTCTTTTATGTGAGTAAAGGAGGAACGTTGGTCAGGCAATTGGTTTCTTCGTGTGGCACTAACTTAATGGTCTGGCTGAGCCATAGCTTAATATTTCATCAATTGACGGTACCTCCTTCATCAATGTCAAACTTGGATTTGTGCTTAAATCCCCAGGGTATGACCTGAATTTCTTACTAGCCCCCCACACCCAATATTGTGCCGTTCAATCATTCGTATATAGCATTCTATCACCACACAACATTTAATTCGGGGAGCTCCGTGGTAAGCAATTGTGATGGATTTTAATTCCAATCTTGGAAGCTTCAAGGCAGTTTAAAGTGTCACCTTTCTGCGCGCGAGTCAGCAGTTTGTGATTTCATTCTGGACTACGAGATTTAACAATGTAATTTAGGCTGACAGTGCTGGAGAGTTGTATTGTCAGAAGTAATGCCCCCTTGGACTAGTACTTGAATTGCACAGCATACAAATCAAGGAAACTTCACAGTTGTGCAACCCACTTTGTGTCGATCTTTACCCTTCAAAGCAGAAGATGTCCTCTACCAGCATGGGGATAGGTACAGACTGATTAGGGATAGTCAGCATGGATTTGTGGGTGGGAAATTGTGTCTCGCAAATCTAACTGAGTTTTTTTTAAAGAGATCATCGAGGATTGATGGGGGCAGGGCAGTGGATGTTGTGTATATTGACTTTAGCAAGGCCTCTGACAAGGTCCCACACAGCAGGTTTGTCGGGAAGGTTAGATTGCCTGGAATCCAAGGTGAGCTAGCTAAGTGGATTAAAATTGGTTTGGTGGAGGGAGTTGGAGGGTTATTTTCCTGATTGGAGACCTGTGACCAGTGGAGTGCTGCAGGGCCCACTGCTATTTGTTAAATGCATTAATCATTTGGATGACCATGTAGTTAATATTGTTAGTAAATTTGCAGCTGCCCCCAAAAGTGATGGGGAAGTGAAAGTGTGCTGGACATCTTAAGTGTGCAACAAGAGGTAGACCAGTTGGGGCAGTGGGCCAAGGAGTGGCAAATGGAATTTAACTCTGACAAGTGAGACATGTTGCACTTTGGTATGTAATACCAGGGCTGGATTGTACAGTCAATGGTAGAGCCCTGGAGTGTTGCAGAACACGGAGATCTGGGAGTGCAGGGGCATGGTTCCCTGAAAGTGGTGAGTCAGTGGACGCTATGGTGAAGAAAGATCCCGTAACACCTTCGAAGAAAAACTTTGCTGGTGCCTGGTTCTATTCCTTCATCTAATATCATGGTGAAATGAGTTGATTCCTCGTGATTTGAGTTTATGCGATCTTATTGAGCTTGCGTTTTTTTTCTCCATTGTACTTGATATTAGTTCTCTTTTCCTCTCCTGTTGATGGTTTGACTATTTCCAAGTATTGATTTTCTTTGCAGGCATTGTGGTGTTCTCTTTCCAACAGAGGGCAGAATAATTGGAGTTCATGATTTGTGTGCAAGGGGCTCTCAATACCCCACTTGTCACCCATCTATTACTTCCACTGTCTTTCGGGGCATACAGTTGTGGAATACAATAGCAGATGATCTTTGAAAAAATATTTTGTAGATTAAAAGTCCAGTTTGGGAAGCAACTTCTCTCCATAATCTTTGTTGCTCTCATCATTTTTTTTTTAATCAAGCTTTTTGTGCCAAGATTTATGAATTTGTATGTCAATATTTTCCATGTAATTTTCCTTCATCAGTTGTCACCTCGTACATTGCAGGTTCTGACCCACACCTCTTTGGAGTATCGAGCGATATAAATAAACCCTGTTAAATAAATGAAAGTCCTTGTCCACTATGTCTGCAGGTTCGTGGAAATCTAAAGAAAAAGCATATTCATCAGGTTTACGAATAAAAATATTTTATTTGTTCTTGGGCGTAGACAGCGGTAGTTCTGAGAAGCTTCTGGTCCTTCTGGTGATGAGCTCCTGCAGTCATAGTGCTTAAGACCACAGGAATCTGATCCAGTGACCATGAAAGAATGGTAGTGTGTCCAAGTTAGCATGATGTACGATATGGAGATGGTGGTGATATTGTGACTGTTACACTTATCCGTGGTGTATGATTACCCTTTTCTTTCATGAAGTTAGTACTATCAACATGTGTTTTGTGCAAGGCATTTTGAACACAATAGTATGATGCAGGAATGCTTTCCATAGTTTATAATTAAATTCTGAGCACAAGACTTTGTACATGAGAGATGTTACAAATGCCTAAGACCCATCTCAGAAAATCAAGAGAGTAGTAGCAGGACTTGAACGGCTTTGGGTGAGTAATACATTAATGCCATAGCAGCCAGCGATGCTGTCAATGGAGGAATGCAAAGGAGGCCAAAACGGGTAGTGCACAAACTACATATTGGTATGCTGCTGAATTCTTTAGCAAAGCGAAGGCTCATTTATCTATCTGTAAACAGATTGGTGAAGGAGAAATGGACATATTCTTTGAATTCCAAATGGGCTGTGCATTTTAAAAAAGTTTAGTGTTTCATTTTTAATCTATGAACTGCTGATTTGTCAGATTTGTATCTAAAATTCTGTCAACTTTTGATGGAATAATAATTAGAGTGTTTTCTTCCTAATTGGAATGCAGTACGGGGAAATGGTTTAAATATTAGTCTTGGAATGAGGTTGGTCGCAACCAGCAGAAATGTGCTAGGACATGAACAAATTTATCATCCGCTGAAGTTCCTCGTTGCCTTGAATAAAATGTATACTTTCTGGGCTTAAGACTAGGGCATTTAGAAATGAGATTGTTTCAAAACATCTGCCCGTGTTATTCAGAGATTGGAAGCTCGACGCTGATATTTAGCCATTTAAAATCTCAATGTGTTATTGCAATGATTTCCTGTTTTGAAATTGCACCATCTCTTTGAATTCCTTATATAAACTATTAACCGTTGTTGGGTACTTCCATATTACTGAGTGGGGATTGTCTGATTTCTTTTCTCCCCTTTTATCTCTTTACTCTTTCTTGTTCTGATCAAATCCATTGCTTCCTCTATTCTTTCCCCTGTATCCTGCTATTTCCTGAAACCAAAATTCATTGTCCCACATTCTATTCAAGTTTAATATTTTCCAGCATCTAAAACTAATGAACTTTTCATCACAGTAAAGCTAGCAACCATTTGCCGTATTATTGTCTGCGTTGGATCTAAAAGATCAATTCAGCCAATTCCTGTCTTCTGCTCTTACCGTGCATCTCACCAAGTGTATCTCTTCAAGTATTTATCCAATTTCCTTTTCTAAGTTACAGTTGGATTTAAGCAGTGTATAACAGATCCTAATCTGTCTTCGAATAAAACATGTTCTTATTGCTTATTTCACTAACTTACGAATCTCCTTACAGCTGTCCTGTTGGTGGTTATCAATAATGTCCATTAAATATTAATATATGCAAACTTTTTGTGATTTTCTTTATTTAAACACCTTTAGCAATTTGCTAATTCTTTCTCTGCCTGTTTGTGCTCTAAATTCATTCTTTTAAAGCTTAAGCTTGAGATGGATATCTCTGACTTTGTAATTTATGTTTAATTTATTCATCCTAAGTCAGCAGACCCTGATACTTTGAGTCCGTCCACCTTCTAATAAGTTACATGTTAGCCATTACGTTGACATGCAGTGTGGTGACAAATTGTCAACAAGATCATACCATGGTCGTTTCACCTATTCCACTGGTTTGATTATTTTTGACCAGTTTCCCACATATATTTCCCATATATATATATATATATATAATATATATATATAATAAAGCAAGAATATATTGTCCTATCATATATATACATGACATATAAAGCACTTGAACATTTCATTGAACTTGAACTATATGATATATATATATGAATGTTTGAACTTCCAGAACTGCTATTCCCAATTTCTCTGACCCTATCCACTCTTTTAACTCCAACTGCCTGTACAGCATCTGCTCTTGGGACCAAAGAAATGTCTAGACTTTAGGCATTGGGGAGGCTAAAACTCTGCTTGTGATATTTGAACCAAAATACTTGTGTATATATATATATATATGTGTGTGTGTGTGTGTATATATATATATATCTAATTTAATATCTAATTATTGGATTTTATCCTACATTGAATAAGATTCTAGTGTAACCTTGTCATCCTATTCTACCACTTAGGATATATACCCATCTCCTAAAGGTCCTGTCCCACGATGCGAGTTTATCCAAGAGCTCTCCCGAGTTTAAAAAAAAATCAAACTCTTGGTACTTCATCATGAGTATTTTTTTACTCTTGGAAATTTTCCACACTGTTGAAAAAACTTCACGAGTTTCCACGGTTCCCGAGAACCTGCCATTAGCATTACGAGACATCCATGAGCTCCGACGTACCCGCTACGTACATTCTACGTACTAACTTATCACAAATTTGATTTTTTTTTTAAACTCGGGAGAGCTCTTGGGACAGAGCCCAAGGTTCCTGGGACAGAGCCTTTAGGTTCTTCACAGTGAAGATCATCTGCTTCCAGTAATTTAATGTAGACACAAAATGCTGGGTAACTCAGCGGAACAGGCAGCATCTGTGGAGAGAAGGAACGGGTGACGTTTTGGGTCGAGACCCTTCTTCAGCTCCCCCCCCCCCCCCCCCCTCGTGTCTCCTCTCTCCAATAATTTAATGTAGTTCATCGTTTCCTCAGCCCAATTGTTTAACATCCCTTTCATTCTGGTTTGACAATTCTGCCACTGACCTACATCCTCCAAACACTTATTTCATCTTGACTTCTGATACCTCTATGTGTACCAAGTACCATTCATCCCTATATTTGCTAACACAAGTCGACTTCCAACTCAAAAAAATAAAATTTAAAGTAAAATTAAAAAATTAAAAATTAAATAATATATCTTGTCCAATAATGTTAGTGCTCTACAACCTCCTCCAGTCCTATAATCCCACCCTTCATTCCATTCCTGAATGCTACCTCTGCCCTTCCATTCATCAGTGGACACTGAGGTGCAGAATTCCTTTTCTGACTCGTGTTGAAACACTCCCAAAAGTGAATTATTTAATCACTCTTTGTCGCCCCCTCTTCGTGTGACATTTTGGTGCCTTGAGTACCTCTTTCTACTTCTTGATTTACTGTCTTTATATTATTTAAGTTAAAAATGAATGGAACCATCTTCATCCTTCTTCATTGTAACATCGCGGGGTCAGTAAATGTTTGTGAAGGGTGTTATTCGTAGTGAAGGTAGTCGGTAAGTAAACACTGTTGTTTGTGAGCAAACCCGAGCTTTAAACATAATTCAGCTTTGTGCTTCTCTGTAAGAGCTATCCTTCAGACATGACACTTCAGTGATTTAGGTTGATTTTAATGATCCCGAAGATTTATTTTTTGAAGGTCTGGTTGTTCTCTTGTCCAGATTAAATATCTTTCCATCATCACCAGTAGTGACAACTTCAGGTTACGTTTATGAGTTGCTGTTAACATCATAAAATGTCACAAAGTTCTTTAAGACCATAGTCTCTCAAGCAAAGCCACATAAAGCAAGATGTTTTACAAACCTGGTCAAAGCAATTGTTTCTAAGAAGTATCTTAAGGAGATGGAAGAGTTAGGGAGGGAATTTTACAGTTTATAATATCTAATGGCATAATCACCATTGGTTGAACAAAGAATATTAGGAATATGCAAAGATCAGAATTGGAGCAATGCAGAGATTTTGGCTGGCATTGTGGCTGGAATATAGATTGACTGTGGATAACAAGTAACTGCAGATACAATTTTACAAAAAAAAGCACACAGTGCTGGAGTTACTCAGCGGGTCAGGCAGCATCTCTGGAGAACATGTTGGTGACGTTTTAGGTTGGGATCCTTCTTCAGACTCATTAGGTTAACAGGCCACTACAATCATTGTTTCTAGAAACTTGCTGTGTGCAAAATTTTATTTCTTGCATAACAATGGTGATCACGTTCAAAAGCAATTTATATCAGTATAGCACGGTGAAATATTTTACTAAGTCCAGAAATTTGTTTTGTAAGTTGAAAAAAAAAAGCAAACTACTAGAGGAACTCAGCAGATCAGGCAGCATCTGTGGAGGGAAAGGACAAATGATGTCCAGCACTTTGTTCTTTGCATCTGCTGCCCTGTTTCTCCAATAGTTGTTCTTCCTTCTGGGTATTTTGGAGATTCATAACATGACAAATATTTAAACGTGCTTAAAAGGTTTGCGGGAAATGCACATACGAAGTCTGATAGAATTGGTGTTTATTCTAGGATGGCTGCATACTATTCGGAGAGATCCAGTATCCTGTGGAGCATATCTTAAAATAAATTGTATACAAAGTAACTGCAGATCCTGGTTGGCACCTAAGATAGACATAAAATGCTGGAGTAACTCAGCGGGTCAGGCAGGATCTCTGGAGGAATAGGTGATGTTTTTGGTCGTTGATTGGATAAAATAAATTGGTTTATTTGGATGCGACAAAACCAATCTTTTGTTTGTTGGGGGAATTAATAAAGCAAAAAGCCTTCATTATCGCTTCATTCAAACCTCAAGACACCCCAAAGCCTTTTGTTAATGGCCAAACATCTCCAGTTCAATCAAAGTGTCAAATTAATTGTTTCATCCAGTCAGTAACATGACATTTAACCAACAGCTAATAAAGTGTGTGTTGTGGGAAAGAAAGCGACCAATGTGCAGCTAGCAGGATTCACACGAGAAAAAAATATGATAACAATAAGGTGATTTGTTTTTATTGATGTTGGTTACAGGATAAATATTGTCCAGAATGGCAGGGATAACAAATCTGCTTATTTTCGGAAGTGCCATTGGATCTTTTATCCTCACTCCTGGGAATATTTGGGGCTATATTTGTAACCTCATCTGAAAGAAAACACCTTTGAATATGTTACAGAGGAGATTCAGTCTTGTTTTATATGCTTGTGAACCTGGTTAACTCCATTACTCTGCCAGAACACCAAAACCAACCAATGCTGTTTTGAACATCTTTTGCAGCTTTAGTTTCTATTTGTGAAGGCATCTAAACAATTAAAAGGAAAAAAAATAAGACTGAGAAATGAAATTAAATGAGAAGTGTGAAACTCACAGCATTGATGAGTGATAAGTATTCAGTCTATGTACGGTTCAATTTTAAGACCACATTTTTGCAACTCAGCTGGTTATGTTTATGTGTGTTAAGGTTCCATCATCCTTGCCTGTGGTAATCCAGCCCATTTTTGCTCGTGTCATGTGAATTTTTTAATCAGCCATTGGTACCTTTGGCTTTTAGGGAGGATCAGAAAAGCCAAACAATTTAAAAATTTGAAGAAATATTTTTGCAACTTGCCTACTGGTTACAGTACCCGAGCAAGACATTTCAGTTATATTGGACAGTCCTGGATGTACAAAACATGAAATTTAGGTTATATGAATACACATATGGATAGTAAGTTGCAGAAAGAAAATGTAATTGCACAGTGTTTGCTTGTGCTGCGTTTATTGGGATATGTGCATGTACTTGTATTGTCTGTTTGTGAGTGAATGTAGAGAGCCCTGTTGTAACTGTTTAAGGGGTTTTATGATATTGTTACGAGCATTGTGGGAATTCAGTTGCATTTTTGACTCGTACATCTTACTGCAAAACAATCACAGAGCGGAAGGAGGGGGAAAGTGGAGCAAGACATTGTCTAGTGTCAAAGATTGTCTGAGTTTCAACCTTCATTTGGGTTAAGGGGGTGGATGCTGTAAAGTACTTATATGTATTCAGCAGCCTGGGCAATAACAGCTAAATGGCATAAAACCAGATGGTTGTCCGCCTTGTTGCTTGTAAGTCATTGGTCTTTAGCTGCAGTGTGTATTTGGGCAGAAGCGAAATGACTTGTTATGGAGAACTTAAAGTCAGTAGGTCGGTATCAGAGATTGCAATTTGCTAAATTAGGATGCACCTTCGCATCCTACTCGGGATGCACGGAGCAAGGTTGGCATTATGCGTTCTAATACATACTGACTTTTGGAGCCCTGTAAGTTAGTCACAAGGCCTTGATCATAAGTATTTCAACTGGATATTTTCCTCTTTGGGGAGGTCGTCATTGCTTCAAGAAAAATTGATTAAAGGTTGCTTTTTTTTACCTTGCAGGGACTGTATTTAAATATCCTCTATTTTGATTTACAAAATATTTATTGCATTTTATCTCCATCCTCAACCTTCTCTTCTGCAAAAAATAGATTTCTCACTGTCTGAGAAATGTTTGGGAGATGGCTCTTTGACATTCCTGGTTTCCTATGAAAGCCCAAGGCTACATGTGTCAGCAAGCTGCCTGTCAGCAGAGATGTTGCACAGCTCGACCTGATCCTGGACTCTGTGCACGTGTAGCCGCTGTTGCCTTGTGTATGCGCTGATTTTGAAACCCTGACAAAGTACTTTTGTATCTCTACTCTTTGTACTTTAATGTTGAAAGCTGAGATGCTCTCTGCTGAATCTTTGTTTTCTTTAAATGAAGAGTCAAAATTCAATAAAGGCTGTAATGAGGGAAAGGAAAGCTGATTAAAATCAACTGTTTCCACCCACCTTGGCAAGAAAAATATCGATAAGGGAGCTGATTGAAGAAACAGTGCAATTAGCTGTCCAGTGTTCACTATCCTGAAAGTAAACACTTCAGTCAGATGTCTTCTTTATAGCCAATATAGAATTCGTAGAATAGGTGTAGTCTGCTTAATTCTGTAATATGGTGCTGTGAATAGCTGCTTTTGAGCCTTGCAATGAGTTTGGGAACTCCAGGCCTTTTTGGGATGATGCTTGGTAATTTTTAGCCCACAACGTGATTCAAAGTATAATTAGACTGCACCATTATGGATGTCAGGTTTATTCAAGTTTAGTTTAGTGTCACGTGTACCGTGGTACAATGAAAAGCTTTTGTTGCATGCTAGCTATTGTTATTATTGATTGTTATATATTTTTTTGCCTATTATTGCGTCAATGGGTCTGTTAAGTTACTGCAAGTAAGAATTTCACTTGCTTCGAAGACAAAGTGCTGGAATAACTCAGCAGGTCAGACAGCATCTCTGAAGGACATGGATAGGCGACAGTTTGGGTTTGGACCCAATATCTGGGAGTCCACATCTCTGAGGATATGACATGGGCATCACACGCCTCAGCACTCGTGAGTAAGGCAAGGCAGCGCCTTTACCACCTCAGGCAATTGAGGAAATTCAGAGTGTCTCCGAGGTTCCTCCAGTGCTTCTACGAAGCGGCGGTGGAAAGCATCTTGTCCGGGAACATTACCATCTGGTTTGGGAATTGCTCTGCCAAGGACAAGAAGGTTCTGCAGAGAGTAGTGCGTTCGGCCGAAGGCACTATGGGAACTTCACTCACCCCCCCTGCAGGAACTATACAACAGGAGGTGCAACTCCAGAGCAAATAAAATCATGGGAGACCCCTTCCACCCCTGCAACGGACTGTTCCAGCTGCTACGGTCAGGCAAACGCCTCCGTTGCCATGCGGTGAGAACGGAGAGGTTGAGAAGGAGTTTCTTCCCAGAGGCAATTCGGACTGTAAACGCCTATCTCACCAGGGACTAACTCTACTGAACGTTTTTCCTTCCATTATTTATTATGTAAAAGAATATGTGTGTTATGATTGTGTTTATAATTTGTTTGGTTGTTTTGTTGTTTGTCTTTTGCACAAAAGTCCGCGAGCATTGCCACTTTCATTTCACTGCACATCTCGTATGTGTATGTGACAAATAAACTTGACTTGACTTCACTCTTTAGACTCTTTTAAAATTCTCTAAGAATTTCATTTATTCCGTTGCCGGGACACATGACAATTCAACTCTCTAGACTTGTAGTGATGGTACTCTGACTTTGGAAGGCACTGAGACAAGTATTGGGAATTGTGGGAGCGGGAGGAGGAAGATGATGGAAAATAATTCTCTCCCATTCAATTTGGCAACCCTTTGTGATGGCTCCAGTTGGGCTTTGGTGTAAAAATGGGTTAAGAAGTCCATTGTTTTTAGATCAACTGAGCAGTTTATCAATAACAATCTCTCTCTGCTGTAGTTTAAGAAATTAAATCGCCTCCACTCCCAAAATGTGCCAATCATGGCATGAAGCTCGGATTGGCAGTGTTTTCTCCAGAGCTAGTGTTGTAGGTTGAACTTTGCACTCTGTGTATCCTTGCATGTGACCCTGCTTGCCGGCATCTCTAGCTGTGTAAGTAACGCACTGAATGTATTTGAGCAGATTATATGTTCACCATTTAAGTGCTAGGTTGACAAACGATGAGAGCACATCCATGTTTGACAACCAAAAGAAAAAAAAAACTATATTTATGAAACAGTCTGTGTACCTGAGGATTCTCCGCCAGGATGATTGACAACATTTTGGAGCAGTTGTTATTGGTCTGCTGTTAAATCTGGACAATTTTTGCATTGCAGAATTCTACATATAAAATGTGTTAAATTGTTGGAGTGTTGATTCAGCAGAAAGATATGAAGATTTCTTTATGTCAAGCTGATGTACAGAAGCACTGAGATTTAATATCTTAGTCTACAAGTGGAATATGCAACTGTGGAGCACAGCTTGAATTTTGCTTCCAGTAGCCACCAATCTTTATGTTTGCTGTTGAACATGTCAGCATTAAGAGTGGCACAATGGCACTGCAAATAGGGCAGCTGTCTCGTAGATCCACTAACCTGAAATATTTACTACAAGTCAATTTAAAACATTCTAACCGAGAAATTTAAGCTCTTGGCCATTTCTCCGTAGCAGGTGACTAAATGCAACTTTCGTCAATGTAGTGGAGGGAATAATGACCTCTGGTGCGGTTTGTGTGGTTGGCACATTCTCTCTGAATCTGCGAGTTTCTACTGACTGCCGTTAGAACATAGAACAGTGTCTGGCACTGGATGTACTATAGTATACGTCAGCTGTGCCAATGATGATGCCAATTTAAACTGCACATCTGCCTGCACATAGTTGACATCCCTCAATTCCCTGCTTGTTGATTTTCCCCCCACATCACAAAGGTGTCCTAGTATAGGTGAATTATTTACTGTACCTGCTCGTTGTGTGGTGGGATGCTGCAAACAGTGTGGTGTTGATGCGGCGTCTGTTAGAAAGTAGGCACTCTCTATTGTGGTTGTCTGGTTTATTCTATTATTGATTATTATATATGGGAAATGGATGAGAGTGTGTGGGATCAATTTAAGAATTGGCTTGGAATTTGAGCTGAATGGCCTCATGTACTAAGGAAAAGTGGATGGGACATCAAGCAATATAAAGCTATCAATTTTGAAGTCTCCAATATCTGAGATGTACATTATATCTTAGCTATTACATATGTATATATAATCATAAGAAACGATTCTCTAGTCCATCTGGTTTATGCCATTATTTCATGATCCATGAAATTCATCTTGACATTAGTTTTATAAGCATAATCCTTTATTGCTTTGTTCGCCATCCTTTCTCTTAAACGCACCAGCGCCACTTGCCTCAACTACTCCATGTGTCCGTAGGTTCCACATTCCAATCACCCACTAGTTAATGACATTTCTTCATATTCCTTTTAGTTTTATTGGTGACCACTACATGGACAGTTTATCAAGGAAACCTCTATCGGGTCACTCCTCAGAAAACACTTATTTTCACCCTTTATTCCATTGATGAGAGTTGTAGTTATGCACCTTCTCCAAATTGTTCTGTAATGACTATTTCATATCTGTGCTCCCCTGTAACTGTTAAATGACTTAACTTTGCAAGCTTTCAGTCCCCTAAAGTATGGTGACCCAAGGGAAAACTTAATGGATACGATAGCTTTGGAGGTGATATGGGCCGAACGCGGGCAGGTGGACTATAGATGGGGCATGTTAATCGGCAAGTTGGGCTGAAGGGCCTGTTTCCATGACTTCATCCTTCTCTCACATCCAGTTCCAAAACATTTTGCCTGCATTCCACTTCTCTGCTTCAACTCTACAGAATCTCACGGTGCAGTGAGTTGGCAAAACAATTGAAACTACAGACATTATCTGAGAAAGAATAGAAAAGGTTCTCAGTTTGAGGACTTGGAAAATGGATGCTTTCTTTATCAACACTGCTTTTTCCAAAGATGCTGATTTGGTATATGCCTCCATTCCTAGCTTAGAAATGTCTATCTTTCATGCATGACTATTGAAAGATTATGGGGTTGTGCATGGCTGATCATTTTCTGTTAGCTTTGGAAGGTTATTTGTCCATGTGAGACCATTTCTAGGCACAGTTAGACACAGTATTGCCAGTTTGTCCATAAGGGAATACTGTAGCTACATTCTCACTTGATATTTGCATGCACATATTTTACAGTCGGAGTCACTTGTGGCAATCCAATGGGAAAAAGGGATGATTACCTCCCTTTTCCACACCACTCATCCCTACCTGTTCATTAGACCATGCGATGATCTCAATTTGCAGTTAACTGACTGCTCCAAAGGGATTAACCTGGAACTTTGCTCATCTCTATGGCTGAGTTACCATTAGATGTGTGCTTCCAACTAAGCCATTGGGGACTGATATCTTATTTTCCTTTAAACTCCTTTTTTCAATTTTCCAGTTTCAAGCAGCTTCTGGAAATTAATACATGACCTCTGTCTAAACCTGACCTGCAGCATCTGAGTGCAAGCGTGGGGGAGATGGATGAAAGCTGCCTCACAACACATGTTTAGATAAAAAGCCTTCAAGTTTTACCTTTTCAGTTTCAGCGTCTTGGGCAGAGGCAATGCATCAGGAAATTGTGGGGCCAGAAAAGGTCTCTGGTTTTATTTTTGTTTAAATGCCGAACCTAGAGAAGAAGTTGCATGGATCTGTGGCTTATCTTTTGAACATAACGATTAAGCCCTTTCAATGTAGCACATCTCAGTCTTTTGAGTAGATGTTAGTTAAGCAAAAACCCGATCAAAGGAGGAGGATTTTAGAACCATCTTAGAGAGAGGTTGTGAGAAAACATTTGGATTGGTAAGGGTGTCAAGGGCTGCTGGGAGAAGGCAGGAGAATGGGGTTGAGAAGGAAAGATAGATCAGCCATGGTTGAATGACGGAGTAGACTCGATGGGCCAAAGGGCCTGCTTCTGCTCCCATGACTTATGAACTTGGGCATTGTAGACGAGTACAAGGCCATCGAAGGTGGATCAGTTAAAATCATGGATGTTCAGAATTACTGAACCTCCTGAAAGATTCAAAGGTCGAGGAGATTTAAAATATTGGGAAGAATTTGTAAACAAGCATGAGAATTTTATATTGGATTAAATGGGACCCAACCTATGTCAGAGGGCCAATGCATCTTGCTCAAAAGATGTAGTATAGGGTTGCTTCGCACTTGTATAAGGGAAGAAAATTGTGCCAACCAGGAGATTTTTTGGAATAGTCAAGTCTGATGGTAAGAAAACACGAGAGCTGCAGTGAAGGCGAGCTGAGGCACAGTGACAATGGGGGCAACGTTGCAGAGACAGAAATAACTTATCTTAGTGATATCTTATTTCATTTAAAGTCCTTTTACAACTTTCCACTTTCAAGCATCTTGGGGATGGATAACAATTCTGAAGAAACGTTTTGAGGTCTTGTATGCAACTATTGGTGTGAACAAACTGAATAATTTTCTAATACACACCAGGACCTGTGAATATCTTTTCTCATTATTTGTTTATTGTGTTTATTCGGATATATGGGAATGTGCAAGAATCGTTTTTTCTTAAAGCATAGCTTAAATGCGTAGCTGGGAAAGAATTGTATGGCCAGGGTGCAAAGGTTATAAAATGGTATTCTGTTTTGTTACATCAATCCGAATTTTTTTTAATTCTCTTACAAACTTTACACCTTTTCTTGTATACACGTGTACACATTTCAGATTGTACATTTAACAGTGTTGCTGACAATCACAAGATTGGACTTGACTAGTATTTGTAATGGATTGCAAAGATAGGAAGTGACTCATTGTTTTCATTTGCAGTGTATACAAGGGGATTACTATTTGTTCTTGATGTTCATCGGGCAGCCTCGTGTACCATATGAAGGTATAATGAACAACAAATTGTTTTTCTGCTGTTTCAATAAGTCTTTCAATAGACGTAGGAGCCCAGTAGAACTATTGTCAACTGTTGGCTGCACTTCTAAGCAATTTTATCCGGCAAATATTTACAGCTCCAAATCATGATTTCAGCTGCCTTTGTTTTATCTTGGGTTGTTTACCTATCGTCACATCCTTCTATCTACTATTGGTTTCTAATTCCCCATATACATTCAACCTAATATCCTGATTCTTATTTGCCAATGGCGTGGCTGTATCCTGCTAATATATTTGCAATTCACCTCCGTTTATGGGCGGCACTGTGGCGCAGCAGTAGAGCTACTGCCTTACAGGTGAATTAGATTCTGTCAATTGCTTCTAGTGTGTAGGATAGAAGTAGTGTACAGGTTATCATTGGTCAGCGTGGAATCAGGGGTGTACCACAGGGGTGAAACTGGTATGTATCAGAAAATGATTCCGATTGTTCACAAATCAGGGGATATGGGGAGAAGGCAGGAACGGGGTACTGATTGGGGATGATCAGCCATGATCACATTGAATGGCGGTGCTGGCTCGAAGGGCTGAATAGCCTACTCCTGCACCTATTGTCTGTTTGTCTATTGTCTATTGGCCAAAGGGCCTGTACCTCGAAATTAAACTAAACAGTCCAGCATGCTTAACATCAGCCAAAATGGCCAAAAGCAAAATAAAATTTGCCTTTCATTTTCTCTGCTTTACTCTTGGCTAAAAGAGCCCTCAATCATTATTAGGAATAACGCTACCTTTTCAAACCTCCTTGTTATTTGCTTGGGTTCAAAACTCTGGGCTAATTTCCTCAGAGCATTCTTAAAAAAAAAAAAAGACCCTCATGGATACTTTTTAAGTGCACAATATGAGAACAAATTACTAATCACTTGATTCATCATTTGACAGTTCACTGCTGCAAGTGACAAATCTTTTAGATTTCATCATTGCCATGTTCAAAATGTCCCGATCAGTCTGGCACAAAGAAATCTCAAATACACCATTACTGTTGAAGTCCAATTGAGATGCTGAAGTATTCAAATATTTGTGATAAACTAAATATTCAAGATAAACCAAAACAGTGACACATGGTATACCATAGTTTTGATGTATAGTCAATTCTCGTTAATCCAAATCAATCCATTACACCATGCTTTGTCAGACTATCGAATATAACAGATTATTGTGTTTTATAATCTCTGAGGTAACTGATTTAATGTTGACTGAATGTGAGTGATAGGTAACTGATTTTGCGCATGTAGCTTATGTATCTTTTTGATTAGGAATTTTATTTTAACAAATGCAATTCCATTATAACATACACAATGGAAAAACATGTACATATTTTCTGAAGCAATAGCTGTCATTTTCAATGAAGGAAAATTCACCTTTTTGCATGCGTTACAGAATAATGTCAATAAATTAAGTTTAAATCCTTAAAGTATATTTATTGAAACAGTAAAACATTTATTATTAACTAAAGAAATCTCTCTGACGTGCAACAGACAACGATCCGCTGAATTGCGTGGTCTTCCTCTCTATCATTTACATGTTTGTATAATTAATAAAATGAACTGAAGGATGGTGGCTTCAAGCAGAATATACACACTATATAATGCGCAATTTACACTTTATTAAAAGGTGAATACAAATTGGATGTGCAAAAACGTTACCACACTTTGTGTTTGGCTGTGTAAGACTGATCTTATAATTGAGAATGGACGGCACAACCACAGATGTTAATCGAGTGGCTGTGCGTTGAATTTTATAGTTGGAGGCATGTGGCCTGTAATGTTTGTTTTGTGCACTGACTGTCAGTTAAACGATTGAAGTATAATGCTAAATTGACTTTAGGAAAAACACGTGTTGGTATCAGAATAAGAATTGTCAGATTAATTTAGCATCCTCGTCGCAGCTCACACTGCCACCCAGCTTTGTGTCATCCGCAAACCTGGAGATGTTACATTCTGTCTGAAGAAGGGTCTCGACCCAAAACGTGACCCATTCCTTCTCTCCAGAGATGCTGCCTGTCCCGCTGAGTTACTCCAGCATTTTGTGTCTACCGTCGGATTAATGGATATGTTAATGCTCTGCCAAGATTCATTACACAGAAATTGGTGTTGGCTAGTTAATATTCCATAATGACCAATGTTGGATAAATGAGAATTGACTGTACCACGATTCTCTTTGCATATTTGCTATCACTTTTGAGTTATTGAAAATGACGAGAAGAGCACATTTCGGAGAAAGTTAGTAAGCAAATGAGGGAGAAATAAATAAAATACTAGCACGACTTGTTGGCATCTGTGGAGCACAAGGACAGCAGGGACCCATCGGGCTAAATGGTTCTTTCTATGCTGTAAACCCAGTCTCTAGGCAAACGTGATAGTATATTACACGGAAGAAAGATGCAAAATGCTGGAGAAACTCAGTGGGACAGGCATCATCTCTGGATAGAAGGAATGGGTGACGTTTTGGTTCGCTTCTTCAGACTTGCAGTAAGTCTTATATGTGCAGTATGCCTGGTTGCACAGCTTTACAGTCTCATGACTGTAGTGGGAGATTATTAGTATTTGACAAGCAGCAAATCTTATTTTTGGTCATCAGCAAATTTCAAAATCAACAGATTTTGAAATTAATTCTTATTCTGTTCTACTCCACTCATTTAGTTGTTTAAGTATTTGTGCTTAACTAAATTAGAGGAGGGGAATTGAATCTTGTATTTATACAATGCTTTAATTATTACCTCCATAAATTATTCAAAGCACTTCATTACATTAATTCATTTTTGGTGTGCAGTGATTGTTGCAGTGATTATTTAAAAAATCACCATTAAAGTGTAGATGCACGTGCACCTTTTTGGGATTAACAGGTAGGATATATGATGTGTGAAGCTTTAAGAACCATCACTTCCTCATCAACGGACCTTAAGCAGTATAAATTGCCAATAATCCCCTTTCAGACCGTCTGTGCTGGGACACCTCAGGGCTATGCGCTCGGTCTCCTGCTCCACCCTCTCTGAATCCACGACTGTGCAGCCAGACACAACCGCAACGCTATATTTGAATTTGCTGGCAGTACCGTGGTTGTTGGATGAATAACGGTTAACGACTTCAGAACACAGGAGGGCAATCGATAATCTGAGTTGAGTGGTGCCAGAAAAACAATCTTGCTCTCAATCTTAGCAAGGCCAAGAAGCTGATTGTTGACTTCAGGAAGGAAATTCCGAGGGACCATGCACTCGTCTTTGTTGGCAATAGTGAGGTGTAGTGAACAGCTACAACTTTCTGTGGGTAGGTATATGTCGCAGATGACCTGCCCTCGACCCAACACTTTGATACAATCACAAGGAAAGTTCATCACCTCCCCATTAATGAAGAGATCCACAGGAAGCGCTGCCTCTGGAAGGTAGGGTGGCACACCTTCCAAGGGTGGTACAGTGATGCAGCTGGTAGAGCTGCTGCCTCACAGCAACAAAGATCTGGTTTGAACCTTCCTCTGTGTGCTGTCTGTATGCACATTCTCCCTGTGACCGCGGGAGTTTCCTCTGGTTTCCTTTTTTGTTCAAAGCCTAGAACTTTTTTTATATAAAGGCCAATTTCTGAGTCAGTAATTACTGTGATTACTTTAACAGACTGAGCAGGCTTTGTTGTGCTTGATTCCTAGAATACGTATTTTAAACTGGGCATGTTGCCGTCTCTAATTCAGTTTGAAGTATCTGCTAATACATTTAATATTTTCAGTCAGCTTTTTAAGCATTATATATCCTTGTGTTTAGCTTGTATTTATACTAGAATACAATGTACCTTGGCCCCTTTCCTGCAGAAATCCCATTTGCCTTTGTCACCATTTGACTTGATCAATAATCTAACATGATACTCCGGAACTGCACTGTTGACGGTATCATGAGACTAAATGAGACCACTCTATCCTCTTGGCTGGACACTCCAAGCACTATATAATAAAAAAGAAATAGAGGTCTTGCTGCTGTCTTGCCCAGTATTTGCCATGTTTTGTACATTTGCAGCAGTTGCAGCACTTTTTAAAAAAGTGCCTCAAACACTTTGAACTGCAATGAGATGTCCTGGGGCAACGTGATGCATGATGATTCCTTCCTCTTTAATTTGCAGTAATAAAGTTGCTGGTCATCTGGGAGTTGTACTCTGTCCAAATGGGCAGCCGTCCATGTGTTAGACTGGACAGTGATTCTTGATGGACTGTTTGGCAGGAAGGCGACTGCAGCTGGAGCCAGATCTTAACATTGTTTGACATCCTTTCATTCATATTTTGCAAACGTCATACAAGGATGATTATTTTCTTCCTGATTTCCTCCTCCTCCTCCTCCTCCTCCTCCATCTACTCTTCCAGTTACACCCTGTTTTTAATGTTATTCTTCCTTTAGCTCAGCGTCACTCAGGTCAGATGCAATGTCTCTCTTCCACCGTGGCAAATGACTTGATTCACTAAACACAGAAACATAGAAATTAGGTGCAGGAGTAGGCCATTCGGCCCTTCGAGCCTGCACCGCCATTCAATATGATCATGGCTGATCATCCAACTCAGTATCCCGTACCTGCCTTCTCTCCATACCCCCTGATCCCCTTAGCCACAAGGGCCACATCTAACTCCCTCTTAAATATAGCCAATGAACTGGCCTCAACTACCCTCTGTGGCAGAGAGTTCCAGAGATTCACCACTCTCTGCGTGAAAAAAAGTTCTTCTCATCTCGGTTTTAAAAGATTTCCCCTTTATCCTTAAGCTGTGACCCCTTGTCCTGGACTTCCCTAACATCGGGAACAATCTTCCTGCATCTAGCCTGTCCACCCCCTTAAGAATTTTGTAAGTTTCTATAAGATCCCCTCTCAATCTTCTAAATTCTAGAGAGTATAAACCAAGTCTATCCAGTCTTTCTTCATAAGACAGTCCTGACATCCCAGGAATCAGTCTGGTGAACCGTCTCTGCACTGCCTCTATGGCAATAATGCCCTTCCTCAGATTTGGAGACCAAAACTGTATGCAATACTCCAGGTGTGGTCTCACCAAGACCCTGTACAACTGCAGTAGAACCTCTCTGCTCCTATACTCAAATCCTTTTGCAATGAAAGCTAACATACCATTCGCTTTCTTTACTGCCTGCTGCACCTGCATGCCTACCTTCAATGACTGGTGTACCATGACACCCAGGTCTCGCTGCATCTCCCCCTTTCCCAATCAGCCACCATTTCAATCCCAATCGGCCACCAATCGGCCGCAATAAAGTTTGCGGCACAGTAGAATGGGGTAGAACATTTTGCATTTATATTGGTTTATTATTGTCATGTACAGAGATACAGTGGAAAGTGCACGACAGAGAAAGTGCAGATAATATAGTAAATGCAAAGGCCACAACACGATAGATTGGGAGATCAAAAATACATCCTTGGTTTATGAGAGGTCCATTCAAGTCAAGTATTTTATTGTAATATGTCCCAGATAGAATAATGAAATCCTTACTTGCTGCAGCACAACACAATATGTAAACATAGTACACTGTAAACAATATGATAAACGAGAGAGAGAAAAAGTTCAGTGTGTATGCGCGCACACACACACACACACACACACACACACACACACACACACACACACACACACACACACACACACACACGTAGTGTAATAATAATAACCTATTGTAGTTCAGACCTTATTTGAGGTTGTAGTGTTTAATAGCCTGATGGCTGCAGGGAAGAAGCTGTTCCTGAACCTGGACGTTTCGGGCTCCTGTACATTCTTCCCGATGGCAATGGTGAAATGAGTGATTGGGGATGATCAGCAATGACCGTATTGAATGGATTTGCTGGCTCAAAGGGCCGAATGGCCTAAACCTGCACCAATTGTCTATTGTCTATCGTGTGTGTGTGCGGCCAGGATGGTGTGGGTCTCTGATGATGCTGGCTGCCTTTTTGAGGCAGCGACTCCGATAAATCCCTTCGATGGTGGGGAGGTCTGAGCCGTTGAAGGTCTGGGCAGTGTTCACAACTATTTGCAGTCTTTTCCGCTCCTGGGTGTTCAAGTTGCTGAACCAGGCCATGAAGCAACCAGTTAATATGCTCTCTGCTGTACACCTGTAGAAGTTCAAGAGAATCCTCTTTGACATACTGAATCTCAGTAATCTTCTCAGGAAGTAGAGGCGTTGATGTTGCTTTATTTATAATTACATCAGTGTGCTGGGTCCAGGAAAGATCTTCGGAAATATGCATGTCCAGGAGTTTGAAGTTTTTAACTCTCTCCACCATCATCCCGTTGATATGTATTAAGGGTCCTCATCCTTCCTCTTCCAAAGTCCACAATCAGTTAATTGGTTTTACTGATATTGAGAGCCAGGTTATTGTGCTGGCACCATTTGGTCAGTCGGTCGATCTCACTTCTATACTGTGGCTCATCACCATCTGTAATTCGTTCAACAATGGTGGTGTCGTCGGCGAACTTGATGATGGAGTTCGCACTGTGTCCGGCTACACAGTCATGAGTATTGAGTGAGTTGGGCAGGGGGCTGAGCACGCAGCCTTGAGGTGCTCCAGCACTGACTGTTAATGAGAAAGAAGTATTTTTGCCAATTCTAACAGGATGTGGTCTGTGGATGACGAAGTCGAGCATCCAATTGTAGAGGGATGCGCAGAGACCCAGTTCCGTGAGCTTGGTAATCAGCTTTTTAAAATTTAATCAAAAAATGTATTCAATCATTAAAAATAATATTTACAATACAATAAAACAAAACAGAACCCACCACCATAATACATGACAAACAAATATACTAAATAAACTACTGTACAACTATGTTACAATCCATGTCAGGGATGCATTCAACTCCCTGCGGTGCCCGGCGCTCCCGGAAACCCCCCAGGGTGCCCGTGGACAGCACGTTGTTGATCTCTAACACCGCCCGTAACCCCGGAAAAGGGGCAGGCAGCTGGCTCGGGCAGAGCTGTGGTCGATAAACAACGGCCTGACATAAGTGTTTTTATTGTCCAAGTGGTCCAGTGTGGAGAGCCAGTGAGATTGCATCCGTTAACCTGTTATGATGGTAGACAAACTGTAGTGGGTCGAGGTTCTTGTTGAGGTAGGAGTTGATATGCCCCATAACCAACCTCTCAAAGCACTTCATCACCATGGACGTTAGTGTCACTGGTTGTTAGCCGCCGAGGCACGTTACCTTACTCTTCTTGGGCACTGGTATTATTGATGCCCTCTTAAAGAAGGTGTGAACCTCAGACCCCAGTAATGAAAATGTCTGCAAAACACTCCAGCCAGATGGTCTGCACGGGTTTTGAGAACTCGACTGGGTATACCATGAGGTCCAGGCACTTTCCAAGAGTTCACCCCCCGAAGGATCTTCTGACGTCGACTATGATGATAATATGGAAACAGCAGGGAAAGCTTTTCTTAAACCAATGGTACGAGTTCAAACTTTTATATCCTCTACCCAAACAGCTGCCGCCTGACCCACTGAGTAACTCCAGCACTCTTCTTTTTAATTGTAATCCAGCATCTGCAATTCATTTTGCCTTCACTTTAAAGGCCATTTAAGTGTCAGTTGTTTAAGTGCACGTGGAGTCAAACAGCTCTGATGAAAGTAGGGTTGCTTTCTTTGAACAATATTAGTAAGCCAACGTCTCTGGAGGGAAGGAATGGGTGATGTTTCGGGTCAAGACCCTTCTGAAGACTGAAGACCAGAGATGTTTGTTTACTGGTTTAAACCGAAGATAGCACTAAAAGCTGGAGTAACTCAGCGGGACAGGCAGCATCTCTGGAGAGAAGGAATGGGTGACGTTTCGGGTCGAGACCTTTCGTCAGCTTTTTGTGCCTATCTTCGGTTTAAACCAGCATCTGCAGTTCCTTCTTTAACATTATTAGTAAACCAGTTTGTTTCCTTTGAACTATATTAGTAAACCGGCTGGCAAAGAAAGAATGCCAATCTGACTGGGATTTTTATTTCCCAAGTTCTTTTAAAATTGAATACATTGCCTCAAATCGCCTTCGAAGATATAGATTTGTGCAAGTGGATTACTCATCTTGTAATATAACCAGCAAATCGTTATGCCTATAAACACATTATTTCCAGTGACATATGAAACTGTACATTTTAAACCAATGTACATACATGGTTGCAGTTTTCTTTGTGTGGTCTGCAGTATATCGCTGTGATTCCTTTTTGTTCTGTGGCTCTTGTCCAATTTCTCCACACCAGTTTGTGATATTGTGACAAGAATCTGTAATCTCAACTGATTAAAACCTACCATTTTAATACATCTGGTTTACAATTTACTTTTATAGTATCTCCCCTACAATCTCTGTGAATGCCTCCAAGCTCCAATCTTCTGCAAGATCTGCATTCTTCCAATTCAGCTTTCTTGAGCATCCTTAATTTTATAAGAGACATAGAAAATAAGTGCAGGAGTAGACCATTCGGCCCTTTGAGCCAGCACCGCCATTCAATATGATCATGGCTGATTGTCCAAAATTAGTACCTCGTTCCTGCTTTTTCCCCATATCCCTTGATTCTGTTAGCCCTAAGAGCTAAATCCAACTCTTACAGACTTCAGCCAATCTTCAGCCGTTTAATCAGTTACAATTTGGTTCTTCAGCAATGGTAATTAAAAGACAAAAAACTGCAGATCCTGGAAATCCAGAATGAAACGGAAAATGTTGGAAATCGAATGTGGTAAGAGAAACAGAATGAACATTTCAGATGATCATTGACTTGAACTGTCAACTCTGTTTCTCGCCTTGACAATTGCCACCACCTGAAACGCTAACGGGCCTGTCCCACTTGGGCGCCATTTGCATGTCATTTACGCAACATAATGTACGCGTCACCACGTGCGCATGGCATGCATTACGCGCGCATGGCGCATGGTGTGGCGTAGGCAGTGACGCGCGGGGCCCCAGGATTTGGGGATTCACAAAATCTTCGTGCGTCACCTACGTGACGCGCAAATTATGCCCATGTGGGACAGGCCCTTAACTCAGCATTTCCAGTTTTAAAAAAAATTTCAGTATTCTAGCAGCTGCAGTCATTGCCTTTAAAATCAGGGGGGCACAACAGTAGAGCTGCAATCTCACAGCGCCAGAGACCCGTGTTCGTACCTCACCTTGGTGCTGTCTGTGCAGAGTTTGTACAAGACTCTGTTATCTCATCAGATTAAAACCTACCATTACTCCCTGTGACTTCCGAGTACTCTGATTTCCCTGTGACCTCCGGGTGCTCACGTTTCCTCCCACATTCCGAAGACGTGCAAGTTTGCACATTAATTGGCCTCTAAAAATTGCCCCCAGTGTGTAGGATGTGAAAGTGGGATAAAATAGAACTCGTGTACGGGTGATAAATGATTGTTGTGGATTCGGTGAACCAAAGGGCCTGATTCTATGTTGTATCTCTAAACTGAACTAAACTAATCAATGGGCAGAATACTGCTAAACTGAAACAAAGCAAGAAAATATCTGGAATACTTGGGTCAGGCAGCATTTGTGAGAGGGAAATAATGTTAATAGACATAGAAACATAGAAAATAGGTGCAGGAGTAGGCCATTTGGCCCTTTGAGCCTGCACCGCCATTCGATATGATCATGGCTAATCGTCCAACTCGGTATCCTGTACCTGCCTTCCCTCCATACCCTCTGATCTCTTTAGCCACAAGGGCCACAACTAACTCCCTCTTAAATATAGCCAATGAACTGGCCTCAACTACCTGCGGCAGAGAATTCCACAGATTCACCATTCTTTGTGTGAAAAAAGCTTTCCTCATCTCGGTCCTAAAAGATTTCCCCCTTATCCTTAAACTGTGACCCCTTATTCTGGACTTCCCCAACATCGGGAACAATCTTCCTGCATCTAGCCTGTCCAACCCCTTAAGAATTTTGTAAGTTTCTATAAGACCCCCCCTCAATCTTCTAAATTCTAGCGAGTACAAACCGAGTCTATCCAGTCTTTCCTCATATGAAAGTCCTGACATCCCAGGAATCGGTCTGGTCAGTATCTTTTCAATAGAATTGGAAGAAGTGTAGCAAAACCTTCATCTGTTTAGCCCTAAGATCCAAATTTCCATCTGAACCTCCTCCTCCTTTCCTCTTTTTCCTCCTTTGGCTGCCTATTAAAATATTCTTCAGTTATATCGTTAGGTGGCATGGTGCCAGATACTGTGTGATAATACACGTGAAGTGCCTTGGGACTCTTTTACTACATTTAAAGCACTATATAAATGTAAGTGGTTGTTGATGCTTGTGCATGTGTGCATTTTTTCACCGGGACTTACTGGCAACAGGAAGCCCTGGCTGGTATCAGTCAACTTGAACCAAGCTGAGAATGAAACCCTTGTTCCTCCAGGTTTGTGTGGCTCAACTGAGCATATTTTTCCTCTTGCAGAACAGATTAACTGGTCATTCATCTTGCTTTTGGATCAGAACTTGGCTGACAAATTTATTTGCATGAGAGTTGCTGCACTTCACAGTATAATTCATTGGCATGCGGAGAGTTTCAGATTGCAATGATGTGCCATATACCGTGCCCTCCATAATGTTTGGGACAAAGACCCATCATTTATTTATTTGCCTCTGTACTCCACAATTTGAGATTTGTAATAGAGAAAAAAAAAATCACATGCGGTTAAAGTGCACATTGTCGGAAGGCAATTGTTCCAGAACTGTGGTTGCTCTTTTAAGTACTTCTTGGCAAACTAACCTGGCCATCCTATTTTTGTGGCTAACTAGTGGTTTGCATCTTGCAGTGTAGCCTCTGTATTTCTGTTCATGAAGTCCTCTGCGGACAGTGGTCATTGACAAATCTACACCTGAAGAGTGTTTCTGATCTGTTGGACAGGTGTTTGGGGATTTTTCCTTATAGAGAGAATTCTTCTGTCATCAGCTGTGGAGGTCTTCCTTGGCCTGCCAGTCCTTTTACGATTAATAAGATCACCAATGCTCTCTTTTTTATGATGTTTCATTTTTGGTAAGCCTAAGGTTTGGCTGATGTCTATAACAGTTTTATTCTTGTTTCTCAGTCTCATAATGGCTTCTTTGACTTTCATTGGCACAACTTTGGTCCTCATGTTGATAAACAGCAATAAAAGTTTCCAAAGGTGATGGAAAGACTGGAGGAAAGACTAGGCGCTGAGAGCTCACTTATACCTGCGTTAAGGAGGCAATTAAACACACCTGAGCAATTGCAAACGCCTATGAGGCCATGTGTCCCAAACATTATGGTGCCCTGAAATGGGGGGGACTATGTATAAACACAGCTGTAATTTCTACGCGGTGAAACCAAAATGTATAAAAATGGCCTTTAATAAAATCTGACAATGTGCACTTTAACCACATGTGATTTTTTTTTTCTTTTACAAATCTCAAATTGCGGAGTACAGAGGCAAATAAATAAATGATAGGTCCCAAACATTATGGAGGGTACTGTAACTTTAAGCTGGTTTGAAATTTTGGTTTATAATCATCTCCTCCAGTTTAAAATCTCCGTGTTTTATGTAGAAGCGAAGAACTGCAGATGATGGCTGGTGCACAAAGTGTTGGAGTATCTCATCAGGTCTGGCAGTATTTCTGGAGAACATGGTTAGGTGACTAACTTTAAAGTTTAAAGCTTGATAAAGGAGGAGGCAGTACAGGAGGGGGCTGGTGATGGGTCGGCACAGGCGAGGGGTATATTGAAGGGGAATAATAGGTGGGAGCCCAGGTTGGGCCGAGATGGAGGGGGTGCAGGGAATAATTAGAGGTAAATTAAAATTGGAGAATTCAGTGTTCATGCCCAAGTGAGTATATAAATGTGTCAACTACCCAAGCGGAATGTGAGATGCTGTTCCTCCACTTTGCTTATTGCCTTACTCTGGCAATGGAGGAGACCCAGGGCAGAAAGGTCAGTGTGGAACTGGGAAAGGGAGTTAGCAAAAATGAGATCCATTAGGACTTCGCTGTCCAAGTGCAAGTGTTCAGTGAAATGGGCACCGAGTCTACGCTTTGCCTTGTCGATGTATGTGAGGCTGCGACACTCTGGTCTAGCGGTAGAGCTGCTGTCTCACAGCGCCAGAGACCTGGTTTTGATACTGACTGAGCGGAGTTTGTACATTTCCCCAGTGACACGTGTGTTTGCTCTGGGTGCTCTGGTTTCCTCCCACGTTCCAAAGACATTGAGGTTTATAGTTTTGCACAAAACGCTGGAGTAACTGAGCGGGACAGGCAGCATCTCCGGAGAGTAGGAATGGGTGACGTTTCGGGTCGAGACCCTTCTCCATTCCTTCCCTCCAGAGATGCTGCCTGTTGCACTCAGTTACTCCAGCATTTTGTGTCTATCTTCGGTTTAAACCAGCATCCGCAGTTCCTTCCTACAGGTTTGTAGGTTAATTGGCCTCTAAATTGTCCCTAGGGCGTAGGATGTGAAAGTGGGATCATGTAGAATTAGCGTATGAGTAACTGCTGGTCAGCGTGGACACGGTGGGTCTGTTTCTACACAGTATCTCTCCAAGCTAAAACTATGATTTGGATATTGGAAATATTGTCAGACAAATTGATGAGAAGAATTCCCTGTGTTGTTCTATGCACTTGTTAATCTCTGTCCTATTAAATAGATCAAATGGCACAGACACTGCTCCCATGGTACTGAAAGTAAAAATAAAGTTGAATTGTTTTGTCAGTACTGATGTGTCTACTGAAGATAAAGCTTTGTTGGCAGAATTTGTGAGATTTTATCTGAACTGCGTTGGCTGAAGAGCAAATGAGTCAAAGTCTAACAAGCGGTTACGCAGCAATTTCTTTTACAAAGATGTTTAATCTTAAATGAATTTCATGCCGTGGAAACTAAAGTAAATACCAGAGTTAATTAGTGTAGCTTTTTTTGTGTTTTTGAGAAACTTTGAGCGTTCCTTTTTCCTATGTGTAAACTTTGAGCCTATTTAGGGAGCATTGGTGCAGAGGAGTGGAACCTTTCCATGATATATGATAGCGTTTCCCTGTTAAATGCTCACGTCTGGCATAGCTAAGTTAAGATTGTAGGGTAAAGACCTATGTTTTACCCCAGGTAATATATGGTAGCTTAGAAGATGCCAACTCCCCTCCCCCCCCCCCCCCCCCCCCCCCCCCCCCCCCCCCCCCCCTAACCCCGTCTATTCTGTGGTAATATCACTTTGTAACCAAGTGAAGTTGATTGAGTTCACTCGTCTCCGAGTTACACGTTTGTGCGTTTGAATTCCACTCCAGAGTATTAAGTAAAAATTTGGATTATTGATACAGAACAACTGTAAAATTGGGTTACAGAAATTAGTCCTGGAGGTATTTATAAATCGCCTTTCAAAAATTTGACAAACAAAAGATTTGAGAGGAACAATTCACTCATAATAAATTGGCGTTGAAGTAAATAAATCAATACAAACCTGATCATTTCTCAACTTGTATTTCTTGACTCGTGCGCAAGTGACTTGGCTACGTGCTACGGATAATTGTATGTGTCCCGTTTTCGAAGAACGCAATCCCCCTGCAAAGTGGGGTCACCTGTAAAAGACTTGTAAATGGAAATGCTAACCTGGGCCAGTGACTACTTTATGTCGAAAGGAACTGCAGATGCTGGTGTATACAGAAGATAGACACAAAGCGTCATGCAGCATCTCTGGAGAAAAGGGATGGGTGGCATTTCAGTTCGGGACTCTTCTTCAGACTGAAAGTGTGTGGGGGGGGGGGGACCTGGAGGTAAGAAGAACAGAACAAAGGAGGTCTGGCAACAGAAGTCCAAGGAAGGATGGAGCCCATAATGGCCCACTGTTGGCTTGGGAAGAGTTGATAACAAAGGGAGACAAGGAAACCAACAGTGAAACTGATAGGGTGATGAGGGGGTGTGAGAGAGGGAAGGCAGGGGTTAAAATTAGAGAAATTCTGAAAATTGGAGATATCAACGTTCATGTTCATTTGATATGTTGATGTTTGTGTCAATCTCCCGTGACTTCTTTCTCGGGTGAAGGTGAAAAATTCCTTGTCACTATTTTGAAGTGTAGTAGCATTAGCTTCATTGACTTGACCAGAATATCCAGTTGACAACCCTTTTTCTAAAACAAAGCTGCTGTTTGTGGAAGCTTGCATTCTGCAGATTCATGTGGTTCTTACATTCCATTGCGACTGTAATTACGAAATACTACTTTGGTTGTAAAGCTCTTTGGAAAGAATTGAGGTTGAGAAATGTATTTTATGAATCCAAGACTTTTATGTCTTTTCAAAATTCTGCAACCAAGCTTGCCATTTAAAAAATCTCAGTTTTATGTGGGTGGGAGTTTGCAGGTGGACTGTTTGTATGGGAACAAGAACAGTCTACATTGAGAGCCAGGAGAGGTTTCAAGACAAAGTACCTAATAAAATTGTGAGTTTCATAATCTGCCTTGCTCCACCACAAGTTCAATCGAGTCACCGCATTTGCTAACGGAATATCTTCCCTGCTTCCAGTGCCCCTTTGCATTTATCCTTCATAATGATTTGAAAGCTAGAATAAAAGACGTAGGCATCTGTTCTACGCTATCCATGTAATCTTTAGGTAAACAAATTTAAAATAAGCCAATACAAATGTACTTGTTTGAGCCTGTCACAGCTCATTGGGCTGATGATGAGGTCACTTATCAATGGGCATCTGCCGTTTAGCTTGACGCACATAGACCAGTCTGACTGGTGACCTGAGTATATCTATGACATAAGCGTGTTAATGATCTATCCTGGCTTTTGATTGACTTAATAGATGATGATATTTGAACTACTTCTGAACTTTAGAACTTTGTTCAGCAGGCAAATGCAAGAATTAGTTTTGCATTGAAAGAAATTACCAGACCTGGCTGTGAGATAAGTGACTCGTTAATCACCTATTTTGTTGAATTGAATTTACACAAAAATGCTGGAGAAACTCAGCGGGTGCAGCAGCATCTATGGAGCGAAGGAAATAGGCAACGTTTTGGGCCAAAATCCTTCTTTGTGTACCTTCAATTTTCCAGCATCTGCAGTTCCTTCTTAAACACATTGTTGAATTGAATTATTTGGCTAATGTCTTAGAGAGCTTCTAGCTCTATTCAACCAAACCCCAGTGCCTTCAGTTATATAAGGACCTGGACCTGGAGTATTGCGTACAGTTTCGGTCTCCTTATCCAACAATTAATAGGAACGCTTGTCACAGAGGGGGTTCTGGGAATATGCGTTAGACTGGTTCCAGGGATGATGGTCTGCCACGTAATATGGGATTGTTGACTTGGGCTCCCTTGGGTTTAAACTCAAGTTCAGAAGAATGAGAGATCTCATTGAAACCTACAGAATTCTTACAGGACCACACGCTGTTTACAAGGAGGATGTGTCAGGCATCGCAATCTTACAGCAAGAAATAGACCATATAGGAATGAGACGCGGTTCACACAGGGAGCTCTAATTTTTTTGATTGATTTCTCAGTGCCAGAGGGTCATGGTTGATCATTGAGTTCATTCAAAACAGAGCGCAATAGGTTAAACAAACTGCAGATGCTTACTTACTAAAAAAGGCACAAAGTGGTGGAATAACTTAGCAGGTCTGGCAGCAACTCTGGAGAACATGGATAGGTGATGTTTCAGGTCAGGACCCTTCCTCAGACTGATAGCACAATAGGTTTTGAGTATAAAAGGAATCAAGGATTAGGGGGTAGTTCAGAAATCTACTGCTGAAGTAGAGATCAGCCATGATCCTGATGAATACCAGAGCAGGCTGAAGGGCCAAATGACCCACACCTAGCTTTTGTGTTTTATAAAGTTGACAGAAAATAGACGGCCTGGTCCCCAAGTTGTGGTAGTAAATTTAAGTTCAGTTTAGTGTCATGTGTCCCGAGGTGCAGTGAATAGCTATTGTTGCGTGCTAACCAGTCAGCGGAAAGACAATACATGATCACAATTGAGCCATCCACCGAGCATCAGACTGGAAACTTTACGTTAAATTGACATTGTTATTTTCAGTTCCACGCAAGTTAGTTCTTCTGTGTGGCAGGAGTGAAGGGCTTCATTAAAGCTTATATGAGGTGATGTTATTTAGTAGGTTGCGGGAACATAACTTTGAAATGATTATTTTTGCTCTGGGTTTTGTCAGAAATAAGTTCAACAGATGTTGAGTGAAAATCAAGTGGTAATCTTGAAAGCTGAGGGACTTTCTGATTTTGACAGGTTAGAATCTGTGGTACATTGGAGAAATGGTTCAGGAAATTGTAAATCCGGCTGACGCAACTTCTGAAAAATGTAATCTAATTCCCACCTGACATTTTCCACTCCTGTTTCCTCCCTCAGAAATGTTTCCACATTTTCTGTATTTATTTTAGATTCCAGAAATCCTTTGAATTTTGACATAACATATTTATTAGTGCTTGCTTGTGTAGTGGGAAACAGTTACAGAAAATGTAGGTAAAAGTTAGTTTACAAGTGTGCTGGATAGTTTGATTCAAGTTTCAAACTGCTCTTCCTGCTGCAGATCGTGGAGGGAGCGGTTTTAATTTAGCAGAATAGAGTCAAAGAGAGTCATAGAGACACAACAGGCCCTTCGGCCCAACTTGTCCATGCCGACCAAGATGTCCCATCTACACTAGTCCCACCTGCCTGCATTTGGCCCATATCCCTGTAATCCCTTTCCTGTCCATGTATCTGTCCAAATGTCTTAAATGTTGCTATAGTTTCTGCCTCAACTCTTCATTCCATATGCCCACCACCCTGTGTGAAAAAGTTGCCCATCAGACTCCTATTAAATCTTTCTTCTCTTACTTTAAACCTCTGGGTCTTGATTCCCCCACTCTGGGTAAAAGACTGTATATCTACCCTATTTATTCCTCTCAATAGAAAATGTTGATGTTGAAGCCTTTCATGTGCTTTTTATGATTTTTTTAAATTGATATTTCAGAACTTCCTGGTCATAAGTATTCTAACAGCTGGCCAATCGTCTAATCTAAAACTCTGCTTTCTGAATCCTAATTTGAACCTTTCTTTCATTAAATGTGTGCTCACTGGCCTGTTTTGACACCTCACTCTGTTCCCTCTTCAACTCTATCATGCTGCAAGGGCTCTTTGTGCATTACAAACCCAGGAATTAAAGCAGTCAATAAAACTGTTTTGGCCAAACTCTTTGGTTATCTGTTTTAACAAGCCCACATGTTACAATATCAACTTTTCTTTGACATTGCTGTTGTAACAGGCGCTGTTGATGGTATGGTTAACAGTACATTTTATTTTTCATTTAGTTTTGATGTTTTATGGGAGTAACCTATTTTGACAGGGAATCCGACCAGGATGCACAAATGTAATTTTGCAATGAATAGTTTTTGCATTACAAGTGGTGCATTAGGCCTGTTTTACCATCTGTTAGTAAACACAGTCCTTTGTTGCCTTAATTCTAAATTACAATTCCCATGTAAGCCTCTATGGGAACATTTCCTTAACGTCCTCAAAGGAATTAGAACGTTATAGTTAATGTGAGTCGTTAAAGATTGTAACTGGGAATCTTATGCTGAGATTAATTTTGTAATGCACTAAATGTTAACTTTTCCCTTTTTTTCCTCTTAGTTTGTCAAAGCCTAGATATTCGAAACAACATCACACACTTGGAGCAGCTAAGGAACTGCACTGTCATCGAGGGGAATCTGCAGATCCTGCTGTTGTTTGGCTCAAAACCTGACGATTTCCGTGGACTGAGCTTTCCTGAACTTACGATGATAACTGATTACTTACTTCTGTTTCGTGTCTACGGCCTAGAAAGCTTGAAGGATCTCTTCCCAAACTTGACTGTGATTCGTGGCACACGCCTCTTCTTCAACTATGCGCTGGTCATCTTTGAGATGCTGCACTTCAAAGAAATAGGCCTGTACAACTTAGTGAACATCACCCGGGGCGCTGTACGAATTGAAAAAAACCCAGAGCTTTGCTATCTGTCCACCCTTGACTGGTCAAAGATTCTCGACTCAGTGGAGGACAATTATATCAAGTCCAATAAGGATGACAGAGAGTGTGGTAATGTGTGCCCAGGCACACTGCAAGGAAACACCAAATGTGCCCAGACCGTCTTCAACGATCAGTTTAACCACAGATGCTGGACGAGTGACCATTGCCAAAGAGGTAGGATTGCCTGAGTGTTACAGAGTGTTTCTTCTGGTCTGTATTTGATTCATTGTGCATAGAAAATGATCTGAAAAGATAGGTTCAAATCTGTGGAGGTGTAATTCTTGCAGGGTACCATACAGTCCTATGCAGGCGTTGTTTTCCGTCAACCCGGACCTGGACTACATTGACAATGGTGGTTTGGCGAATGGTGCTCGTAACTCCTGAATTCAAAGCTTGTCGGTTCACTTCCTAACCAGAAATTGCACAACTTTGCTGTAACATTCCCATTAAAATTCGACATCGGTTTTAAAAAAAAAACACAGGCTTTATACTGAGCAGGAGCATCTGCCCCAATATTCATCTTTCAACCAACAGAAGGAATTAGATTATTTTTAACAATACTTCATCATGGAGAATGATAGCAAGCTTAATGGCTGCTGTAATTCTTCTGAAGTGGTGATCACCTGCAGCCGCGGTTACTTGAGGTATTCTGTTGTGAAACACTTGGTGTAAAAATCCCTTTATTTAAAGATTTACTTGTATTTGAAAATATATTGACTTGGATACCAGAGTCAGAATACAGATATATTACAGTGGTTGATGATTTAAATGAATTGTACTGTACTGTGCGGTGAATATTTGTGTGGAGGTAAACTTGTTGTGAAATGTTTATTTCGCATTAAGCGTCCAGTCCGATCTTTTATTTCATCCGTTGCCTGTACAGTAGACGATGAATGTTCTTTAAATTTCGGATTTTAGTGTAAATTGCTCGACAGAATATGTTTGTTTCGTGTGGTTTGTGTGTCGTCGGCTCGTGGTGCGGTTTTGTAAGAATTTACAGCACAGCAACCTTTGTTAACCATAAAATAAACATGACATTTGTGTTGGCAGGATTTGGATTTCACATTGAAGGTCTGTGGTATTAGAGCGTAAGAGATGCATAATATTAGTTAGCTAGAAGGAACTCATTAAATTTTATGCCATCTTAGGGCCAAGAAGTTATTTTTGACGTGGAACTCACATGGCAGGAAACAAGAAGCTACTAAAAACGAGAGAGATGAGCATTTCATCTGGCGTTTTGGCAGTTTCTGTTGGGGGGGGGGGGGGGGGGGGGGGGGAGAGAACATCCCCGCTCTTCAAATAATATCAGACAGTCTTCAACATCCACCTCTAAAAATGGAATGAGTTTCATGAATGGGTTGTATAGTATTCAGCTTTGATTGTAATTCCTCAGATAATCTGAGATAGGGCAGCATGATGACGCAGCAGTACAGTTGCTGCCTTACAGGTCCTGCCGCGCTACAGACCCGGGTTCGATCCCGACTACAGATACTGTCTTTACGCAATTTGTAAGTTCTCTTGCCCACAAGGGTTTTCTCCGAGATCTTTGGTTTCCTCCCACACTCAAAAGACAACGTGTAGGTTCATTGGCTTGGGTATGTGTACATTGTCCCTAGTGCGTGTAGGCTTGTGTTAATGTGTGGGGATCACTGGTTGGTGTGAACTCGGTAGGCTGAAGGGCCTATTTCCATGCAGTATCTCTAAACTAAACTAGTCAATTAGTTGATGCCTACATGTAACAGTGTCTGGAGTAATAATTAGTCAATAACATTGATGCATTGACAATTGTTAGGCACACAGCATCTTCAACAAGAGAGTTGACTGCACCCTTGACATTTGGGGATGTTACAATGACTCTGTCCCACCCTTTCAACATTCTGAGACTACCACTGACTAGAAACTAGTGGTCAATTGCATAAATGTTATGGCTGTGAAGATGAAGGTAAGCTGGTCATTTTATGGCTGTTCCACAAGATGTGCCACATTACATATGGGGGTTTCTGTAAATAATGGAACCAACCTGTGACATGGGTGGTCAAATTTAAAAGCTATTAAATCCTAATGAAATACCACAGGATTAAAGCTGGGCCTACCGGTGATCCTTTTGAGATAATTTGCGATCAAAATCAACCAAATTTTAATACTTTCAAAGTTTGAAAATAAAATAAGAAAAAAAAATATTCATAAGATATATGGGACACTTACTGATTTCTAAGCTCCATTACAAAATGTCAGCACCTAACCCACCACGATGCCCGTAGTTCACGCCAGGGTCATTATAATCGTGTTGTTTGCATTTTTAAAAAAAATTTGAGCTGTGCAAAAAAAAAAACCCATTATAGTGCTAGCGTTATAGCGTTGACAACCTTAGACAATGGGAGGGACTACAGAATGAGACATCGCTAAAATAGGTGAGCAAACTAGATTTTTATTTCATGATTTTAAGTTCCATTCATTATTAAGTATTTCAATGGAAAGCTGAAACACAAAATATAAACAATATAAAAATGATTACTCTGCTTTTAAATCACACATTTCACACGTGACCAAATGGACACTGCTACTCACGTTCTTCAAAAACCTGGGGCATCAGAAAACCATCTTATTGGATGATAAATTATAAAAATCATAAGCATAATCAGAATCTGGCCAATATAGAGTTATTTAATTGCAAAATTAATGTAATCTTTCCAGTATAAATTAGCCTAAGGGTTTGATGAAATCATGCTTGAAAAAAAAGGCAAGAAAACACAGGGACATATCTGATTTTTCTTTGTGAAAAAAGATTTATTAATTTTTGCTTCATCTCATTATTTTAACTGTACACCATGATCTATGCAATTTAAAATACAGGATATGAAACAATGGAATATTACAATTAAAAACAAAAAAACAAACAGGAAAATAACCTGGATGTTTGGAGACCTTCTGCTTCACTACCGAGTGCTGTATTTACACAAACACCCATGTCCAAGTTCTCAACCTCTACAATCAACAGGTTTGAATCCAGTAGGTCCATTAGCACATCACAATCCCCAGGTTCATCTCCAATTCACACCCCATTCCTGACTTTGATATGGACTGCCATCTTTAAAAATTGTGGATGGGTATTGGAAATTTTTATCTGAAATCACTAAACAGGCCCTTCGGCCCACCACGTCCGTTCCCACCAGCGATCACCCCTGTACACTAGCACTGTCCTACGTACTTGGGACAATTTAACATTTTTACCAAAGCCAATTACCCTACAAACCTGTCGTTTGAGAGTGGAAGGAAACTGGAGCACCTGTGATGTTGGCTCGAAGGGCCGAATGGCCAACTCCTGCACCTATTCTCTATTGTCTAAAACCCATGCAGTCACATGGAGAACGTACAAACTCCATATAGACAGCACCCTTAGTCAGGATCGAACCTGGGTCTCTGGTGCTGTAAGGCAGTAAAGCCCCTGTCCCACTTTCCCGAGTTACTCATGAATTCTCCCGAGTTTTCCCCTTGATTCAAACTCGGAGATGCCAGCCGTAGGTACTCGGAGCTATTTTTTTTACTCGTGGACATTTTTCAACATGTTGAAGAAAACGTCCCGACTTACCTGATGCCCCGAGTACCTACAGCTGGCATTACGAGCCGCTACGAAATATCTACGGACTCCTACAGACTCGTTACGGACATTCTCCAAGTTTGAATCAAGGGGAAAACTCGGGAGAATTTGTGAGTAACTCGGGAAAGTCGGACAGGGGCTTAACTCTGCCACTGTGCTGCCCCAAGTCGCAACACTGTTTGACTCTGGTTAGACTGCTACTAACTGAGAAAGCAGACTGTTGGTTGCAATGATATGAAAGAAGCATTGCTGATTAAGTGTGCAACGCTGCTATTGGCTTTGAAATTGAATCCTTAGCTGCAGAGAAGTAGCAGCACTGCACACGGCTTAATCAGGGTCCTGATCTCAGCAGCAGGAGGCCCCTAAACTGTGTACCAACTGTGGCAGGCAGCAGTGACAACTAAAACACTAAAAAGCGCTTGTTAAAAGTTTCGTATGTCCATTGCCAATTTCCTGGGCATTTTATAAACATTGTTTTAAAAATAGAGATCTTTCACAAACTTACTGCATTCCATGTTGTGGCTGCTCTCAAGCCTATAAAAAGTGGCATCTCCAGGGAACGGAGCCCTTGGGACGAGGTAGGAAGAGATTATGCAGAAAGTCTCGCGAATGTCAGCCTGCAATAATTTATTTTTGTTGCTATTCGGGCACTCAAGTTTAAAAAAAAAAAAAAAAAAAAAAAAAAGTTGTTGATGTAATATTTGTGGAGGTGGAAAGCTGGAACTGGCTGCCTCTTGCGTATCATGTGGCACTTGCAGTGTTTGGATGAGTGGGAAGAGGAGGTGGAGATGGAAAAGAAAGCCCCCACCCCTATTTGGAAGCAGTTTTGTTTGTAACACTTTAGCCGTGATTGTAATCTGTTATTCTGTCAACAGTGCACGTGATTTTTTGCGTATTTTTCAGTTGGTGAGGATACGCCATATAATTATGTGTGTAACTGATGGGCTAAATTGTTTTAAGCCACGTATATAGCTTGTATAGCATATGATGCAAAGATCCATGGGGACAGGAAGGCCGTCTCAACATAGGAAATTAAAGGCAGATTATCCATGTGCTGTCAATTACTATAGTGTTGCTTTATTTGATATTGGTAGAATTAAACGAGTAAATACTTATAATAATACCACACTAATAGCTTCAGAATAATTTCAGTTCTGTTCAGGGTGGAGATTAGTCATGGAGGAGAAAACTTGCACATTTAAAAAATCTCACTGAAATCCCTAGAGTTCCAGTCTTTGGAGCTGTGTGTCCCTTCCCACAGCCTCAGGATCCCATCCTCCTCGTGAACTGTAACCATTGGGAAACAGACAAGGTGGCCAAGAGTGTAAGGTGATGTACTGCTCATCCGTTGTGCATTGAACGTGAGCATTCGAAACCCATCCTCCTTCTGAACTGTAACCATCCCTCTCTCTGTCCCACTAGTTTCACCGTACATCTGATTGATTTTTACTGATTGTATGCCTCGTTGTCACCTTTCCTTCAGCTAACAAAGAACCGATGTACATTTCCTGATCACCATCTGCTATGATCTGTCATTTTCACACCTTACCCTTTCATATCTAGACGCGCTCTCCCCTGACTCTCCCCTTTCACCCATTCCTTCTCTCCGGAGATGCTGCATGTCCCCGCTAAGTTGCTCTGGCATTTTGTGTCTATCTTAGGTGTAAACCAGCATCTGCACTTTCTTCCTATATCCATCCCATTGCAGTTCATTGTTTTGAGATGTAGCTTGAATGTCCTGCATCATCTGTGTGTGTCGAACACAATGGCCCACCTGTTTAATTTGTGATGCATTTCGAGAGCTTTGGAGGAAGCGATCCCAGACTCAGCAATGCACATATTTGGGGGTGGATGAGAAAGGAATGTGGCAAGCAAATTCCTCTGAAGGCCCAGGTGGGCTGAGATCTTTAGATCCTGGCTTCATGTTGGGTTTGTTTCCTGTGCATGACTGAATAATGGGAGCTCTCATTCTATCGCGTGTGTGTGTCAGAAATAGATCAGGGCCTGACTCTGGAGTTACACCACCTCTTGCTATCACATGGTTGCTGCTTGCCATGCTACAACTATAATTATTTAACGTAGTGGCTCTCAGCACTGTGTGCATAATTCCCCCGGGCTCGACACCAAGTATTACAGATAATTTAATTAGAAAATCCACAGGGAAAGTAAAAAAAAAAACTATGCAGTGCTCTGCAAACTTGCTCCCAAGTTTGGTTACAATATGTTCTAGGTGAATGCAGTCCCTGCTTCTGATCTTGAGCACAGTTCATCCTGTATTTTTTTTTTTGTTAAACATTTTTATTTATTCACTATTCTTAAAGTCCCCAAGGAGAGAAATCTTTAATAAATAATTAAGATGGTCAATTTACTAAGATTCCAATGTGTTATTACTAGGTTTGCAACTTGGCTGCAGCTGGTTGAGATCTTGTAAATTTTGATGATCTTTGAAGCACCAGCATCTAGTTTTGATTAGGGTTTAGTTCACGTCGGGTGTCTTTGTTCATTAGACATTGGGATCTTATCGCTGTTACTGTTCTTCCACAGCTATATTTTAAGGTGAAGGTGGTCATAGTAGTGAGTGTGGAATTCTCTGCCTCAGAGGGCGGTGGAGGCAGGTTCTCTGGATGCTTTCAAGAGAGAGCAAGATAGGGCTCTTAAAAATAGCGGAGTCAGGGGATATGGGGAGAAGGCAGGAACGGGGTACTGATTGGGGATGATCAACCATGATCACATTGAATGGCGGTGCTGGCTCAAAGGGCCGAATGGCCTCTTCCTGCAGCTATTATCCATTGTCTATTTGTTCATAACACTCACTGTTGCAGAGTAATAATTCTCCAGGTGTAGGATATTGTTGGTTCACAGCTGTTGGTGACAAACCATGAAAATTACCAATAAAATGTCTGAAGAAGGGTCCTGACCTGAAACGTTACCAATCCATGCTCTCTACAGATGAAGCTTGACCACCTGATTTACACCAGCACTTTATGTCTTTTTTTTGTAAACCAGCGTCTGCAGTTCCCTCGTTTATCCAATAAAATGTCTGTCACTGGTCAACGGAACACTGCAGAGAAATGAAAGAAATTATTTTAATTTTTATGTCTTATTTTGCGCAGGAGAAACGTTGTGCTTTGAAATGCAGTAGTTATATAAGCAAATTGACAGTCATTTTATTTACAGTTGTACTGAAGAATAATTACTACTGCTTGCTTAATATCTTTCGTAATATTAAGCATGTGGATGGATTGAATGACCAACTGGTCTATTTTTGGTAACAGTAGCCATGGGGAGAATGTAAGTTGGTTCACAAGGGCAGCTCCAATTCACCCTTCCCTCTCCCTGTGGCTTATCTTCCCCCCCCATCTCGCTCCCCGCCATCCCGACATCTCGCGCGCACATACACACACGCAATTTCTCTTTGATTGGAATTTTTAATGCCACCAACTGAAGCCAGGATGTAATGGAGTAACATTAACCTGGGTGACAGTACAGTGTTTACCTTCAAATTACAGGAGTGGGGTGGGTACAAGGAATATACTGGCCTTAGACAGAACACAGCATAGATTTTCCAGAAAACTGACGTCCAAGGATTATAATGCAGGGAGAGATGACACACAAGGGTGGTATTTAATGGTGTAGATGAAAGGGTGTATGATTGAAAAATATAAGTTAAGACGAGGTTAGAGAAAAGTTTTTCTACCAATTACAGGATCAGCCACAAAATTATTTATTTCTATTCCCATGCTTCTTCTTCTTTCGTTTGGCGCACACAGCCTAAAGTTGTTGGACAACTTGTTCTATTTGATCTTCCGTTTGTGCACGTCGGGTTGATTGTATTAGTCGAAACAGTGCGGGCCACGTGAAGGTTGCAATCTTCCACCCCATTCCCATGTTTAATCCGACAGAATACTAATTTAGACACAAAATGCTGGAGTAACTCAGTGACCCAGGCTGCATCTCTGGGTGGATAGTTGCCCTTTTTCGAGTCAGGGCCATTCTTATTGCCGGTCTGATTGCTGGTGGAAGCGGGGAAAAATGCTAAAGTCGGCTGTAGACACAAGGAACTACAGATGCTGGTTTACAAAAAAAAAAACACACAGAGTACCAGAGCTACTCAGCAGGTCAGGCAGCATATCTGGAGAACATGGATAGGTGATGTTTTGGGCCGGGACCCTTCAGACTAAGTTAAGTTTATAGGTGCTAGAATTTAGTTAATTTTTAAATGTGATTCTGGATTAAATCACTTGAGTCTTTTGATGGGAAACTAAAAATAAGCTTTCTTTGGTCTCTGCTTTACATACAGCCATAGAGTCAGTAAGGGTAGCTCGATCCATTTAAATTAAATCTGCTTGAGGTGAACCACACTCTAAACAGCATGTTGGATTACATTAAAACACAACATAGCAATTCAAGTTTCAACAGAGAAACAATGTTCCAAAGCAGTGGTTGTTGAAGGAATGTTCAAAAGAAAGTGCTTTTAAAACCTTTGCTTTGAAGCGTGTTGCATAATAAGTTCTATCAACAGCGATGATAATAATAATAATAATACATTTTATTTATTGGGCGCCTTTCAGACATCTCAAGGACACCTTACATAGGTTAACAGAAAATATAAACATATAATCAGAATAAAATAAATAATAAAGACATCACAGAAACAGAAATTAAAAACAGAATTCAGTCCAAAAACAAAAATCAAAAACACAATGTGAAGAGAGAGCAGCGGCAGCTAAAGCGCACCAGCGTCCACTCTCCCTTCACGGCAGCCATCTTGGTCAAAGACTAACAGGATTACCTTACACACAAAAAATCATCCCCCTACAATGGACACCACTGTGGGGGAAGGCACAATGTTCAGTCCCTATCCCAAGTTCACCCCAAAGTCAGGCCTATTGAGGCCACTGCAATTGCCTCTACGGAGGCCCGATGTTCCTGGCCGTTCTCACCGGGTGGTCTTGCGTCAGGAGAGTCCTCTCAGCGGCTGGGCCACCTGGAACGGCCACTATCTAGCTGGAGACCGCGGCTTCCGAAGCCGACAAGGCCATGCCGGTTTGGAGCTCCCAGGCACCCGATGTTGAAGTCGGCGCCGCCCGCTCCAGCCGTTCCCCAAGATGGCTAGCAGCCGTTCCCCAAGATGGCTCCTCCTCGAGTTTTGAAGCGTGTTGCATAATAAGTTCTATCGACAGCGATGGGATGTTTGCGTCCACAATTTACAGGAGCTAATACTTTTTTTTCTGGAATTCGTGCATACAAAGATAAATCAACTTCCAGTTTAGGGTGTATATTTATGAGAGCTGAATTATTATATTTCATCTATCTCTATTGAACTAGAAATTCTGACGTTCTGTGGACTGTAACTGAACAATCAAGTTACTGATAATCCAGAAACAGGGGGCTATTGATCTTAAGCCATAAATTCAAAACTTGCCAGGTTGAGGTCTTTGAATTCATTGAATTAAATATATTTGGAATAAAAGTGAAATATCAAAAGTGATAACTATCATGTTCAAGAAGGAACTGCAGATGCTGGAAAATCGAAGGTAGACAAAAATGCTGGAGAAACTCGTGGCACCGATCTCCGAATGAGCTATTTCATTATTTTGGGATTCTACTTTCCCTTGGCCTTGTAATACACTGTCAAACAGAACAGCTTCAGATTTGTAATCCTGGCATGGCTCTTTATAGTTCAGTAAGAATTGTTTGAAGACTTTCTTTACCTCTGCCAGAAATTAATAATTATATGTTGCAAATAACTTGAGGAAGATTTACTCTTGTTAAGTGACGTTGCATTTCATGCTGGCCTTGATTATTGGGGACCTTCACACTTTCCTGCGCCTCCCCACTCTTCCACACCCTTTCTTACAATTCCTTTGAAGAAAGGAGTTTTTGGGAAGTTGTGTAATTTAAGAGTAGGAGACAGTTTGTAAAGCCTTGAGTGATGCTCTGACTTGAAAGAAGGCACTTTTTATGGAAATAAGATATATTAAATAAAGGTGGTTTGCATTTACTCGGTATGTTTCCTTTACCTCATGAAAATCAAAAAAAATTTCAGTTCATGAAATATATTTGCTGCTCTGACTCGGGAAATACTATCGTGATATAGGGAAAATGGTGGACAATTTGTCCCCTCAAACTGCAATGTAAAGAGAACAAGAAGCAATGTAAAGAGAACAAGAAGCCCATTCCTTCTCTCCAGAGATGCTGCTGTCCCGCTGAGTTACGCCAGCATTTTGTGTCTCCATAAGATAACGTATTTTAGCAATTTTGATTGAAGTATATATAATGGCAAAATTGCCAAATAATTTTCTAAAAGTCTTTTTTTAAATAACAGAATTCGATTTTTATATCTACCTGAAAGACCTGTCAGTGTCCTTGTTTATTGCCTTAAAAACATGGTACCTTTTGAGCAATATACTTCCTTAGAAATGAGTTGGGACCCTGCTTCAGACTGGTGGAGTAGTGAGGAGAAAGCTGGACAAGAAAGATGGTGATGGTACTGCCTGAAAGTGTTGGGTGGATATAGATGAGGAAAGGGGTGATTGGCAAATGGGTAAAGTAAGTGACAAAGGCTAGAGGTGAAAAGGAGACAAAACTATCAGGTAAGAACAGGAGTGAAATATTAAATGAGAGGGAGGGATATGGGAAGGTAGAAGGTAGAATGGAAAGAGGGGGATAACAGGGAGATGTGGAACCTGGAGAAGGGAGATAAGCGGAAACAAGCAGGGTGACTGGGTTGTGAGAGATGGTGGGAGATCTGCCCCTCTGCAAAACCTTGTCTTGTTCAAATATCCTGCTCCCCCCTCCCTCCCTTCATCCTCAACCTGCCACATTTGGAGTATTGTATGTAGTTCTGCTTGCCACACTAGGGGAAGGATGTGGTAGCAATAAAGAGTGTAGAATAGATTCACCAGGATGTTGCATGGAATGGAGGGCTGTAGTAGCAAGAAGAGTTTGGATAGGCTGGGCTTATTCCAACTGGAACATATAAAAGGGGTGATCGTATAGAGGTTTATTAAATTTTGAGGGGCATAGATAGGATAGATAATATCTTTTTCACGTTCAGGGGAGTCTAGAACTGTGCAGTGCAGGTTCAAGCTGAGAGGGGTGAAATTTAAAAGATACCTGAGAGGGGATGAGCTGCCAGAGGAGGTGGTAGCAGTAGATACCATTGCAACATTTAAAAGGTATTTGGACAGGGGCTTAGATGGGAAGGGCGAAGAGGAATACTAGCCTAATGGGAATAAGCAATGATGGCAATGTGATCAGCATGAACACGATGGGCTGAAAGACCTGTTTTTATGCTGTCTGATTCCATAATTCTATTATCCCTACTTGTTTCAGTAGGATGTATAGGTTAACTATAGATTTGGCAGTGTAATAACTTGGACTTCAAGTTTAAAACCAGGGGCCAGTTCTGAGAAACTGTATTGCTTGTTTTTCTTTGTACTGCTATCCCCTGGCACGCCTGGCCAAATATGCAGTTGGACCACACAATCGTTTCATATGCAGTTTGATAAATTAGCTGGGCCACTGTTCAGATTTGTACCTTGGATAAGTAAATCATATTTGGAAATGGTGGTTATTTTGAATGCAGAAGTGATAAGGAAATAAATCGCTATTTAAATGACCGATAATTGCTTAGAATGGAATTGATCTAAAACCCAAGTCATGACTCCCTGACAATTATTTTGACTAAATTCCTACATAATTATCAAAATTCCAAGTTTATTTTTCAGGAGCGCATTATTTTGCAAAATAGCTGCAGGCTTAATCTTATCCACGGGGAGAGAAAAAAAAATAGAATGTGTGCTCCACATGTGAGTGGATCATTGCATGTGCATGCGTAAAGTCAAGATTGTAAATCGATATTATTCAAATTAAATGATGCTGCCCTTTGTTATTATTTCTTTCTACCTTCTCCCTTTTCAAATTGTTTTTCTTCCAGATAGTCCCAGTAAAAAACTATCGGTGGCACATTGGTGCAGCGGTAGAGCTGCTGCCTTACAGTGCCAGAGACCCGAGTTTGATTCTGACTATGCGTGCTGTGTACAGAGTTTATGCATTCTCCCTGTGACTGCATATGTTTTCTCCAGATGCTCTGGTTTCCTCCCATATTCCAAAGATTTGCAGGTTTGTAGGTTAATCGGCTTCTGCAAATTATCTCTAATGTGTAGGATAGACTAGTGCTGGTCGACACAGACTCAGTGGGCCGAAGGGCCTGTTTTTGCTCTGTGTCACTAAATTAAACTAAAAATAGTAAATTGTGATTATAAAACAAATTATGATTTCCATTCATTTTTGTCCTTGGTGTTTGGACAAAATGAAGTGTGTGATTGCCCACTTAATATTCCCAGGCCAACTTGACCCCGTGTGGATGAATATGGTGGAGTTGGAGATAGCTGGTTGTGGAGATGGATTCAGTATTTAGGCAGTCTAAGAAAGTTTAGGAAAGACACATAATGGTGGAGTAACATAGGTGATTAGGACCCGACCTGAAATGTCACCTATCAATGTTCTCCAGATACTTCCAAAGTAAAGGAACAAGTGACAAAAGCAGAAGTGAGAAGTCTGTGTCAATTTAGGAATTTTTGCCATGAAGCCTTGATCGACATTGTCTTGAAGAGGCAATTCCATTGTAATGTGCACCCACTGCTCTTCATAACATCCAAACAAGTCCAGGGAAAACGCAGAAGAATTCTTTTTGTCATGTTGTTGGAATATGATGCAACCTACCGACTATAGAGTCAACTTTCACTACCTATAAAAAAAAATTGTAAGGGGACATTGGATAAATGACGATGAGAAACTTTGAAGGTTGCAGCCATGAGATGAGGACCAGCACAATGCTCTTTCAAAAAGACAGCACATAATAACTAGCTGATAGGCCACCTCCTGTGCTTGAGTTTCTATAATTAGACGACAATAACTGAGGATTCTTTTATTCCAGACCACTTACTGTCATTTTTTAATTACGTCGTCATTTCACTGCATAATGACCAATTATAATGACCAGGTTGTTTCACCTACTTTTAAAGAAAAAGATTGTTTCAATAAATCAATGAGCAAAAAAGGGGACAGAATGATGCATTATTTGAAGTAATGAATGACGATGTAACAATCTAAATTTATCTTTTAACATTTCTGCTTGAGTTATAGTTCTCTGTGAATCTACGATATACAAGGAATATACAGATAATTCCGCTATAGTTGTATTCCTAGGAAATGTTCCTAAGAAAGTTGTGACTCAATGGGAAAAGTGGGAGGTGGGGGGAGTAATTAGGGGCAAGATAGTTTCAGACCCGCAATAATACAGGTTTTCTTGCCCCTCAGGATTTTCAAAAACAAAGGTCTTTTTAAAAGCTTTAAATTTATTTTTGTTACTGCAAAAATACAAAAGGATGTTTGTTATGTTGGTAAGTATTTCTCCTCGAATCATCTTCCCGAAACAGATTGTCTTGTCATTACTAGATATTAGTGGATTCTTACAATGTGTAAATTGGCCAGCAGGCTTCCCATCTAACACCAGTGACTGCACTTGAGAAGTATAAAATTATCATAAAGTATATGGAGCAAACCAAGTTTCATGTAGGTATCAGTTTACCTTCTGTCCTTCCCTCACTGGGAAACTGATTGAGTTTAGGACTCGAGTATCATTTAGATTGGTGCTCCAGTGTAGTGCAAAGGAAGTACTCACTGATGTTGGGTAAACAGAGACAAAAGGCAGGAGCAACTCAGCGGGTCAGGCAGTAGCTCTGGAGAAAAGGAATAGGTAATGTTTCCGGTCGAGACAATCAGGACAGGATCTAACTCAGTGGTATTATCATGTTTGAATAGTGAACTGTCACTCAGAGTATTCATGAAGCTGAAATTTGGCTACAGTAATTTTTTTTTGAATGGAGAACATTGAGTGAGATTTTTTTTAAACATATGTTCAAACATTGGAATTTTTTTTTTCCACACTGACATAACACCCTATTCAAACTGTAGTGCTGTATCTTTATGATTGCATCAGATAAGGTGAACCATAGCCATGCATGTCTGACGGCCATGTTTGTGGCACTTTGCAGAATATCAGCTTCTCCAAACGAACATGATTTAATATTCAATGATGGGAGACTTCAGTTTGGTATTTTGGTCTGATAATGGCAATGGGTGTGCTGGAGGATTGTATGACTGTTAATGTCAAAATCGTCAAGCTGTTCAGGATGTAATGTGATATTTTCTCATGTCCTATTTATAGTTCCAATCCGATCTGGACTGTTCTGAATTGCCTGCGCAATTTGCTTTCCTGTTGACAATTAAGTTAATGTTTCATGTATTTGTGGAGCCTCTTCTCCCATTTCACAGGCTCCTGAACAGGATACATGAAAAAGCTTGTTGTTTAAAAGGGGATTATGGTTTCCCTCTTGCATTTAATCTCCTTTTTTTAGCTATTGATTTCCTACTCTACTTTTGCTTGCCATCACTATCACTCTCCCTCCACTCACAGAGGAAGTGTTCAGTGCCTTGGCCCTTACATGATGTAGCTGATATGTGGTTCTAATTGGATTAAGTACACCAAACATTATCTTGTGAAAAAGACACAAAGTGCTGGAGCAACTCAGCGGGGCAGGCAGCATCTCTGGAGAGGGTGGATAGGTGACATTTTGGGTCTAGACCCTTCTATAGACTGCCATACCTTCTTCAGAACATCACCTATCCATGATCCCACTGAGTTACTCCAGCATTTTCTATATTTGGCTTAAACCACCATCTGCAGTTCCTTCCTACGCATCACCTATCCATGTCTCCAGAGGTGTTTCCTGATGCACTAAATTACTCCATCCAGTATTTTGTAATAGGTGGTTCATGATGAAAGGTTAATCTCCTTCAAATGTGTAAGAAGGAACTGCAGATGCTGGTTTGAAACGAAGATTGGCACAAAAAGCTGGAGTAACTCAGTGGGACAGGCAGCATCTCTGGAGAGAAGGAATGGGTGATGTTTCGGGTCGAGACCCTTCTTCAGACTCCGAATCGGAAGAAGAGTCTCGACCCGAAACGTCACCCATCCCTTCTCGCCAGGGATGCTGCCTGTCCCACTAAGTTACTCCTGCTTTTTGTGTCAATTTCCTTCAAATGTTCGCTTTGTATTTTGACCAGCATTTTCTTGAAATGTTAACTATTGTAGCACACCTCCCCTCCAGCCCCTACTGCCTATTTATCCATCAGAAGGTTGCTTGGCAGAAGGCTAATTTGCCTTGTGGCATTTTTAAATCTCGTTAAACACTCCCACAAAATGACCTGGGGTTGGTTGACATGATGCAGGAATTGCGAGACTAATTGCTTGTCCCTGACCGTTGCACTGCCTTGAGCAGCTAGCTCTGCAGTTTGTTTATCCAGATTGCAACTTTAAGGTAGTCCAAGAGTATGCTTTAATGCAAATTTCTGCTAGCTAGGAAAATAATTTGTTACATTTGCTGTGCAGGAAATGTGTTTGGCTGGATGACGTATCGGGTGGAGACCCTTCTTCAGACTGATTGGTCTCAGTATGAAGAAGGGTCTCGACCCAAAACGTTGGCAATTCCTTCTCTCCATAGTTGCTGCCTCACCCGCTGAGTTTCTCCAGCATTTTATGTCTACCTTCGAGAGAAAAGAATTGATAGTTAAATATTGCAGGCTAGAATGTGTTAATAATGAAATGGAGGAGATTGTGATGAAGTTATTGTTCGACGCAACAATACAAGGAATATTATTGACACACAATCCATGTTTTGATCATGAATGGCAAAGGATAATTTGTGTTATTAGGGATATAGTCCATTTCAACAAGAAGTGGGGATGAAATGAAATGTACGCTCGTATGAAGGGAGTAAAAGTTAAAAACATCAGTGGGGATGGGGTATTGAACTATCCCTGAATAAACTGGCATGGCGATAGAATGACTGATGAACAGGGAAATAACAGCAAGTAGTTTTTACTGCTCGCAAGATTAGAATCAAGATAATATGATAAAAAGCTAATAATAAAGAAAATGACTTGAGGCCCAGGCATGGGAAATGAATGTCAGCAGATTGCACTTGTATAGAGGCTGTCATAACCTGAGACCATCTCAACAAGCTATTTCATCACCGATGCCTTTCTTTGCTGATGATAGCTTGCAAGTTTTTTTTTCCTTATAGTTTTGCCATGAATCTTTCTTGCCCATAGGGCGGGTTGTTTGAGGATATTTTGTCTTGCGGAAGATTGAGTGCAAGGCTCATTTTCCAATATGCTTCAGTCAATTTGTTGACAATAAATTTGAGCTCAGCGTGTGCATGTGTGCATATATAAGTGTGGAGGAATTAAGTTTATTCAAGGAGACCTAGCATGTGGTTCTTTGGGGGGGGGGGGAGAGAAACATGTTGCGGGGTGACGCCTGTTTGGTTGTGAGTAGTCGCCCAAAGTCGTACCCTTTTCTGGTCGCCGCTGGATTTTCAACATTTTGAAAATTTTCGGCGAACTGCTGCGACCATGACGTGTGCCTGCGGTCGCCAAAGAAATTGCGTAAGTGTTTTAGTTTTCTTGTTCCAACTGGACAAATTACTGGAGCTTTATGCCTTAATATCTACAGTGGCTCTTCAACCTGTAACTTTCTGCCTCGGGATGGTGTGAGCAGCAAGACATGAAATGGATCTTCTTCTTGCGTATGGCTTGCGTATGGCAAAGTTGTAGGACAACTTGTTCTATTTGATTGTGCACTGATTGCATTTGTCGAAACAGGGCGGACCACGTGAAGGTTGCAATCTCCCACCCCATAAAATGGATAAGAACTATGCAGAGAGAATATCTTGAGAGTAGTGATTACATTATAATATTTCTGATGAAGATCAAATAGATTGGACAAGGCCAAAGGTGGGCGATATGGACTGGTTATATTATTTATTCACCGGATACAGACAGTGCTGGAAATGATGGCTTTCATTGACCATCCCTAATTTCCCTTGACTAAAGGAGGCAAACCAGACGTAGTCGCCTGATTGGCAAATCAGATCAGGATGGTAGATGATCATCCCTGAAGAATATTAGTGAACCACAGGTTTTTAATGACCTAACTAGTTTTATGGTTGCTATCATGGCTTTTAATTCCTGCATTTGAACTTAAAATCTATTGGATTGGGGGAATTTGAACGTATTTCAGTCAATATTAAAATCCCTGGCTGCTAGTGTAATAATTAAACCAGTAATTTAACCAGCACAATAGGCCAGTAATTTAACCCTGTAAGTTTGGTAAACAGGAGAAAAATATTGAGAGCCAAAAAATATAGATCAGTACCTGGCAGCACTGTGGCACAGCGGTAGAGCTGCTGCCGCACAGTGCCAGACCTCAGGTGCTGTCTGTACAGTTTGTACGTTCTCCGTGACCACGGGGGTTTTCTCTGGGTGCTCTGGTTTCCTCCCACATTACAAAGGCGCGTAGGGTTATAGGTTAGTTGGGTTCTGTAAATTGCCCCTAGTATGTAGGATGTAAAAAACGGATAACATAGGAATAGTGTATGGATAACTGATAGTCAGCATGGACTTGAGGATTAAAGTGCTCTAAACTGTGCAATATTTAACTGATTAGGCTGATTTGACTCGGGAGTAATGGATTGCACAAATGAGATGTAAGCACGAGCCATGAATAAAATGAACCAAACAAATGGAGGTGGGCCAAAATGAATTAAAAAATAAATGTACACAATAGTGTACAAAACAGAAAAAGACAATCATGAGAGGTAATACGATGAAATGAAGAAAGTTAGGACGGCAAAAGAAAAAGTATAATAAAACAGTCAAACCATAAAAAAGAGTTAGATATTCTCTGGGCTCATGAAAGAGATTGATGAATGAAATAAATAGGTGAAGTTAAAATAGCTGGGATACTGGACGGATTTTAATCTAAATAAGTTATCAAAGACGGAAAGGCTACTATTTAAGAAGTGAGGAGATATATTACAAAAGTAAAGATGGAGTATGTTGAGATATCGGACCATCAAGCTAAATTGAAGTAGGATAAAAACCTGGATCCGGGTAGATTATACACTGGGATGTACACTGGGCAAGAGGTTGAAGAGGCTATGGCAATGCACATGAATGATTTTCCAGCCCTTTGAGCCCTTTGAAAGTATAGCAGGAAGGTTAGAGAAGGACAATGCAGTGTGTGTAGAATTGAAGAATGATATGGCACCAGGCGACAGTTCTTTAATAGAACTGTTCAGTTAATCCCGCTCCTGTACAAGCTAAATTGTAATAGCCCTGTCCCACTGTACGAGTTCATTCAATTGCTCTCCCGAGTTTGAAAAAGAAATCAAATTCGTGGTAAGCACGTAGAATGAATGTAGCGGGTACGTCGGAGCTCGGGGACGTTTTTTAGCGGCTCGTAACGCTAACGGCAGGTACTCGGTAAACTCGGGAAGGCTCGTGAAGATTTTTCAACATGTTCACGAGAGCCCCAAGTACTTACGAGCGGCCATTACCGTAAATCTCCGAGTTTGAATCAGGGCAAACTCGGGAGTGCTCTTGAATGAACTCGTACCGTGGGACAGGGCTTTAATGCTGTCATTTTACTTTTCCCCCAATAATTATAGACCATCTAATTTTTCTTTTTGTATGTTTTGAATTTAATCTACTTCCATCACTCCTTTGCCTATGATATAGTTAATTTTCAGAAATGCCCATTTATGAGACTTTGGAGACAGATTGAGAACAGAATCATGGAACAGATAGCGGAATGAATTAATCCCAATTATACTACAGGAGGATATAATTGGGGCGTAGGGGTTAGTTACCCTGATGGACAAAGTGAGAGGTGACCACATAATGGCAATGTGATGAGGACCAAACCACACACACAAGATGAATGAGTGAGCTGAGGCGGTAATGGCAATTAAAAGTGAACTTTGGGAGGAAAATAAATGCTGACATTTATTTCTTGGAAGGTTAAAATCTTGGAAGGATGAAGGAGAATGCGAGAACAGTACCAGAGAATATGATCACATAACCTGCTGATTGATGTCCGTGACATGCACACTGAATGTACTGGATACACAAGAGACTGCAGATGCTGGAATCTTAAACATAAAATAAAATACTGGATGAGTCCGGCAGGTCAGGCGCTTTCCATGGAGGGAAAATTGGACAGTACGCTTTGAGTCAGGAACCTTCTTCAGACTGAGCTGCCTGTCCCTCTGAGCCTCGCCAGCTGTTTGTTTTTTGTTTAAGAACTGCCTGACCTGCTGAGTCTCTCCAGCAGTTTGTTTTTCGGTGAAGAATACATTGGGTGTTTGTTGTTAGAAGGTTAGGAAACAGCAGCAGGGAAGTGCAACTGAATTTACGGTGAAACTTCGTTAGATAACGCACGAAGCACTGCAGGAATCTGATGTCCAGATTGCTTAAAGGATATTGAAGCAATGGTCAGTTACAAGTATTGCATAAGATTGGTTTGTGGTTATGAAGGAAAAGTTTTACTTAAAACACATTTCCGATATTGCATATCCACTCAATTCCTTGCATGTTGGTGGGGGTGTGCGTTGGACATTTGCTAAATCAGTTTGGATTACAATCATGACAAAAGTGCTGTGAAAATGGGTTTTGGGAGGGGAAACCAGTTCATTTTTGCAAATGGCCTGACCTATCCTTTGCCTCCTTCACCAATTGTTCCAATTTAGGTGTAAGAAGGAACTGCAGATGATGCTTTAAATCGAAGATAGACACAAACATCTGGAGTAACTCAGCGGGCCAGACAGCATCTCTGGAGAGAAGGAATGGCTGACATTTCAGCTCGGGTCGGTCTGAAGAAGGGTCTCGACCTGAAACGTTACCCATTCCTTCTCTGTGAGCTAAAGAGCCTGTTTCCATGCTGTATCTCTAAATTGTTTTTTTGAGATGTCAGTGCATTGTTTAAAGCCTTTTACTTAAAATGGACGATTCATCTTTATGCAGTTGGATATAGCATTGGAGAAACAGTAAACTATTGGTATTTACTATACGGGAGTAGAATTCCAGTTCCGTCATCGTGCAGATGAGGCGTGAGAGTATAAACTTGAGTGCTGCAATGTTGCTTGAATTCCATGGGAAAATGTGCAATTCCTGCTGAAATAACTAATTTCAGATTTTCCAGTCCCAACTTGTTTTTCTCACTATAAGCTGGGGTGCACGGTAATAATGAACTCTGAACTAATTTCCTTGAGTGGCCATTCTTCCTACGATTAAAGTACAAGTGCCAGTAAACCTAAGTTTATTTTGCTAATGTTGAACATTTGAGATAGGAGCATCGGATATCTCCACGTCAGTATGACCACAGATACTGACCTCCCCTGCATCGAAGGGAGGACGTGGACGATTCGGGCCTCGACCCTTCTTTAGTAGTCTGAAGAAGGATCTCAGCCCACAACGCCACATAGATTCTGCATGGATGCTGTCTGACGTGCTGAGTTACTCCAGCCCTCTGTGTCTTCCTTTGTAAACCAGCATCTGCATTTCCATTTTACTATTCTCATCTTGAAATGGATTAGCATTTGTGCTTTTGGTGAATAACTTTACACTGACCCCTTGATCCTGCCCCTGTTTACTTGTATCCTGCAGTCCATTTTATTTTAATGCAGCAATGCAAGAATGTCATTGTCCTATCTGGGACACATGACAATAAACTCTCTTGACTCTTGACTTGACTCTTGACATTCATTGAGATTTCTGTACTGCTTTTGAGATGTATATTCAACAGGTACCTACGAAAGAAATGTCAGTGGTGATTTGATCACGAATGTAAAGAAAAGGCTGACGGGAGTAGTGTTCACCGAAGGGTTTCATCAAAGTCAATAACCTGGCAAGGTATCACAGCAACTATTTCTGGCATGGCTTAAATGTGTGGAGGAGTCTACAAATGCAAGATCCTGCTGATTAAACTTGACGTTGCCATTGTAGTTTTCTCTTGTGACATTGAGCAATTATTTAAAGACCTTTTTTTTTTGTTGTTGGGCAACCTCAGCTATCGAGTATTAAGCAAAAATTAAAAAAATAAATTAAAAAAAATAGCCCGATCACAGTTACACAAAGCATTTAATGTTAGGAAATGTTATAATTAGTTCTAAGTAAAGTGTACATTGGTAGCTATTCATCTGTATAAAAAGTCCTATTTCACCCCACGCTCTGCACTCTGAGAAACCCACCTGGCTTTTTAACACTTTCAAAATAGGTTGATTGATATTGAGGCCAGAGTGATGCACTGAATGGAAATTTGTATTAATCTCTACGTTGTTGCTGCAATAAACATGTCAATTCTATGAATGTTGATCCTTTTTCACTCACTTATTTATTTATCTTTTTTTTTTCCCCTTGGCACCTGCCCAGATAATGGGGGAGTTCTGCTTGCGAATTACAGAACACTTATCCTTCAACTATTATCATGAACATTTCATGGTCATTTATTGCTTTGCGATTTGTGGATTTTTGTAGCGTAGATTTTGCTTTTATGTATTTATAATAGTGACTGCACTTTCAAAGTCTTTGGATATAAACCAATGTAGCAACTGCAGTAAGTGCTCGATCAATGTAAATCTGCCCTCCATTTTCTTTTTAAAATAATTCTTCCGTTCTCTTAGGAATCCAGTGTATAGCAGGAATTTACAAAACAAATATTTATTTTTCTATTATGGTTGTGAATTATTTCTAGAGGAAATGAAAGGTGTAAATCGGAGAGTGGCGGGTGCCTGGAACGTGCTGCCAGGGCTGTTGATGGAAGCAGATATGATTATGGCATTAAAGAGGCCTTTAGATAGGCACATAGGGAACTTTTCTATGTTCTAACTGCTATGTACGTTTATGTTTAGTTTGGTTTTGAGATACAGCGTGGAAATAGGCCCTTCAGCCCACCAGGTCTGCGCTGACCAATGATCACCCATACGCTAGTTCTAAGCTACCCCCCAGAGACAATTTACAGAAGCCAATTGACCTAAAAACCTGCACGTATGTGGGATATAGGAGGAAATCAGAGCACCTGGAGAAAACCCGTGGGGTCACGGGGAGAAGTTACAAATTCAATGAAACGCTGTACAGACATCACACGCAGTCAGGATCGAACTCGGGTCTCTGATGCTGTAACGCCAGCAGTTCTACCGCTGTGCTACAGTGACGTCCCAGTTTGTTAATCCCATTGCAGGGAATTTGTAGTTTCTTCTAAGTATCCTGGTCCCTCTTGTGCACAATCCTGGGGTGTGAAATGTGTGAAGGCATGTTCCTGTGCCTGTAGACTTATTACTAAATATTCCCTGTGCTGAAACAGCCCATTCAGTCCAACAGACTCGTGCAATAAGTTAGCTGCTCCCATCCTCATCCATAAAACTAGAAAGTCATGGTCTGATTTTGGAATATCCGGGTTCAGACTTAAGAAGACAAACCAGATCCAAGGCACCACTTTTTTGAAAGGGTAAAAAGGGGAGATTAGGTATTGGGATGTAGTGAACTGGTGTTGCTTTCTGAACATTTATTTGCATGAAAGTGTAGGGCATTTGCCTCTGTAGTGAATTGATGATTTGGATGTGGCTACCATTATTTAGCCTGTATTTGTGTGCTAAATATGTGATATTTACAAAAAACTAATTGCTGAAGGAACTCGATGGGTCAGGCGAGAGAAATGGAGAGAAATGGACCGAATATGTTTCGTGACGGGACCCTTTATTAATCTAAAGAAGGATCTCGACCCGAAACATCGTCTGTCCGCTTCCCTCCACATGATCCGCCGAGTTCCTCCAGCAGTTTGCATCTTTTCCGCAGGATTCCAGCGTCTGCAATCTTTTTGTGTCTCCAGTATTTTGCTCCGTGTTTGTAGTCAAATTAAGGCGTGCACTTTATTTATTTTTCCTGCTGTTTCTTAAATAAAGTGAATATAAAGCTGTGTCTGTTCAGCGCATGTGGAAAGTGTGAGGACAACATATCTGTGTTGGAAAACTTGTGCAATATCAAGCCTGCTGCACCCAGTTGGTCAGATGGCATGACTCAGTGATTTATAATGGCAGCACATGTGAGGCCCAGAATAACCAAATGTGATAGACAGGTGCTGATATTGGAAAAGTGATGTTCCAAATAGTCTAGTGATAGCAGGGTAACTGGATGACAAGCCTATTGTAAGTACATATAACAGTTTGAGCTGGAGTGACTAAATCCTGGAGTGTTGAAATTGCGTCGGGCTCATGGATGACAGGAATAGCTTTTTAAAACCTCTGTCCTTACTTAACTTTTCGTACTCCATAGCTGTGAAGGTGGTAAGTTTCTTCTCTGCCCTTTTGAAGTAGTGTAGGAAGCCATTCCATTGTTAAAGAGTTACTAAAATATGATCACAATAAAAATATAGCTGAATAGACCACAATGCATCAACCGGGGCCTCAGGTTTGGAAATGATAAAGGGACCTTTAATCCTGAAAAATTCTCATCATCAACGTCCAGGTGGAGCCAAAATTGGAAAAGGTGATCCCAAAACTAGTTGTGCAATAGCCTGGGCAATGGCATTCTTTTAGTCAGCGTTATAGATTCATCCATTACCACCCCTTGATGCCTCGTATCCCACCAACAATAGAGGTTGGTGTACCCAAGTAATAGGCCTTTGATTCTCAATATTGACCCTGGTCTCAAGGTTTCATGCTATCAGTTAAAGCAAAGGCAAGATGGTAATGGTGAGGTGGTATTCAATCCTCGTCCATATTGAACGTCAAGTGGAAGATGTAGTGAGGGCAACAATGGCACAGAGTGTATCTGATTGGAGGGGGAATGTCAATGCCTGTTGTAAGAGGCGCTACTAGTGATTTAACTGAAAGATTCCTGATCTGAATGGAGAGACTGGATATTTGCCAGGTGCAGCGCCAGAGAAAATCCATACTTGCTCCCGTTCTGGCCCATCTATCAGTTGCATATTAATTTGCCAATTGCTAATTTGTTAGAGTAACCTTGACACAGTTCCTGGGAATGAAAAATGACCCAGGTTCAATGTGGAGTCTTAAGAGAGCATGTCAAAAGTGAGATGGCAATCTGGTGAAGCTGTAATACATGCATAATAAATAATGGAAACAATAAACTTTAGGCAAGGTAAAGTAACTGCACGAATGATCAATCAGATCAAAAGCTTTTCCACATCCAACAGTGAGTTGCAGAAAGCATGAAAGGTGATGGTGGCTTCCTCATTCTCGGTTGATGAAGTCTACCAATAAGAGCAATTGAAACATTTGCAAGCATGTTCTGGTAGAATTACTGGATGCTTGGTCCATATCCGATTTCTCCACATGTTCCCAAGTGTTGCCGGTTTGATTCACTCTATGACGTATCAGTAAACTCAACGCACTGCACTCAGTTCCATAGTTATGACTGCGAACGTGGCATGTGTTCAAAGAAAGACATTATGTACTTGTCTTTCCAAAATATGCTAGGAACACTTTGCAATATAGGACAGGTCTATTAATGCATAGATAATATTCAATAATATATTTTTAAAAGATTAATTAAGAGGTAAATATTGTCCAAAACATTGCAGCTAAATCCCCTTTTCTTTGAAATAAATGTAATTGGATCATTTTGTCTTCATCTGGGAGAGCAAATAGGCTTTGATTTATCAATTTCTTCCAGATATAACAATGCAACATTTCTACTGAATGAACTGCCTGGATTTTGATGCTCAAGTCTGTAGACTGAGTGGTGACAAGTAACATTTGTGAGTGTTATAGTTCAAGAAAGTCATCACCTTCTATTTAGGGATGAGTAATAAATGTTGCCCTCCCTAAACGTCCCTTTTATCATGTATCTGTACACACTGGATGGTTCGATTGTAATCATGTAGAGTCTTTCCACGAACGGGTTAACACGCAACAAAAGCTTTTCACTCTACCTTAGTACACATGACAATAAACTAAACTTAAACATAAAAAATCGATGTTTGTGTGGTGAAACCAAGTGCTTGTAAAATTGAAGATAGGCACATAAAGATGGAGTAACTCAGCGGCTCAGACAGCATCTCTGGAGAAAAGGAATAGGTGACGTTTTGAGTCGAGACCCTTCTTCAGGCTGATGAACTGTTGTTAGTCACCCCAGAGCTAATAATCTAAGTCTGGAGAGTATTGTTTCATAGATACTCTGCCATCATTGCTGCTTGCTTTTCTCACCACTGGCTCAATGTCTCCTTTTGGCCCTAGTTGAAAGACAAATTCAAACTTGTACAGCTAATTTTGGTCGCATTTTTCGAGTGATATCCTGGGAGAGCAGCGTTCGAGAGAATTGTCTGGCAGATGAGATTTAATCCATGACCCCATCTGTCTTCTCAGGTGGGAAATCCATCCTACTTCAAGAACAATGATCCTCTACCTCAGTGATTCCCAACCTGGGGCCATAGCAAATTTCAGGGGGGCCACAGAAAGATTTTGGGATTTAGGGGGCCACAGGTTCAATGAAGGGGGCCACAGAGCTACCACCCTGTTGCCTCCTAAATTTCAGTTCTAATAAATTTAAATCTATGTAGTTGAAATATTTTTGATGTTTGTGGAATAGAATAAAAGAGAATACAAGTGCAATTAATAGATACTGATATTTTTATGGAAGGTATTATAATATTGAAGTACTTTTTTTCCGCTAATAATGTCAGGGGGGGGCCACAGAAAAATTAAAAGATCCCAAGCTAAAAAAGGTTGGGAACCACTGCTCTACCTCACCAAATTATCCTCTGACTGTTTATAAAGTCTCTTTGGCAGCTGTGTTTGCTGCAGGAATTAGGCTTCATTAGCACGCTCATGAATGGGAAGAGTTTTAGGATGTCAGGAAGTAATAAGTACAATATTTAAATGCATGTGCTTGAATGTGTGTTTCGGATTATTGAACTAACAATGTGTCATATCTGTATCATTGTTTTTGAGTTGATTTTCACTGTCGTGACATTATTAGTATGACTCGGGGGGGGGGGGGGGGGGTTCACACAGTTTATACTGTGAGCTTCTGAACTGCCACCTATTCATTTTCCCCTTGTGTATTTGAATTACTTTCACAGCAAAATAGGAAGTGATATTGGACACAGATTTTGAAGTTGCATTATCTTTGGGAGCTTTCCAATTGGAATTTCAGGGAATTCAAAGGTTTGAATGCAGTGAGAGAGCGAGTTTGGCGCCAGATTGCTTTCAAGCCCTCAAAGGCTGATTAAAAGTTCATTGAATGAGCTTCCTTTCTTTGTGTTGGGGTTCCTTTTGGATCAGGATGAATGAAGTTGTTAAGATGAGTAACTGACTGCTAATGGTGTACTGTGAAGGGTCGTACAGCACGGAAAACAGGCTCTGTGGCTTACCGCACCCATGCCATCCATCAGGCACCGATATATGTCAATCCCATTATTCTTGTCGCACCCGCATCAACTCTCCCTGATTCTCCTGACACCAACCTTCGCTGGGGGCTGTTTACCGTTAAAAATTTAATTCTTGTATGTATAAAAAAAAAAGTCATAGCAGCGATTTAGGAAGAGCATTTTTGTACCATTTCATAGCATCTGTAAGATCGCATTAAACGACGGAGGAAGCTGTCCAGTGCCACGTGTCATACCTAATATAAACGTTGTGGTTTTTGGAGATTAGACATCACTGGAGTAATCCACCCTCTCCTTTCCAAATTGGATTCTCTTTAGACTTTTAGAGACACAGCGCAGAAACAGACCGTTTGGCCCACCGTGTCCGCACCAACAAGCGATCTCCCCGTACACTAACACTATCCCACATACTAGGGACGATTTTACCGCCACTAATTAACCTAAAAACCTGTATGTCTTTGGAGTATGGGAGGAAACTGGAGCACCCGGAGAAAGACCATGTAGTCAAATGGAGAATACACAAACTCCTACAGACAGCACCCATAGTCAGGATCGAACATTGGTTTCTGCCGCTGTAAGGCAGCAACTCTACCGCTGTGCTTGGGCAAATTCTTACTTGTTACTTGTGAATCATTCCAAAATTACACGCCCTCTTTCAAAGATTCTCAAATTTGGTGCACTTAAATAACAAATATGCAGGTTTAATCGTGAGTATTTAATTCATCCGTATAGAGTGCTGTGCTGATGCTTACTGCTTGTGCTTGTAAGGTAACTTGGCTGGGACTTTGATGGAACTTGCCCAACAAAAGTCTACTATTTCAAAAGGCTGGAATGTGAGCTCTTGGTTTTTCTGGATGAGGATGCTAACATTTGTTCCGCCAGTATTGTTGGACCCACGTGGCTATTTAATTGAACGGCAGAATAATGTTTACATGCATCCAAACTTGGAAAAGCTTCAGTGAATTTACAAAAACTTATTTGATTATATATGTGTTTTGGTTTTTTTAATCGGTCATAAGGAGAAGAATGGAATAAAATCACATATTTAGTCTTGGTATGTAGTGAGATTTAAAAAAAAAAAAGATCATGGTTTACAGGTCGGGTAAGTGTACAGAGTCTCACGAGAATTGGGGAATCGAGGACCAGAGGAAGGTGAAGGGGGAAAAGATTGAATAGGAAATCTGAGGGGTATTTTTTTCACGCAAAGGCTGGTGGAACGAGATGCCAGAGGAGGCAGTTGAAGCAGGGACTATTTCAACATTAAAGTAACAATTTAGCATGATACATGGATAGGACATGGGCCAAACACAGGCAGGTGGGACTAGTGTAGATGGGACATGTTGGCCATTGTGGGCAAGTTGGGCTGAAGAGCCTGCTTCCATGCTGTAAGACTCTATGACACTATTTTCCCCCTCATCCCTAGTTTGTAGGCAGTGGATGTGCAAGGCAGTAAGGTTCTGAATGGCTCCCTCCCTCCTCTTCTCACCAAAGCACACCAGGCACAAATATTGGATGTCCAGGGGTACCTCGTCTTTTCAGCAGCTATGCAGGGAAGTAATACGATACTTGGGTGCTCTCATGTTACTTTGTAAGTAACTGCAGCCTGCTGTGCAGGAGCTCCCATTGCCCACCCAGTTGTGTGCCCATTGTGTATTTTCTTATTTTTTACAGATTGTAGAGTGTGAAGCAGGGTTTGGTCATCTGCCAGCAGCAGCGGGACGACCACATTCTTTTTGACGGCTTTGTTTAACCAAATTTTCATTTCCGCACTTGCAAAAGAAAAATGCTCAACAATTGGCTTGGGAGATAACATAGATCCCAGCGTTGGCTCTGAAATTGAATTGAGTAAAAGATGCACCTTGATGGAGCCTCAGAAATGTAACAGAAAACTCCAGCTATTCATGACCTTTTGCAAAAGCCTCCTGAGGATTGTAATTGTAAAATATATGAACAGAATTGTCATGCGGAGTAGTACTTGAAGTGAGATGCTAGTAAACCCATTGCATTGTTTTGTTGTTTGGCTTTATGGAATGATATATCTCAAGAGGCCATTTGGCCCATTTTTTCTTGGGTTGACATTTAAAAAGAGCTATTCATTTAATCGCACTTCTCCGCTCCATTTCCTCAAGTTTTCCTGCCTTGTTCTACTTTCACCCATCTGCTAGAAAGTTACTATTAAATCTGCTTCTTTAGACCAAAAGACATTGGAGCAGATTTAGGCCATTCAACACATCGAATCTGCTCCACCAGTCGATCACAGCTGATCTATGTTTCCCTCTCAACCCCATTCACCTGCCTTCTCCTCTTTGACATCCTTATTAATCAAGAACCTATCGATGTCTGCTGTAAAAAATACCCAATGACCTAGCATCTACCAGCCCCACTCTCTCTCTCCCCACCTGATGTGGCCACAGACAACAGATTCACCACACCGTCTGGCTAAAGAAATTCCTCCTCATTTCCATTCTAAAGGAAAGTCCTTTTATTCTGAGGCTGTGGCCTCTGTTTCTAGACTCTCCCACTACGGGAAATATCCTCTCCACATCCACAATATCTCGGTTTCATGATTCGGTAATTTTCAATGAGATTCCCTCTCGCCCTACTCTCCTCACCTCTCCCTTCTCACCCTCTCCCTTCTCACCCTCTCTGCCTCAACGTTACATCCTTGCTTTTTATTTTCCAGTCTTCTTGAAACAAATGCTAATATTGCTTACTTACTTACTACTGATTCAACCCACAAATGAACTTTTTTGGAATCTTGAACCTGCGCTCCCAAATTCCTTTGCACTTCTGATTTCTGAATCCTCTTCTCAGAAAATAGTCAATGCCTTTGTTCCTTCTACCAAAGTGGATGACTGTACACTTTGCCATTCTGTGCAAGTCCTTCTGCAAACTCCCTGCTTCCTCAACACAACCCGTCCCTCCACTTATCTTCATATCATCTGCAAATGTATTCACAGAGCCATCAATTTCATCATCCAGATTATTAAAATGTTATGTGAAAGGAAGTGCAGATGCTGGTTTAAAAAAAAAAAGACAGGAGTAATTCAGCGAGTTTGGTAGCATCTCTGGAGAATGTAAACAGGTGACATTTCTGGTCAGGACCCTTCTTCAGATTGAATGTAATATGGAGGGAGGGCGAAGAAAACTGGAAGAGAAGTGGGGAGGGAGAAAGTTTGGAGGGAGTGGGGAGGGAGAAAGTGATAGGTGGATATTCATCTACCACTCAAAACCCTCTCACCTGTATCCACCTTTCATTTGTCAAATATGGTCCAGTCCCCAACTCTTTTCCAGTTTTCTCCCACACGCCCACAATCTGTCTGAAGATGGGTCCCAACCTGAAATGTTCTCCAGAGGCGTTGCCTGACCTGCTGAGTTACTCCAGTTAGCAGTTTGTTTTCTTAATATTCAATCCATTAAAATTGAAGCCAAATGTTCCCAGGCAAATTTATATTTTTAAATGGGGAGAAATCACTTTGAAAATGCTTTTTTTCCCCCTTCAGTGTGTACATATTAATGCCTTCTGTATAGCTAGAGAGCTAGCAATCGCATATTAAAATAATTCATATGCCGACAATTTTCATTTCCTAGAATAAGAGTAGATGCATGAAAAAGGACTAAGGACGACAAAGAAAGCTTCTGGTTCAACGGTGGAAATCACCATAAAGATTTAGGCTGATGATTTTGGTTCACTCTTTTAAATAGTGCTGAATGCTGGCTAAATATGAATGCTGTTTTAATTGCTAGCTCGTGAAATATAAACCTTTATTTAGTTTTGTGAGTACTCTTCTTCACAAGTCATGAGAGTTCTTTTAGTGAAGCTTATTTTAAGGAAAATAATAATTTTGCCAAATAGTTGATTTTCGCATGCATTGCATCGGGCTTCAGTTTTCTGAAAATGGCGTAGTTGATGACATTACTACTTGAAGCAAGCCTTTACGCCCGTTTCCTTCGCTCCATAGATGCTACCTCACCCGCCGAGTTTCTCCAGCATTTTTGTCCACCTTTATGAATCAAAGCCCTTTTGCAAAAATATAGGCAGACACTCCAATGGAATATCAAGGCACTGCTGTGTTGTTGAAAATCGTGCCTTTTAGATGAAATGTTAAACTGAGACCCTATCTGCTCTCAAATGAATCTTATGCCACTCTTCTTAATGCCCAGGCAAACAATTATTTAGGTAGCAAATTAAAAAAAACCTGATAATCTGATCACTCAACTGTTTATGGGAGCTTGTTGCGTTCAAATTAGCTGCTCTGTTGCATATAAGTGTTTTGGGATATATGACATGTATTGCACTCATCCAAGTCATGCTCTTTTTTAAAAAT